>NC_089005.1:835000-1435000 GCF_963932015.1 Anas acuta | reverse complement strand
ATGTTTCTTGATGGCTACAGCCTCAGCCATTGAAATCTTGGGAGGGCACTAATGATGCAGCTTTTAGCTGAAAATGAGCAAAGAGCACTGAATTAAAATGCTTAGGTATCAATAAATGCAAATTTCTGCTCATTGAGACTTCCTTTATAAATGGATGTTTTCCAGTCAAGCTGGTTTAATTAAAAAAAAAAAAGTGCAAACTTCTGCTACTCGAGGCAATGAAATGCTATTTCTGGAGGCTGGAGGTTGCTATTCTCAGAGTGCAGCAGGCAAAATGCAGCCTGTGCTCACCCTGCTCTAGCTCGCTGGTGGGCATCGTAAACAAAATCCATCTTTTTCTGAAGCCCTCTCTTTAGCTGAGCTCCAACTCTGTTCTTTTCCATCAGGGGGTGTGTGTGTGGAAACCTCCCAATAGCAGTAATTCTGCAAGATGGTATGTGCCATTTTTCAAGGTATTTTGGAAATGATTAGTTGCACGGGGATCTCTCGCCCACCGATGAAACAATCACTGCTCTGTGTCATTCCTCAAACATCTCTGTCAAGCTTTCATCGAGGCTTCACCTGTCTGAAAGCTTGGAGAGGAAGCGAACTAGCTGGTCCCATTGTTTTGGGGAAGCAAGTAGTTGCACTCTGGCATTAGAACTCACCTGAAGGAAAGGTTTTAGTCCTGACTTAGCTCTGTTAGCTGCTAGTGGAGCTGCTCGAGCAGTTTGAAGTTGGGCTTGCTGGGTGCCTTCCAGTGTTGGACTGGTTCTACCCCCACGTATTCCAGCTGTGTTGACAGAGCTGCTGATGATTTACACCGGGGTGCTAAGGACAGTTGAGCTCATGCTTGCTCCACTGCTCGGGAATGTTTTCTTTCCGTCCTATTTTCTCTGTAAGAAACACTAATTGATATTCATGCTCGTATGTCTTATGAACTATGAGTCAGAGGAATAAAAGCACTTAATCACTTAATGAAATTATTGCCTCTCCAGGCATGAAAAAGGTGGTGGTGGAGGGGAAGCATGAAATGTTTTGTGTGAGTCTCTTCAAAAACAAGGCTGGTTCTGCTTTTGTAGCGTGTACGATTTAACGTGTTCCTTTCTTGTACGCTGGTTCATGGGGAGAGTAATTGCTAATGCTGCTGCTGTTCTGCAGCTGTATTCCCCACCAGGCCTCCAGAATCAGCAGGCTGCACTTCGGGCAGAAGTTGGGTGTGCTGGGAAGGTGGGCTGCTCAGGAAAGGGAATTGCATTTCTGAACTGGAAGGGTGGCTCAGGAAGAAGAGAAATAAAATCACAACGTGCCACGGGGTGACTGGTGCCAGCTTATAGCTTAAGAGCAGTAAGTGCTCAGCTCTTAGAGGAGGCTTTGAGCACTGTCTGTTTTCACTGGGTGTGAAAACATCAGCAAGTGGTGTTGGATTCACCTGGGCTGGCCTTCTGCCTGGCAATTCGGTGTTGGATCTATTTCCTTTATCAGCTCACCTGCAATAGGTAAGCAGTAAGACAAACCCGAGGGTTTTCCAAACCACTCGGTGACACATTTTGAAAATCCACAGATGACAACCCCTGAGTTCCAGCCAAATTCTGGTTAGGCCAATAGCTCCCTGTGTCCCTGAAACCGCCTCTGCTGTGAACTGTTCGTTACTCCCAGCCCCAGCCTTGTCTGCAGTCTCTCTCCGCATGTTCTTTTGCAGGGCCTGTGTTCTGTTTGGATGGATGTGTGAACGCTGAGTGAATTGATTCTTGTCAATTATAAAGACTGCAAGGAGTCTGGAGACTCCCTGAGATGAAAAGCACTGAAAAAATGTGCAACATTAATTATTTATCTCTCGCTGTCATTATTGTATAGGGTTTAAATTACTACTTCAAAATCATTTCTCATTACACTGTTCTGTCATCTCTATAGATACAAAGAACTTATATACTGCAGATATTAAAGAACACAAGCCACTCTGGATTTATAAGGAAGAGGCTCTTCTCCCCTCCCTTCTGTTCCTCCCACTAGCCAACTGGATTAGTTTGGACTAAATTAAATAGGCTCAAAAAGCCAAAAGAAAGAAGCAAATCAATATAGAATAAGAAATTAAAAATCACTTCATTGAATTTATTTTAATCTGCAAAGTTGTAAAGTGCTTAAACTGCAGATCCCACACTCTGAAGAAATCCGAGGGGATTCTCGATATGAATTTTGAATGCAGCACTCAGGTTTGTGGTTCTAGTGCATAAGAAATGAAGTTTCTTTTGTTCCCAGTGGTCAGCTAACTAGGTTTGTACTGGAGGGTGGGAACGAAGAGGGTGGATGCTCATCATGTGTTTTTTTGCACAGCGCCAGCACCTTGGTGGCAAAGAAGCCCTTTAGGTTCTGTGAATATCTCACCCTGGTAACAAACAGCTTCCTCCTCTGCTGGACCTGCTTCCCCCCTTAGATGGTGCATTCTTTTTTTCCCGTGTAATACATCATTGAAGGAACTCATTCTGGTGATGAATTACTCGTACATGTTATCAGATGGGCCTGTTCTGATACTCCTGCATCATCCCGAGTATTACACTAATATATCAGCAGACTGAACTGTTGCTCCGATTATATGCCTCAGCCCCATATATCACGGTGCTCACACATGCACACAGATCCTGCTGGGATGGTGCAGCCTGGAAATGGGGCACCGAGGGATGCCTCACTCGAGCCTGGTTCTGGAGCTGCCGTTTTTGCACGGGACAGAACTTCGGGGGAGGCTTGGAAAAGGGATCATTAGCAGACAACTCACATTTTTAGGGCTCTGTAGTTGCTTCAAATTGCATGACCCACATGTTAATGCGTTTCAAAGCCAGTGTCTCTGGAAATTTGGGCTTTTTATGAAAAGTGCTTGTGCCCCGCAGCTGTTTTTGAAGCCTGGGGTCTCCCCTCCCTCCTCCTGCTGAGAGCATCACCATGTTAACCCTCCAGCATCCTCGGTGCTAAGAGAACCAAGTGCATCTGAAGGGTGTGGAAATGGAGCATAAAAGGCATATTCTTCAATCTCAGAGCATTCAGGGACAGGCTGGTGGGGAGGGTTGTCTTTTTTTTTGCTGGTTAGAAAGTGAATCTGCCTTGGTGCAGACTCCCCTGCTCGTGTTCAGGGCTTGTGCCCCAGGCCAGGCTGTGTTCAGGTGGTTTGAACTTGGCTTTAAACCTGCAACTCCAAAGGCCTGTACTTCTAATCCTGCTTAATGCTGTAGTTACTTAGCTCAGGTTTTGTTCAGATAACGTTAAATTCCTCTTCTAAAGCCAATCCAACGTAGCTACACCTCATAAGCTTGCAAAACCAGCCTTCAAATTTGCAAGAACAGGGTTTGTTCTCCTAAAGTTCCTGGCACTGGTGCTCCCAGGACCCAAACCAGCACCTGCTGAAGTCAGCAGAGGCTGCTCTAGAGGACACGAGGTCAAGTGTCTGGTACAGAACAAAAAAACACACAGCAGGCTTTGCAAATACACTGCCAGGTAGCTTGATTTTGTCCCAGGCAGTCTTTCCCCTGCTGTGGTACCCAAATCCTGCTGGAGGAAGAATGGGCTGGATGTTTGCAACCTCAGCCCCCGACATTTGTCTCTGAACAAGATGCAGCGAGGAAGCTTACGTTATTTGCATCTCAGCCAAGATGTTTATGGATTTGTGGATAACTTTAGAGACAGGCATTTTATATTCAGGGCAATCTTTTGCAGCTGTTGAAAATGAATTGCAAAATTAAAAAAAGCAAGCAACTTGTGAGGGGAAAATAAGTCTGGATTTGAGTAGGAAACTAGAAAGTAAATAACAAGGATTACGCCACAGCTCCAGGGTAACAACATAACATAAAGCTGCGCTGAGATAGAAAACAAGAGTGGAGGAACAAACTGGAGATGTAAGATTGATGGGAGATCAGGTTCAGCCAATTCATATTTACATGGGAACATGCAGATCAAAGCATGTTTGGAAGCTGCATCCTCTGTGTCTGAGGACAGGTTAGAAAGCTGTCTGTGGAGGGGTCTGGTCTTATCAGATGGCCCAAGCAGAAAAGGAATTTGTAGACAAAGTGTGCAAGACACTTTGGAGTTTGGTTGTGGTGCCTCTCCAGAGAGGGGTGCGTGGCAGCATCCATCCCTGTGAGCCCGGAGGCGCCGTGCATGGCTGTGCTGGGCTGGGGACTGCAGGCAGAAACTCTGAAACCAGCAACGAGAAGCCTCAGCCCCCCGAGGTAGCCCTGATGGTTACTAAATTTGCCGATGACACGTTTAATGCGCCCGTTCTTACCAATAAACTATCATCAATCTTGAAAGGTGTTAGAGCTGAACACGCTCGACAGCATGACTTTGGTAATTATCAACCCACTTTTACCCTTTCTTGATCTGCTCAAAATGCTTCGAAAATAACTGCCTCACTTCAGGAATGTCACCTTTGTCTAAACATTTTTTAATACCCAACTCTCACCGTGCGCTTGTCTCATCTGACACAGCTATAATTTATCTGGCTATCTGATGTCTTCAGACATTAATATTGTGATCCTGGGCTGATTGACCAAGGGCACAGTTAAGTACCTAAACCACCAGGAAAGCATTAAAACAGAGATACGGCGAATCTGTGCGGTGAATTGTTGAGAAACACAGCAGACTGGTGTGCCCGCTCCAAAGTGTTAACCAGATGAACACGAGCATCCGAAATCCAGGCAAGTGATTTGAGTCCTGCTGTATCCAGTCTGTCTGGATTCAGCTGCTGTGACAATTTGCTCTGTACCTTGCTCTGAACGCTCTTTCTCCTCCCACAATTCCTGCCATCTGAAAGAGGACCAGCACGTATCGGTTATGTTCATTAGCTTTGCAAAATGTGACTGTGATTCATAATCATCTGCTGCTTTGAGACAAACAAAAACCAAAAACATGTTTCATCTCCCTTCCCTGGCAGTAGTTGTCTGGGGACTCAGGCTGGAGCCTGGAAAATCAAAGCCTTGTGGAAATGCTGAAGCTGAAGGAAGAAGTGAAATGAAACTTTTTCTAGCTTATGGGCTCTGGTAAAGCATCAAACTGTGCTGGAAATGCTGTCTTGTTTAACCTCACTAGGAATTCCCTCTGTACCGGATAGCTAGGCGTACATCTGGATGAAATGTGGGCACTGGAGGTTGCTGTTCTGCTGTACAAATGTGCCCTGCTGTCACCTCCAGCATCCTGGCTCTGTTCTGTTACCCTGCACAAGCGGTTGCCTGGGATGGGAGCATGGTTTGAGACCCTCACAGAGCTGGAAAACAGCCATGTCACTGTGCTGTAGCTGCCTCTTGAAGGATGAAAAAGCAGCCTAGCATGTCTTCTCCTGAGGCCCTCGTTCATAGAGCAGGATGTGCTACAGCAGCATGTCAGGCAGAGGTGAGCATGTTATCACAGTGGCATCAACCGCATTGTTCGTGTCAAGCCCCAGAGGAGAATGTAATGAAAATAGCTGCTGTTCCTCCTGTTAATCTGCAGGGACCCTCAGGGAGGGTTTGAGCTTTAAATTAATGTTACTGCTCCTGGAAACCACCCATGGAAAGGAGCAGGAGCTGTGACTTTGGTCATCGAGCTCAGCCTTTGCTTGCTGCTTCTTGGACACAAATGCCAAAGGACAGAAAAAAAAAATCCCTGAACAGTCCTGCTGAGCTCTGCCACTCCACTGCCGGGTTTGGGGCATTAGAAATGAGGATTTCCAATTTAGGTGCTTCATGAAAGCTTGAGCTGAACCTTTGCAGCTTTGCAGGATGTGTAGCTGGGCCTTACAGTTTGTTGTTGGTTGTACGTGTTGTTTGCATGTGTGAACTGTAAGATTTTTGGGGAAGGGCCGATCCCTCCGGTACTTTGTATGCTGATGTGCTACGGGTAGATCCTGCGACGTTTTCAAAACAAGGGTGATGTTAACAAGAATGGATTTCTGAAAGGAAGCAGCAGGTATGTTGTGTTTATTTCAGCCTCACGGAAGAGTTTAAGCAGTCAGGTAAAAAATAAATATATAAACACATATATATTTGTGCCTCTTTGCTGGTTAGCTACTGCAAGTCAGCCAGCTGGGGGAGTGCAGTGCTGCTCTTGCAGGATTTTCAGACCAAATCGAGCTTTCTCTTTGATTTTTCCCTAACAGTGTTTTCCTTCACTGTTTTCTGAAAGCTGGAGGACTTTTTCCCTTTTTCCTTCATTATTTTAAAATAATTTAGGACATGGGGTGGGGGGTAGGGCCCGAACCAGTAGCGGTGTTGTTTTTCTTTTTTTCCAATAACCCAGAATTTGCCTCATGCAGCAAATAGCTGCTCAAAGACATCTTTTCTCTCGCTAGCTACAACACCCGAAAGCTAAACTTCCCTCATTAACAATTAATGGCGCTTAGGCTTCATGCTCCTGATAATGTCAGCATTGATTACATTTGGAAATGGCAAGGCCCGGCTGCAGGAAGCATCCTGAGCCTCCAGCGAGCAGGCGGCACGGCGGGGTGGTGGCTGCAAGAAATGTTGGCATTTTTAATGCAGCTTAGGTAGGGCATTGCGAAAGGTATCTCGAGCACGATGGCCACCAGAAAGAGCTTTTTCGTTCGTGTATTGGTGGAGTGATGCTGACCTTGGGACGTGGCAGCTCTGCACGTCTGTCTCAATTTTCTTTTGGAAGGGACTTGGACAGACATGTTCTCACGTTGCCAAACGCTCTTGTTTCTAACCTGGAGCTCCGGGGATTGTTTCTTGGAGGGCACGGTGGTTGTTAGAATAGAAACAGCCTTAGGGCAGCACCTGGCCTGATAGAGGAGCTGCTCAGGCACAGGCGGGCACTGCTCTGCTCAGCTGGCATCATCTCCTGCCTGGAAAGCTGAAGTTTAGGGTGGCACTGGTAGGAACTGAATTTTAATAGCCTTGTTGTATAAGGACCCCAGAACTCGATTAGGATGTACCAGCTAATAACTCACCAGTTATTAGCTCCCCATTTTTCTGTATAGATTTACTTCTTTGGAGCCGTGGCCATTTTCTCTTTATTTTTCAATAAAGTGCTGTCAACACCATCTGAAATGTGACAAACAGCAAGAGTAGCAATTAGCCTTGTCACAGGTATCAAAGCTGGGAAAACTGTGCTTAAAGCCACGTTAGTGGGACTGGAGATGTTAAGTGAGGCTGTTTGCAGGCTAATAGATGTGGTGTAGCTAATTAGAGAACGGAGAGCTGTATTTTTTCAGAAGCAAAGCACTTAGGAGTGTCAGGTGTCTCGTTAGACGTGGAAGAAAACCAAGGAAGGAGTTGGGTGGGGTGGTGCCAATGAACTGTACTTGCTAGGCATGCAGCGCAGAGGGCCCAGCTAAATACAGGCCTGGGTAATTTTTTGCTTAAAGAATTTAGCCAGCACTACCAGAATATTCGTAACTGAATTAAGTTAAAGAGCAGATATTCTTTTTACCTGCATGTTTTTATCTACTCCATCCCCCTGCTTTCAGAGGGAGAGCTTCTCTGACCTGCTGCTTCCTCCCGTCGTGCTGCTACAACAGCACGTTGCCCTTTGATCACTCTGTCATCTTAAACACCTGGTCCCCATCATCAGTTTTTAAATTCTGCTTTCTTTTAGGATAATGAACACCACAAGCTCTAGGTAGCATGAGAGTTTTGGCTTCCAAATAGAAGCTTTTTAGGCAAAACATGCAAGCAATTCAATTCCTAGCCTCGTGTTTTTTTTTATTTTTTTTTTCCAGAACAACTTTGCTTGTGTTCCTTAACAATAGGCTTTGAGCCGTAAGTATAATAGATGTTAGACTAATCCCAATTAACATGTGCAAACAGAAGTTTTAAAACACCACGTCTCCATAAAATGCTCCTCTCTTCCTCCCTGCTGTAGTAAAATGCACAGCTGGAGTACTGGTAATAGCTTGCTTGGAGCATCTCGGGTGGTTTAACAGATTAAAGCAGCAAAAGCAAGGGTGGTCAGACCCATTTTTTCAGACAAGGAGAGCAAGCCTGTCAAACTAACAAGCAGTGGTACAGAAAATGTTGTCTGGCCCCAGATTTGTAAGATCAATCGTCTCAAAACAGCCGTGTTGTTACTGGAGAACACAGATTTGTTGCAGATAAGTCCTGAGGGTGTAGATTTTTTGCCATGCGGTTGTCTACTTTCAAGCTATTCTCCACTATCAGGAAAGCTTGACTTTTATCTGAAATCCCCAGCTTTCAGGAACTTGTGCTTGTACAACAAATCTCATGCCACAAACTGAGTTTGGACCATGAGCAGAACTTCAGTTTTCCCACCTTTTGTAGATTTGACAGCACTGCAGTAGGAACAGTTTTCCAGGGCCGTGCTGGCTGCTGCTGGAGGCTGGGGTAAGTTCTCCCTGGCTCAGGATGCTACCTGGTTTAAAATACTCTGTTTATTTATCAAAGCTTCTTCCTCAAAATAGTATTGATTTTTCAATTCAGCATCGGTTATGGAGCTGGAACCTTGTGCAGTGGGTAATGGGAATTTCGGAACGAGAGAACAGAAAATGCCAAGCTGGGGTTTGGTGAATGTCATCTGGGAGATTAACAAATGCGAGAGGGAACGGCTTCTCAGGGAGCCTTCTGTGCTAGAGGTGAGCACAGGTCCCGCAAAGGTTTGTTATGGAGCTTGAGAGGACAAAGAAAAACCAAGAGGCTATCAGGGAGGTGCGTTTTTATGAAGCTTAAACATTTGAACAGCTGGGTGACAAAAATGCCTGGGGACTATTTTCCGCAGTCTCCCTGCGCAGCCTGCTTAGTGTCAGCTACCTAAATATCACCAGTTATTTCACTGAAGTTATCCCTAGAGGGGCTATAATGGGAGCGAATGGGGAGTATATTTTGGAACCAATTAGTCTTAAAAGTCTGCGTGTTTTTTTTTTTTTTTTCCTTTTTCTTTTTTTGAGTACAGTCTTCAGGGAGCTAAGTACCATGTTGCCTAATGGGCTGGGTGTCTTCTATTGCCTGTACTCCATCTTCAGGGATGGCAGCTAAACATGAATCCCTGGCATCTCAAATGAGATTTTAAAAGCCCGAGATTCGAGGAGCAAGGGGAAAAAAAGGGAAGGGTTTGCTCAGCTTGTGGTTAAATGTACTGTACTACTGCATAATGGAAGAAAGCCTTAAGGGAAAAGGAGGCACCCCTATAAAATAAGGAACATTACTGATATTGAGTCTTTTAAAATAAGTGGTACAGTCTGAACGCCCTTTTTGTACCTTACCTCCTGCATTTTCTCGCTGTCCTCAGTTCAATATAGCAGGTATGTGTTTAAGGACTGGCTCTCATAAGGAGGGATTTGGGCACTTGCTTAAAAGCTTTTCTGAACTGGGGCCCAGAAAAGCTGTAAAAGCACCAGGTTCCAGGTCGATCTTCAGCATCTCTCAGGGTGTGAAGAGCACAGAGGCTTCTGTGTGTGTGTGTCCTTGGAAAGCAGTTCCTGAATTCCACCCTCAGCCCCTGGTCTGAGCAGCAGCCCCCTTCAGAGCTGCCACCAGAGAGACCTCGAGGGTTGGAAGGGGACAGAAAGCCTCGTGCTGGCTTCTGTGGACACCTCGGGGTGGCCGTGAGCTGTCACTTCCATCCTCAGAGTTGAAAACAAAACTTGCATCGTGACCTAGGCTAAACTCCCTTTTCAAGTGAGTATTAAAGCTTTCTTCTTCCCTTGGCAGGGAAGGTACCCTGCACCAGAATATTTCATTTAAAGAAGAGACTTTTTGCCTAAGTTCCTTCATGTACAAACCTTCTTTGCTTAAAGAAAACCTCACCTTGAATGTCCTCTATCAAGAAAAGATCTTTATTTTCCTTGATGTTGCTTTTAGCAAGCTGCCACAAGTGTGACGCGTGGAAGATGTACACAGAAAGGCTCAGAGCTGACTGCTCTGCGAGGTTGCTGTAATAGCTGCAGTACCTGTCTCCGAATAGACTTTAAGTAGGCCTGTGTAGGAAAATGGTATTTTCAACATGCTGGAAATCCTGACCTTTTGGAAATGCACTTTCTTGAAATAGAATACAAAATGGAAATTTGAATTCTTTTGCCAGAGTTTGAGTTGATATAAAAAGGTACTGAGCCATCAATGATTATTTCTGTACTTCTGAAGCATCGTGAAAGATATTAAATATAGTATATGTAAATATGCATGATCTATTTATTTTAATTAGCAAAATGAAACAAGGTATTTGAAATCGATCTCTTGACACATTTCCATTTTCAATTTCTGTGAAAGACCCAAGTGTCACATACTGCATTTTTGATGTGCAGGTTTTGAAATTTCACCCCTATCCGCCATCAGATGAAATATACAAAGATGTTTGTCCAGGCCAAGTCTTTCTTTTTTCTTATTTTTTCCCCCCAGCTTCCAGAAAGCTGATCTGCTACGTGCGTACGGCTCCTCAGCGATCCTCCAAGCCAGCTGCAAGATGCAGAGCTCTGCTGTTAGCCCTTGGTGCAGAGGTAGGCTGGTCCCTACCCGTGAGATATTTGCAAAGCATGTGGCAAGGAGAGCCCAGAGCCCCCCTGTTTCCTGCCCACCTCTGCCCCTGAGCTTCTGGCAGCCGGGGGGGCTTGGGGACGGGACGTGGCTGGGGCTGCTGCTGTGGCTC
This sequence comes from Anas acuta, assembly GCF_963932015.1. Taxonomy (NCBI): domain Eukaryota; kingdom Metazoa; phylum Chordata; class Aves; order Anseriformes; family Anatidae; genus Anas; species Anas acuta. The sequence continues at coordinate 1,424,443 of NC_089005.1, read as the reverse complement.
CATGCAGTGCCTGGCAGCACTCGTTATCTACAGGACCAATTTGCTGCCATTCCGGTTTCACTTCAAGGCCCACGTTCTTCCTGTGGCTTTCCCTGTCTCAGCTGGGGTCTTTAGTCATTTTCATAATGCAGCTGTACGGCAGCCAGAGCTGCTTTCTGTGTTCTGTGAATCCTTTCTCAATACCCCTGCGAGAGGAGGGAGATATGCTTGCGTTACAAAAGAGGTGAGGTGTTTCATCCAAAAAATGCCAGCCGTGAGAGCAGGATATTCTTGCTCTTCAGATGCATCTTGGCTCGCTGCTGGCAGCTGCTGACTTGAGCTAGGTTCCAGTTTGTTTTACGGGTACACCTTACACCATCCTGACAGCAAGGTCAGGAGCACAGCACAAGCCAAATCTAATCCCAAACTGTGGCTCTTCTTTCTTCCAGTTTGCCATGTCCACCTGCTGATAACTGGTTTGGCACCTTGGCAGTACAGTGTACGTTTTGCTATTTTAAAAGCAGGAAAAGAAGCTGCTCTTCCTTGGCAAATTCAAGCTGGGGTTTGTCTGTTGGCTAACTAAGGAGAGGGATTTATTTGCTGCTGCTTCTCAGCATAGTCTGCTATTCTGTTAGCTAAGTAGGGAAACTAATTAGTAAACAATGGGGAAAAAATAAATTCTTATAATTATTCAATGCTGAGCTGTGTACTGATTCAGTATCACACAGCCCTTGTTATCATGGGCTAGTAAAGCATGGGCAGGCTGACTGAGGCAAACAAAGGTTTTCTTGAGTATCTGAATGTTGTAGATTAAGCCAGGGAGGCTGTGTCTGCACACCAGGCACAGCTGCGGAAAGCAGAGTTATCCCTTCCTGTGGGACTTAGCTGATTAAAGAGCATCATGTTGGCGAAGCATAATTCCTTATCGCTGGCTTCTGAGGATCCGGCGCTCCTGACTATCCCTGTAATCCAGTCATTGCTGTGAAAAACAACACAAGTCTCTCCAGAAGCTTCTGAGTCCTAATGAAACAATTTAGTCAAATGGCAGATAATTTTAGCCTGCGATGAATATGACTTCCAAAATCCCTTCAAGATTTTATTTCTGTGAAGGATTTTGGGGGCTGCTGCCTGGCTTTTCAGATGCCACCTGTTATTTGGGCCAGGGATAAACATTAAAACACCGCCTGTGAAATATCAGTAGGAAATTATTAGCTCTGTGGGGAAATCATTCTCCCAGTAAGGTGCGCTGTCCCTAGGATTTCCCTGGCTTTGTTCTCACGCAGGGACACGGGGCACACACAGCTACAAAAACCTCTTGCTGGGTTCCTGAGATGGCATCTTCAGGGGGGCATTTCCACCTAAATATCCTCTCTGCTGGAGCAGGATGGATGTTGCCCCTGCATGCGTGGAGCAGAGCCCTGCCCGTGGCAGCCTGCCTCTGCCTGCTGCTGCCTCTTACGTGCTCATCTTCCTGAAATCAGGAGGTGTCTTCCTCTGTCTCCTACACTTTCCCCTTTCTCTTCACGCAGAATTAGGTACTTGGTAGGAATAAGTAATGTTTTGGGTTAAAAATAATAAAGAAGCTGCTTGGTGACAACAAAGCCAAAGCAAGGCCATCTGTTCCTGAAGTGCATGTGGGTTTGTGCTCTGCATACTCATTAATCAAGGCCAAACGTTTTGGAAAACTTTCCCATCCTTCCCCTTAATGTGACCTTCCAAATAACTTCAAAATACTTCCTTTGCCCCTTTCCAGTAAGAAACATGGACACTGGGGGATCTGACGGTTCTTGCCTGTTCGCCTCCTTGTTTGCCCTACTGTAAAGCAGAACCAAAAGGAGGCTTTTCTGCTCATTTTTGTGTATACTACTGATCTAAGCTATATTAGGGGTCTGCCCTTTTTCTGGTGTGAACTGTTTTGACTCCTGACATCAGCAGCATTGCAGAACTTGAATCACCGGGGAGCTGGATCTCTAAAACAATTACCTCTAGCACGGAGGTTGTACAGACACCCCACAAACTGAATCCCTAAGCTGTCAGTGTGCCTAGCTCATTTTGCATTAAAACCAGAATGAGGTCTCTGGACTTTGGATCAACTCTTTGGATTTTGGATCAACTTTATAAATTTGCATCAGTATTTCTATAGCAGACAAGTTTGGAAACTTTTTGGGGAAACATCTTGTTTCATTAAAGCTCCTCTTCATTTTTAGTATTTTATAAGGTAAAGTTTTTTTCTCAGTCTGAAAACAGCCTGGTCTGCAAGCCTTCTGGAACAACGCACCGTAGCTGGGAGGATTTGCTAAAGCCAGGGTTCTCAGTCTGAACACGAGATAATTTAGACTTCTATTACTTACTATTTTTCCATTATTTTTTGCAGACTGAAGTACTGGTAGGGAGAAGTTTGAAATCATGAATCAGTTGGGCTTTAAAACTAACTGATGAGATGGAAGGTTGAGGAGGTGCACTGATTTAACGTCTCCGTGGTCTTTATAGAGCCCTGTCTTACGTTTGCTGGCCTGTCGTGGTCTCAGCTTTCCCATCTGTTAAACGATGGCTATAATTAGCTCGTCTTTCACAACTTCTCATGTTTTGGCACTCTTGATACTTATCTTACCGTATTTTGATTCCCAGGGAATAAATGTGAGAAACAAATAAGCCATTCTCGTTTCTGTACCTTTCTTCCTTCTGGCCCTCTCCTCTTCCTCCTGCTCTCCCGCATTCCCGTGCTGTTGAACCTGAGCAGGCCTCGGCTGCTGTTGCTGGGAAGTTGCTGGGAAGTTACCCTGCGTGATGAATATTTAAGTTGAAAACCTTACTGAGAGCGGCTGCCTGCCATGGTTACCTCCTGATTGGCTGCATATGCAAATAGTCTCTTGGAAGTAACATTAGGAGGATGTATTATCTCAACTGTAAAATCGTTGGTATTTAAGCACAGAAGCAGTATGCAGTGACGAGCTATTCACTTCTGTGAGCTAGCAGCGAGTGCAGCCCAGCTGTCTGAACAAGCTGCACGAGCCCAGGATGCTGGTTAAGGGCGAAAAGCGGGGTCTCACTGGGACTTGTGTGCTGTGTGTTTTATGTGGATCATCACCAGAAACATACCCTACAAATACAAACACGTTCGTCTTTAGCAATCTGAAACGAATGGATGAGGGGAGGGAAAACCTGCGGTGTTCAGAAGTTCTTATCCTCCTGCTCCCAGCCCAGGGGGAACCAGCAGCCCCAGGGCACCATATGGCCAGATGCACAAAACTTTCTGCAGAGGTAGCTTAATTGTGACATGCAGAACAGTAGGAATAATTTGTGTGAGACAAGAGAATCACTGTCCCCCTGTACCCTATGACCGTTTAATGTAAGTTCAATTTTTCTTTCAAGGGGAGAATCACACCAAATAACTGTCTTGCTCATCGGCTCCTGGAAGGTCTTTTGACAGGTAATTGGTGGCTTGCACTGACAAATCCACTTCTGAGTCCTTAGCAGTCAGTCTTGCTGACTCTGCCTGCCTGCAGAGCTGGATATTAATGCCAATGCAGACCATGTTCCTGGGAAAGCAGGATGAGGTAGACAAGAGAACTTCCTCCTGTACTGTACGGCCTCTGAATTTCTACCTCACCTAAATGAGATCATTAGATTCAAGACAAAGGGAAAGGCTTTAAATTGAAGAAGATCCAGGAGAAAAGCTGACATGCAGGAGGATTAATGCTCATCTTGGGAGGATGGAGTTGATTTCATGCCTTAGTTTGCCAGATGACAATTTTTATTCCTAACTTTGGAAATTGGTCGCTGTGATTTTGCAGCTTCTTGTTCTGCAAAGGTTAATGGTGATCCGTGTATCAGAGCATGTCAAAGTACTGGCCTGCAGCCATCTGGCAGTGCTTCCGTGAGGGCAGTGGTAAGACATGCAGTGTACCTGCCTATCTGCTTATTCCTATAGCATCATTAGTGCCTTGCATAAGCACTAATTACCAGTTTGTGATTTTGCTGGGGGGAAATAGCATTTGATTTTATGCTGCACTGAAAGACAGGGGCTTTTCTGCTTTGCTAAGACCTTTAAAGCTCAAGCACATGATCGAGTTGCAATGACACAAGAAGATGCATGGAATATTAGGGAGTGGATATAGCTGGTCTGCAGTCAGAGTTCGCTTTTAGTCTATGACAAGCATAAGATGGAAGTTCCCTAAGACAGCGTGTTGGGAAGCTATGGTACTTTTATTTCCCGTGGACCAGAAGTGACCACAGAAGCTGTTGCCATAGCTCAGTTGGTATAAAAAGAATTGCATGGTCAAGGCTAAGGCTGCTTTTTATAACATTCGATCACTTTGATATCCTTGCAATATGACAGCAGCTTGTTCACACTTTTAAGGCCCCTTTACTCTGCCGAAGTGTTGTAAAAATGCCCTCCTGTTCATCAGATTCATAGAAATAGTTTAAAAATCTGTTTTAAAAGCCTTCTGTAATCATTTATGCTTTTACAGAGTAAGAGAACTGCCATAATTTTGATTTTCTAAGCTATGTAACTCTATTTCTAGTGTGGTATTGTATAGTGCAGAGATAAACACTGTAACCTAGATCCACATACAATAGAACCAAGTACAAATCAATTTCTTTTGCCATTTCTTTGTTCAGAGGGAAATACATGGACCTACTGCATTAATTCACCATATGCAACCTCGTATAAATAGTTGGGTATTAGAAACATCCATTTAACTACCTAGTTCATCTGCAGGATGGAAAGGAATATCTCCTGTTTTGATTACTGGGACCACTCTGAATCATAGTGAAATTATAAAGCAAGAAGTAAGTGTGTTAAGACTTACCTGTTATGGCAGAATAAATGCTTTGACAGGAGAGCTCTAACAGGAGTTTGTCATTGCCCGACCCGACATCCTCCCCTTTCAGCAGAGGTAGAGATTGCAGCAGGGAAACTGTGTTTTTTGCCTCCGTTATTGTAGACCGCTGCTGCATAAGTGAAGTGAAAGCTAATCTTTGTTTTTGTGGCTAACATTGCAGGATTCATTTCACTGTCTCTTTTTTTATTATTATTATTTTTTTTTTTTGGCTGGGTGTTTTGGAAGTGAAGGCCCAGACCACAAAGAATCCGTACCAGACAGCCCAACATCTGCCCACCTAGCCCCCAGCCTAGCAGCGCTGAAGATCTGAAGAGGAGGCGGCTTTCAGCATCCTGAGCACCTAGAGAAGACTGTAGAAGTATCTCTTCACCTTGCTCCCGTGTCCTCCAGGCCTCATTTTTCTGTTGCCCAGGAGGTTCTGAATGGTAAATCAGTGACAGACACCGTGCAGAGACTTCTTTCTAGCCAGCCCCTACAAATGAGTTGAGGTGATTCATATTCCCAATGCTTTTCTTCCTGGACCTTTATACAACTGTAATCCAGTGAAGTGTCAGTCTGGCTGGAGCCAGAGCCCTATAAAAGAGCTGACCCTGTCGTCTGTGTTGAAAATATATGACCGATTACAAAAGTATGGCTGCCTTGGAGGGCTCTAGCTGTAAAATACTGCCTAAGGGACCGAAAATGGAACAGAGATGATGAACGTGTAATTGCAGAATTGAGATGCTTTCCAGTCCCAAAGTAGCATTTCACAGCTATTACTGCAAATGAGAGAGAGCATTTACTTTACTATTCATGTTCCTATCTTTTAGAATGATTTTTATTTATTTTTATTTTGAAATGGGCCTGTGTTCTTAGATCTAAAAATGAAACACCATATGGTTTCGGGGGAAATTGAGAGTAGGCTCCTGTTTTTTCTTCACAGAGGGGATGAAAGGTTTCCTTAATCTAGTAAAGAAAAGCATAACAAGAAGCAGTGGAATAAGCTAAAGTAAGATAGATGCAAATTAGGTGCAACGGTGTGGTTTGCCAGTGGAACAAACTACCAGGGGAAGTGATATCTTCAGACTGAGACAGGACTCCTTTTGGAAGCTTTATTTTAGTCAAAATTGGGTTTGTTCCAGGAGTAAATGAATAAAATGCAACGGCTGCTGTTAAATGTGGGAGATCAAACTAAAGTGTTTGTTTCTCCCTAGTACTACAATCTCTAGGGATGTTTCTTGTTTTTCTGATCACAAGTTGTCAGTCCTCGGTTAGATAAACGTGTGCGCTAGGTCTGAAGTCTTCTTAAGTAAAGAGGACCTTGCAGAAAGCGTTTTTACTAAATTGTTTTATATTTTACTCATACTCGGTTAACATAAATGCCCAAATGGCATTTTTACTTAGTTGTTAATGTATCCTTTAAAAGCTGGAATATCAAAATGAAAAGTTGAAGCAGCCATTAAAAGAGTCTGTTAAAACTTGGCCTTGCTGGTAACCAGCAGAAATAAAAACGGAGCGGTGTAAGCATAGTGTTTAGACAGCGTTGGCAAAAAAGTCCTGGTGTGGGCAATGAATAAATGTTTTCACGTTGCTTTTTTGCTTTGTCTCTTCACAGGGACAAGTTTTATATAAAGACAGGAAGACACGAAGGAGGTGTTAGAACTCATGATCACTCTTAGTGGGAACCATCAGAGAGAGCGAAGCTGCTAGACTTGGGTTGCTGACGCAGAACAGGAGTTGTGCTGTGCGAGCACAGCGGAGCTGTTCCTGGGAGCAGTTCTCCTTTCTCAGGAGGAAGATTTTTTTCCATCCTGTTTCCCACAGAGAGGTTTGCAAAGGTGAAGGCAGAACCAGTACCAGTATTAGGCCAGAGGAACCTATTAGGAGGAACCTTTGCCCTCCTCTTCATGGGAGGCAATGTTAGCAGCTAGGCTGGCAGGGCTTTGAAGCAGCTTTCAGATACTAACATTGATGTGATGTTCCCCCAGTTGGGAACTTCTGAACCAGCCTGGAGGGCTTTGAGTGAGATTTTCACCGTCTTCTGGCAAAGCAGAGCAGTTCAGAATTGTGTTTGGGAACAATTTGCCCAGAGAAATCGTGGAGTCTCCCTCCGTGGAGGTAAGGATGAGCCATCTGGCCATGGTCCTGGGCACCCTGCTCTGGCTGGCCCTGTGTGGGCATGGACAGCCCCCTGCCAACCTCAGCCAGGCTGGGACTCGAGAGAGACGATTATACACTGGATGGTCCTGAGATTCGAGCATTTGAGCACAGAGGTGTGTGTGTGCCAGGGACCCCATTACTGCCAGGGACCGGTTCTCGGTCATCAGATTAAAAAATAAAATAAATAATGCGGGCAAGACAAATTGTAACCGCTGCGTGACACAGGGAACCAGCAGCAAGGAGATAGATGGGTGCAGCTATGAAGCATGTGAAATGTCAGTCAGTTGGTTTAAAAAGAGTAAAAGAGTCCTCAGAGAGACTCTTTTTATAATGAACTTATATGATCTGACAGTCACACATTCCAAAATTGAATTAATAAATCATTCACAGCACTGGTTGGAATAGTTAATACATGTTTTGTGCCCCAGCAGAGAGGAAAATGGCCTGCTTTCCTTGCTTTATGACATATTAGGCCTAAACAGAATTAATGATAAGGCTTTCTTACTTTATTTACTGTAGAGAAGCGCTGTTTCTAAGGGAATGGTAGAGGAGGAGGGAGGAATGAGCTATGAATAGATTATTTTCCCAATATGGGATTTTAATAACATGCAGCTATTGTATTCATTGCCGTGTGTACTGTGACAATGGGATTCATGGGGAGACGATGACTTTGCATGTGGCGAGCAGGTGACAAAACGAAGCTGCTGCAAATGAGTTGTCACGAGTGTGATGCTCGCAGGGATTCATGACCTGTGCACACCCTCTGCACCCATGTCTTGTAAAAGCTGAAAGAACAAATCTCCCCAGCTTGTTTACTGACACAGACTTTGGCTATATAAAATGCTGTGAATTTGCTCCGATTCTGAAAAAAAAATAAAATTACACCTCTAGGAAGTAAAAGATCGGGGTGGGGTGATAGGAAGAGCTGTATAATAAGTCCAGATTGCGTGATGCTGTTAGTGAGCTGGGTTCTGTGAGAGGAACTGCTCAAATATTTGCAACACCATTCAAATCCTTTCTGTGGCATTCAACAAACTCCACAGAAGAGCCTTCTGCTTTATGCAGTTGGCTGCATGGGATGCTTCCCTGGAAAACAGGTAAAACTGTCATAAGAAAAAATTACCTTGTCTCTGCCCTTACAGCAATTTTTCTCCCAGGCCCGTGCACTCACTAAAGGAAATCATTTGTTCCTGTAATTGTCTCAATATTTTTGTCCATGCAAAGAGATTATAGAGCAGAGGACACTATGGCTAATTAAACAGCTAAAGATGGAAGTAAATAGATAAATCAGGTTTTCCCCCAGTTGCTGTAGAAGTTAATTATTGAAATGTTAAATGTATTAGACCCAGTGAATAATTAAACCAAACTGTAAATTAAACATCCCTTTGACATAAAATCTTGGGGAAGAACATGCTCGTTCCATTCCTCTGACACCAAAATACCTCCCTTCTCTTTCTGGGCTTCCAGACTCCAGCAAAAAGCTTTCCCTTGCAACTAGGATATTGCTGCAGCAGCTTGCCTCCTCACTTGACGTCTTTTTTTTACTAGTGAGCTTGAAAAACTTTTTAAAAAAGATCTTAAAAGTTATTTAGTAGATGTTTACCAGAGTGAATGTCAGACTTCCTTGCTAACAGGAGCAGAGAAGGTGCATTAGGAGATGGCATGTGCTGCGCTTGTCATGTTTCTTGCATCCTTCCTAAGCATCTGTCAGTGGTTGCTGGTACAGAATGCAGCTAGCTGGGCTGGCTGGGCACCGTAGGAGTTCATTCTGAGAATACAGCACCGGCAGGAAGATCACGTAACCCTTCCTAGGCAGGGTTTGGCTGGCTGAAGGGGTTCGTTTTGCTTTCATGATGCACACCGAGCGCTAGCAGGACATAAAAACCAAACTCATTTTTATCACACCTCCCTCAGCCATTCCTTGCATCAGCTCGGTGCAGAGGGTCACAAGCAGTGTTCGTACTGCTTGTACCATTTATTTCCTACCCGTTGTAGCCCTCAGATAGAGTGCTGGGCACTCAGCAACGTGCTGAATGCCAGAGGTAGCTTGAAGCGGGTACATAATCAGTTTGACCTTGTAGCACGTTCGTGAGTGTTTTTCCTTAAAAAGGACTTGAAAGCTCCCCGTTTTGCAGAGTCTGGTCCCTTTTGTGCACCCAGCTGCTTTGGATGCCCTAAGCTGGTCCGTGAAAAAGGCGGTGCTGTGTGGGAGGTGGGGAGCTGAGGCCTTCCTGAGCTTCCTTCTTGTTCAGCTGATTCCGTCTGCTGCTGACCGCAGCCCCAGGTACTGACCCTGACCTCGGTCAGAGGCACTTTGCATTAATACACCGGGTCGTGAGCCACAGTAACAAAGAATTCCTTGCAGCATTCCCTGCTAGACTGGCGGTAACCTGCAGCAGGAGGGCAGCTGGACACCAAGGAGCCACAGTCTGGAGATCCCGAGGCAGGGCCTTTGGACTGAGCTCTGCTCTGTGTCAGGCTGCAAAAATCAGGTGGCAGGAGCAGGGGGTTGCTGTCGGGTGTGAACCATTGCTTTCTATAAGCTCGTTGCAGAAAACTAACCTCCTCCTAATTATGCAGTTTTGTCTTCAGTGTCTTTGCGAACAGGGTGTGCGGTACAAATTGGAAAGAGACAAACTGATAAATTTGGGCTCTTTGTGGTGTTTGGATTCATTGTTTTCTCTAATTACTGGCAGTAGAGCAGCTTCCACATGGTCAGGATGCTCCTCTTCAAACTGCTGTGGGGAAAGACAGAGCAGTCAAGATTAGTGTGTAAAGGGGTCGTGACTTCTTATTAACCTTTCCATTTCTTTTACCTGGGAAAAAAAAAAAAATCCTTATTTCAACCTAAACAGTGATACTTATTTACAAAGCAAGACTACACTAAGAGTTAAATCTGCCTTTCAAATTCCTTTCAATTTCCATGGAAGTGTTGCTGTGCATAAAATCCACACCTCTAAATCAGCGTGGGCTCATTGACTCCATCTAAGCCAGGATCTGGCCCCTTCCATTTAGCTGGGCTGTGGGAGCCTGGAGCAGCTACATGTGTTAAGTGGTCTGGCAGCACAATGCTATTGAATGGACCCTGGTGTGTCAGTGAGCTGAAATGGCCTTAAAATGGTCACAGTAATTCTCTCTGTAATTTGATTCTTAACATGTTAAAGCCACAACTGGAAAGAAAGGGCAGAAAGTTATTTTATGTAGATAAAAATAATGGTTTTTGAAGCAAGCTGTCTTTTTCTTTATGGTCCGCGTTTATTCAAGGTAAGATTAATGAAATATTCAGCCAGTGTCACCCTGGACATGAACTCATCCTTCAGTAATTCATCCAACCTTTAATCAGACTTAAAAGAAAGTAATTGTCAAATTAGTTCATCCCCTAGAGATGTTATTTTGGATCAGTTTTTTATTCCCAAGCAGTCAGGCCACTGAGAAACTGCCGTTCCTCAAGGTTTAGCTTCTCATTTGGGAGCTGTGATGAAAAGGTAGAGACCAAAAGAGTCCTTTGGTCTGGCCTAAATATTTTCTTTAAAAAGCCCTGTGCACAAACACCTTCCGAGTGAAACTGGATTAATTTTTCGTTGTATCTGAAAGGTGGCACTGAGGTCTTCTTCCTGCAGACAGAAGTGGTGCATCTGCTCAGCTCCTGTTGAGCACAGCTCGCAGTCGGTGGTTAAATTTGGAGGGATCTCTGGAGATCTAGTGGAGATCTGGTCCAGCCTGGTGCCCCAAACAGGGCCAGCGTGGGCAGGGCCGTGTCCAGCCCAGCTTTGTGCATCTCCAGCGGTGGAGAATCTGTAGCTTCCCTGGGCAATCTGCTCAGGGCTCAGAGGGGAAAATAAATGGTCTTGTATTGAAGGGGAATCCCCTGTATTTCAGTTTGTGCCAGTTGTTTCTTGTGCTGTCACTGGTTATTTCTGGCTCAGTTGTTCCTCCCTCCCATCAGGAAATGGTGTAGAGGTAAAAAAAAATAACAAAAAGCTGGAGGCCGGGAAGGCAGAGACTAGAAAATAAGGCTTCTCATAGAGCCCAACAGGCTGACCAGAGGATTAGAAGTTGTGAAAAGTTTCACTGCACAAGGCAGGGTTTTTCAAACAAGTGAGACTGCAAAAAATCCCCCGTTCTGGATGCCGTAGGCAATAAGGAGCTCGATCCAAAGTCCTAGGCTGGTAAAGAGAATCCCATTCGTCTTTGAGGAATCTTGTTCCTAATCTCCCCTCCTGCCTGAATCGGAGATGCAGCGTTAGCTCATTTCCTTCAAAGCAACATGCACTGAGTGGAATGTGAAATAGAAATTTTTCCCAAGCAAGTGTCTTGCCAACTAATCAAAGCTGTTTTCCTGAAGGCACCATCTATAAAAAACCCTTAAATAGCATCTGACTTGTAATGCTGAATGTGTTTTCTTAAGTCTTGCATTACAACTGGAAGGGGTTTGCTTTCAGGGCTGTGGAAGAGGAGAATCTTTCAGACATGTAAGAGGTGGAGAATCTATGGGTTGTGAATTAAATAATTTTATTGGCATTGCAAGAAAAATATGCAGGAATGTGCTGTTTACTTTTCATGGGTTTGTTGGTAGCTGAATGCAAGAAAGATGCTAGTGTGTAAAAAGTGCAGCTGTAATTTAGGGAGCCTGGATTGTTAGTTTGTCTAGTGTGGCTTACCTAAGATGCACCAAACACACATTTTCCTCTTCAAAATTGTTTCCTGCAGGAATAAAACAATGGTCCTTGAGGTACTTGGGCTCTTAAAAAGGACCAAGAGATCAAAAATCATTCTTGATCCTAGCAAGCTGCTTCTAGGAGCCTGGCAGCCAGCCCAAATGCTTCGTTTCTGGGCCATGGAGGCTGCTGTGTTAGCGATGGTTAAACACCCAGGTGTGTTTGCAAGCATAAGTTAGTTTAAGTTGATAAAGAATAAATGTTTTGTAATCAATATAAAGCTCCAGTTTTCACCTCTTAATGTCTACCCATGACAGCTTCCCAATGCTGTCTGGAGACAGTACATACACGCTGATAAATCTTGATGATATCTGAAGCCTGGATTATGAATCTCTTCTTTTATCTTACATAATTGGTAATGATCATATCGATGCTCCCGAGGGGGCTCAGGAGGCGAGGGGTTTAGCAGCAGGGAAGGATTGCCATGTAAACTGACCAGCCTGGAGCTGGCAGACCGTAGCCTGGTGCTCAGATGGTGCAGGGCAGGCAGCTGCCCGAAGGGATGGAAATGCTGCCCTGTGGCAGCTCTAGCAGCTCCAAACAGGAGCAAAAATCCTGTTGCAGATCAACTGTGTTTGTATCAAGTAACAGATACTGGCAACATGCTGTCGTCTTCAGACATAAACCACATCTTTACCCATAAATGTATTAGGAGAACTTCCAGCCAAAGCATTGGCATCTTTCCTGAACGCTTACAGCAGCTGAGTGTGGGCTTGGAGCTCCTGCTGAGACCTGTAAGTTGGAGCCCTTCATCTGACCAGTAGCCTTGAAGAGGCTTCCTAGGCTAAGAAAAGATTCCTTTTAGCACTACATATTTATCTTTCTCTTTCCCCAATCTTTACTTGACATCTTGTCTTAAAACTTGGGCTAAATGCCTTTTTCCTTCTGTAAAAATCCATGTCCAAAAAGCCCATCTGTCTCTGTCATGCTAGAAAAGAAACGCTGATGAAATATCATGAAGCCAGATTTTGATTTTACTGACATTGGGGTAAATCTGTTAATTCATTCTTTTTTTTTTTCTTCTTTACCCAACAGTAACAGAATCCTATATTAATCTTTTTTCTTTTTCTTTTTTTTTTTCTTCTGTATCTACAGCAATTATGCACTTTTTTTTTTTTTTTTTTAAAAAAAAAAAAAGCCAGGGTCCTGTTTAGACAGGAGGAGGATAGGATTTTGGAGAAGTTCTTTGAGCATGGGAAAATTGATGTTCTAAGTTCTATGAAGTCATCAATTCCCCAGTGACTGTGCACAGCTCCACTGTAAATCTTCTCCGACTACAATGAGATCACTGAAATGAACTTCAATGGAATAATCAACTTAAAATAAAGCTGTGTTAACTGTTAAAAATAAAGTTCCATTTCTGAACTGTAACTTGCACCATTTGAATAGAAAGGTAAAATGGTTGCTTTTATTAAATTACTCAGCTGTGGTGGTTGTAATGACACCTCAGATAATAGCAGAAAGATGTCTTTCCTGACATTATTTCTTGTACACATAATTACTACTTACTGATAACAGTGCCTGCATTTTTAATGGGAAAATGCTGCCCATGTCCTCTAAATTTTGAGCAATCTGCATTTGGAATGATTTCAGTCACTGTTTAAACTTCGGCTGATAAAAGCTTTATTGTCAGAGTTCCAGTTCCTTTCTACAGTTATTTTTGTTAGCTAAAGGACAACCTATTATGCACGGGGGGCAGTGGCAAAAGGAATCCTTTGAAGGAGGATGTTTTGTAGAAATTAGATTTCCCAAACCTGATGATTGAGGCTTTGGTAGGGAGGAGGCTTAATTGTGTGCGTGTCATATGCATTCATTACAAAACAAAACACTGTTTGAAAATATCCATTGATTAAATGGATCTGCTTTAAATCCTATGGTTGGTTTAAGTCAGCAATGCTTTGGATTTCTAGTTGCATTGCCCTGAGCAAGTAATAAAGGTCTGGGAGGAGTATGGCTAGCAAACAGAACTTGTTAACGCCGCTGATGCCACTGTTAATCCCATGGTCCTTTCCAATGCTTTGTGACACTTGCATATGGTAACGTCAAAATAACCTTGTTAAAGAGCAAAGTTAACCTGACCTTCAAAGCACTTAGGCTCTTCTATTTAATGAGGTCTGATTCATCGTTACATTTGTCATCGAGACCTCTGCAGATCAGTCTGAATGGCTTGCAGTGGTGTGTATATAATTTTGAGAAGAAACCCAAGGCCACATCGTTACTTGCTGTGTAAATAAGCAAAGCTTCCCTGATGGGATGGAAGCCTGCAGATGTAGAGTAGCTGAGGATCTTGCCTTGTGGTCTAACTTCACTCAGCTACAAGAGAGCTGCTTAGAATTTCCCTTCTGATGTTAACAGAAAACATAGAGAAAACAGAGATTTTGTGGCTTTTATTTTCTGGATATAATATTTCAAGCAAGCATGGAAAAATTCTCTGCACTTTCCAAACAGCCTTCGAGTATGGGTGTGTTTGTCACTGACCACTCCATAGCACTGAACACAATGTCCAACATGACTACCTTTGTGCTTCGGGGAATTCAGACCATCTCATTTTATTAATTGCAGTTCTCTGTCATCAGCAGCAGACTGGATCGAAGAACTATAGGACAAAGAATGGCTTTTGCTACGCAAGTCTACTGTATACTTATGGAAAACAGAGTGCTGGGACAGAAGACAACTGGAAAGGTAAGTTTACAAGTTCCTTTTTGTCTCAGGTTGTACAAGGCCCTGAGCAACCTGATCAAGTGGGTGGCATCTCAGCCCATGGCAGGGGGTTGGAAGAGGACGATCTTTAGGATCCATTCCAACATGAGCCATTCTAGGCTATGATTCTATGAAAGCAAATGTTTTCAGGTCATTCGGGCTTCTACAAACTTCACACCTGAAATATTTAATGCCAAGTAACAGGTAAGTTTCTTTGTTCTTCCACTGATTATCTTCCAGCTGATTCACTTTAGTTTACTAATTAGTGAAGACAATAGGCTCTGAATTAACACTTCTGCCATTGGTTATTTTAAGTATTTTACTTGGGAAAAATAATCAGCTGGTTTGGCTGTAGAAGGCTGCAATGGGAAAAATAATGCATTAGGAAAAGAAAACACTCTGGGACTGTATGGAATGCAAAACCATTCTGTGACGTGCAGAAAAAAATATTCTCGGTTGATTCATTCCACTTTTCTCAGCATTACTGCCTAGAAAGGTCTTGGATCTCTTCAGAATTATATCAGTACCTCAAGTTGCATCAACTTTTGTCTCCAAAAGAATTTAGCACTACTGAAAAGAGGCTCTTGGTGTAGAAGCAATGAAATAACAACATTTGTTGATGTATTTTTGAATTCCGCTTCATTTATCAATAGCTTTAGTGATGCTAATAGCAATAGAAGAGTTGAAAAAGGGGCTTCTTTTTAAAGGCAAACAGTTTTTTCCAGTCTGTTACAGCCATGTTTCCTTTAAGGCATTCTTTCTCAGTGACTGCAATAAGACAGATTTGTATTTATCACTAATGTTCTGACCTCAAGCAAAGATTGAAAATCAGAACTGAGCTTGTTAGCCAGGTATGTTTTTGAACATATACTCTAAACATTCTGGTTCTATCTAACGTACTGCAATTATTGCTGTAAGTTTTCACTGGCTGCATGAACACAGTCACCTTGACTTAATGTCTGTATATCTTAATTTGCCGTAATAATGATTTCAAACATTAATTGCATTTCTTAATTGGCTTATTAACATCCTTTTGTTTGTGTATTTTGTGGGAAGGTGCCTAGAAGTGTACTACCTTTTTTTCAGTGTTGTTCACTATTGTGTTTGGGTTTTATATGCCTACTGTTCATTTATTTAAAACAAACAGCCAGTGTTCTTTATCATTCTAACATCAGCAGCTGTAGCTTAGTACAGTCTTCTGACACCCGTCCAGCCAGGTGAGTGCTATTATGCAACCAACCCGATGAAGACAATTAATTCCAACATATAGCAAATACTGATGATTCCATTGCTGAATGCTGCATGATTTTAATACAAATGGCTTTGCTAGTAGCCAGCCAGTGTGCTTAATGGCCTTAAACAAAATATTAACAAATGACTCATGCTTTGTGTGGGCCAAAATGTCACTACCATTCTGAGATAGTGATGCTTGACCTACTTACATCTTTATCTGCAACGTGCCTTGTCCATTTCTCTTCCTGTACTACTTCATTTGTAGCCTTGCTTGCTCCGTCAAGCCTCTAACATACGCTGCAGTCACTTGCTGTCAGAAGCATTCACCCTTTCTTCCATCACTGCTCAGGAAGCCCATATCAATAAGATACTGTTGTTACATAGCTGTCATTTCTGCCCTCCAACAAATCTTGTCGCTGCAGAGCGTCTGGAGGTTGCAGACGCCTAATAATGTTCTTCCCTGTTCTGTCAATTGATTTCAAGGCTGCATACCCTTGTCAGACTGAATGCATAGTGCAAGGTGCAGGGAGCCAGCCCGTGCAGAGGTTTTCTAGAGATCCTGGCAGTTCCACATAACACTCATTTCTCAGCTGTTGTTCATCTTCCCCAGTCCGTTGCCCTGGTATTTATTTCTTAAAGGTTTGTCATCCCCTCGGTTTATGGGCAGGCTGAAAGCAGTTGAAGTCCTCTGTCCATTCTCCACTGAACCATTGCTATGTTTGGAGAGTCAAGCCCAAGTGAAGCTGTCTGCAGAGCACCCTCCATGCAGAGGTCTTGGTACAGGATGAGATGGCTGAATCTGATGGCTGCACAGGTCTAACACAGAATTAACCTGCACAAAAGCTAAGTTAATAGCCAAAAAGCATTAGATGTACATCAAACTCCTCCAGTTTCCTAAATCTACCTCTAGGGGTTGGAAACTTTTGTGGTGTTAGAAGATTCACTTGTGGTTATAGTATGACAGGTGTTTTTCATTTTAGAATGGAAAAAAGTCTTGCAGATTATCCTATGGAAAGGAAAATCCCACCCTACCCAACCCAATTAAAGTTCTACTTAAATTTGCATGGATTTGGGGAATAAAAACATCTAATTTGTGATAGGAACTGATTCAGTGTCTACACTGCAATGTGAGGTCAGACTGCAGCTTAGTAGAACTAGCCCAACAACTATTAAATTCTTAGCTCTAGTAAATGAGGTGCTTAAGTTGTACAGAAGAGGTTGTGCAACATAAATGTAATTACATATTTAGCAATATCACATTTCTACCTGGTGTGCTCTTGTGAGACTGCTACTGCTTCCCTGAGCTGCAAAGTTCTCCGACCAAAGGTGAAGTCCATGCAAAATGACTGCAGTAGGAGGTGGTGGTGTGGGACCTGGTAGAAAGAAACAGAACAGGCCTCGGGGTCCATATATCTGATTTTGATATATGTACACATGCACGCATACCTTTTGAGAGCCTCTGTTTGATGTTACTAATACTGTCCTATCTCTCGGACTCTTCTGAACTTGTCCAATGCGCTCAATAAGAAGGCATATTAATCTTTGGGGTGGAAATGAGGAGCAGAGCTGATAAATCAAGATATAAGTGTAAATGCATTTCTAATGAACACACATTGTGTAAAATAATGGCAGTATCACTGGCTGGGGGATAATTAAAAAGACAAAAGAGGAGAAAAAAGG
Organism: Anas acuta; assembly: GCF_963932015.1. Lineage (NCBI taxonomy): Eukaryota > Metazoa > Chordata > Aves > Anseriformes > Anatidae > Anas > Anas acuta. The sequence continues at coordinate 1,407,147 of NC_089005.1, read as the reverse complement.
GAGGAAGATCTCTTTACTGGATTGTTAATTATATGTAGCCTCATTGAAAGTAATGCACCATTACTCTGGGAAAGTGCAAGAATCGCCACCTTTTGCCCACACCTACTTTCTTTTGTCTCAATCCTTCTGTCCAAGCTCTTACAAAGTGGCAATAGTTGAACACTTAGATGAACTTTCTAAAGCTTCTGGGAGCCATTTTCTGTTCCGAACTTGGCCTGTTCTACCTTCTTTTTGATGCTTCTTTACCAAACTGCAGGAAGGCCTCATTTGGAATGCTTCATGTGGAAGAAAAAGCAGTGTTTAATGGGGAGAAAGGCAGTGAAACAGATCCAAAGTGGAGGAGTCAAAAGGGAGGGGTAAGGATTGACTGCAGGTTAATGGTTTAGGCGTGCATCTTGGATAGCAGACTGGTTTTATTCCTACCCATATCACACGGTACTGGTTTGAGCAGGAGCAGCAGCATGGAAGCCTTAAGATTCAGTGCTTCTGAGCTCTTTAGTCATGACAGCAATTAGAAACTGAGGCAAGGTAATTTGGCAAATCTGAAAGAAGAAAATTAAGACCTGTGTATCAGACAGGGAAATAGGAAGGTCTAAGATCTTGATTAAAAAGCAGGAAAGACAAAGCATCTATATTTCCCTGAATTAAGGGAAATCTTGGGCAGGCTGACATGATTCCAAATTGAATTTATCATTTGTGTCCTAATGACATGAATATTCCAGTGACAATTTCAAGGTATTGGGCAACTCATTTGAGAGAATTTTCATTCATCATATTGACAGTGATGTTAATCAAATTGACTATCCTTAACAAAAAGCCCTGCTTCATTTGAAGTATATTGCTTTTCTGCCTGAGGGGAACACTTACGCAATTAACAAAACCAGATCGAATGCTAATAAAGAAAACAAATGAAGATTTATGCATAATCTACAAAAGGACTGCAATCATTTAATTAAGAGTATATATAGCAGTCTTTGAAAGAGAGTAAGTATTAGTAGTGATAAATGAAAAAAGTCCTTTGTGTGTTCGAACAGCAGTCAGGGAAGCAGATGGTTTCTTCTGCAACTTCACTTTTAGTACTGCAGGACCTTCCACTGCCGGTGAGATTTTATTGCTTTCGATAAATCCCAAACTTGACGCTTCTGCTTTGTAGAGGGTACTGCTTAGGGATGGAGTTAATTTATATCATCTTCTGGGAGAGATGGTTGTCTAGCAGGTGCAAGTGCACAAAAATTCTGAGATTTTGTAGAAATATTATTTCTGAGCTTTTTAAATGAATGGTCACATTATATATTTGAATCCATTTAGTTCATTTGCACTGAGCACACAACAGGTACACTACCCCTGCACACAAAAAGGGACAGATGAGTATTAGCTGGCAGTGTAAGGAGAGTTTATTCTAACATGCCCTAGATGTCAGAGATGCCAGTCTTTAAATACCGTGTAAAATGGAAATGGCTAGTCTAATAATAGTAAAACTAAGAAATTTAGAGTCTGTTGTGCTGGGCTTTTATAATTAGTTTGGGATTCAGTGGGTAGTAATAGATGAAGCGGGTTAAATTCATCCCTGCTCTAAGCATGGGCAACTCCACTGAAGTCAATAATTATGTTTTCACTTACAACCATTATTGAATTTGGCCTGGAATCTGAAAGGGAGCGAACGATGCAGACAGGATGGATTCAGCCTTAGCAGCAGCTGATGGGGAAGGTGGCTGGCAAGTCGGGAAGCTGTCGTGAATTCGGCTGATAGGGCCTGAGCCAAAGGCAATCGAAGTCACTAAAAATGAGGCAGCGTTGGTGCTTTGTGGGGGATGATGTCAGGCTTGATCTTACACGTTCTGTTACTAATGTCAAATTTAAAGAGCATGCAGGTGTTGTGCAGACCTGGCTGTATATTCAGAGGTTTATGACTTGGTACAGGGATCAGATTTTCAAGACAGCTCAGACCATGCTGCTGGCCAAACTTGGAAGTGTTCCCGGCGTGGAACTGTGTACTTCTGTGCACAACTAGCGTGGTGTCTTTGAAACTGGATGCCCATAGCTGCGGGGTTGCTGGAAGCCACAATCTGAATCTGATTTTCAACAATCATACACCTTCAGTTTTTACAGAAGTTTTATTGCATCAAAATATTCATCAGCTCTGTGGAGCTTATTAGGAAAAAACTTTTTTTGGGGAGGGACAACTTGCAAAATCCTCTGAGCAGCTTTGGCTTTGGTTTCTTTGTCACAGGATAGGGTAAATGGCAGTGGCTGACACTATTCTAGATTTGTCTCCCTGGGTAGATGAAGGTGTAAGAGAACTGGTAAGAAAAAACACTTGGAGAAATGAGATTTAAAAAGCCTGAGTGAGTTGGCTGATACTCAGTGGTATTCACTGACCAGTGCCAAACTTAAAAAAAAAAAAAAAAAAAAATTATTTCTCCCTGTTCCCTTCTGCCAAGCAAATAATTACGAAGTTATGCATTTTGTTAAATGATTTGTTGCACTGAGGATTGGCATCCCAGTTTCCAGCTTCATGCCTGGTGTTGTGGCTTTCAGATTCCTGAAAATTCATGCCAGCGAATTCAGAATCTTTTAAAATCTTCAGAATATTGGAGGAATTACCTTCCAGTCTGCCAATGTGCGTTGTGTCAGGTATTGCAGAGACTACCTTCAGGAGGAAAGAAATGTTTCCCTGTGGCGTGGTTTCCCTTCAGCACTTGTATTAAACTGCTAATGGTTAAAAAGCGATAGAAGAACTTTAATTACTGTCATCTTAGAACAGGGTTTGTTGCCAGTTGTTTGACCTATAGTAACTACATGACTGTAGGAATCTGACTCCAGATTTGTATTTTATCCATATCAGTGTCCTGGTGAGTTGGAATGAGACTTCTCACAGCATCACTGTGGCCAATTTTTACATTAGGGCTTAACAACAATAAAAAACCCCTCAACAACAAAGCATCAAAATATGACACTTTTTCCCCTTCCACCCTAAAATGTCAATTCCTTTGAGTTTTTGTAGAAATCTATGCTTTCACATAGCCCTGTGGGTATTTTTCTATGACCTTAGTGTTTCTCTTTCACTTACAGAGTACACGTGGAGTCTGTATTCCATGTTCCTCTGGTTACCCAAGGCTGGATTAAATCACACTGAGAGCAAGGCAGAGGCTGTGTGTGTGTGTGTAAAGCTGTGTGGCAATTGGCCCTGTAGTGATAGCAAATCATGTATTTATCTATTGAGATACAGATATATTAAAAACTGGAAGGAGGTTCTGTAACCTTTAAATCCTTTCATGTCACTTTATGTTCCTGCTGTTAAGCTTTTGCTATGTTAATGTCATCCTGGGCTGGTAATATTTACAGCACCTAAATCAATGTTGAGGACACACGGAATATTGCAGGATCAACTCTACTTATTTCAAATGCACTTTAATATTTTGACTGCCTGACCAGAGTTTGGGAAATAACTGTGGTAGAATGATAATGAGAAGTTTAACAGTTTTATGATGGTTGAAGCGGACTTTATGGAAGTTGATAAATTTCATCTTGTAGGTTTCAATTTCTCATTCCCTACAGAGAGATGGGGAGAATACATTGATACTGCATTTCAAATTGGCTAGATCAGAAGGAACAGCAGCTAAAATCCATTACAACCCAATTACATCTATCAGCTGAAGCTGTGTGCATTCATTCGTGAACATCAGCATTTAATCCATAAAGAGGAACTAATGAGAAATTTGAAAATGGAATCCATGCATCAGTAACTTTGGAGAGATTTTGCTGGGATTAATGAACTGCCAGAACATTGTCAACACACTGAAAACCTATTCTCTCTAGGTTTGTTTACTGACCAAAGAAAGATTTTTTTTTCTGTTCTCCCTACTCTACAGCATGTTTTTGTCTTATTGGTAGTTCCTTTTTTTACACTCTTGGTGCAGAAAGTGACACTTTATTCACTTGAAGGATCAAATGCTTGTTTCTTTTCCATCCTGTGTGCATCTGGCTGGATGCTTGGCTAGCTTCTGCAGTCAGATACGCTGCAGATGAACCTCTACTGCATCACTACCTCTGCAAAAATGTTCTCTTGCATAGGTCTACAAAAGACAAAGGCACGTGGGCTAGACCGTATTTTGTAACACAGAAAGAAGACCAAGGTATCAGCGATGAAATTTTATGGAAAGTTTTTGAAGAGTTGCTGGTGTTCATGTGTAAGTTCACCTTTAAGATTCCTTTGTAAAATGCTGTGCTAGCTAATGGATTTTCTGATTCTCTAGAGCTACCAGTCCGTATCTTTCCAGAGTTGTGGATAAAAATGAGCCCACAGGAAAGCTGATCTCTCTAATGGGAATTAAAGCATATAGTAATTGCAGAGATATGGCTAGGCTGGTGTGTATAAACAAGGCAGTAAACAATCACTCATCAAGATCATACATTTAAATGACAGCAAGTGCAGATTATTTTGCTGAATGCTCCAAGGTGTAATATTGATACCCATCTCTATCAGTTAATGACCTAAAACTGTATGTGTATTTGGGGTGTAGCTAAAATGTGTATTAATTTCTGCAGGCATTTTACCTGGAGAAGCTTTAAGAACATGTAGGTATTTCACGACCAATCAGTGAAAATTCCTCTGAGCTTTTTTTGCCCATAGATGCTCTGCCTGTTCCAAAATAAATCTCCTTTATATTCTGAGCCTTATTTTTTCCTTGCTACCCAAGTGGTCTAGTAAGGTTTGATGGCTTAATATTTATTTCCTATTTATTTTGATAGATCTCTGTCATATTCACCAGCTGGATAAAGTTCCTATGCTTAACAGCAATATAGCAATATTCCCTCCCAGGAATCATTCCTTTCCACATTTAAGCAGCAGAGCTGATCTCCAAGTAGACAGATCTGACAGGTAGCTCCTCCGAGATCCCCTTTCCAATTGCACTCTTGATGCAGACATGACAGATTCGGGAAGAAAAGGATGGTGGGGAGAGGGCAGGAGAATGGAAAGCAGGAGAGGGAAAAAGAGAAAGCACGCCATGTGATGTGCAGTATATTTCAGCATTAAGCAAGAAAGGATGGAGAGAGGTATGAAATAGAGAGCTTCAGAGCAAAGAACTTGGGTCAAAACCACCTAGGCCAAAAGGTGGTAGCAGCATCTAGCACATTAAGCAAAAAATATGGAGGAGAATGGAACAAGAGAGGAATCCTTAGTGACTTCTTGTGGGAGCTGGAGCAAATCACTGAAACGTGATGTGCTTTGGTCTCTGCCTGTGAAAGCAAAACTGTTCAGCAAACTGAACACCTCCCAAATGAGGCCAAAGGAACATCTCTACACGTCAACCAAATGTGTTGCAAAAGACCCCCTGCTTTCTGTGAGGGTGCTGGGCAGAGGCATTAGTTGGGATGCTGTGGATGTGAGGTTGGGCACCGTGCTGTTTGAGTAGATGCAGAATGCTGCTGGCTGAAATGCTGTTTGAAGTACCTCTGCCGTGCTTTACCAAATGTAGATGTGCCCAAAAAGATATTAGCACATTGACAAGAGGTGAAAATGTTTAGGCGATAGGAAAGGCAGTTGCTGTTCCTTCTTCAGCCACTTTGTGACTTTGAGCAAGTTGTTCCACACCCCAATATAGTAATTTGCCACCTGTTGTTCTGCACCGATAATATTTGCCCACTAAATGTAACAGATTTCTTTTCTAGAATGAACAGATACTTGAACTGTTTAGAAACCTGCTCACAAATGTTGCATTTAAAGAGCAATTTAAGATGAGTAAATTGGGCTCACTTGCTAGATCACAACCACAAAAAAAACCTTCACAATGATATGTTGGGACAAAAGCCACAAGGAACAAGGAATTGAGAGACCATAAGTGTGAATAAGGGTAATGTTTTCACAGCTGTTTTAAACAATTGCATCAGACCATTTCCTTAAATCTCCTGGGGTTTTAAGCACAGAGGTTTCTTCTTTTCATTCATTTCTTTTTAAATGTTGAGCTAAATAAAAACTAGAAGTTCACAAACAACTGTTGTGTTCTGTTCAACATATGTGGCCACCGACTACCGCAGAGGAGTTATTCTCAGTTGGGCAACAGCATTTGCAAGCAATGCAGTCCTTTATTATTGCTTCCCTCGCACCTCACATTAGGGTGCAAATGACATGCCAGATATCCCAGTGCTTTGACAAGTAAGAGCAAAAATGGAAGTGTGTAATGAAAGAGATAATGGTTAAGAAGTAAAGCTAGATCTGGAAACATCTTGCAATGTTCACTGCATCAGTGGGATGTCTCAGCTGTTCTGTGGTGTTCTGTGTCTGATGGCTCAGATTTTGAGATTTTCCCTTGCATAGATGCAGAAGGAATAGAACACTTAATTTGGCTGTGACTTGAAGAGACAGTCTTAGAAGGAAAATGTCTTAATTTGGTAGTTCCACCATAGTTCTGTAATATTAGCCCAATGAGACTAACTGAACTTGATGGGAGGATGAAATAACCAGTTTTGGCCTCCTATTTGTCTTTTTTTTTTTTTTTTTAATTTGTTTGGCTAAGAGTAAGAGTGAAAGGTTTGCTGCTACTTAAGAAAAAAAGTAGCTGAGAAATAGAAACCTCACAGAGCTGACATCCACTTCTGTACTTGGCTTCTCTTAAAATAGCCCTCGCATGGGGTATATTTGTATTACATCCCTGGCACCGACTCCTCACTAGGGCTCTCCCCGCAAACCGTGTTCCCCTGCTTCTGAACAGTAAACAACAGAACTCTTTTGACAAGTACACCAACCATATCTTGATTAGCTTCTCTCGCTAATAAGCATATCAAAGACGGTATAAACATTTTTGACCCGTACATCACCTGTAGAGGAGATTTTAGAGACCTGGGATCTGGAAGACTCCAGGCTCGCAGATGTTTACCATGTCTTGCATGACTTGTAGCAGCTCAGAAATGGGACAGGGGAGGTGGAGTTGAATGTCCTTTCCAGAAGTGACTCCTTAATTCCTTTTCAGTGTGAACGTCCTAGTATGCCTGGGTACAGATCACCACTCAATGCTGTAAATCATCATTTATTGTGCCTCAGCAGAAATAGGCTGCCTTTGTGGGGGGCCTCCTGTGATGTTCCTTGTGTTTAGGAGGACGGCATTCTTTATCCTTCTTTATTGATTGTAGCCAACTTTGCAAAATAAAAAGGACGGAATCTTGTAGTAAAAATCAATTTGCTTGGTGGAACACCCACTTGTTTCAGGTTTCTGAGTGTATGCTGGTTTGTCTCAAATTCATGGTTGTCATCAGAAAAAAACCCTCCATAAATCATATTCCAAGAATGGATCTTAACTACCTACTGTTTTCTTTTCAAATACCTGTTGTTAATCATCCTGACATTCAGGGGCTGAAGCTTTGAATGCCACATGTTGCAAGCAGCTGAAAGCTTCGTGTAAAAGGGAAATACATATCTGACATAAAATACTGTACCCTAAGTATATGGACAGGCTAATCTCTTGATCAAGTGTAAAATATGCACACTTTATCCATGCAGCTAGCTCAAAGAGCAGTATGTAAATACACACCCATGAGTGACAGGTAGATAAACAGTGATACACTGAAAGCTTTGCATGAATGCCCACACTTGCAATGCTTAAAGTGTTTTCTGACATCACTTGAAATGTGTGCTGAAGGGGTGATGCAAGGGTAGCTTATATCCAAAGGTCCAAGCTCAAACCAAGCGTTTGGCTGCGATTTGCCTTCAGAAACCCGTCAGAAGGGCAGCCCGGCCGAACCTGGCTCCCCGTGGGACACAGTCCTGCTCTCGCTGAGCTTTCACAAGGAGAAGGCACAGATGGCTCAGGCTTCATACGGAGAGTGAACCCCAGGTGCATATTTCGCTTGCTAACGTTGTCAGTGTGAAGTTTAAGTTTGACAGGGATCCAATTACAGGTGAAACCGAGGTTTCTGGTGTCTGCTGGAGTCGTCAGTCCCTTTTGCAGGGCTCCTCTCTCAGCCTGCCACTTAGCTGGCTCCGTGTAAGCCTTCGGCCCTGCTCCTTCCTCTCCTGGAAATTCACTGACAGGAGACACGTTGGAAAGCAACCCTTGTCTCTCTGAGGCTGATCACTTCCAAGCAAATATTTGCTTTCTAAGTTGAGGTAAAGGTGAAGGGATAGATTTTGACAGTTTGTAAGATAAATTCCCTCTTCAACTATCCAAACACTGGGGGTTTATTTGTACCTCTGAAAATAAGTTACTAAAAATAAACTGAGTTATGAAGTCTGTAACTTAGGACCTAAGTGATACTTAGAAGCTTATTTGTTTGACTTGATTGAATGGCATAGCTCTAGCCAGGACTTCTTTGGCAGCACACTTTTTCCCTGGAAAATGCTGTGTGTATAGAGACAAATACTTTTCAGGAAAACGTAGCGATTTTGTCAGACTGGATCCCGGGATCAAGATAGAATTTCTGTCTGAAGAAGCAACAGCATCGCAGGATAACAAATAACCTGGCAATTATGATAAATGTCCGAGAGGTTAAAAGCCTTTGTTCAGGCCGACCCCGTGCTGCAGGAGAAAGATCTTGCTCGGGCTCTTTCCAACAGCAGACGTCGGCCTCTGCTCTGAGGCAGCGGTTTAAGAGCTCTGGTTGCTGTTGAGCAGAAGCCTCATCTGTGGGACTTCAGTCTCATTTTTCTTGACCTATTGTATATTCGAGCTGAATATACAATAAATATTCAAAAAAGCTGAACAGGATTTCAGCTGCCACCTCTTAACCTAAGCAAGGGAAATCCAGTGGTGGTTCCCTGCAGCACAGGGGTGGATATGCACAGCTCCATGCGATTGCCAGGTCTGTCAGCACGAGCTTGAGGGCCCGTACAGATCGTCAGGTAGGAATGGTGATGGAAGTCCTAATGGGATTCGAAGGGGAGCCAAAATGAGATTCACGTAAGGTTTTGACACCCCAGCTCTGTTGTGGTTGATGGCAGTGATCCATCTCCCCCAGACTCCTGCCCTGACAGGCTGCCAGCTTTGGGCTCCTTTGACAAACCAAGCCAAGCCCTGGTCTGTTCCAGGTGCGTGCTGGATAACTCTGTTCTCTCACCCCCTACTAAAGGACAGTTTACCCATAATCTTTGTCTACTTGCTGCTCTGAGATTGTGTAGATTGTTTTTGTTTCTTGCCCTTTGTTTCAGAGCTCCCTGTACAAACTGCCACTGGCATCATATCCAAACGTTTTCATTTCCCTACTATTATTTAACTATCTTCCTAATTAATTCTATGACCTAAAATAAATTATTGACTTAACAGACTCACTCTTGTTTTCTGTGACAGGTTCAGCAGTAAACAGGCCATTAACAATTCATAATGAGTAGCTCCTGTATGTTTTTTTTTTTGTGTATGCTGATTTCGTTCTCTCTTGCTGACATCCTCGGTGTGCCTTGTACCTTGTCTGCAGGCTCGGGGAGCGGGAGATGCAGGGTGACTTGTGCATTATGCTTCCTACCAGGAAAAAGCCTTCAGATTTGGCAGAATGCATTTAGATTTTCTGGATGAATGAGTCACTTGGGAACAATGAGCGAGGATAATTTCTTCCTTCTGTGCTCCGTAATAGCACTGCGAGAAGGGCATATATTCAGTCCTTGGTCTTGAGGTCAGTTTCAAGAATGTTTCACACACTCACACAGCTACCAAGTCACACTAGCTTGTGGTTGACTTAATGGCTCCCAGGAAGGTATTCGATCTAGGCTAAAAACATCAAGAGATGGAGAATTCTCCAGTGCCTTTAATAGTTTACTTCAATTTTTAATAGAAAACTAATTTATTTATGCTTCAACGTGTATGAATCAAGCTTTAATCTTTTCCCTCTTATAGTAACTGAAACCAAGAGGAACTCCACTGCACTCAGCAAAGTTTATACTGCTCAAAAGCATGATAGAAGAGTAAATGTTCTTCCTACGTGCTTGTCTATAGCTTGTGATGTTGGATCAGGAGATCGAGCTGATATTCTCAGAAACACCATTGAACTGCATATAAGCTTGAACACAAACAAGTCCATTAGGTCAAATTTATACCACCTTGTTTTATGGCCTAGCTGGTCTACAGCTGCATGCTCTTGAGTCATCTTCTTGCCATAATATAATGAAATTCAATTCAAAATTGAAAGTGGTTTCAAGCAAATGAACTTTACGTCACAGTGAGGAGAGGCTGGGCACATGCAAGCTGGCAGCTACTGGTGGCTGCATTTTCAACTTAGTGTGCGGCAGTTAGCCTCGGGCATGACCCTGAGAAGAGTTTTTACTGCTAGTTTCTGATTACTCGTAATTCCCATTAGTATTAAATACAGGCTTATAAGCTGTAGGATTCAGTGCTGCACCTTTTAAGTGCAGCTGCCTTTTGGAGAGGATAGCATAGCTGGTAAGCAGTATGCAGCAGTGCTAAAGCCAGGTTGGGAGGAGAAGCAAGACTGAAGTTAAACTGGAGTTCCCAAGGCAGTTCCGTTTGCTGGCACCCATTAATTGTGTGGGGTGGAAAGGCTATTTAATTGAGCGCATAGATTAACTGGACTGACATCCCAGAATGCAGTCAGAGTGAAGTGTAAGTTGACAAACATTTTCATGGCTGAGGCTTTTCACAGCTTTAATCTCTCCCTTTAAAGTTTACCAGCTGGATTTTTACACCTCCAATGATTTACCAACAGAAATACTGCCACTAAAGTGTCTGGCCAATAAATGGATCCTGTCAGTTAATTAAGTTTCTACATGGTATTAAGTTTCCAGTCGCAAACCATTTGCATGGTCTAGAAACTAAGAGTTTCAAGTACAAACCAGTGGTCACAGGCTCTAATTCCAGTTCAGTCTTTGACTTGCTCTCTACCTAGAAAATATTAATTTATTTGCAAGGGGTGGGAGAATGGCGCAGCAGAAGGATTGACAAAGGTGTGCTTCTGGCTAAGAAAATGGGCCAGAATGAAAGAAATTGGGATGCCATTTTTCTGTCTTTTCTTTCTGAACTTAATCACCAGAATTGTGACTGGAAAATATACATAAGTTATGATTGTAAGAGCCCTGATAATGTCTGGAAAGACATCTACAAACTGCTACTGACAAACTAAGGCTGCCTTCTAGAGCTCTGAGATCTTTTTTTAAGAAAAGCCTTGGGTAGCTGTGAAGTGGATGTGCATGACCAGTGAAAGCAGCTGATACAGAGATACTGCAATATATCGCCACAGGAAATACGAGCCTCAGAGATGAAAACTTCCAATTTTAAGGACACATGTAATGAATGCAGTCAAGTGGAACAGCAACATGGCACTGCATAAAATAAAGTGGAATGTCGTGTAAATTGATCTGAAAATTACTGGTAGTTATACCAGTCGCTGACAGATTGATTCACACTAATTCAAGAAAAAAATTCTTTTTGCTGTTAACAGCCTGAATACCCAAGCACGGGGGAAGAGGAGGTAACTAGCTGTGACAAGGCAAGGTGCTGTCCTGTAAAGGCAGCAGTTTTCTCCCTGCTTTAGCTTGTTCCTTTGTGCTTGTGGAATTGCTGATCTTGAGATTGTGTTCCTACACAGCAAGGGAACCTGGAAGAACCGCATGGAGCGTGGCCTTAAAGCAGGATTTTTGCTCTAAATGAGCGTTTAGAAAATACTGAGTTCATTTGTTGCATCTGATAGCTCATGGGCACTTGCATAAAGGGTTTGATTCTCACTACTGCAAAGCAGGGATTTTATGAGCGTTCAGAGAAGAGCTTGTAAGGAAAAATCCCATGTGTGTATGGGGGGTGGTTCTCAGATCATGAGAATTTGCCAGTTATCTCATAAAAATGAAAGGAATATCAACCTGGAAACCTGTGAGCAACTTTTTGTTACTGTGTGAAAGACTTGGTTGTAGTTTTACCACGATGTAAAACTTTACCATCCAGGTTTTTGATTTTCCTTCACAGAATGCTGTGAAGAAGTGAATGTTTTCCACAAAGGCTTTCTAAGAAAAATTGCTTTAATCTGAAAACACTGAGTGAAAAGAGGTCGTGATCAGTGCATCCTCGTTTCATTCCCTCTCGACTCCCTGGCACTTTTTTCCCTCTCCACCTTGTTACCACTTCGCAGTCTCATTGCTCATCTTTTCTCCCAGCCCAGCCCAGGAGATGCACAGAACACGTTTGGCTCTGACAGAGCTGGTTAGCTTAACAAACGACACAGACTTGGGAGTGATGAAGGCTCTGACAGTGTGTCCGTATATCCACGTGCTGTACTGTCAGCTTTATGCCTCAAAAAAAGATAGGCCAAGCAAGTAAACAACCCTGCTCTCCAATTCTTTGCTTTTCCAGAAATTTCAAGACAAACCAAATCCATTTTCTTTCCTACTGAGAATTTTTTGCTGTATAGATGCTGGATCAAACTCACACCATTGCTTGCATCCAAGAAGCTGTGCATTCCGTGTGACTTAAAGTTTTTCCTCTTACTCTTAAATTCTGCAGAAGAAAGGTAAGAGCCTGACTCAGACAGGCTCTCTATATGTTATTAAATATGCACACTGTAGGAATAAATCTTAAAATAGAGCAGATTCTGCTCTAAAGATTTTTTTTTTTTTTTTTTTTTTTTTTTTTTTTTTTTTGCATTTTGAAGGAAAAGCTGGAAAATTGATCAAACCATTCATAGTTCTAGCACCCTTGCCCCCTTTTTGCTCCGTCTTGAGATGTATTTATTATTAAGGAAGCTGGGCAGAAAAAAAAATAAATATTAAGGATTTTTTTTTTTACTGATGAGGAGCTTAGAGAATTCCTGTCAAGAAGGTCTCCCTACAAGGCATTTATGTTAATACTTTCCTTGTTGACAGTTAGACCTGATACAAAGTGTATAGGAACCGGTGGCAGCAGTCTTTCAGTCATAATTAGGTTTTGCATTTCTAATGTGTACGGGCTGTGAGGAAAGCTTTCATGTTCATCTCTGCTGTGAGAGAGGTCAGGCGAATTTGCAGAAGTTCAGATGTTCTGTCAATCAGCCCTTGGAATAACTCAGGAAGCAGAACCGCCAGATCCTCCATGTGCTGCTGCCTTGGTCAGGTGTCAGTGAGTACAACCTTGGGAAGAACTCACAAGATATATGGATATCAGGTTTGTTTCCTCTGCCAATCTTCTGCACAGGTTCTGAATAGCAGATACATTTGCAGGCCCCCATAAATAAGTAACTCTGGCTGGTGGGATGCAGCCAGGAGGCTGACAGAGTTGGTGAGAGGAGCGTGCAGTGGGTCCTCTCTGTCGCTGACCTCATTTAAGAAATGTTTCCCCTTTGTTTCCTTTTTTAGCATTTCAGCTCAGACAGGTGCAGATTTGCCAAAATGAGTGTTAATTGCCTATTTACTGCATCCGAGCTCGTTCAATTTACTCACAGATCATTTCCTATTCAGAACCCAGCAGCAAATTTGGTTTTCTATTTCTCCTGTTAATCGCTTTACTATGTAGGCAAATGCCACCGGAGCAACACTCCCACCTCCTGAAAAGCAACCACCTTTGTGCATTTAAAAGCCAGCGCTGAGTCCCAGAAAGGGCAAGGACACATCCCTGAGAACAAACAACTGCAGGCAGCCGAGTATGGATGTGAACCCTGTAGGATGAATCAACAGTGCAGATCATTAGAAACCTGGGTAGATTTGAAGAAAGGCTTCGATCAGCATTTCTGTAAGCCAAACACAGCCTCTTACTTTGCTTTCTCCTTATGAGATAGCTTCCATATTCTCATCTTTCGTTTTAAGAACTTGCTAGCATTTGGTTGATTTCACCGTGGCCATTCAATAACTTGCTCCCGTTCGTTCTTGCTGTTACGAAAAGAGGAAAAGACAACTTGAAAGCACACGTGTGGCAGAATTTAAAAGCTCAGGGATCTGTGCCCCGGGAGAAAAGAAGTAATGTCATAGGTGGTGACATAGGTGTTACACCTGTAAGGGCTCGAGTCTGAGGTCCTTTAGCTATTTGTTTCCAATAAATAGTCCAGCTTTTACATTTCTTTTCTGTTTTCCACTTTGTGACTTTTAAAAATACCTCAAAGGATTTTTTCGTTAGTTCAGCAAGGCAGCAGAGCACAGGAGGCAAGATTGTTAGCTGCTAACCTGGGCAGAGGTGTGATAAATCTTCTAAATCACCTGCTCAAAGCATCTTCTCTGCTTTGAGGAAAGCGAGTAATTATATCAGTTTATCTGTACCATTCCACCTTCCAAAACAGGGAGGCAATTGTGAGAAGCTCCTCCCTCTGTAAAGGGTTATTTCCGTCTCTCTGGTGCTGTAGTCAAAAGAAAAAGACCTGATTTCTCACCTCTGGCTGATCTGCCTCTGTTGCTTGAAGAAGGGACTTGAGGAGAAACCAAAAAAAAAAAAACCACCAAAAATGTTTAATGCAGGCCATGCGTAATTTTGCATTTTCTAGTCCAGTTCAGATGGGTGACAGCATATGTTAAGCACAAAGATGATGGATTCAAACTATACAAATACTCAGCTGGTATAAACTGGCCAAACAGCATTTTGTTGCAAAAATTACTGCTTTTGCTTTGACCTACTCCATGTCATTGATGGATTTTGGTTTCTTGGTAGCAAGCAGCTTGGAAGAGTTAATAGGTGGGAAAGGTTCACGAAATTCATCAAAGGCGCCAAAGACATGTTTCCTTCTGTTAACCTAAAAATAACTGGGCTTCTCAAACACTAACCAAACAGGTGCAAATTATAACATCTGGCATGTTTGCTGGACCGGAGCCAAAAAGAATCAGAGAAGTTCTGATGGAAAAAGTAGGAAGATTTGTATAATGAGATTAACTTTGGGCAATACTTGGAAGCTGGAAAGGAAAAAATGTAAATAATGCTGTCATAAAAAAAATAAAAAATCAGTGCTGCAAATCTTGTGGTTTGCTTACATAACATATACGTGTCACTTAAATTGAGAACACACACACACACTTCAGGATTTTTTTCTGTTTTGGGACCCTGATGTCCATTTCTAAGCTCTTATTTGCATATACAGATTTATGGTAGATCTCATTTCCCTATGCTGCAATAGTTTTGTAGAGACAGAACCCAAAGTACTGTAGGATCACAGCTTGTAATCATTTGCACTGCCTGTATTTTTCACAGATGGGGCTGTTATGTTCCAGGAATGTAGCTGAGATAAAATATGACCGTGAATTGACTCGAATTAGATTGTTTCTTTGCCTTTTTTTTTTTTTTCCTCACCAGTAAGGCTAGTAATATTCAATGTGGTTTAAGGACTGCTCGCTAATGGGAAGCATAAAGGAGAAGGGCTGAAAATGGAACATCTCACATCTAACATCTTCCAAGCAATGATGTTCTTTGGTTCTTTAAATTATTATAAATTGGTGAAAACAATGAAGCTACTCCAAGGAAAATATGGGTTTACTTAACTGATTATCAGAGTATTTCTACTTAATTCCTTTCTCCATGGTTAGAGTTTGAGATACGGGACTTCCTCAGAATTTGGACTGCTTTCATTCAAATCTCCAATCTCAACTACTTTTGAAATTGTGAAAGGAGGAAGAAAATCTTCCTTATGACATGCAGGAATTGCAGCTGAGCAATGCCTCCAACAAACTGGGCAGAAGCACATTGCCATCTTACACCTCTTCATCTTTTTCAACAAGCAGGTAAAGAGTTCTGCTGTATTCAGAACAATAACGTGTAGCCATGATCAGCAAGGGATCTAGCAGTCATAAAGAGAAGATTTAATCTGGACAGAGTCCTTTGAATAGGTCAGATTTAAGTCTAATATTCCATAAAACCAGGAGTAACTGCGCTGTGAGGCGTTCGTGCAAAACAGAGATGAGAGGGGAAGCAGACTCACAAGGTTGATGCCTTGTAGCAAGATTAATCTGATTAGGGCCTGGCATTATGTGATTGCTTTGGGCCCAGCAGACCTCTTTATAACCTTTTTGTAAACACAAGATTTCTGATCAACTTGTCAAAACGTTGCAAAAATGTTATTAGCTCTGGATCTTTGTTGTCAGGGTCAGGAAGGTCTGCTCCCTTCTGCTCTTGTTTTCGTGCTAGGAATGCAATTTCCACTCAGGCATCATGACATACACTGTCATTTTATTTTTTATTTTTTTCGTAGTGTTTTTATATCTGTCTAAAGTGGAAAAGCTGATATAAAACCTGACACAGAGACTAGCAGTGCCTGTTTTTATCTTCATGTATACTGAATTATTTCTGGCTTCTGCACCTTCCCTCCATGCTGTGCTTTGTTTTTAACCTTGTTTCTTCACACGTGGCTGCCTTATGTCAGGTGCAGCCAGTGTGCCCGACAGTCACAGGACTAATGAAGTTAGTGCTTGGGCTGCACTTGATCCGCAAAATATAATAGCATTAAGTTATGTTCGGTATAAGGTGAGTTGCCACTGTAAGTCGGTTATGAGAAGAAATGTGATTAAGTGGGTGGGGAACTCGCTGTGAAATTCTCCACACTGAAATTTCCTTTGGTTAGCTCAAAATTGGATTCATAATGGGCTGTTGACTAGATTTTGTCATGTTGTATTAATTTGTTGATACCTTCAATTTTGCACACCACTGACTGAACACCATTGATACATTAATACCTAAGATCAAACGCTTCAGATAAGGCAATAATAATGATAGGACTAAACTTTGCCCATTTTTGTGAGCTATCAGATGCAGAAAACACCCAGCGTATACAAATCTAGATACTACTTTTTAAAAAGGCCATAAATATCATGTCATCTGAGGTAGCTCCCCAGCACTACTTGCTTAAATTTGAGGTTGCCACTGTTTGCTAAAATAAGGTATGATGAAAGTCACCTCAATGTTAAAAAAAGGCATCTGAGCATCTACAGCATTTTCAATGCATTCTGAAATTTAGTTTCCGTTGATTGAAGACATAATAAAGTACTTTAAAACTTTTGAAAATTCCATTAGTGACAGTCTGCCTCTCTTGATGTCTAAATACGGTTAAAAAAACAACACAACTGACTCATGAATGCCTAAGTTGTAATATACTTGCTCAAGAGTTTAAGCATGGGAATTTCAAAAGTGCTTATGTGATTTGAAAGTTTAAGCCCTACTAAAAATCAGCAGGACAGATAGTCTTAAATGTTGATCGGCTTTTGAAAATTGAACTTCTTGCTCATAATGCAACCAGTATTCTTAAAAAAATTTAGCGTATCAAATCCTGAGGTATAACAGCCAGCAAATATATATGATTACAAAAAAAATAAAAAATAAAATTTAAATACTTTGCTACTCATTGTATTCCCATCTGTTCCTAACAGTGTTGGGTGAAATCCCCCAACTCCTTTTCTCTGTTATTTGAACCACTAATATCAAGTCATTTAAATTTTTCCACAAGAATGATTCATCTTTCCAGGCTATGAGAATAAATAAGCAGTATATATAAATCTCTATTGCCTTAAAAAAAAAAAAAGAATAAATTGATATCTTTCAGCACTAGTAATATATGTACTTTATATGTCTTTATGAAGGACTCTGCTCAGTGCCTATAGCTGTGAAATAGTTGTCTAATTCATGGAGCATCTCAGGATATGCAAATTAAAAGCAAGTTTTTGAGTATTGCCTGTCCCTGTTTCTCTTGAAAGTGTGTTTGGTTGTTATGCTTATTTAGATGAGCCTCAAAAGAAGCAACTATTTTAGGTTTTGTGGTTTTCTTGCTGACTTGAGCATTAAAAAAGTTATTCAAGAACATCATCTCAAGTCAGATTTCTGCTGGTATGAATAAATGTTAACTTTCAAGGACCAACACAAAGCATTATGTATAACTTATGTCCTATTTTCAAATCTTATAGAAGGCTTTAGTGGTTTTGTGCATTTAATTTTAGCTGCTTGAAGCTTTTATTCAGAGCTTTGCAGGAAGCGGCTTTGTCACTTACATGGAAACTCATGCAGGAAAGGACCTCTTTAAAATTAAATTCATTTTATCCATCCAAGTTTCCCAAAGTACAACTTTATTTGTTTCTCTCACAACATAAAAACAAGTAACTAGTTTTCTAGGTAAATATCCCTTTATTGTGGAGATTAAATAACTGGAGAAAAGATAGTTTTGAGGTGATGTTGCACTGGTTTAGCAACATACAGTGCTCTGGCACAACAGCTGAATAGAGGAGGTGACAAATACCATGCCAGAGAGGATTTTACCTTGAGAGACATGAACCAAAATTAATCCAAGACAACAAGATGAATAGGCTGATGCAAACGAGTAGAGCCCTGGGATCTTTAACGACCTCATGTGATCAAGATCGTACACCAGATGATGTTGCCTGAAGCTTTATGGTTCATCAAACCATAAAAACACACTGGTAATTGATACAGCACCGACTCAGAAGTGGAATTGCCACCAACAGGTTCACCCATGCTGCTTCCTACAGCCTCGGGCTTTCTGGGAAGTAGTGCTGGTCTCATACAGTTTCTCTTGGATTGCAAGATGCGAGAGTGAAAAAAGGCATATTGTGTTTTCATCTCTAGTCCTGAAGGTAGCCCCAAAGAATTTACTGTTTTGCTTCACAGAGAAAGGAAAAGCTGTACCTCAAAGATTTTAGCGTCACTCGGTACTCCTGGGGGCTCTGAGTCCGCAACCAAATAGCGATAATTCAGCCTGACCGCTGCCTGCTTGCACTGCTGCAATAAGCTATTTCTTTCATCCCGAAACAAAGGGGAATAGAACTCTCAAGCCACAAAAACCTGCAATATTTTAAAACCTGATTTGAACGTGGTTTTGTTTTATTTCTGAATAGTCAGAAATGCTTCTAAAATTTAAAATAAAAACAACAAAAAAAAAATAAACAAAAGATGTGCATCCTCAAAAAATAAAATAAAAAAAAATACCCACCATCCTTCCCCCAGCTTTCATATAACTTTGGCTTGGGCACTGGGATGCAAAGCGTATTTCCACACACAACGCGTACACGATTCTAACATTTTCTAACCTCTGTAACACTGTCTTTGAAGACAAAACAAAAAGGCACAGAACTTATTATCTGTCTGCCAGTTTTTATTGCACTCATACATACCCTGCGTAGTACAGAAACACTGGAGCTGTACCGCCTGCAGGAAGCATGCTCATTAACCCCGTAGCTAGTTTTCTCATTTTTTCCATGTTCGTGTCTTTAAGTCTTGAGCAAAATCCATTATCTTTGTTTACTGACTACTGGCTCAGCTTGTGTTCTGCTGGCACTGTGGACAAGAATGAAGTAGTACGGTCTACATATTAATATTTGTGATATACATCAAAAGGCCCCAAAGGAAAGGAATTAAATGTGAGTTTACATTTAACTCCAGTATGCTCGCTGCAACGAGCACTTAGAGGTTCTGATAGTCCCAACTGTTGTTGACGTTTCCATAGAGTTGAGAAATCAAAAGGTGAAGTGCCAGGGTGTTTAATTTTGTTGGTTCAGGCAGGACTGGATTCCTGCAGACAGGGGGACCTTCTTGCATGTCTTTGGTCTTTCAGTCAGAGCGCCTTGCCTAGGAGTAAAAACTTGACTGCTGCTGAATCCTGCCTCTGTATTCTGCTTGGTAGAGAGTGTTATGATGGGAGAGACATGAAATCAATCAAAAAAGACTACATTCTGTATCCAATTCCTAACTCTGTCATTGGTATGTCGTGCAGCTTGCTTTGCCTCTGCATTCCTCTGCTCTGCCTGTCACATAGCTTAAAAAGGCATTTAACTCTGCCATAAAACACCTTGAGCTCTAAAGGACTGCGTGTTCTAACTTCCCTTATTTTGCCCTTACGCTGAGCTGGAAAGACTTTAACTCAACCGCAGCACAAAGTCAAAATCTCTTGTTGTTCTCTGAGGGTACCAACGAGCACCAGGTTTGTCGTGTGTTAGTGCTGGCAGGCTGCAAGCAGGCCTGCTCTGATATTTGTCACACTGCAGTCAGAAGGAAACTTCAGCTTGTCAGCATTCCAGAATAGCACAAGGAAGTTCTGGAAGTTTTTCTGTAAAATGAAAAATCTAATTACTACTTAATTGAACATTATAGAGGGGATGATAAATTCTACCAGGGATGCAGCAGGTATTTGAAGCAGGTAGCAGGAGGAGCGCACGCTGCTGCAAGCTGTCCTGCAGCAAGCACATGACAGAAGGGGATTTTTCTGGACCTCCCAAATGTTTTTTGTTACCTTTGTTTCTGATTTGATGAACCTCTGTCATTGGCATTCTTGTTGTAGGTGAGCTTGTCAAATGCTAGAAGCCAAAGCCATGAAAGAGCTCTCAGTGCTGCTTGCTTATATAATGCCAAATACGCTTGCATGGTAAGAAAGCCTATTAAATATTTAAACCCTGTCCTTTCCTCAAAAGCAGAACAGCAGAGATGATTTTCCATGGAATTTAACATTAAACTCTGGCAATTTGTACAGCTGTGCATATAAATGGTTTGCACATCATCTCCAGAGGCTAAGGTCACCGTGCCTCATACATTTAAATACTGCAAGTTACATAGCAACAACCTTCCCATTTCTGTTTCCATGTTATTTATTGAAAGGGACTTAAAAATTGGGATGAAGTATCATCGGTTTTTTAGATGAATGAATGGAAGTTGATTGTAATATTTTTTCTTAATCGCTTAATTTTTGTCTCTTCATAGAACAAGAAGGATAATAACAGTCCATCAGCGATGGGGACTGGGTGTTATAAAGCTTTTTCAAGGAAAGAAATCAGAACAGACAACTGCTTGATTTCACTTAATGCAATTTGTTCCATGACTGATCTTCAGACCCCTGCTTCATTACCTTACACAAACTTAAACCTGTTTTCCAAGACGGAAAAGATTCTTATTTGCAATTAGAATTACCCAATTACACACCACTCATGAAAACACCATGCATATTTAGTTCCAACAGATGAAAGCTGACTTTTTAACTGCCAGAGATATATTTCTTCAAATAATAAACAGTTAGGAGTTAATATCGTGAAAGCATTCTGTACAAAAAAATCACAAATAGTTCAGGATTGATTCTCACCCCCTGTACTTAAGTAACTCTGTAATGTTATTAATTTCAGTGCAAATTCTCAGGGGCAGCATTTCCTTGAGTGAAGGTCTGTTGAAAGATAAAGACAAGGTGGTTGGTTAACTCAGGACGAGAAGATCTGATGCTTTGCTGCTGACTGCTGCACTCTGCATCCTTTGTATGCTCCTAACGCAATTAGCCTTCAAAGTATTGCACACTAATACCTGTGCCTTTTCCATTTTTGTCTACAATCTACCTTCAAATAGAGATTATATATTGAAAAGGACTTTTCTCCATTTTGTTACTTTCCTGCGTTCGTTTTGCATGGAGCTAATATTTGCTTATTTCATTCTTGCACATTTTATATACTTATTTATCATTTGGATAGAAGTATGCTAATTGACTTGCTGGTAATTCAAATGCCTCCTGCTGTGGATGCATCAGACAGAATTGGTTGTTTTTGCTGGCTCTCCAACTTGTTAATTGAGGAGCTATTCAATTATAGGTAATATACTTTTATTGCTAATAAGATATTCTGGTATTAACAACATCCCCAATTCTGAAATTAAATTTACAAGAATTATAAGAAATTTAGAACTGCTTTAAAACTGCTCAGCAAAAAGGATTCAAAAATTAGCCTTACATATAAGTACTTGAATAAACAACCGCTTCAGAGAAATGAAAAGTAAATCAAGGAAATTCTGTTAGCTACCTTATTGTTTGCTCTCACTTGTGATTATTTTAACAGGGAAGTTTGTAAGAAGAACTTGCAGATATATCAGAATAAAAATGTTGTCCTTAATGCAGATTATCAAATAGAATATCTAAAGCGTAGTTAACATTGCTCTTTATTGTCTTGATTTGCCAAGATTAGATTATTTTTATGCATCAGTTCACGAGCTCATCTTGAGCTCTGATATTAGCTTACTTCGTTTTTTGAAGAACATTTCTGGTAAATACCAGTTCTTTTATTATTAATTTGAAAAACCTGGAAGCCCAAACTGAGTCGTGGCACTATACATAAAGGTGATATGCAGCTCTTCTAGCCTGAAGAACCAGCAGTTTAAATAACAATGGCAAAAAAGTGGTGGCAGGAAAACAGTGTGGTTATTGGCACCTTAGATACAGGCACCTATAGTTACAGGTGCCGTACCCTAAATGTGAAGCCAGTCTCCATCCTCCCTCATTTGTTTCCTAATAGTCTTTGTCATTATTCTTTATTTCACTACTGACCCGTTGACTCTAATACTGCAGCTTATACAAACAACAGCATAACCAACCAAACAAAAACCCATGGAGCCTACGAACTTCATTTTCAATGATATTGATGTAAATCAGGAGTACGGCTGTTTAAGTCAACAGCATTATACTGCTGTGAGGTTCTTTGCTGATTCCTATGCATGCAATGTGTGCTGTTATGGTTAGGGGAAGAGGTCTGCAGGATTTCAGTGGTTTAGGACAGGTTCAAGGTTTATGTCAAATAAGGCTGAAGTAAATTTACAGTTACTGGAAGCCAAATCTTCAGCTACCACAACTCAGTGTACCTTCGCTGAATTTGGGTTGGCAGTGCTTACAGTGACGAGCTGGGGGAATTATCATCTTCATTGCAGCTGGCAGAGAAAAAAAATCATGTTGTCTTTAGCTTCATAAACTTAATTGTTTTGTGATTTACTTGAGAAGACACGTGTTTTCTGCAGGCACGTGTACAGGTTAGTGTCATGTCTGTGCATTTGTTTAGATGTGCATGTCTATGCACAAAAATTCACTTCTGGCTCCTACAAAAGGCGAATCTATAGGCTACCGTTTTCTTTTCTCATTAGACTTTGACATAGGGAATGCATCTGAATTTTAATGCCCAGATGAATTCCCTGAAATACTCTCAGGTGCTTTACTATTCTGACCTTTCATCATTTCGTATTTTGATTGGGATGGCCATTCCACCCTGCTATGTGTCTCATTGGAGCTGTAAAACAGTGAAATGAGTAGAAGGACTATAGCAAGTCACAATACAGAATACTGAAAAGGTCATAGTAGCCCTATCTCCCATGCTATAGCTTGTGGGAGATACAACACTTGAAGTATTAGTGCATTTTTTTGTGATAAGACTTTGACAAAAAAGGAGAAATAGCACCTGTATTGTTCTGTGTCATGGTATAGTCAACCAGAATGTCACAGATGAGAAATGGTAAAGCTGTTCTCCACGTGTTTATGGGGGTTCTGATGCTTCTGAGAGGGTAAAAATTAGTAGCATCCCTCTTGTTAGCATCTGATTCCATTTCAGTGGTGGAAGAAAGAAAACTGGACTGTATTCTTTGAAATCTTAAATGAATAGCTGTCTTTTAGACAATAAAATCCATCCATAATGACATAGTTAAGTATCATCTGCAGTCTGGTTTTTGCCTCGTGGGATCTTATGAGTGAGTTTTTAATTTTCAGCAAAACCTTTGCAGTTCACCTTTAAATCGAATTTTCTCTTGAGCGCATCTAGTGAAGGAACCTCAGCACCTTCCCCCAGGAGAGCATTCCACTAACATAATGAACTCACTGTCTAGAGATCTCTTCTTACTGTTATAGCTTGTATGTTATATTCATACAAAACTTAATAATTGTTCCTTATTTATGAATACATTCAGTAGGATTTGAGCATATGATATAAACTAAGTATGGGTACAGTTAGATTTAGGCTTATAAGTACTTACTCTTTGAAGATGAGAGGAGTTTGGGAATATGTGTTGTGTGACTTCTAAGGACTTTGAGGAGCCATCACCTGATTTAGCGAAGGTAAGCAAGTGGACATATCTTGTCAGACCCTTAGAATGTAATTTGTTTCACTCAAAACTGACCTATGGTTCTCTATGGGAAAAACAAAAACAAAAACAAAAACACAGTTGTCTGTGTTCATCAGCAGATTCTGTCTCAGATTTGGCCTCCCTGGAAATTATTGATATGATGTGAGGGATGGAAATGAGGATGAGTCCAAAGAGTCTTCTATCCACAGCTTCCTTCATCCCTCCTAAAATAGGGAGTTCCTCTTCTCATAGTTCCACAAAATGGCTTCAGAAGTAGAGGCTTCAGGACTGAGTGTCAAATCAATACAGTTAAGCTCAGGCTTGCTTATTTCCATTTCCACCTAAGCCAGTTCGTGCTTCGGTTGATTTTAAATGCCAGTATTTTTATCTATTTGACTCTGTTCATTTTTCCCCCCAAAGGCAAAAGATGTTCACAGCAACAACAAAAGGAAAGAGAAGTATGAAAAGATTAGTTTGATCAAAGGAATATCATGTCACACCAGAAGATTGATTTTTCCTTTCCTCCTGGACTGCCATGCCACTTCTCTCTGTGCTGGCCGTAAGGCTGTTGTGGAGTTTGCTTCCTTGTCTCACCATGCCTTGCATGCATGTCTTTTGATTATGACTTGTCTCCTTTTAATATCACACAAACAAGGCTCTGTCATGTCCCTGGTGCTGTCTGTCTGACCTATTTGTTCTGTGATGGTGAGGATAGAGAGTGGTTCAGTTATCACTTTCCTTGCAGGTAGGAGTCTCGGGACAGGACATTCAGTCAACCTCTCTGCTGACCTGTATTGTTTAGAAAGAGCACGTATTGGAAAGAAAAATCTTAATATTTAAGGACAAAGCAGTGCAAGGCTGAATGTCCTTTTTGTTTGTATCAGCGCTGAATCTTAACATATGATTAGCTCCTGCTGTGCTACAGTGCAGGCTGGGGTTTTGATGGACAGAGAGAATCATAAAGCAATAATATTTTAACACTTATATCAAATCACCTTTTGTTTAATGGGAATAAGGGAACAATCCAATTTTAATAATTCTAGATCACTCTGCCTAAACAAAATGGGAGCTGGGGATGAGAGGCAGCGTTGGCTACAAGTGGGAAAACAGGTTTTAATCCTATAAATCACAAAAGGAAATTGCCAAGGCTATATCCCATACAATTAAGCCAATTTAAGTCTGACTATTAGGGGGAAAAGATTACTCATAAACTGTGGCATTTCAGTGTGGAGTTTTGTGGTAGTGTTGTATTCATGCACACAACTTCAGTCTTTGGAGGCCTCTCTTTCACTAATCTTGTATTCAGGGCTGCTGGAAGCAACTGTAGTTCCATGAAAGTTCAATGATTACTTTACACAAGGGATATCTTACTTCAATATTCTCATAGAGCCAACCTGCCTTGTATAATATCAGGAGATGAGCTATTATGGCCCCATTTCCATACCGCTTAGAAATAATACATTTCTGGGATGCTAAAATGAGGTAAGGTACCTCACAAGCTAGGTACAGAAGCTTGTTTTCCAATATATCATCTGATTTATTTCCCTTTCTTCAAGAATTATTAGGGGTTAAATCTTATGCTCACCAGCTGCTTGTCCAGCAGAAGCAGAAGGCTGGTGTGTTGCATTGGACTCTGGCTTTCAGGCTGAAATTCAGTGGTATCAGATGCTTCGGCATGTGCGTCTAGATGGTCCTGCAGATTTCTCATTCTGAATAAATTCAAAGATCCTAAGCCCAGACGCTTATCACTTATGCTGTTCTTGTGTAAAATATAAACCAGTAACTATCATCTCAGGTCCCTGTCTATTATTCAGCAGCTTGTGGTAGGATTGTAATGGGTGCCTTAGAAACATAAACTTGATTTAAAGATCTCAAAATCGCACAATTTACCACTTATCTGTTCCCTTCATTACTTAATGTTGAAGTTGAATTTGTTTTTATTTTAATTGTAATGACTTCAGGTTTTTTTTGTTTATTTGATTTGTTTTGTTTACACTTTTGTCTGCTGTCAAAGTCTTTAGCAAGTTGTGGATTGAGGCAACAACTAAGCAGAGAATTAAATGTTCTGCAGGTGACAGTGAATATAAGCTGATCAAAGGTAGGTTCATGGTCCTCAGTTCTCCTTCTGGAAGGCTGTTGCTTCCAAATTTGTGGGTGTGGCTCCTGCAATCACCTCACGCGCTTGGGCACACCACACACCTCGTGCTGACCCTAGCCTTGTGTTGGCTGATGGCTCGAAAATTGGCAAGTGAAGTGTCCAAGCTGCAGTTGCAGAGGCTCTGAGACAAAAGGCGTGGATAATTGAGCAGCTAGACGAGATCTGGTGGAACGGGGTGAGTAAGGGAAGCGAAAGGCCCGGCTGCTGGCCTGCAGGCCCTCAGGCCCGGTAGGTGAGGGCCTGGAGCGGAGGCTGAGTGATGGCGAGGCTGGGCCTGGAGGCACTGCAAGGGATCTGGGGGTGTCCTGGAAAGGAATTGGGGCAGATCTCTTGAGTGTGTTGTTGTGGTTATTAAAGCAAGGCTGGCCAATGTGGTACTGAGAGACCTTTGTTATTTGTTTTCTCCTCTTCCAGTTAGCTGCCATAACCGGGAGCTGGATTTACATGATCTGAGTAGTCTTTCTCCCTGAAAGCTTTTCTGAGGGGAAGAAAAAAAGTTGCAGCTATTTGTGAGCTGCCTTTGCAATATGCTCCACAGCTTGAACACTTCAAGCACAACAGATGAATTTTCAATCTCTAAAAGCAAACATTTTATATAGCAATAGGGCTTGCATTATCAAAGTGGTAATACAGTACAGGTGGGGATTTTGTTTTGTTTTGTTTGGGTGGCTGGATAACAAACAGGCATTCTTATTTAAAAAAGAGAGAAAAAAAAAAAAAAGAGGAAGAATAAATTGTATAGGTGATTTTTACAGATTGATTTTATCAGCCCTCCGCTGGAGCTTTGATAGCTCTCTGAGTGGCTGCGCTATAGGGAACACCGCAAAGAGATTGAGTAGCAACAGTTCGGTTTCCTGGAGCAATCAAGTGAAAGCTCTGAGTGACCTGATATTAAAAAATGGAAAAAAAAAAAAACCAAACAACTCACAACAACTCAATAGATGCAAACATGAAAGCGTTTGTTAAATTGTTGTTGCAAGGATTAGAAAAGTTCAAAGAATACGTTTTTTAAATTGCACTCTTTTGTTGTTTTGTCATGATAAGCTACGAAGACTAAAATGAAACAGCAGATACAGACTCTTTTGTGATGCAGATGGTGTAATCTGGGACTAAATATGAGAAACAGTGCTTGTTAAAAGAGCTTTTTGCTGCTTCGCTGCAGTCTATTCTGAAAAAAATATTATGCGTAACAATGTTTCATACACCCCTATGAAACTTTATAAGTGTTTTACAATGCATGAGAAGCGTTGTTATCTGTGTAGTGATGATGGCGAAGCTCAGAAACAGATCCTGAAACTGCCTGATACCATCTTTTTTCACCTCTTAAGATCAAGTGCAGCTGTTAGGATCTCTTGTGAAGTGACATTAGTCTGGTCCAAAGATGCCAGCCTCTGTAATAAACTGGGGAAGTGTCAGATAAAAACCTTGGTCAATTCTCCCTGCTAATCAGTATAGAATTTATCTTATTTCATCGATCATGGTCATTACTCTTGCATGACTTCTGTACTTATTTTTTGCTTCAATCCACAAAGATGATGAACCCATTTCAGGAATGCACTAAACTCATTCCATATAAGCACTGTGAAGCTTAATGCAGATATTTTGTCTGTTTGAGTAACTTGTGTCACCTGATTCTGGCACAGTGTCTCTTAAACTTAAATGTATCGGCCATTACTTAAAAGTGTTTTAAGTTAGATCAATGTAAATTTACTTTCCTAACTGCAAGGTTGAGGTCCAGGTAGTAGGACTTCAGAAGTAAAAGTCTGTATATTAGGCTGCATAAGCACCAAGTGACACTGCTAGAAAAGCAGTTAACACTGGTGTGAATGCTGGATTTGGTAGAAGTTCTCAGCTAAGGCTGTCTAACATTGTTTAGTGATGATAGGTTTCTAATTCAATTCAAAATAAATCCCTTTGCTGGGCTTAGAAATTCATGAAGGCATATGTGCCCTCTCAGGGTCTCTGTCCTGATGGAGACTAGTGATTCCGTTCAGAATTTCGTGTTCTGACTGATTTAGAGATGATTCAGAGTCAGTTCAGATAAATGTCATGCCAAGTGATTCTGAGAGGAAGAACTCCGAACACTAATGCGTGTTCACATGTCGTCTTGCCTATAGCAAAATCATCTGTCCTTTTTTCCTTTCGACTTCCTGCCTCTTAATGTGACGATAAAGCTAAAAAAGCTTTCAGCAAAATTTTAGCTGAAACAAACACATGAAATGTTTCAGGTTTGAAGAAATTTGTTTCACTGCTTCTGGAACTGTTAGGGCTTCCAGCACTGTAGGGCTTAGAGCCCCCCAGTGTTGGGATCTGAACATATGAACAGCAGAGAGATAGTCCGTGTTTCAAAGGACTGATAGCCTAAAGTGGACCCCAGGGGAAAACCAAATGCAGGTAGGAAGCATAATAACTGGTAATGTGTTCATAAGATTATGCCATAAATGAATTGGCAGAATTAACGTATTTTCTAATGAGGTTTCGGAAGCTGATATTTACTGTGGGATACATGCACCTGGTTGGTACCAAGGTATGGATTGCAATATTAGTAGCTTGGAAGCAGCATTTCAGGCTACGAATTTCAAGTGAGGAACGAGTCAACAGCCCCCTGGAGGGTGTTTATTGTTATGCTGGCTGCCTGAACAATTAGCTTCTCTTTAGAAGGCAGTCTACCAAAGCTTGTACTATTTGTTTATCACGGTGAAGAGCAGCATTCATCAGCATCATTGAAATGAACATTAGAGTCTTAAAGAGCATCTTGCTGTTCTTTATTTTAAGTTAACATAGAATTATTGAAAATTACGCTTTAAAATACATTTTTTAAGGATAAAGCTCTTTTATATCCAATTATAAATAACAACCAATATTCCATAGAGCCCTTGATAACAGCTCCTGTTAGGCCTGAGGAGCAGTCAAGCAAAAAGTACATTGTAATAAGGTCACAAATGCTGTAAATTACTGGGTTCTCATCCTTGCATACATCTCACAGTGGGCCAAGAGGGTTTCACTTCATTAAATGTGAGAAGTCACAACTCATACTAAATCACGCCACAGCATCTGAATCATTAAATAGAGAACATAAGAAATTGCACCACATGGAGATGTTTCTCCTTTCTTCTTAACCTCTTATTTTCTACCAGCATGTTTTCCCCTGACTCGTGTGAGGATTTCAAAGTTACAGCCTGAGTTTACGGGAAGATGGGTAAACATCTCTTGCCTGGCCATAGCAGATCCAGGCACATCTTGCCTGGATAACACGCTGGAAGGAAGTGGCTGAAGAAATCTTTGTGACAGGGCGCAGGGCTCTGCTGTCTGCGAAGGCTTAGCAAGCCTGTGCTGACCGTGTGAATATAGGCAGAAATCTGAGGGGACCAAAAGGGATGTGGCATTGCTTAAATTGTTTTGCTTCCTGCTCTAGCTGCAGGAGTGTTACGAGCTTATGGTTTCCATCTGTGTTGTCTTTGTTCTAAGAAATTGTTCTGTAGGTGACTATAACTCAAAGTACACATTCCTTTGCTAGTAAACCACCCACCAACTTCTATTTTGGATCTGTTTTACATTCTGTGTGTCTCCACGTGGCCACTGTGCTCTGCCATCCATCATCTTAATCTGCACTTCGGCTTTCTGTACGCACTGGCCCAGGACTCCTGCTCAGAGCTGTAAGCCCATACCGTGCCACACATCTCCCCACTGAGAGCGACAGCCCATAAATATTAGCTGAAGATCTATTAGGCCATTGCCAGGGTTCACTGTCCTAAGGCTGTACAAGATTTTTCTCAGGCCTGATCCTCTTTAAAAGCTTGGCTCAGACCTAGTTCCCTTTCATGTCCCGTCTACAGGCATTATCTTCTGGCTATGCCTGGATATGGGATGCTTCTTGATCTTATCCCGTCTGGTATTTCTTCTAACCCAAATGCATTCTGTGTTTCCTATAAAGGGAAAACTACTATCAGCAGTGTCTCTTCGATCCAGTTCTGCCCCGGATAATTCATTTGGGATAGTTAGAGGGCTGACCATTAAACTTCATTGTATAGAAGAAGGTAAATAAGATGATTTTTTTTTTTAATTTTATTTAAAATACTCCAGGTTAATACCCCCTTTTTATTGTTGCTAGTGTATTTTTCTTCTTCTTGCTCTGCATTTCACGTTAATCTTATATTAGTCTACCTTGCTCTCACAGCTTCTCACTGGTGCTGGCAGCAGCAGAACGAAGCTGAAGTCTTTGAAGCAGCCACGTGTTAGCAGCAGCTGGGGAGGCAGCCTGCCTGAGCGGGTGAGAAGCACAGGAGTTCACTTCCTACATATACCCCTAAATCTACTTTTGGCCACAGGCAAATGCCCTCGCTTCCTAGGGCTTTTGTCTTTGCCTTTTATCTATTGTCTATTTGCATTTGCAGCTTTTGGGGTAGGGAAGAACCCTTATTATGTGTTCGTACAGCTTTTCCCAGGATAAAAACCTCAGTAAAGTTCAGGCTCCCGTGTGCTGCCGGAATATAAATAGCAAATGTTTAAATCTCAAGGTGCCAAACCTCTTGAGTACCCATTATCTTGAATGAGATTAGCGAGGGCCCAGCAGAGGGGAGGTGCATGGCCTGTGCTGCTTGAGAGGATTCAGCTTCGATGATGCTCCCTAAACCATGGTCTTGCGGCTGGGATTTAGAACCCAGCAGCAATGCTGCTTTGGCAGGAGAGCCATTCCCTTCCATCATATTTGGAAAGCTCGGTCTGTTGCAGCCTTCAAAATTAAATTAAAGGCTCTTGCCTGCTGCAGCATTCAACTTGTGAATATTTATAGGGGATTCTGTAAGACTTCCAGAGGCCTCCAGCTGACAGTGCTGTGGTGTGGCTCTGCCCCCAGTCCCACCTTGGTATCTTTTCCTTGAGCTTGATTCCCACTGTATGGTTTCACATCCTGCTCTAATGAAGTTTTCAGCTCTTTGTACACAGGTGAAGTGAAAAATCAGGTTCTTTATTGACCATTGCAGTGGCCATAAGCACAGAAACCCCACCCAGTCTTTGCAGTCATTGATACTGTGGTTATTTCTACCCCGGTGGTACCTGCACATGTGCAGTAGGACCAGAACTCTGGTGACAGGAGTATGTGCATTCAGTAAGGGCATCCCAATCACTAAAACATTGCAGAATGGTTGAGAGGAAGGCCTGCTTTCTCTCAGAAGGGGAAACTGAGGCATAACTGCCCTTTATTTCAGTGCATTGCTTTGGGGACAAACCCCATCCCACACTGTCAATGAATTTCTATCATATCTGTGAGGTGGAGTGGGAGACTGGACATGCAGATTTAACATCTTTTGATAAAACAGGTCCATTTGTTTTTAAAGCCAGAAAATCCCTCCTAACGAAGAACCTAGAGGACTTCTCTAAATCAGTTCCTGCTTTACTTACAGGATCTGTGCTCAAAATTTACAAGTAGTACTGGAATAGTGTGCCACAGATTAGATATCTGCATTTAAAAAAAAAAGGAGTGGAAGCATCTTTTTCATCTGAATTTATGTAACCTCAGCATTCAGCTTTTATGGCTTCTTGTGTCTTTGTCAGCCGCTATCGTATTTCTGTGCTCCCTCTTGGTACTTCATGATTGCTATCGAGTCATCCCTTAACTGCTTTGTAAGGAGCTAAACCTTCTCTTTGATGAGCTCAAACTTTAAAGAAAATAGAAGAGCGTATTTTGGTCAAAAGATTCTGAAAATCACTGTAACTTATTTGTTGTTGTTTTAATAATCAGTTATTTTCATCAGTTATTTTGAATTCTGTTCCCATTCAGAGGAGAATGCAAAGAAGACGAGAGAAAAACATGCCACTATTAGAAATCCAAACTTTGATTTTAGCTCATAAATCATGTGCAGTTGGAACAGAGAAACCAGAGAACGCTAGGTAATAGGATTCATCAAGTTTTGCTGACTTTAATAATAAAAGCTGCCACCCCAAAGAAATAAAGTACATTCAGCATGCAAAGGGAATAAAAATATGAACTCATCTTGGCTAATGGCGCTGAGAAGTAATATAAAGATAACCAGAGATTACTTTGAACCTTAAAGAGGGATGCATCCAATTTGCATAAAATGTTAATCGTAATTTTAGGGGTAAGAAATTTACTTGGAAACGTAGGGATTGTTACGGGGAATTGTTAAATCGGAGTCTGTCCCTGAATGTTTTCTTCGGAGTCCCATTAAACGTGCATGGTGACACCTTTGTGCTTTGGTTCTGCCGAGCTTAGCTCATGTGTACATTACCAAACCCCACCAAAGCTCCCTTTTTGGGTGGAATTTTATTCCGTTAAGGTAGGAAAAAATGTGCAGGGATAGAAGGAGGTGTGGAGAAATGTGTAGAAGAAAGAAATTATAAATATTGTGATTTGCTAAACCTCTAAAACAATACGTATAATGAAAGGTCTCTGCTTTGTTTGTTCCAGTTTGTTGAGGAGTTATTCCACAATTCCAACGTGCTTTACATGCAGGACATTACTCACTTTCACAGTATTTAGTTTACTTCTGATTGCGGATCTCATCAGTAAAGGCAAAAAGGGCCATCACTAGTCATTAGAGTCCATCAAGATTTCACATGATCTTTTAAATAATAGATGGCTATCTGCAAGCTTTTTAAATTGGCTTGTAGTCAAATCTGTACATGTTAGGTTTCCATCTGTCTGCAAAGTGTGACTTCAAGCTTAGGTTGTGATTTTTTATTTTCTTTTTTTTTAAAATTCCCACCTGGGTATGTGTGCCCAGGTGAGAATTAAAAATTAAATTAAAAATTAAAAATGCCCAGTATGTGTTACAACCACTGAAAAGGACTGCCCTGAATCTGCTCCCTGGCAATCAGCCTGGTTAATAAAAGAAAATAAAACTGAAGTCTTCTTCCAGCACGGATTTCAGTCTCTTCCTCAGCTCCTGGGGCAGTGGGTGGTCTGAAGGCAGTTGTCCCCGTTTCTACACGGTGCCTGGAGCTCTGCCCAGGCGGAAGCACACATGACACAGTGCATATGGCATCAGACAGCCTCTGCCCCAAACCCTTTGTGATTGAAGCGGACACCACAAACAGCAGGAGTGCGGCGTTATCATCGCTCCGACCTCAGTGAGCTGGAAAATGAGGAGCAGAGAGACTGAACCAGTTCCCAGGGACATCACAGGGCGTCTGTGGTGGATTCCA
Organism: Anas acuta; assembly: GCF_963932015.1. NCBI lineage: Eukaryota > Metazoa > Chordata > Aves > Anseriformes > Anatidae > Anas > Anas acuta. Next base: position 1,374,105 of record NC_089005.1, on the reverse strand, counting down.
GTACAGTGCCATAAGCATGCATCCAGCTCCAGCCCTTTGGATTTCTCTTCTTTACCTGCAAGGGAGGTAAAGGTTTGTCCCCAGGCAGGCGCCTTCCCCTTCAGCAGGGTGCCAGCGGTCCCAGCAGGGCCTCGGGAGAATCCCTCTGGGGAAAGCAAGGCTGGGATTTAACCTTGGGCTTACCCAGCAATAAGAACTGAGATTGCACCCAATTTCTGTCGCCAAATTCCCTCTGATTTCCTCAGACAGAACAATTGCACACACAAAATTAAAATGAGGGAGGCAGCGCAATGTGCAATTCGGATGTGCTCTGTGAGGCAGGCTGTTTATTCCGACCCATCCCAAAGATTCATTTGTGACACCTCTTTAAAGTTATTGTTTCATTGTGTCTTCCATCTTTCTGCTTTCCCCACCAAATGGGTGCTTATTTGTTAATTACCCCTTCTCTTGGCTCGCCACGTAGGTCTGGTTGTTACCGTTATTAATGCTTTTATGGTAGTTTACGAGAGAAATCTCCTCCCGCCTCCCCTCGCAAAAACAAACACGCATTTTATCAACAGAGCTAACATGATTGCAGCTCTGCTGCTATGTTTTATTTATTTCCGTATCGGTTTGATTCCATTGCAGTTTCTCATTTTTGCCTGATGTATTATTCATGATTTATACAATATTGGAGCTTGTGTAGGACACCCTCATTTTATTAGCTGTGCAATAATTTTCCGAGGTATATAAAAATACGACACAGTAGGCTCTTCCTCTCCACATTTCCTTGTGTGTGCTGTTTGCAGGGAAGCAATGGCTGTAATATGTGGTTAAAACAATTACCACTTCTGCTTTCAACACCTCAGTGACTGAGATGGAATATAGCAGCAGGTAGAATGGTGCTTCCTTTCCGTGCTTTGTGATGCGATAGCTGTTACTATCAATGTTCCTTCTGTTCTAGAAATGCATACAAACCTTTGCCACGACAGGAATACCGTGGTGTCTGCTTTGGTTCATGCACGGGGCCCTTTTGGTTCAAGCTAACGGGTCAGCCTAAAGAACCACAGTTATATCAATTGCAGAGTTGTGGAAAAAAAAAAGGGTGAGTTTAAGGAGTTAAATTTTCCTGAGTGCTTTAAGACCAAATGCTGAAACACCGACTCAGAAAGTGAAATATCTGTGACTCCAAGCCTGTTTGGAAAATGTTTCCTGCCTGATTTGCTCAGACACGTGGGCACCTGAAGTTGGGAGGGGAAGCAAACCCAGTCGGTTCATTTGTAACTGCAGAAAGCTGTTCCCTATCTACAACAATTAAACCAGGCTGTCTTTGAGCTCCATTTAAGGCCTTTATGTTCCCAGGAGCTCTGGGCATGGCTACCCTTCACCTGGAGAAGGCAAGGTACTGTGCTAAGAGGTGAGGGGATGGGTCCTAGCTTATTGCTCACTGCTGTGGTTAGTATCTCTGTTCTGTATTCTGCTGTCATTCCATGGTTTCTTGCATCACTGAGATTCAATATACTTTTCCTACTGTATTATTTTTAATTTCTTTGGAACGTAGAAGACTAAAATGTGCTCTAAATTTTTAATTTCTTTTTATAATTGCTTAAGATCTGATTTTTCCTGTCTTCCATATCCCTGAGAAAGTCCAAGTAGGCTTTGCTGCACTGCTGTACTTTTTAGCCCCATGTTTCGCTGAGCAAAGCAGCGACCTTGCTGTGCTCCTGTGGCTGGGTGGGCAGGGAGAGCGGCTGAACTGGCACAAGCACCTGGTTGTTGAAACGAGAGCAGTGGTGGGTAGCCAGGTACACGGAGTGACTTCAGGGGATTATTCTCATTTTCAATTATTTGGACTTTTAATAAGACTTTTTGGTGGTGTTGATACCTATTGCTTTATGACTAACATGCAACTATTTTCTCTCATATGTAAGAGCAGTCTTAATATTCTGCTTTAATAATTAATATTTTTTTCTATATGTATCACGCTTATGTAATATGTGAGTTGTTACAGCTTCTGCATTCTTGTGCAGACACATCACAGCTAATTTTTTCCTCTATCCTTCCCACTTCCAGTTCTTTCCAGTCACCATGAAAGACATCAGGGAAAGCCAAGATACCACCCTAAATTGGTGCTTTTTAAGCTTTTCTGTGTGCTGACCCTTTTACCGGGAGAGGATCCCCTCCCAGCAGGCGGTAGCTGCCACTGTGTCAACTCTCCCAGCCGAGTTCTAGATCCCAGAACAATTTCTCCTGCTCCCATTACTGGTGAATATATTAGATCTAAATGGTTCTGTCATCACGTTCCCCAGATGATAACATTTTCCCACCTTACAGTCAGTATAAAACTTTATGATATTATTGACTTGAGCACATCTCAGCCAGGCCTTGGAGTTATTGATTTAATGACTCTCTTCTTCTCCTTCCCCTCTTTATTCTGTTCCACTGTTAATTCTCACTTTATTAGAACTGCTGGTGCTCCAAGCCTTTTATTGCATTAGTATGAACTTATTTCTGAGTATGAAACCATAAATTACCCGCTGACCGTTCCCGTATTGAATGGGAAGGTAATAAATACAAGGAAATTCAAAGAAGTTAAACTCAGATCTATTTGCCCTCTGTCTCCTGAGTCAACTCCTCTCCTTGAACAACTGTGCTAGACCGTGAAAAAGATATAAATGTCACCCAGCATCTTAATGCCTGTTAGCAGGCGGTGGAGGTGCTCAGGAGGGGAACACCTCTGTGGCTGGTGTGGCAGAGAGGGCGTTATTTTAAAGCACCACCTTAGGGCAGATAGCTTGCAAGGGTGGGCACTGGTTTCATCCAGTTCCCCACAGACACAAACCAGTCTTCCCCATCTTCTCATGGGGAAGGTTGCTGGCAGCACAGGCTGGGTAAAATTCTCACCACTGAAAAAATGAGCAAGGCAAAGAAACCCTCTGTAATTCCAGACAGAAAACATGTGGTAGGAGATTCTTTTGAGTTAGTCGAGCAGCTCACAGGATATTTTGTATATGTGTGTTGTCTAGCATCGTCCCTGGGGGATGAATGTTTAAGAAATAATGGATGCCCAGTTACTACTGGTCATGCTCTGCTTGTACTCTCTTAGGTCTGGGGAACCGAGAGAGGGTCTGATGGGATTACACTGGCTGTAAACACGATGCATGGTCTCACAGAATACATTATTTTTTTCTGTATGACGTTGAGGGTCACAGTCATCAATTTAGTATACTTTCTGTCATGCCCTCTGCCATTAAGATAAATTAGTTTGTGTGTGTGTCTGAGGAGTTGGAGGTCAGGAATTACACCAAAGGATTTGTTTTCTTCATTACATGTGTGTGGAATACATGCTAGATCCGAGCCACGGCCACCCCTATGCTAACATCTTCTTGGCGCAGAGCAAAGTGGGGCTGCTAGGGAGCTGGACACAAAGGTATGAGACAAGGATAGTTTGGGAGGGCGTGAAGAGAGGTGATTTAAATATCTTGACTCACTCTGGTCAGCGTTACACCAGTGTAGCTCTGTAGATTTCACTCCAGATTTATGGCAACACTGGAAGAAACTCGGTCCCTGCAACATCTCCTGCTTCTCTCTGCATCATTCAGTATCCAGGTTCAAACTTTTGGGTTGAGTTTAAGCAATTTCCTGAACCTCTGGTGAAGCACACAGGGCTGTGATTAGACGGACTGCAGGAATTCAACCTGTGAAAGAAGTGATACATGCTGCGATACCTTCCTGCTGGTGCTTAGCGCTGAATTCTCCTGCCTCTGCGGAGGAGTTTGTGCTGAGAACTTGGTGGGCTTTGAGCTGTTTACTCAGGCTGTTTAGAGTGTGTGATTGCTCACCTAAGTCACATGTTTCTGCATTTCCACTGTGTGCTTGGCTGGCTGAAATTTTAATGAATAACAGATTACAAACTGCAAATAATGAAAAGTGAATACTCCTGTCTGCACTAAGATCCTATTTCTCCTGTGTAAATACATACGTTATGGAGTCCCATATCCCAGCATTTGTCCAAATGACAGCTCGTTCACAGGAACTGAATTATCTCTACAGCACAGGGGAAGCTCTGTGTTTGCTAACATCGAGTTTCTTGTGTAGAACTTTGTCGTGAGTTTTCTTAAAGTAGGCAAATACTTCCTGGGGGGAAAAAAAAGCCACAGGTTGGTTTTCATTTCTCTCGTTGTGCTACATGGGTCTGACCCTGCTGATGCTGGAGCTCTGAACTGCAGCTGGAGGAGGTTGTGGTGGCTCCGTGCCCTCTCCTCTCTGAGATTTTCTTCTTTTTTTGCCTTGCTTTGAGTACGTCTGTACTGCCTAAAAACACAGGAGGTGGCACCTGTGGTTCGCCATCAAGCTTCCAGTCCCATGCTTTTTTGTTCAGTGGGGTTGTACTCACTTAAACACGTGTAAGAGAGAAAAGCTGTAGGAATAATGGGCAGAATACAAAAAGAGCTGTTCCTCCTGCAAAAAGAAGTCATTTGTTTCTCTGACCATAACCCCGATGTAAATGGTTAATGTATACTCTGGTAACATATGCATAAGTATTTTTTTCATTAGAACTTTAATAAGTGTCTGTGCATGGCAAAAACCGAGAAGGTCAGGCGTGAATGTTTCCAAAGGGGAAGTGGAGTGAGCTGCAGGTTTGTTCATTGCCGTGCACGGGGCTGGCACAGACGGGAGCCTAATGCAAGCTGATCCGCTGTATTGAACCACCACCCCTGCGCTCTGCGTGTGCACAGCCGCCGTCTCCTTGGGTAAGGCTATTACAGGAGAAAGAGCAGAAATTCCGAAGGTTGCAGGGAATAATAATTTCGAGACAGTGGAAGGAAATGAGTGAGCTGTAGGAGGTCCTCTGAATCATTAGCTGAGGTCACTGCTCCCTCCCCTCGCGCCCTCGGTTCCCTGCAATAAGGCAGGTGCGGTGGGGGAGCTCTGCTCTGAGACAATCGAGTGAAAACAACTTCCACTCTAGCGAGTATTTAAGCTCAGCTGGAATAAGATGAAGTCACAAATATCAGAGCAGAGAAGTAGAAAGAATTGTAGAGTAAAATGGGCTGTGTATTAAGGAGATTTCAGCGTGAGAGGGGACCGGGTCAGTAATTGCCTACCGGTCCTACTCTGACTAATTCTGTTGCTCGGACACACTATGAGGTACGTAACTTTTTGACCCTGTTCTTAACTTTGGCCATGTGAAGGCACAGAGAAGCACTAAAGCATTAAAAAAGATTTATTTATACCCTTGTATAAATCCAATGTAAACATCAGTGAAGGAGATGGCCCCGTTCTATGTCAGCTTTAACAGCAGCAGGATGTGAAGCAGCTCCTCTGCCTTTGCAGTCACACAGCCTGGAGACAAAAGGACAGACCCCACTGTAACGGTTTTGTCAATGCAGTGATGTGAAACACAAGCATGAGAGCACATCAGTGTGCTGGCCTCTGTGATTCTCACCTTTCCTAGCCACGTTGTTGGCTGCATCCATCCTCTGTTGGGATGGGAAGCAGGACTGAGCTCAGGGTAAGTGCTGCTGGGTGGATGGGCAGCACATGTGGGCCCCCTGGGTTTTGTCAAGCCTGAACAGAAACATGAATTTATGCTTGGACACCACGTGAACTTGCTGTCTTCCCATCCAGAAAGGTGTGTAGGCCTGATAATTTGAAGGAGGAACACAGCAAACTTGGTGGAGCCCAGGCTTCGAGCCACAGTTAGCTGAGCAGCTACACTTAGTCTGCATCTGCCTTCTACCAGGCAGTCTGGGGAGCGGTTGTCTCAGCTTTAAGGGAGTTTCTTCTTAATAACCATCGTGGTTTTGTAGGCACGTGTATTTTTAGCCTGTTTCTGTGATTCATGGTATTATTTTTTGAGAAAACCATAGTGCGACCAGCTTAAATTTGATCTGTGGCAGGTTTATAGATTGGTAGGATGTAGATTTTCTTTCTTTAGCAAGGAAGACTTGGTCAGATCTGTCTGTATCAGCAGCATCGGTGCTTTATATGAAAATGCAAATGCCTAAAATAAAACAAGGAGCACAATTTACATGAAGATGACTGAGGGATTAGAAATCCCTCTGACCTGCAGCATCATCTGGAATCTCCACCGGTTTGCGAACAGGCTGTGTAAATTATGAATGTCTTGAATAATGAATCACTGTGCATGTAAATGAGCTATTGGTATAACACTTCTGAATAAGTCTGTTTCAGGCACATTTCAATGATTGTTTGGCCATTAACTTTAGTAAATAGAAGAATGTGGAAGGAAAAGAAAAAGGGATATATAATTTCCTTATTATTTAGCTTTGTTTTAAATGAAACCCTTGGAAAGATGTATATCATTTTAATTTTTGTTCCAGAGGCTTTTATGTAAATTAATAGCATTGGAGAATTGGCAAGAACATTTATTCAATTTGGAACAGCCATGATTATAAGCTTTACATTAATATAACAACAATTTAACAGTGGCTGATAGATGGGACACAACCATGTAATTATCAAAAGTGAGCCACTTTCTTGATCTCTAATTAGTTCTATAAGCAAATATAGTTTTGCTGGAACTAATTGCTGTATTATAGCTGGCAGTGAGGTGAGTGCTGAACTTGAGTTCAGGTACCAAGCGTGGAGTGTTGCACATCCAAAGATTTTTCTATTTTCTGATTTAATCAGATGTATAATTCAATTATACGTGTTGGGCAAAAGCAAGCATTTGTGCATGTAGGAATAACCTTCTCCTTGCTGCAGTCTCCTCTGCTTTATTAATAGCCAGCAACGACCCTGTCTGGGAACCCAGGTCTAAGGAACCGCCGTTACAGCGAGAACTGTGAGCAGGTAGTTTTACACCTGCTTAGCAGAAACAAAGGAAATTATGACCTGGATGGGAATTTTTTTTTCTTCTCTCTGCATTTGGAGAGATGAAATCTTAACTTGACCAACCGCCTCCTTGTCCAGTACTCTGTTGGAGGGGACCCTTCCTGGGGCTGCTCTTGGTCATCGCACAGCTTCCTCTTGTTCATGGCATCTCATTTGCTTGGTAGGTCTTTAGCCATGGAGCTCAGTTTGCTTTTAAACATCCATTTTCATCGTGACTCATTATTTAATGAAGCTAAAAATGGAAGTCAGAGCACTTGTTTCAATTATTCATGGAAAGGCAGAATAATAATTCTATTTTTAATAGCGCTGTAGTGACACATCTCTTGCACATGTCTAAGTGTGGTTTTCTGTCACAAGGCCTCAAAACCACAGCAAATGGGACCTGTGCTCGTGTGCTGGAGAACTCTGTTTTTTCAAGGTCTGTTATGTTTTGTCACTGCACCATAAATCGTATTTTTCAGCTTTTATTGCCTGTATCCTCTTCGGAAATACTTTCTCTCATTAGAGTAAACCAATTACCAAGTGCCAGTGCTTTGTTCCAGCTCAATCTGAGCAATTGTCCTAGTACTAATTGCTTAAGGGCAACTACCACGATCTATCAAGATCATAGCTTGGCAATGCTAATGCATTTAGTGGGGAGATTATTGAATTTCTTAAACATTTGGCCCAATGCAGCTTCTAACAAATGCATTTTGTGAATATGACAGTCCTGCAGAGTGAATTACAGACTCGTTACTTGGGCCTCTTGAATAGAAACCCTGATTCTTGTCAAGGCCATTAGCTCCTTTGCAAAACAAGGGCTGGCGTTTCATTAAGTAGCTGTGCACATATCGCAGGCTCCAGCGTACAGCCCAGTCACTCTCTATCTCTATGATAATTCCTCATGGAGCCTGAGCTCTTTCTGTCCACAGATGCTCCTTTATGTGAGGTGGGAGTGAGTTTTGCAGGACAGGTGCTTCTGCCAGGTGCAGCACCACTTCTCAGGTCAGCAGACAGATGGACGGAGCAGCAGGATTATTTATTCCTTTCCTATGGAGAAAAAACACCAATGATGGGATGGAGGTCCGCAGGGGGTGTATAATTTTCCTCTGTTTCTGTATTTGTGGGAAGGGGATTCTCTTGTTTACGCCTGGTTCCATGAGCTGCACATCAAGAGGGGATGTTCTCTAGTGGAACTGAAAGAAAAATACATTACCCTCAGTTTTGTGTTGTGCTGTGCAATGTCAGAGTCAAGGAACTTTGTTTTTCTTTGTGCTGAGGAGAATGAACTGGGGGTTTGTATCTTTGTTTATTTGATGCTGTTTGTGCAGTGGGGACCATGTAATTACGAGTGCATGAAAGGAATCTAAACAATGCGAATAGGGAAGCTTTGAACATGAAAATGAAGTGGAACTCTTAGATCTGATTGCTCTGCTCTATTGTAATCCCATCTTTAATTTCACTCACGTTAGTGATTCCGAAAAGAATCATTGAATTTCCGTCTCTGCTGTTTCCACTCTCCTTGGTACAAAGCTTTACCGTCGCTCTTTCTAAAAAGTGCAATGTGGCATCCACCCTGGTGACGAAGCCACCCGAGGACTGAGGGCTGTGGGATGAGCGGGGGGACTGATCTTCACACCTAAAGCAGGGGCAGAACTTGAGCTGACTTCTTCAGCAAGCAATTGTGCCCTGAGAAAAGAAACAGATTTCATTTCCAGACTTCCAAACGCTTGTTTTATAAACCGCAGGAAAAAAAAAAAACACTCAAGGAATTATGAATAATGCCCCCTCCCAGCATCTTTGTCACACATCTTAGAGGTTGGTAGCGCTGCCTTTGTTGTTGTCAGCAGGGTGTCAGGCTGCTGAGCTGTCGCTTCTCCAAACAACCCCTTCCCCTTCCTTGCCGATATTTCTTTTCAAAAGATGGGATTATGAAGCAGAACAGTGGATCGAAAGGTTTTTCAGAGCCCCCTGCAACTTCAGAAATACTGGGTCTGGCCAGTGTCCCCCCACTCACTCCGCTCACAGCACTGGGATGTGCGGTGGGAGCAGCCCAGGGCCTTTTGCTGAGCCCTCTGCTGGGCCTGCAGGCCCCAGGTCTGTGTACAGGCTTCAGGGGTCTCCTCTGAGCCAGGATTAAAAGCAGCAGATGGTTTGAAGCACTCATGGATTTCAAATGTCACAGAAGATGTACGTGGCCTCCCTCTGCCTCCCCAGGGTTACAGGTGGCCGGCTCCAGGCTTTTGGCACTCGTCAGCGTGGGTGAGAGGAGGCAGGGCTGCTCAAATGGGAATATTCCATACAGGGAAACAGTGCCCTTAATCCAAGATCATGATTTTGCTTTATGTGGAAAAAAATAAAACTATTATTCTTGGCTTGTGTTGCTCAGAAACAGCCAGCTCACAGCTATCTTAGTTACTCTGGAAAAAGCGCAAGTTCCTCTCTGCTGGGGTGACCTCGTGCTACAATAGCAAAAGTCACCCAAGAGTGCTCTGTTCTGAGGGAAAGGATTGTTTCCTTTTTGCCTGTTACTATGATGTAAGGTGGCCGTGGTCACCTCTCTGCTGGGTGGGGAATAACATCCCTGGGATAGGTGCATCTTGGACATTTTGCAGCCTCTTCTGCTGAAACCCACTTGGCACTGAGTGAGTGCTGAGGGCAGAAGTGCCAGTGCTCAGCTCTTCTGCGGAGATTTGGAGCTGACCTTGGCTGCTGAGCTGTCTGCCACCTCTCCTGGAGCACCAGAGGCTCCCTGGAAGTTCAGCAGCTCTGCAGCTTTCATTTCTGAGGAGGGCAAAGAGGTTCTTGCAGCTTCCCAACCTGATAACCAGCAGGTAGCTGTGAGCTGCCTCTGCTTCTTCTGTCACGGGGCTGCAGCACTTGGAAACACAGCACTAAACTTTCAACTGTCCCTACTATTATTTCATAATAATCCCACTATATATATATATATTACACACACATGTATATCTATTTATGCGTTGGTTAAACCTCAATCTGAGAACTGCAGATAGCCAGTTTCCCATTTACCTGGCCTTCCCCTTTAGGGCACTTGATTAATGGGCTTGGAAGTGGCCAAGCAATGCCCTGACATTAATCATATTCCTCTGTCTCCATATTACCTGCAATCATTAGAGCTACAGATGTTTTCAAGTTCATTCAGCTGCACTGTAATGCTCAGCCCAAACATAAAAGTCATTCTTCCTCACGAGCAGTTGAAGAAATAAATTAGAAAATTGTTCTTTTTCTATCACACCATGATATTTTCCTGGTTTCTGAAGTTGTTATTCTGATTAGATTCGGTTCTTCCCCAGCTGAAGTAAGGGAGCTGGGTAGATGGATCTGTCTGGAGTGGTAGAGGTTAGCATGTGTCAGAGCAGGTTTCTAAGTGCCTCTTCCCCAAAACCAAGAAGAAAATGAAAGGATAAGACATAGGGGATCATTCATTCTAAGCCAGACTTGGGCTTCAACTAAACCAATGTCCAGTCTGTGTTACTTGCTAGTACCAGCTACTTCAGAGGCAAGTAGGAAAGTTTGTAATAAGGAGCAACAGAACACTGTGAGCCCAAGAGAAAGCTTCCTGTGTCTGACTGAGTCATTTGTACTGTGCAAAAGACCAATATATAGCTGTTAACACATTTCTTAGTTTGTTAGTTTTTCCTGCTGTAACTCTTAGTTCTGGTCATTAAAATAAAAGTTCAAGTGGCAGATCTGTTTGGGGGGCTACAGAGGAAGCGTTGAGGGGGTGGCTCCATGATATCTTGTAGCAGTTCCAGACAGGAGCTGCAAGGTTTATGCAAAAAATATTCCCTTTCCCCTGTTAAAAACTTTCTTGCCTTTCAGTATCCTTGAACATCCCCCATTCCTGTGTTCCCAGAAAGTCTGAATAGCAGCACTTTTTCTGCCTTCTCAGTAACGTTTCCTTCGTCTGTGGGCACGCCTAGCCTGCAAGCATCAGGCTGCAGTGCCTTACGTGAAGGTGAACTTGCAGAGGACTCATTTGATTTGTTTGCTTTGTGTAGGCTGGATAACTCTCACATGAACAGGTGATATAAGATTTTCTGTCTATTGTAGCTGCGTTTGCAGCTGGAGACTGCTTTCAAGAAACCAAGTGGCTTAGAACCTGCAGCCCCAGCAGTTTGAGAGGCATGCTGAGGGTTATTTAAGCAGCCTGCGATTTTCACTGGATACTTGTAGCTGACCAAAGCAGCTCAATTTGTAATTAATCAGGAATTCCCTTCTGTTTTCTCTGCATCATCAGCTGCAGCATCTGTTTATGGTTTGCAGGGGGTACTTTAATTCTGAAACCATGCACTGTTTTATGCAGAAAATAATTGCTGCACATCAGAACTGTTGAGAAGTCAAAGATGAAATCTGGTTTTAGGAGATAACAAAATGTAGAGTTTAAAAAATTATGATTGTTATCTTACCTGAATGTTAAAACATCACCTAGACTCTTAAGAAGCATATTTCTCTCCTATCTGTGAATCTCTTACCTGTAGATAAGCAAGTGATACAGATAATAGTGTGGGTCACGAAGTGAACAATAGGAGAATAATAATCTGGGCAAGACTGCAAGGGGAAGATCTCCTAACTGGAGGAGTGAAATTAGGCGTGTTGGAAGATGTCCAGCAGGTGTGGACCACTGCCAGAGGCCAGCTAGAGAACTTGATGGATCAGCTATCTGATTCAGCCTGGCAAATCTCACCGTTATGTTTCCTGCAAAGAGGAAATGTATAGGAAATGTATCCCATCAGCAGGAGCTGCTGAACCTGCACAGCCCAGGTGAACTTGGTTGTAACTGCTGTGGATCTTGGCGCTTGGTTGCTTGCTATGCCCAGGTACTATCAGCTCCCAGAAGTAGCTAACTTATGGTCTGAATGATGAAAGTATGGAAAAATCAAATCAAATAGTGTTAGAAAGCAAGCAAGAATTGGGACATGTATTTGTCTTGAAGCAAGGAAGAACGTCTGGTCAATCTTATTGTTTTAGTTAACTTATTTGGGTAACTTTCAGCCAATCTTGATGCAAACCAGCTGCTGGTTTGTTTGAAAAGTACGCATGTAGCTGTGCTAATCCAGTTTCTTCCTGGAAAAGTGCAAATGAAATAAAAATGCCCCCATCAAACCCCACTAATTTGTGAAATATGTTCTGTTTGTTACCCGCTGTCCGGCAAATCCCAGCTGGCACTACTAACATGATAGTTTTTAGTTTGTAAGTGTAGGGAAAGAGTAGGAACAAGTGCTTGCCATAGCTTAATTTAAAATGGAAAATGTGAAGTAGTTTTCCAGTTTGATTGTAATAGACCATAATAAGCCGACACAATTATGAACCTTTCATTATTATAAAAATTAGCCATGCTTAAACTTTGTTCTTATTTTAAGGATTTGCCTTTTTATTTTAAAGTGCTTGTCCTTTTACCCAGGTGAACGCAATTTATTTCTTCTTGACCTTCACATAACAATGAATGCTGTTATTTTTTGCTCTATTAGTCCTCTTATCTTTCTGCCTGTGAACTATTGTTCAACCCATCTTGACTACTGGTGCAAACTGTGCTCTGAAGTTCAAATATTAAAAATAATATTAAAAAGAGCAGATCCTCAGTTGGCATCTGAGTTTGCCCTAGCTGATACACAACTCAGCCATAGTCCATCCCATTAAATTATTAGAGCTAGAACTCCTGTGCTAGTGCAGGCCCTAGCAGCCAGCTCCTCTCCTCTTTTGTGGCATTTCTACAAATAATAATTGTCACCTAACAGATTTCATCTGAGCATTTCAAAGTACATTGCACAAATTATGGAAGCAATATGAGCTAAATGAGTTACATTATGATAATTTTTACCAGATTCGCTTATGAACAGAGCAAGCGAATCTCAGAGTAACAGTCCCCTCAAGGTTGTACTTTGTCAACAGGAGAAACACAAAAATAGAAGCACGAGCTCTCTTCCTTCATGTTCTCTCGATTCATTTAGAGTTTTTCTCTTGTAATTTTTCTTAGAAAGCTACTCAGTGAGATTGTAGAAGCAATTCTTGCGAGCAGTCTGATTATCAGTCTTATACATAGAGAATTCTCTCAGGTTCCCCGTTCACTTTGTTTTCCAATAAAGACCTTTACTCATTGCTATGCTAGTTGTAATCTTAGTACCGGCTCCCACCAGTGGTTTTCTGTGGCTTAGTTAGAGCCAAGAAATCCCTGGTGATCCTCAACCACAGATACTTCCCTCCTGTAATGAGGAAGAAAATGCCACTCATTGAGACTCAGGGCGTTAAATATAACTTCACAGACCAGTCCTGCAGTTGGCTTTTACCTCTTAGAGTGATCAAGTTAGCATCTTCAGTCCCATTTACTTACCCAGGTCCATTTCCTATCGGGGTAGACAGATTGTTCTCTGCGCACAGTCACGGCTGGAAACAACTAGCAGGAATTCTACTCTTTGGCTTATCTCTTGCTGCAGATCATAAAGGATTAATTAAAATTGTATAAAGCTGAAAGTGTGCCCAAGGTAAACATCAAACTACATGAAATTGTACCGAGACGCGTTCAGAGTGCTGTTTCCTATAGCTCAGGGCTGGAAGCATCTTCGTACTGCACTTCGAATTGAGTGTACAAGCTAGCAGCATCCAAGGCATAAGAACATTTTGTTTGTTATTTTTAAACAGTTTCAGAATTTTATTTCGAACCTCCATTGTCTCAAAGCCGTACACTCCCTCAGTCCTAGAGACAAGACCACAGGCACACGTGCACGCATGTGTACTCTTAAGATAACGTCAGCTTTTCTTTCTTCCTGACTCATTTGCACCTTTCAGAATGATTTTTTTTTTTCCTGCACACCTACACGCGGAGCTTGTCTTGCAGCTTGAGCACTTCAGGTACCAAGGTGTCTTTTAAATGTCATTGGCGCGCTAAATTAGATATTGGGGTGGAAGGTGTGATGTGGCAGGCCTTTGTGCTGTGGGAATAATTAGATTCACTGCAGGCGCATGGAAGGGAAAGCTGCAGCAAGCTTCCCACCCTCCAGGTACACCCAGCTGCTTTAGAGCTGAGGTAGCTTGAGTCACAGGGCTCGTGTGCTGCACTCACAGCAGTGTTTGTGCCCTTCCCTCTTCCCAGTTTCTTCTACACTGAATCTCTCTAGCAGCAATGCCTCCACGCTTGCTTGCTGGAATCTACCTGATGGCCTGCACGACTGTCTTGCTATAATAGCTGAAGCACTTTATAACCGTACACAGGCTAGGGGTAAAGAAGGTGCAGTAATTATTTCTATTATCAGTGGTGGCACAGCCATACAATCAAAATCGACTCTGCTCAGGCCCCTACAAAATGCAAGTCTGCTGTGTGCTAAGGGGGTCCATGCAGGAGCTGTTTCTGAGCCAAACTCTTCCTGCAGGGCTCGACCAGAATTTCCATTTACTCTGTGCAGAATTTTTAAACAGCACAAACTTCAATACTGGCTATATCTGTTCAGACCCCTTGGGTTTTTGATATTCTAGGGTTATTTGTGTAACTTCATAGTTGGACAAGTTAATTTTTATCTGAGTCTGCCATAACGCAATCTGTTCTGTCAAGAATATGCACAAGCTAGAGCTAATTGTGGACCATTAATATAGTCAGAAAAAGACAGATGAATAAGGGGCTGATTGCTGTTCTCGCCACGTGCAAATCAAATGACCTCTATGGGATTTGTCTGGGCCTACATCTTTTGTGCTAGAAGCAGAATCCAGCCATAAGAGTCCAGGATTTATAGTCCTGATAAGTTGTTCTCTTACTCAGTGTACTGTGTGTGAGTGCTAGCAGCTTTTCTGTACAAAATAACTAGATTTGCCCTTTGCTTTTCTAATTCCAAAATAGCCTCAGGCACCGGTTCACCTTCTGGAGGAATAGCTTACAGAAACCTTTAGAAGTATATAGATACATAGATAGATTTTTACATTACAGCACAATGAAAGGGAAAGTGATGCAGGGGCTCCTCCAGGGCAAGACAGATATTTTGGCAAAGTTGGATGGGTACCCCCACTGCAGGGGAAGACAAATAGGGCTGTCTTGCCACTCCATGGCAAACTGCGACCCTTTTTTAATGCAGTGGTGTGTAAGCTGGCTTCTTTTAAATGCACTGGGTACCAGTGGAACGGATGAATGGATTTCGAGGATTGTGTGGGGAGTTGCAGAGTTTGCAGTGGTCCAATGGGACGGGAAGAGCAGGGGTTGCTGGAGGCAGGTTACTGCAAGATGCATCTCCTGAATGCTTGCACCGTGTATAGTGCTGAACACAAGTACAAGGCTGGTTCAATTAACACCATCTGATTTTCAGACACTGTTATTTAGATAACTTAAAAGCAGAATAACAAACAAACAAAAGAAAAAACAGCCCAAACCCACTTCTACATTCTTTGAATGCGAACTTGTCACTAAGGACCATGCTCTTCAAGAACTGCAGCGTGCTAATGATCCTTCCTCATTGGAAACTCTGAGAGCTAAAGTACTGTTTGCTAAAAGACAGCCATAATAAGCTTGAAAGTAAAGATTTCTGTTGAAATATTGACTTGGCTGTTCCAGCATGGATTGCACAGACACTTCTCCATTGCATGTGCTGGCAAACGTCTCTCTGCAGCTACAATACAGTAAATAGGCAGGGGTAGGGTCGGAGTGCAGAGCTCAGCTAGGAGGCCAGGCCTTAAAACAACACCTTTGTTGTTCACAGACGGGATCAGGGAATTGGATTCCAGAGAGCAGAGATTATATAAAACCAAAACCAAACAAAAAATAACAGCAGAAAACAAACAGGGGGCCTTATTCTCCTGTTACAAGCTCTTGCTTGAAACTCTGTTGACCTCCTCAGAGCTGCCCCAATTCAGCACGTGAGAAAAGGCCCTTGGGACTATTAGTTCCCAAGAAAGACAAATTTAATTACCCCAGATTAGCAATCTTATTATTTAGATTCTGCTGGCAAAGATGAAATACCCTTAAAAAAAAAAAAGAGCAAAAATGTTATTTATATTAGGTGACTATTTTTTGTAACTCTAAGATCAGAAATTTCTCTTCAACTTTAATACTCTAGTGTGGTGAAGCTCAAAACAAAACTTGCTTTATAGCCTTTAAAATCAAATTTCCAGATGGGTGATTATTCACAGACCTCCTGTTAGCTTTCTATACACATCTATACGTAAATAGAAATACTTGGATCTTTCTGTATTTTACCATCATTTGGAATAATGCGGAGGAAGGAACATTACATGATTTGGAAAGAAATGTTTGGAGGTTTTTATGTTCCTTGGTGGTTTTTTTTGTTATTGTTGTTGTTTGCTTGTTTTCTTTTTGTTTTGTTTTTAAAGGAAGGGGCAGAGCAGTTTTTGCTTGCAGCAAAGAGAACCATTCTGTTTTTTATGCTGTTTTTGTTATGACCTTTCTATCATGTTTGCACCTATATAGAGGCATAAATGTGGTCTTTTCCAGGTAAGCTCCAGTGACAGTACTCTGCTTTCCCTTTAGAGTCTGACTTGGAGACACTGGGAAGGACTGGGAACATTAAGTTACAAACAGGAGGAGTATGTAAAACCCAGGTGAAGAATGAGTGAAGCAGATGGGGGAATTTAAAATTCAATGCAGCACAAAGACCTTGGAAAACTGAAGAAAAATCAAAAATGCAAGTTGACTTTTAAAATGCATCTTCAGTCAGGGAAAATAGGATGCAATTAAGTTCTTCCAACAAGGCTTCAGTACCTCTAATGATAAGCTTTAAAAGACCGGCTTAATGAAATGTCACAAGGACACCAGCTGGAACAATTCCCTGTATCGAGTCTGCTAAGCAGAGCTTCACCTGATGGAGGAAAAATTACAGGGGGGGATATGATAAGTGAGCGTTAGCATCTTTATCCCTGCTGTAAGTCCATTGAAATCAATGGTGTTATACCACAGATACATTTGGCTGTAGAATTTTACGCAGAAACAGCCACAAAAGCAAATCCTTTGGATGAAAAGTATTCAGGCCTCTCATATGAAATTTTCCATAAGGTTGAACTGAAGAATGTCTGTCAGGATTTTGGAGGCAATGAGTACCCGTACTGTTAATTCCTTCCAAGTGTGGCAAATAAATAGAGTTCTTCTTTTAAAAGGGTGTCTTATGTTTTATGAAGCTTTCTGGTGTAAGCAATCTATTCTTTTGTATTTGTGTACTATATTCTCTTTTTTTTTTAAAGCAAAAGCTAATTTTGTTTCAAAGGCAGGACTGTAACTCAGGATACTCAGATTCTTCTTCAAGCTGTGCTACAAAATGTGTGGACCCAGGGCCAGTAACATCTTTCTTTTTCTTCTCAGCTGCATTAGTGGTGGAATTATTACGAAACTTCATTAACATTGCAGCAAGGAAGTGTCATGGTTGGGCATCAGGAAGCACTTTGTATAGTTAAGACTGATAAAGCACTGGAGCAGATTGGCTGCAGCGGTTGTGTAATTTTCATCATTGCAATTCTTCAAGAACAGAGCAATTCTCTATCAGCAATTACACAGGTAGCATTGATCCTGCCTTCGGGCACAGGGCTGGGCAAGATGATATTTCAAGGCCCTTCCATGCCTGTTTCTGTATGACTCTGATCTAAAGATGCTGTTGTGATGAACATGGGTGTCTTGGAAAGGAGATTTTAAAAGGCCACTTACTACATGCTGCGTGCTTGAATCCTTGTGAGGTTTTTCAAAGTGTCTTCCTCCATTGATGGATTCTGTCAATAGCCTCTGCTGCTGTCTCTCTCTCTCCAAAAAAAGGCTCTGGCAATCCAGAGTGGGGACAAAAACATGTCTTGTAGCTTCAGCTGGAAAATTAAATGTACAGTACATGGTCATTCTACACAGAAACTGCATCATGTTTTAATCCTACCCTGAAATCAAATTCCTTAAGCGCAACTCCCTCGGGGTGGGAAACTAACTCTGAATACATTTCTTTTGACGACCATGTCAACCTGCTTTAAAAAAAATAAATCTATATTTAGAATGTATAATGCAAAAATCTCATCTTCTAAACAAGAAAGTAGGACACGTTCTCAGATGAAAAGAAAATGGAAAAAAAAGAAACAATAAGAAAGTTCTGAGAGTGCTAGTAAGGTAGACGCATTGTCAAACTGGCAGCTATTTCTCTAATCAGATTCATGTAAATACAAATACAAACATACTTTGCTGCACAAATCACATAAATGCAGATACACAGCACAAAATGGAATGACAAAAAAAAAAAAAAGATGGAAAGAGATGAGTATTTCTTATGTTCTGCTGTGGTTTCTGGTGCAGAGTGTAGGTAGTATTCTGGCTTGACTCAGTAATTGTTCTTAAACCACCCTGATGCTGAAGAAAAGCTTTGAAACCTAAGCAGCAAGTTTATCAAGCTTCTCTGAGCAATCATAACCAAATTTTCAGTGCCCAGAATTCTTACCTTCAGTAGGGTTTTAAAGCACAGTAAACAGCCTCTCTTCTGGGTAGGTGCTGGAATCTGCTGCTCAGACCCAGGAAGCAGATTTGGAGTGCAGGAGACATTTGATACGACAAAACTTGATAAAAACCACTCTCAAAGAATGGTTAAAGAAAATCTTCACCTTTCTTGGATAATTCAAAAGAAATCACAAATGATAAGAACATTTTACTGATGGTGGTATATACCTATAGGGTATTCGTACGGACTGCTTATCAGAAAATGATTCTTAAGATGTTTTATATTACCACCTCTTTCCACTTGTGTTAGCTTAAAGGCATGTTACAAACTTCAGCAAGAATAATAATAAAAAAAAAAAGCACAGGTTAAAGCGAGAGAGAGACTGTGGGTAATGAGGCTCAAACTTCTTGTTCTAAAACATTATTTCCCATAATTGGATATGATAACATTTTTTTGTGTTCATTAGGAGCCACTGAAATCACCAGTGTTATTAATTTTGTAGAAGTGGTAGCAAAACCACAGCGTGTCAGATGTGATATTATGTGTGAAAGGGTGGGTTCAGCGAGTTATTGATCTGGTTTCAGAGGATCAGCCCTGCTGGTGCGTTTGGAAGAATGCATCCTAGGCACAGACAGCTCGCCTGCTGCCAGTGGAGGAGCTACAGCTGCTTTTCCTGACATGAAGGTTTGGTTCGTGGCCCTCAGGACTGCCGCAGCTTTGGCTGAGGACACAGCAGTGGCTTCCACCCCATGTCTGTGTCTGCCACCACCGTCTCTGTGCAGTCCTGATTTCCCATACACATTTCATTCCCAGTGGGTGCCTCAGCCCACAGAACCTAGAGGTGTCCCTTGAGCAGCAGTTTCACCGCCGCTAGTGCTTTGTCAGGTATTTGTCACTTCATTTCCTCTTTGACTCTCTCTCTGGGAGCTGTCCCCGTGAGCATTTCAAGCAAGCAGCATATTCACGTGTCAACAGGGAGTGTTTACAGGCCTTAAATATTCTGTGGGGCCGTGTCTGTCTGCAAACCCATGAGCAAGGCGATGAAGTGCTCGCCTGCTTTCAGCCACCACCCGTTTAACGCGACCAGACAGCACGGCCCGGGGCCTGTCCCCACACAGTCTGTCAGGAGTGCGTTCTGCTTGTGACAGGGACAGTGAGAGGAGGAAGGAGAAGTTGATTGCTGTTTATTTTAAATATATATCAGGGGCCACTCGCTGCTGATGCTTGGAAATGTGGAAGCCAGGACAGGCACGTCATGAGGAGAGTCAGGCCTGGCAAGGTGAGCTCCTTGGCAACCTCAGCCTCAGGGTGCTGGTAGCAGCCTCAGGTCTGGATGGTTCTCAGGTTTTCCTCTGACTTAGGGTACCCTTCCTGTTCCTCACTTTTGTCCTCTTGAAGAGTGAACTGCCCCATCTCTGGTGCTAGTCAAAAAGAAATGCTGCCTCTCCTTTCTTCGTTGCTTTCCCTGGGTGTCATTGGGCAGGGCGCCATGGCCATGCTGGAGGTCACTATGGGTTTGTCTGATACACAGAATTGTCTTATATACAAAATAAGTCTTCATGGCTGTGGCTAGATACTAGATGTTTTCTCTGAGTAACATGCACAAACAAAACATTGTATTAAAAAAACACAAGCCCTGTTTTTCCATTAATGAGCAGAGATGAAATTCAGCCCAGCACAACCTGAATGCTATTTGGATAATTTGACTGAAACTTATTTGGCATTTAGTCACCCAGATATTGATTCTGGAACACAAGGAAATTTTGGCATGTCCTCACCACAGCTTATCTCCAGCTGGCCCTACCAGCTCTCAGCACTGCTTGAGCAATTTCTAAATCAGCATGTCCTTTAATTTCTGTACCATTTGCCATGCATGTTGGATTTTGCCATGAATAAATCAAGACCTTAGATCTTTGTATGCCGAAGTGGAATATGATGATGGATTCCTTGACGGCAAAAGGATTAAAAAAAATATTACATATTTTTGTACACATTCACATCAATGGCCAGATTTGTTGGAGCATTATGCTCCCAGTCAATAGTACCCTTGTAGCTTGTTTGTTTAATTGATTGCAATGCTATGTCAACTGTCCCACGCAGAAGCCTCAAATATTTGCAAACTGAAATTCACATAATGTTTGGCATGACTTGATCCTCATTGCAAGACAGCTGCAGCTGCTGCAGTTTACACAACAGAGACTGGAGGACAGGAATCCAAATACACTAAATTAATTAGGGTTATGTCCATAAACTTTATTTAGTTCTGTCAGGTTTGCGTAGAATTGCGTTCCCTGCCTGCACTCAAACGTGTTGATTAAACAGTGCTGCAGTTCTAGATTTCTCATTTGCAGCGTTAAAGACCACCAGATGATTATGGTGCCCTACTAGGCAAATACTTATCTTATCCAAAGATGCCACCTCCCCTCCAGTCTTGCCCCTCTGTAGTGACTCATCCCACGGGAGTTACCCCATACAAACCCATGTTATAAGGCTGAGGTTATTTCTGGGAAAACAACACAAAACAGAAGGTAGTGAATGAGTGACTGTGGCTTTCTGCCACTCAGTGGTGCTCCTTTATTAACACAGCCCACCCCACCTCGTCTCTGCAGGGCCAGCTTAGGCCATTCCCTGGAAAATGGTCCCTAAGGGCTCATAAGGAAATGATGCTGCGCACTCGGAAGGGTGTATTGCTCTCTACAAGCATAGTGTGCAGTAACATTCCTTCATGACACCCTAACGGTGCCAGCTTATTAATTGTTATTACTTTGATTAACCATGTTCCCCCATCATTTAAACCAAGGGAGGGATAATTCATAAACATCTGCGGTGAAGTCTTCTGAAAAGAAACTGCTTCCATTACTGATTTATTTTCCTTTGTATTTTCTCAGAGATGTCCATGTAGGTATTTATCCAATAGATCTCAATCTAATTAAACAGTTCATCAGCTGAAAAAATCAGCATTTGAATAATCCTGTTGCCTTTAGCGGGACTAATGTGAGGCTTAAAGTTATTTCAGAAAAGCAATTTGTCTCTGCTTTTAAATATCTTTTCATGACGGGCCCTTTTAATTGCCCTGTCTGTCTGAAGGCAGCCTCGTTTCTTGGATTCATAACAGATGACCAGAAGCTGTTCTTAGCCTGGCAGGCATCAGCACCAGCTCCTGAAACCCTTCCCAGTTGGTACAAATCATCCACAAATAAGAATTTGGCCCTAAGAGTTATACAATTAATCAAAGGCTTTGTGTGTTGCAGTTTATGTTCTGTGGGGTTTTCTGCACATCTTCAACACTGAGAAGGAATCTCTGGATTTATGGTGGGGGGCTTTGGTTTGTCCCATTTTGATATGAACTGGAACTTCTCTTATTGTGTTTATTTAAGTTTCACCTTTCCTATCCGTACTCATGGCCAGCCACTACTGCATTTCTTCATCTTTTTCTTTTCCTTCTCCTTGCTTGTGTCACCAGCCTCTTTGTTCATTAAGTACTAAAGAAGAGCCTCTCATCTAATACTCAGAACCAAACCTGGCTGGACAAATCTACCAGAGTTGCAGACTGGTGTAGAGTTTATAAAACCACTGGCTTTGGAAATTTTGCTAAGCTTGGTAGAGCCAAGGTAGCAGCTACATGACTTGTCTCTATCCATCTGAATTTTACACAAAGCATTAGACACCTCCCAGGATAGCCACTTCCACTTCCTTTATTCTTTCCTTCCTTTTTTTTTTTCTCCTCCCATTCCATTTTTTTGGTGGCAGCTAAAAAGCCATCCTGAAGTCTGAGCCAATTCATCAGTTTCAAAAGGAGGGATAATAAACCTGTCATTTGTGGCCTAAGCATAGGGCTCGCTGCTGATACTCTGATATTAAAGCTGATTTATAGAAGACTTGTCTTTCAATAGTTCCCAACGTCTTAAGAACCTGAGTTATTCTTGGGGGGAGGAATTGTAGGGACCCAAAGCAGCTTGAGCTGAGAAAAGTATTGAGTTCTGACCTGAAGGAGAGCATTGCCTAAATAACTCACCCGTGAAGATCTTTGTGCAGTTCTTTATTTCATTTTATCCTCCTCAGAAGAGGTAGAAGAATGTCAGAATAAAAAGCTAGGAAGGGGCCTGTCGTTTGTTTATGTGTTTGTTTTGACCTTCTCAGAAAAAATTCTGAACCAGCTCTGGAAAGGATTTACTGAAAGCAGCCCAGATCCTGTGATTCTCTGGAGAGATGCTTTTGGGTTGCTCAGTTCCAATTACTCCGTGTAACCTAGAGCTATTTCTTCTTTCTGACCCAAAAGTGAATCCCTCGAGAGCTGAAACTTTGCAGTCTTGGATAGCGTCTTTCAATGTAGGATCTTGCAGCTGGTAACTTTGTTAGATGCTGTCCCCACTAATTAGAAGTTGGCTCATTGACTGATGCAAAAGATTTTAAGATGCAAAGCTGTTTTGCTGCAGGTGGAAAGCTGTTCCTTAAGCTCTTACAAACTTTATTTCTCTCTGTGTGATTTCCATCTAAAACACCAGCTCCGCAGCTGCTGTGGAGCGCTGCAGCGATGTTGGCTTGGTGGATTTATGCCATCATTTCTCTGAGGGTGTCAGGCCTACACAGTGAGACATCATCGCTTCAGCGTGCGTTATTACACCGTGAGATTTATACAACAGCAGGAATTCGGTCTAAAATATGACCAGAGCTCTACGTTGCAATTCCAACATTTGTTTATATTGGTATGGCCCAGGTTGAGGGGATGTTAAATCTAAGAGTCCGGCCAACAGGTTGTGAGCAGAACTTCACCTAAGACACTAGGACCTGGGGTTAAAATCAGGACCGTGGTCCCAGCTCCCAGCTATGCTGGGTAGAGGCGAAGTGAAATGCAAGGGATCAGGCACAGCCAGGTGTAAAGCACCCTTGTGCAGCATCACAAGCTGAGGCTGTGGGGTAACCCAGGTCACAGAACAGAACCAAGAAGGCAAAAAAGGCTGGCACGGTCTCTGCTCCATTGTGATGATATTAAAAATTAGGCAGGAAGAAATCCACACAAGCCCCTTAAGTTGTTTCCAGTGATGTGATTTGTGCAGCACATCCATCATCAGATTATGTGCTATTTTCCGTGATGTAACTTTACAACAGTTTAACAGGCCAGCTATGCTTCACTGGGATAAACTGCAGCAGGAAATTGCTCTGAAACGTAACTTTTTCATTATTTCCCAGGTTTGTGCTTTCACACTGTGCAGAAATATGCTTTCCAATCTCACAAGTCGCACTCAGCGCTGGCATATTTGCATGTTTGGTGGAGTAGCCTCCCTCCCATCTCTCCCCAGCTTTTCTGCAACATGCCCTGCTTTCAGTTATTAATGAGTTCTCAATGTTCCTACACACTCTCCTGCTGCGAGACTCGCATCTCCCTTCATCAGAGTGGCTGAATCTGCCCCGTATCTCCTTAAACAGATTTCACCCTGTGCATTTAGGAACAGCATTCCCCTCCAGGACAAGCAGAGGGCTGGATTAATTAATTATAGTATTCAGGATGACACAGTTAAATTTAATTAGCTTATTCTTTTATTTCAAAATCAAGTTATTTTTTTTTCCCCCTTTTGCAGTGGATTTCTATGATGGATGGGGAGGCCAACCCACTGTGCTTAAGGAAAAGAGGAAAAAGAAAGCAGTGCTACAAATGTAGGGCATGGAATGTTTTCAGAAGAAAATATAAATCGTAGTAACACTTCCATTATTGTAGTTGTCTGGTTTACTGTGACATCACCTCTTAGGATTAGAGAATTATTTTACCCTTATGTAAAGGATGAGGCAAGGATTGATTAAGGAACTTGGAGGAAAGTTCAGCACTGTGATTATATGGGAGCCAAAATCTTCAAAATAAGGCACTTTTGAGGAAAATGTGCAACATTTGATGGTGATGCAGAATATGAGCTTCAAACAAGCTGTTTCAAACAAGACTTCATTATAATGTGTACAGGCATGGAAATACTGTTTGACTCAGCATTGTAATCAATGCATTTTTGTTGTTCAGTGTTTAAATGCAGTTTTAAGTACTATTTTTTGGGTAAAACCTAAAAACACGAGGCTGGTTAGGTCCCAGCAGGTGTTCTGCGTTCCCTTCATGTTCCAATGTAACCTGTGATCTCTTCTGGCTGCCTTTATTTTCCTTCTTTACGATCAAACTGCAGGCACATTACAGAGAAACACTCAGGGATTCCTGGAAACAGAGTGGCACAGTGAAACACCTCAGTCGGAGAATAGAGCTGTCTGTAAAAACTGCAGCCTCAAAATCTTTTAGTTACGTATGTCAGTAACCAGCATATACAGTAATGCTGTTTTTAAAATGAATATTCATTACGAGGATCCGGTTTCTGACCCGAAACTAATTTGGGATCACACCACGGGAGGCAGTGCAGGGTGCCAGCAGGTACTTTTCACTTCTGTACAGAGGAGACCTTTTGAAATAATTCCCGCAAACCTTTCAGACTTTCCTCTTTGCTCGCAAAGACCACAGAGAAAGAAGAAGAGTTGCTTTTCAATTCTGCATTAAGGACTTGAAAGGGTTGTAGGAAGCCAATGAAGAATGATTCAGGGCAACAAGAGGAGAAGTGCTGAGAGTGAATGGCCTGTATTGAATGAGCCTGTTGCAATGCATCAGTCTTAATGTGAATTCTTGACTAGAGGTCATGTCTGAAAGCAGCAATAGCATCACGTGTCCTTCTGTAGCTCGGATCCTTTATTTTCTACAAAGAATTTTTTCTTTAAAACAGAAAATACCAGAAACAATGGAAATATCTTTGTGTCATTCAGAAGGGGAAAAAACACCGTCCCTTCAACAATAACCACCCCAGCCATGACGGAATGGAGCTGTGATCATGTGTGTGTAATTTCTGAAGTCAGAGCTGGGCTCCCAAGGTACCCCTCTTCTAATTAGATTAACTGTTACTGTCAGGGCTATCTAATTGCTTGTACTGAAGAAAGCAAATTGCAGACAGTACGTATCAGTGTAAAATCAAACACAAAACAGGTGTTTGCTAATTAAAACTGAGATTTTAATGAATGACCTGTGTGGTTTTGGTGAATAAATACCACTCTCAGCATCTGCTATGTAATTAGGTTCCAACTTCTTCTTCTTTCTTTTTTTTTTTCCTCAAGTCCCAGTAAATAACCACAGAATGCCAGGTTTAACTAAAACCTGGTAATCTTTGCTCTTTAATGGGACAAAAGCAGATGTTTCCTGCCCAGGTAAGTACAAGCAATAGCAATCAAAGGAGAAGAAGTAAAAAGAAAATTCCCTCATTATATTTTAGATTTTTTTTCTCTCTGAAGTTTGTACAATAAGGACAATAACACATTAGAAGGGAAAAGATTGCATAAAATCCTACTAATGCTGCAGTTTGATTACATTTGGAGGAGGGCTGTTGCCTGCACCACTTCAACATTTGAGATTCTATTTTTAGCTAATTGCATTTCCTGCGAGGACAACCTCACTGGCTCTTTTTTTCTTCTGGACCTACTTTAAAATGAAAGGAAGAAAAGTTAAATATTGATCCATGGATAAGTAAGGAGAAGGAGGTGAGCTGGGCTGATAAAGAGGTGCTTGAATACACATGCACAAGGCATTTTCCCTTTACAAACATTCATGCAAGGATCTCAGATCACTTTGGGGTGGGCAGGGGAGGGCAAACAAATGCAACTTTGCAGAGCTTTGCATTAACCAAATGCTTATTTAAGATTATGGGAGCCTTTCCATAGGCTTTGATGAGGTCAAGACAGATGGAAGGTCAATACCATTATCCTCCTTATTTAGTTTGGCCATCAAGGCTGCTTTGCAGGGGAGGGACTTTGTATTACCCCCCCAAGGGAGCTCCCGTTCCTAGACTACCTGGTGCTTCAGGTGTAGCCCTTAATGGAGCTGGTTTGTACTGTTGGCAGTGAAATAGTCCCCATCTTCCGGATGAAGTTTAGTCACACTTTTTAATTAAAAGGAGAGTTGCATTTGGGTGGCTGAAATGTATTTGCAAAAGCCTGTTAATATGGCATGATATATGCAAATTGCACAATGAATTCCGCTACATATGCACCTTTCATATCATATTTAGGGAAATCATAATGCATTAGTGAGACATTCCTGAAGCACCACCTATATTAGCTGCGTTTCCAAGAGCTGGAGAATTTCATTTATCATCTTTTTAAAATTTTAGAAGCACTGCTGGGAATGCTAACGTCCAAGAAGTCATTCAGGAAATTCCACCAGTAGATTCGATTGAATCTGTACATGGGGAGTAT
The DNA here is from genome assembly GCF_963932015.1 of Anas acuta. Lineage (NCBI taxonomy): Eukaryota > Metazoa > Chordata > Aves > Anseriformes > Anatidae > Anas > Anas acuta. The sequence continues at coordinate 1,347,607 of NC_089005.1, read as the reverse complement.
GTCCTTCAAAGGTGAATTTTACCCTTGTGCAGCCAGCCAGCAAGTTGCTATTTTACATCACTCACGTCTCTCTCAGGACTGCAATGCTTTGTGAAAGCAATATGAACATGGATGGATTTTACTCTAAGTGTACCTGGCCATTGGAGAAATCTAGCTGCAGGGAACACTTACATGAGCCCTGAAGGGCTGCAAAAGGGAAGAGTTATGTGCACGAATTCAACATCTATAAAATGGCAATAATACTTTTTTCTCCCACTGTTTGTTTTGTAAAGCTTTTTGTTGTTGAACTCCTGATGGGCGGAACACCTACTACCAGTGCTATTGCAGAAGGGGAGTATTTGCTCAATCTTAGCCCAAGTTCATATGTGCTATTGTAATACAAATCGTGCTACCTACCTGATGACTGTCTTTGGTATTGTTGCAATGCAAGCAGCGCTAACTAATGATGACTGTAAGATGCAGAAATTCTTCCGCTGGGAATCCAGATGACAGTCCTTCACTACAATCACTTGGAAGTTGCACACTGGGTGTATCTATGGGGAAGAGAGTGTGGGTGGAGGAGAAATTGAGGCTTAGCTCATCTCTCCAATGAGACTTCACATTAGCAAATTGCAATATTTCAGCACTGAGACTTGTCACTTGCAGTTTGAAGGCTACATAGAAAATAACTCCCTCCCCCCAAAAGAGGGCATGAGAACATTACCGAATTTGCACAGAGATTAAGGTCTGTTTATTCAATGTGCTATAGAGATGAAGGATTATACAATGCTTTCACATTTTACAGAAATATTGAAACCTTGGTCATTGTTTTTCTCATGAATTTCTGATCATGAAAGAATGAAGGAAAAAAAAAAAAGGCAAAAGAAAGATGGCAGTGATGAAGTTTCAGTATGAAATAGAGCTATATTCTCCCCTCTCCCCTTTCCCTCCAGGCAGGCCTTTTGCCTGATCATCTCAGGGCATAAAAGAAAGGAAAGTAATCTCAGTGTCAGGTTTTAACAATTTTGTTCCTCATTTTTATTTAAGTAATAAAACATTCCCAGCACAGATCAATCAGCAATTTGTTGGCTAGGATCCAGAAAAAGTGCACAATCCATTCTTAAATGTCTGATGTTAAGGTGCTTTTCATGCATATATACACAAAATCAAAAGTAAATAAGACAAATGAACATTTATTTGTAATGAAACATAGGATGTAGCATTCTGCCCTGTCTGGGAGCACTAGTAGCAGTGTGTGTACAGTTGGAATTAGCACGATACTTTGTCCAAAGTTATTATTGGTATCAGGAGTGTCAAGAGATCTATTTAGAGGAACCGGAGAATTAGGTTATTTCAAGCACAAGGCACAAGAAAAGGTTTGTGCTTAAAGCAGTGACATCTAGGGTTCAGGATTTCATTTTCCAGGTTCCTCCAGGTCCCTGCAGGTCCCAGTTTGGCCTTTGTGTATTTCACAGCATCAGCATTCCTGTATCCTTGCTTATTCAGGAGCGGTGAATCTCCTTTCTTTTTTGACTATAAATTATATGAGAAGATTATCTTCCTTGGTGTAGGCACAGCACCTGGAACAACAGAGGTTTCCATTGTGGATAAGATACAACTCTAATTCAATAGTAATTTTGGGGGAAAAAGTTTATCAAGAAAAAAATGTTTAGAATATCAGAGTGTAGCGTATACTAAGGCATAATCAGATGTGATCTTTACTGCAATAAAAAGCAGATTAGAAATCGAGATCCACAAAGTATTGCAATTACTTTAACTGTCAGAAATATTGGCAGGACTGCGATGGTATTTGCTTCTGTAAAAACTGGTGAACCTTTATAAAAATCCATAACCTCTCTTTGACTAATTTGTAATCTTAAGAGAATAAGTGGTGGAGTTTGGTTCTTGGAACTCCGCTGATACAACAGCAAGGCAGGCTGCGGTGCCGCACCTGTTGGAAGTGTGTGAGAGGCTGAAAGAATTCATGGATTTTGAATTTGTGCATCTTAAATTCTTGGGTTTTATGAGAGCTTGTTATGAACATCTTATTAGCTGTTCTGTTTGGTAGAGAATTTCAGGCAGTTATTTCTGGATTCGTTTTGTGATTTAAGAAGGCATCTGATCTCAGCTGTGAGATACCTAGGGATGATGAACGCACCTACTCTTTCAGTGTTAAATTACCCATAAAGAAGTGGCACCTTAGTTCCTGCTTGAATCTTTCAGCTGTATTAGTCAAGAATAGTCGTGCCTTTACCTGAGAGGGAAAAACCTTCCTAATGTCACTCCAAATGTGCTTACGCCATCATCCAAAAACTCTAAACACCTCTTTTTTTAGTAAGCGAAATAAACATTTGAGAATTTCCAAATGTACAGATGTTTTCAGATGGCCGTAGAGATCTCTACAGTCATTGTGTTTCCATGCCTTGGAAATGTTGACAGTCACTCACACTTTCGGACAGCAGATTTTCTAGATGCTGTAAATGTTCCAGAACAGCAGCCCCAGCCAGCTGGATCAGCAGTGATCTGAAAGGGAAGAGCAGAGGTGGGGCCATGGCACGCTGGGCTGGGTTAGAAGAACGATGAGGAGATTGCGAATGGCTTGTGCATCCTGATATCTATCATATTTTGGATGAACTCCTTAGAAGCTCTCAGGGAAGAGTGACACACCTCAAGTGGAAAAAAGCTCAAAGAATAGGTCTCAAGGGTTTTCTCCCATATTTGCTGCACAAAAAGGGTAAAGCAAAACGGTCTGAACCAATCTACAAGTGTGATTAATATGCTGAGCCACATGGCTGAACCAAATTACATCCCAATACAGGATAAGAGTCTGCAGGGTTATAAACAAGAATTTCCATGGCTTCATCTCTCCAGCTGTTAAAGAAAACACTTGACATTTAGCAGAATGCACTTGATTCTCGATAGAAAATGGAATTATTGCTTCTTCCTAGCAACTGCCCACGAGGCACCTTTCACTCGGTGTTCTCCTGCCAGATGCGCTCTCTAGGCCCAAGTCAAATCCTCTCCTGGGGAAGTTCTCTGAACAAACAATCTTAAATGATTATAAATACGTACCTAAAGACCTTCTAATTGTTATCTCGTTAGCTGCAATTTTTCAGAAAGGAGAATGTTTTCATGGAAAAGCCTCGCTCGCCTTTAAGCAATTTGCACAAAGTCACCATGATAATTCAGCAGAAAGCCAGGGCTTGGATCCAGGTGTCCAGGTTACGTGGGCCAGCTCCTCGGTGGGTTGCAGGTAGGCAGGGGTCTGCTGCTGAAAATGGATGTGACCCAGTGAACACCGGTATCTGTCACTTTAGGAAACAAAATGGTATTCTTTACTACACATTGGCAACCTTTCCCCTTTCTTTTCTTATTTTTATGTGAAATCTTCTTTGGCATGAGCTCTGCATCTGGTCACTGAGATGCTCAGCCTATAAAAGGTGTGCTCTCACCACTGCCTTATTTCGTAATCTCATCTTTTATTTGTATCATAATTACTAAATATGATTCCAGGGGAAAAAAAGCATGAAAATGTGGTTCTGGGGGGCTTACTTAGTGATTGACCCTTTTTTACCATGCTAAGACTCACATTCAATGGCATTGCTAGGCAACAGAGCAGACATTTCCTTTCCGGCCCTAAGTGGATACCAGGATTAATACACGATCAGTCAAGATACACATTTATTCACCTTCCCTCACAACAGTAATAGGATTTTTCTGGCCCCGCTTTAATTCAGTAGATGAGGCTGACACTGAATTAAAGCTGCTTATGCAGGTTCGCAGTGAGGAGGTGAGATCTCAGGGAAGGGAGAGGGTGATGGGAACGCACACCCAACTGCGCATCAGTCGACAAAACCAGAGGATTAGAAACCCTGGTGGAGGAAAAAAAGTCATTTAATAAGATTTGAAAAATCCACTTCAAACTATTCAACTTCAGTGAGTTTGCTTGCCCTCACTACTCAAAATTTTGGTGCAAGGAGTTGGAGCAGTGGCTTGGTGCTGACTTTTTAGGTACTGCTCTCTGGGGACTGGCAGTGGCAGGACAGCGTGGACCCATTCTGCACGCAGTGGCTCTGCACTCCTCCAAGAAATTGCTTTCCTTGTTGCCCCTGTTGCTTGCGGTTAAGTTGAGGGCTAACAGCTTTTCCCCTTTTATGATATCCTCTTTGCACTGCACTTTTCTGAAGTTTCCAAGTGGGAACTGCTTTTAAGGGCAGGAAAACTGCCCTTGTGGTTCTTCTGTCTGCCAGCGCCTTCGGATGTGGTCTCCAGGAGGGCCATGAAGGATGTCCCCAAAGGGACGGCACGGCTGGTCCAATGCAACCCTCCTTTTGTAGCACTTCCCTGGCACCAGCAGATGAGCTAACAACCAGATTAAATTTTTAAGTGGGGAAAGGTCTATTAATCTATTATTAATTAATATTCCATATGCCACCTTGGAGGCAAAGTGGGTCTTTTTGATGCCATCTGGTTCCTCACTGCACTGGAGGAAAGCTTTTGTGTGCTGTGTGCTCCTGAATACGGTCTGGAAAATGGAGCTGTGATGTGTGCATGCTCCAGATGTCTGGCTGTCTCTGCGCCCACAGAAGAAGGAAGCAGACAGCTGGATTGCAGCATCCGTCTCATTAGAGAGTAAAGACAGTTGTCTAAGGTCACGTTTGCCCAAACTGTTTACAGGAACTAAAAGTCAAGTGCTGCATTCTGCTCTGTTCTGTGGGATGTGAAATTGGACAGTGCCTCTGCCACTGCTGTCCCCACAGGTATCTTGTCTCCCCTCTTGGGGACAGGACAGTGCTCAGGAGGAAGCACAGACCAGCATGAATTTCTCGTTGTTAATTTGGAGAGTAACTTCATATACGGGGTTTGTAAGAAAAAAAGAGGTTAAGGTATAACATGGGATATTGTAGTATGCATGGATGCATCAGTCATGAAATAACTAGGATATGAATTTACTGCTGTGATATGGAGCACTCCTTTAGCTCAGGAAGCAGAAGCCCATGGCGTTAGAGCATCCTACTTTGCATTGTTACATCTCCATCAATAACTCAAAACTTCAGAGGGAAAACAATTAATAAATTAAAAAAGGAATGCATGTATTGTGTTTGATTGGAAGAGCAGTGTAGCTGGAAATAATCATGCCAAGTGCTAACACCACAAACTAGGTGGGGGGGGAGAAGGCTCAAAGAAGCATCGGCATATCCCGGTTACTTTGGGAGACAGACGCAGGGTGAAGGAGCCTACAACTTCTGTATGGACCGAATCCTGCCTTGTTTGCATGCGCCTTCCATAGCTGGCTCTGTGCACTGGCTGCTGAATTTCCGAACAGAGAGATTTCACCCAAGGCACTGCCTTCCCCTAAATCAACAGGCCAGACTGCGGCGGAATTGTAAAGGCAGCATCAGTGAAAGCCATATTGCTCCGAGTGGGATTTGCATAAACTGTGCACTAAAAAAACCCTAATATTTAAAGTGCTACAACAAAGTAGAAAGAAAATACTTTCAAGCTGTATGACAACCTTATGAATATGCAAATCAGGAGCCGGAGACAATCTACTGGTTTACAGTAAATATTGAGGCATAACTGTGGAGCATTAAGTGGCAGATTTAGGTCCATATTCCTTCCCTTTTATTTATTTATTTATTTCGGAACAACACTTAGAGACCAATTTTATTGTAATGCGCCGAATCTGTTGAGTATTCCAGTCAGCTGATAGCATTTTTAAATCATACTTATTTTGGCATTTCTTATTGAAAGCAATAGAAGAACAACCAGTGGTGATAAATTTGTTTGCGGAAAGCAGCCTTGCTTGTCATTGGTGTACACTGCTGTAACTAGGGCAAAATTACGCTATAAATTTCCAAATTTATTGCCCTTTTTTTTTCCCCCCACTGGCAGTGACCAGTTATTCATACCCTACGTGCAGAGGTGTCCCGTGTTTTGGTGTTCTGTCAAGAGCAAAGTGCTGCAAACTGTTGCTGAGCATCAGGAAGGGGATGGGGGGACCCTTCTGGGGAAGCAACGCCTGCAGCGAGCTCTGCAGAGCCCCGGCTCTCATCCCCGTGCCTGCCCAGACCCAAACCTGAGTGCTGTCAGCACGGCTGGGCAAGCAGCACTGCCACAAAGGGTGTCACTGTGCTGGACGTTGTCATGGTTCCACTTCTGTAAAATCCTTGAGGCTGACACGTGGCACAGATGAACCGAGGAGCTTCTCACCCAGTCCTAAAACAGAGCCCTGCTCAACAGCTGAAGATAAGTAATTTCCAAATCACCCTCTTGCTGTTGGGGTATCCCATTTAAACTTCTGATTTGGGCAATCTGGCTGCTTCCTAATGATACATTTATCAAGAAGATGAATGTTGTTGTATGGTTTTTTCACTCCTCTTCTGTGCATCAGTCATTTCCCCGAAGCACAGCTACGCAAATGGGAAGTTTCAGCCCCGAGTTTGGCACATGAAGTGCACATGTTACCAGCAAATTTGATTTACCCCGGTACTGTAAGATTACAAGCTTTATCTTTCCTTCTTTCTATAAATTTTAAGCATGGGTAACGCCACTGAATTAATTAGGTTACTTTCATTCCACCGAAGCTAGTCTTTTTAATGCATGTCTGGAGTATGCAGTTTAGTTGCTGTTACACCTCTCTATTTGCCTTCCAAGTGAGAGAATGAAAGCAAAAAATGGTGTGTGCTTTAAGTTGTAATCTCTAGGAATTTGTTGCATATGAGGCAATAAATGACTGCTGCGATTGACTAAATGCCACAGCACTGCAGTTTATTTTAATTATGCTACAAAGGAATGAATATTATTGTTGTTATAGAAGCACATCCCAGGGAAAGAAGAAAAGATAATTGTGTCCCTGCATCTCCTTGAGACAGATCAGTAGCATTATATTCCCTATCACTGAGATTCACAGAGCAGCAGAATCCAGAAAGAAAACATGATGAGGACCCAATTCAGGGAGCCTGTGCAGAAATAAAACAAAACAAATCTCATTACTTCCCTCTTCTGGAGCTGTGGCTGGTTCAGGTTTCATTCACCAGTGTCTGCAGGTGGGAATATTGGAAAACCTGCTGGGTTTAGGTTTGGTGGTCTGATAGTTTGGTTTTCATTTTGTTTTTTCCCCGGTAGGCTTAGCCAGGAGGAGACTGGGTGAGAGATCTGGCTGAGGATTTATAGTACGTTGTGAGGGCATTATTTTTTTTCTATAAGTCAGGCAGAAATCTTTGCTGTAGCATTCAGCTTCTATCCGTTTGCTAACCATCAACAATTAAAGGTCTTGACTTGTGTCCCCAATGCACCATGTCTGTATCAAAGTATTTTAAAGGTTTTCTTAAAAAAAGATAGTAAAATGTTTTCATTTTTTGTATGGTCTGCCCCCTCGGAGCTTGGAACGTTACGCTTGGATCAGGTTTTCAGGATCTTCTCTGCCACCACAGGGACACGAAATGCTGTTTCCCTTCAGAATGAAGACGGAACATTTCGAGCAAAACTCACTTAGAAGACTATTAATGGAAATCATTGACAGAAATAGGAAAAGCCTGAGGTAAAAAAGCAAAATAGTACTTTAGCCATTAAAACAGCAGTTTAAGTTGATGGAAAGAAACTATTAAAGTATCCACAAGCTGAAATGATGAAAGAAAGAAGGAAGGAAGGAAGCATGGAGCCAGCTGCATCAGCTCTTTGTGCATTCCGTTAAGGGTATAACAAAATAGTTCAGGTGACAGCTGGAAGTAACTCTGAATCTGCAGGGATTTTACGGTCCTAAGTTGTGTAGGTATTTAAAAAGTTTTATCTGTTAGCCACAGAACAGACCCGGTTTCAGTTAATGTTGGGAAAGAAAAGAAGACAGGAAGCTGGAGGAAAGGAAAGCTCTTCAAATTTATCAATTAAAATCGACGGCTTCCGAGTGCCAGTTGTTGAGCAGCGCAGTTCTCAGCTCGTCCCTGCCGTGTGTTCTTGATCTCCTTTGATTTCCCTTGGCTTACTGGATGCACAGGTATTGCTCAGGCTACCAAAGCCTAGCACACTCTGAGCTGTTTACTGCGTCTTTCACAATATTTTCCTATATAAATGATCTCACCCAGAAATAAAATATGTTACATCAAATCCCTCTGTGGGCTTACACCGAAATCCTCTGGTCGAAAGGGAAATGCATACGGTACCCAGACTCGCCTGCCAGTCTCTGAAAAAGATGCGAGACAGCACCAGTAAGTCAGTGAGATTTCCAGCCCGAGGAACAAAGAAGCTTGTTAGAATGAAAGAGCCAGCTGCAGGATTTTGTGTCCCTTGCTTCAGCTCAGGTGTATTTTGTTTGGAAGTGGCATGGTGTGGTTGGACTAACATTGTCACACAGCGAATCTGGGTCTCATTCATGCCTCCAGTGCACACACAAATGAAGGGATGGAAAAACAAATGTGCTATTTCCCAGAATAGAAAGACAGAGGTGATTTCCTCTGAATATTTTCGTTAGGATTGATACAGCAACCTGCAGGATCCATAGAAATAACTGCAACCAGCAAGCTTACGTTTAAAACCAAACCAACCGAACAAAAACAGCCCACAACTTCCTCCAAACTCCCAGCTGAAATCTCACCTGATAATAACTTCTCTCTCAGTCTGTAAGAAGTGGGTGGGATAGAAATTGATGAGATTCTGAAGTTTTAGTAAATTCCCCGATCTGCTGCCTCCAGCCCTGAGGCTGTGCCTGCCCAGAGGGCACAAATGGGCGCTGCACCAAGTCAGTGGAGACGAGTTCCTGTGCTGCCCCTCAGCTTACATTAAGCAAATATTTTCGAAGGACCTGAGTGAAAGGCTACTGAGGTAAGAGGAGTCTCTCCTCGTATTTCAGAGATTTTACATCAGCATCCTCGTGCAGATGCCAGGCAGCCCTGACATGACAAGTCGTGCACTTCTAACGTATTGCCAACATCTGGCTCAGCTCATGCCGTGGAATTTTGCCAGCAGAGCACAGGCAGCTCCTTAGACCCGTGGGGTGGAAAAAAAATGAAATTAATCTTTGCCACATGGCCCAGAAGGCTTGGACACAATCACATTTTGCAGCAATTTTAAAAAATTATATACAAATAATGAGATTTCGTACAGGACTGTATTCGGCTTACATGTCCTGAATGTCATCTGCACAAATTATTGTCAGCTGAAGAGGTGTAAGTAAACCCAGGTACAAGTTTGTGTGGGCTGGAAATAGTGAAGGTAGACGTTTATTTCAGAGAAAAACTTTTAAAGTTAAGTGGAAAAGCAAAGGAACAACGAGAGTTGACGGAGGCCCGTGGTGTGCTGGGCTGCAGCTCCTGCAGGACAGCGGCTGGCAGTTCGGCCAGGAATGAGCTCAGAAGAGCATCAGGATGGGAATGAACCCTGTATGCCTTCCTCAGTGCTGTCTTTACAGAGGCATCATGGCATATTCCCTACTTGCCCTTTTCTCTTTCTTCTTAAAATCAAGGTTGTGGCCTTTAGGAGACATTTCTATCCATCCTAAAGCCACCAGCAGTGCAGAACAGACCCATAAGGGGGATAACATATGGAAAAGGAAGACTGGCATTGAAGACCCCTGGGGAATGGCAGTCAAAATCTCCACGTTGCATAGCATTTATATGACAGCCTATAAAATAGAAATTTACGGGATAGACTATTGTAACAGAACTGGAGCCTTTACAAAGTATCTTAAAATGCTGCTTATAACAGAATCCGAACCCGCACGTCCCAGGGAAGATAATTATTTAAGTAAATTATCCGAGCCTTTGAACTGAAGGTTGAGTCTGTGGGTGATTTACAGCTCTCCAACAATAGCTGGTGACTCCACTTTCATCTAAACCAAAGTAAAGTAAAGTAAATAAATAAATAAATAATCATCTTCCTGTCTTCTTCTAAGCGTTAATGCAGTCATCGCTTGCAAAAGAAAAAAGCTCTTCAGTCAGGTTAAAAAAAAATGAAAGACTTCAGCTCATCTTTAGCTTCTATTTTTTGATATATGACAGTCCAAACAGACACATGCTACGTATACATAACTCAGACTCTCAAGGATTCTTTTGAGTTGATTTCTAAAGCTTTTCTGGTACCTTTTCAATAAGTTTTAAATACTGGGTAAAATTATGATCCAGAAAACAGATTGTCAAGACTTGTACTGTGTGTGATAGCAAAAGCATACAATGCTTGTGATATCCCAAACTTTGTTTATTCTGGGGTGCAGATGGTGGGAAAGAATAGCATGCTTAATAGCTGAGGGAATATAATAAGAACAATAATTTCTCGTTTCTATTACATTCATCACCATGGTGTCCAGGCACACTTCTGTGGCATTTGAGAAGTAAATAATCCTCCTTTAGTTTCTCAAGTAGTTGTATTTTCCTTGAACTGATCTGAGTCAGGAATGAAGGGATGTGGGACACCATACAGAAAGATTTAGAGAACAATGATTTCCTACCAATATTCTTGATTAGCTTTTAGGGAGGGCTTTGTACCAGGTTACTGCTGGGAAAGTAAAACCAGTCAAGCCACCGAGAATATCAGACAAGGTGAATTATCAGAGATATTGCAAATTCTTCAACAGAAGAAATCAAAGAAGGCAAAGATTTTTCAAATGAGCTGAAAAGAGGAGGAGGATGTCAAGAGACCTAATAAAGGAAGAGTCACATCAATAATATGAGTGAAAACTGGAAATCAGACTGCAATCAAATGAATGGATAGGGGTTGTTGGGCCATTAGCCCATACTTATAATGCATATCCTTTATTATATGAATTTATGCCATAGTATGGACACATTTTCTTAGAAATACTCTCATTTTTCCCCCCATGATACTTGTGTATGAAGAGAATACTTGTGTATGTCTCTGAAGCCACTATACTTTCAGATCACATCCCACATAAAAATTCCCTCTCTTATAATACCTTCAAAATACTTGCATTGCAATTTAGATTACCTGTATGTTAAGACTATTGCTTATAAACACAGCTCTCTGATTCTGATCTTTTGTTCCCCTCAATTACGTGCTGCATCTAGCCAGAGTCTTTTATCCTCTATTTATTCTGCCAGCTCTTCAGCTCAAGGATAATTTTTTCACCTTGTGTTTTCATACAGTGCCTAACAGGTATTCGTGTGAGGCCACGGTCATCGGGTGGAAATCTGCATGGGGTGGAGGTGGCTGCACCATGTGGAAATCCCAGCTCAGATGGGAAGGATGCAGAGAGCTGGGTAGGACACACACTGAAAGGAGAGGAGGTAATTTTTGTTGTTGTTCATACTGCTGTCATCCCTTCTGGCTGCTGTTAGAGAGGTGATGGTTAGGAAAGCGATCCAAAAGCCACAAAATGGACATAGGCTTCCTTAAGCCAAGTGAACCAATTTATTCCCCAGCTGATTTCCCTTCATGTGAAAAACGAGGCGCTCCCACAATCACGTTGTACTGAAGCCACGGCTCAGGGTACACCGAAGCAGTCATTTTCTCTGCCTTGATCTGGAGCATTCAATTGATCTCCATCTTGTTAAGAACAAAATCGTAATTAAAGAGGAAGGGGAGGGGGCTTAGTGCACAAGGCCATATCCTGCATCCAGATGAGTAATTAGGGTGCCCTAAATACAGTGGTTTCCCTTTATCGCTGCAAGATGATGAACTTTCATCAGGCGTATCCAAACAGAGCACTGCAGAGCTTTAGCATTAAAACTGTCACTACCAACTCAAGGTATTTCTAACAGTCACATCAAAGGCAAAAGTTCCCACAGTGAGATCAGGAGCTGCACAGTCCGCAGCCTGGCTTTGTTACTGCACTGTTGTACAAAAACCCTCTCATTAAAGTTGCATTACAAGAAAGCAACAATAAAAGATTTCATCATCCCTCTCCGAGTCCGACCCTCCCCCAACAGGGGAAAAAAATAAAAATACAACAAAAACAACTAGAATTAAGCACCGAGAGCAACAGATGTTCTCAGAAATGAGTGTGTATTCAGAGATAATGTGTGAACAGCAGGATACAGCAGAATTAACGTCAAGGTGTGAAAAAGAAGGCTCAGGATAGGGGGACTCGCACTAGGTGTAGGTATATATCTGTACACATCTGTATGTGCACGTAGTGCAATGGCTCCATCACTATCACTTGGGAGAAGCCATTCACTTCAGGTAGTCATTCTAGAAATAAGATCACCTCCATTTTGTGCATTTCTGCAGAAAATGCCAGAAATGCAGCCAGAGGCAAGGCAGCGTGCTGACAGCTTGCTTTGTTGGTCCTCCTCACCATTAATGAACTTAGAGAGATGATGCATTTCCCCATTCCCCTTGAATATCAAGACCTAAGTGGATACGTGGCCTTTGCAAACTGACCTAGAGGATCCAAAATTTAGCCCCTGCTGAGCAGATAACAAGACCACAGAAATTTTGTCCTCTGCTGAAAGTGAGAAGAAAAAAAAAAAAAAACCACAAACATATATTTAGTTTAAATTATTTTCATAATGGTGAGCTGAAGGAGACTGCCTTTTTGAACTCTAAAATGAGTCAACAGATTAAAAGATAAAACATTTCTATTTAAATCTTTACCTGAATTATCACCTTGAAATTTTTAGATTTATATATCTTGTTTTTGCCATCAAATGCATAATACTAGAATCAAAGGTAGTAAAACCATTGATCTACACTAAGACAATATTAATATTACCATATAGCTTTTATAATTAATTTGCTGCCAGATGAAAGGGAAACACTAGGTCCTTTTAGTGCTGGTGATTAAAGCAAAAGTAAACCTTTGAAAGCCAGATTTGCATGTACAACATGTTGCGCTGGTTCCAGCAGATGACTTGGAAATTGTTAGTACATTTAGAGTCACATTGCAGAGCTTGGAAAAAAAGTCTTAGTGAATTTTACAGGGAAAATCTGATCTCTGCTAGAATATTGGGAAGTCTAATAGTGTAAAGCTTGCTAGACTGATATTCTATCTTAATTTGGTTGTATATTTTCTTGCAGGTTAGGTTTTTAGCAAACGGTAGTACCCATATTAGCAGATATGTATATATAAGACCTAGGAAAGAAGGGAGAAGCTGATTGATCCTGTAAAGATTTTGTGTATTTTTAGCAGGCAATCTATCCTGGCTTGGTTTTGCAGCTTGTCTGTATATTCACTCAAATAACTGGATAGCCAAGCTGAGACAAGCTTGATAATTTGAGTTATCACAGTTTCCCCCATCACCTGCCGTCTGAGCACTGTCACAGGTGCTTAAACTTAGATCAGGGGATATCAAGTGAGGCGCCTCTGTTTAACTATCGCTTGTGGAGGTGATGAAGCCAAATGCTTTGCTTTATGCCATGTCAGAACAAGCTGTCATTCCTGTTTTCAAGTTATGCTTTTCTAGAAATAGCATAAAGTACTTGAAAACAATTCGATTTCAGGTTGAAAATTGGAAGGAAGATGCCTGCCTCTGTTCTGTACTTTTTCTCTGTGTTCCTCACACATCCTTATGCCGTGTGATAAAAGAATAAGGATGTAAGCTCCAGTAACCTTTCTTATAACAAGTCCTGTGAGGTGCCCACATGTGTATCTGGGATGTCTGTGCACTGTATCTCTTAAAATCGACTTAACAACTGTGTTTTCATGGACTTCAGGGACTATGGATCCAGGCAGTCGTTTCATTGCAGCTTTCTGTCTCCGAGCCTTGCAAAGCTCAGCACAGCATAAAGAAACGATGCCCTTTATGTGCACTGCACACTGGTTGTGAACTGAAGAAACCTCCTGCTATGGGAGCGAATGTGGTTTTCCTTCTGTTCCCCAAATGCTTCATGCTGGATCAAGTATAGTCAGTGATCCTGCAAATGGCATAAAGCTGTCCTAAAAAGTACAGAGCTGGCATAAGCTCCGTATCATGTACTGCGGTATTTGGAAAATCAGCCACAACTGATCCAAATAATAGCAGCATTGGGTTAATCTGACAGAGAATTCATTCAGCGTTAACGACCATGGAGCCATGGTCGGAATGATTTTGTGCGACTTTGTACAAACCATTTAGCTGCGCCACGAAATGATTATAAAGGCTTTCCTGATTCCCAGGTGCAGTTTGAGGCTTAATTAATTAATGCCTGCAAAGCACTTTAAGATTTTAGATGAAAGGTATCACAGAAGAGCAAATAGCATCATAAGTGAAATATTTTGAAGAAAAAACTTTGAGGAGTGATTGAAGTTTACTTGTAGCTGGAGTATTCAGCTTCTGCTAGGTGAGGACAGATGTATTCCCTACAGATGTTTGTGGTTGTATTGATGTGATGCTGTGGTTTGCATGTTTAGAAGCTATCTTGTCTCTCTGCCCTTCTAGAAATAAGTGAGAAGCCTGGTATGGGCTCAAAACGTAATTTGACATAATACTAAAATACACTCACAAAGGAATTTTCCTTCCAGCGCTGAATTTTCGTAGTGATTATAAATTAGTCAAGTTATTTACATCTTTCACTCTCACTTCACTTAATGATAGTCAAATAATAATAATAAAAAAATCCTGCAAACTGTTTTCCCTAGTGTTAGATTTTCTTTGCATAAAGATGCCCTAAAGGCCAGCTCTTTATACTCAGTCTACAGCCCTGATAAACAGAGAAAGGACAGAGGGGAAGAAAATATCTGGTACTTTATCCTGGGCTTTGATTTCCAAAAGGCAAATCATGTATGTTATCTTCATGTAGCCATATCCTGTACACTGACAGTTCTTCTGGTGGTTCTGTAGTTGTTTCAGTAAAGTGATATCCTGGGGCTGGAGACAGGCAGCTTTACCACTTCGAATGTCCCCTATCAAGATTAAAAACCAAACTAGGGTAGCAATTTCCTTATCCTTCCAAGTTGTCAGGACCAAAGTGATTTCTGCTGAATTGCCATGTCCCTTTCATCCTTGTGTAGTTTATCTAATCTATTTGTTTACAAGAAAGCAACAGTTCTTAGAGGTGAGTGTACAAAACTGAGAAAAACAACAATACACTTTAAAATGGGTCTGTAAGTACTAATTATTAAGCTTTATTCGAACCCAGTGTGAATTTCTGAGCCACTATGAAATACTAAGTTTCAAACTGACTTAGTTTTCCATCATTAACAATTCCAACACCATTTTCAAGTGACTTAGAACCAATAGCAAGAGCTGCTTCTTGTTAGAAATCCTTTGATTGCCCCTGTGTCCAAGCCTGGGTGTCATTTTATTCCCTTCCATGGATCTGAAAGTGTCTTGCCACACAATTGCTATTCATTCTGCAACAGGATAAAAAGTGCCTTGAGTACCTCTGTTCCTTATGAGCAAAGAGCGTGTTATGATCT
This sequence comes from Anas acuta, assembly GCF_963932015.1. Lineage (NCBI taxonomy): Eukaryota > Metazoa > Chordata > Aves > Anseriformes > Anatidae > Anas > Anas acuta. The sequence continues at coordinate 1,332,339 of NC_089005.1, read as the reverse complement.
ACTTGGATGAAAAACATTATAAAATGTAATGTTACCATTACTACATTCCATATAAATACACTTCTAAGCCTGGTTATAAATCTTCCATTCCTCTGGCTGTAGCTAACATTTAAGAGACATATTTGTAGTGTTTTCCATTCAGGTTTCCTTTAACAGCACCAAGGGGTTTCATAAGATTAAGTGGAAAATAATTATAACATCACCAATATTTTAAAAATCTTGTTACACTTTTTCTTTTCTTTGGGTAAGTGATTTACGGAACAATAATTAAATGTCAGGAAATGAATCACAGATGAGATACCGACATTTGATAGTGTTTTGTAAACAGACTAAATGAGTCCAGAGAGAGGTAGAAACTATTGATGTTTCCATAAAAAAATCTCCACAGAGCCTCTGAAAGGAGAATATGTTATTGAATGTAAATACAGGAACCTGATCAAGGAGGACTGTAATCTATTAGGGAAAGGAAGTGCTTTTGATTCCTGCTAATTTAAACGTGAAGCTCGGGAGACCAATTCCCACCAGCTGTCATCACTTATAAAATGAGAGAGTTACCCCTTTTTTCTCCTTGTTTTTGCTCCCTACAAATTTTAAGAATTGAGCAGTTGAGAGGTTTGAAGACTTCCACTCCTCCACAGTGATCTACGTGAAAACCAACATGTCCCAGTCCAGTGTCAACAGGATGACAGGTGGGAGGGGAAGCTGGGAAGGTTTAAGAATTGCTGATGATTTTTTAGAAGTATATTACGCCCATGTACATTGTAAGTACTTAAATGTCAGTGTGTTGTTAGCTTTCCTTTTTTAAAAAATATTATCAGGAAGATGGAACTAAATGGCTTCTTAGGGTCCTGGCGTCCCGCCTGTAAAGTTGAAATGGAAGTGAAAAGAAAGGCAAATGGTAGAAAGACAATCAGAAGCACTAACATTTAACTATAGTAATTCAGTAGCTGGCTGAGGCTAGAGTTAGGTAAAGGGTGAGTAATGATACCTTGATCACAATAAAGGGGGAAAATATGCTTTGCCATATGAAAAAAAAGACCGAAAAATCTACATAAAGCTGTAATACAGAGAAACACACACATAAACATGGTAAAGTAATAAAGAGAAAAAAATAGGAGGAGGGAAACAAGAAACATAGTAAAATTGCTATAAGTAGGTCAATGTTGAAAAACAGTTAAGTAAAATGACACGTTAAAATATATAATATAATCAAATCTTGAAAATACAACATAAATGATGTAATGGAGAGAATACTGTTGAAGTAAATAAAACCATGAGGACAATAAATATAAAATAATAGAAATAGTAAAGGAAGTACAATGACAGATTTAATAAAATAATAAAAAGGGATAAATCTCATTGCCTGAATTATTGTTTTACTGTAAATTAGTTTAGCAAGTAGGTTTTGTCATGATGTATTTTTTCTATTCCTGCATCTGTACTATAGACTCTGCAGTGAAAGGCAATGTTTAATCAGTAAGCAAACAGGTGCTATTAAAAACATTCCCTGAGAAAAATAAAATAGAAAAATGTGAGTTAAGTCACTGTTTTAGCAAATAGCTTCAAAGGCATTAAGGCAAAACTGTGAGGAGTGTTTATTGAGTGTATTGGCACAGTTGTAGAAAGATGAGGCTTAATTAAATGTAAGAGCAAACTGCAAAGCCTTCCCTGGATCAAGCCATGGAAGCTAAGAGGATCGTGCACCCCCAGAAACCTCTGGCATAGCCACAGAGTTCTCCTGAATTCACAGGTCTAGGCACACGACCCAAACAAAGTATATAATTGAAGCATGTTAAGTCATTTATCCTGTGCGCTTTAGCTAATGTGAAAAAAAGAAGATCCTTTTCTTTCCACAGTTGTCTTTCTGTCTGTTTAGGTGTACGCCCTCAGCTAGGATGTTTAGATGGTGCTGTTAAATAAGTAAATTAGTATCTTAAGCTACTTTTGATCCAAGGAATGCTATTTTTAAAGTTTATAAAATGCTTAAATTAATAAGGCTTACACAGAGCTGTGATGAAAGTGACTTGGTCACACATCTTAAGCCCACTGAAATGGGGAGCAACGTTCTCTGCCTCCAGAATATTTCAAACACAGCGATGAATTGTGGCAGGTGCCTACATCCTTGCGCTTTTTCAATCACAAACCAAGTTGAATGTGGCACTAGGTACCAGGAGATATATAAAATCAAGTATATTGCTGATAGGGATTTCTTTGTTTTCACACCACTATTTCTCCAGAATGAAATATGCAGTTGTGATAAAAACATTTTAAAAAAAGAAAAAAAAAAAAAAAAGGCAAAAGCTCCTTATGTGAGAGATTAGACGTTAAAGTTGCTTTGTTTCTAATTTCCTTCTCTTCTATTTCAATACATCAAGTAAATGCAGCTGATTTTCATTCTGTCTAAACCTTAGATTTTTTTTGCATTAAACAGCAGAAATGTGGGTTTATGTCAAACAGTCCTTTAGTCAAGCACGAGGAACTAGGTCAGAGAGTTTCTTAAGAGGAATTTTACTCATGTAGAACATAAACATGCTTGCAGCTTCTTCTCCGTACCTTCCCAATTGACTCTAACTACAGAAAAGTTCATTTACTGTAATCAATATCACTTTACCTCATGCCTCAATGAAAAAATACCTTCTGTAGTCAATAGCAATTAAAGAGACAGACAGGGACAGAAATATTGATGGAGATGAAACCGAAGATTTATACCTGCTTACTATCTTTCCTGAATATGTAATAGAACAACTGCTAATTGTAAAATATTGTGTTAGTAAATGTTCATTGAGAAACTGCCTGGAGAGAGAATAACACTTCCAGTGGTGCTGGAGACAAAATCTGGTTTGGGGCTGTGGTTTGCTCACTTACACAGGGTGTGTGTAGAGGAACTTCAGGAGTATCAGTAGGACCATGTTAGGTACACCCAGATGGAGATGGCAACAGACTGCGTGTGTACGCCAAGCTGCAGGCATCGTGGAACTGCCCTTACTTCTGATCCTGTAAAAATAATAATCTGGGGGATCAACTGTCTTTTTTTTTTTTTTTTTTTTTTTAATCAGTGTGTTATCAGTGAGTGACTTGAATAATTTATGTAGAGCTGGTGTGGTTAATTGGCACCTGTGTTCTTTAAATAGAAACACTGTGTGTCTCTCAGGCATTTTCATCTGGTTTACAGGGAAATCGTCTGGCAGCATTCTCTGGCCTGTTCTGTCGAGGTCAGGCTGGCTGGATCATAATGGCTGTTACGGCCTTTCCAAATCTATGAACTGTGTCTTATCTCCAGTCTCCCCAGATACAAGAGGAAGGCCTTGTAACCTCTTTAGCTTATACACTCTGAGACCACTCCATGTGTGAATCAAAGCATAGGAAATAAGGATGATCAGGCAATTTACTTCTAAAGCACACTCCTCATCTGAACTAAGATGCTAACCCAAAAGCCAGTAGCATTCCAGACCTGTGAAGGGAGAACTAAAAATATAAAATCAAGAGCAATGAATATACTGTGTGATTTGGGTCATAAAGTACACGCTGAGGGAAATTCACCTTCCTGCAAAGGTCCTGGAAGAAATCCCATGGCAGCTGTACATTGATGGGCTCGAGGCTGTGTGTGCTGGCTAAAATCCTGAAACTCCTAGGCAGTTTGAAAACCTGACCATAAGGGTTTAAAGATTCTTTAGGAAAGTATGTTACTGTAATGAGTTAATTTAACCTGTACCATGCTCCTTTCACAAAGCAGCTCCTTGCCATTTTTAGAGCATTCATTTGTATTACAGTAGCGTGTGGCATTTATCATAGCAAAGCATTTCCTTGGGCTTCCATCAAACAACTAGAAAAATGTCCTAACAACATATTAACATTGCCTCTCATTCTATTTATGTTTTGTGAGATGCTATGCAATATAACAAAGGCTGGCAAGACCTGTAAATACAGTAAAGAAAGTGGTTTAAAAAAAAACAAACAGCTTGCAATTGCTTTGTGGGCTCTCAGTTACTTCATGTTAACGTGGACCTGCTATTAACTGGCTACTCAAACCAGTTAATTTATTACAACTGGAATCTAGTTTCAGTCTACTTGATTTAAAAAAAAAAAAAAGTGAGGATCTGCTTGTTTAATGGTGCATAAATCCTTCCCCCTAACTTGATATTAGACAATAAATTCGACATGAAAATTTTATTTAAGTGCTTTAAAAAGCAGAACTTGGTGTCACGTATTTATTATACTCTCTCTAGCTGCTTTTATTAGAATTACCAGTTTGTGATCTAGTGACTCTAATGACAGGATCATCAGGACATTCTCCTCACCACCCTTTTTGTATTAGAGCTGAAGTAAAGAGATAATAATGCAAGATTCAGTCAAGCGTTTTCTGCATTTCAAGCTGTCATTTAAAATGTACAAACATTCCCGAGAAAGGGAGATTCTTTTCTTCTTCCATCCTTTTATTCCTTTGTGGTAACTTTCCCTAACGGTACCTTTGACAGCTAAACATGGTTTCTGACTTCTAATCAAAACTGCATGAGCTCAGTCAGTTCTTCCTCCATCTCCCCTTCCTTTGCCAATGCCTGCCCTGTAAAAGTCATGTTTAATGCCCCCACTGAAAGACTCTAGTTATCACATAATTATTTCTGCAGTCTCTCTGTTAAACCTTTGTCACTCCAGCAACGTATTTAAATGAGGTGGGGGAAGACTGTAATTGAAATGTATAGGAAATCTATAACTTGCAAATGGGAACACAAAAGGAAAGGAGTGTAACTGGTGCAGAATGGAAGCACCACCTTGTGAGCTTCTGATGACCTTTTAGAGGAAACAGCAATGATGATTATGTGCTGCATGGCTGCAAAGCTTCTCAACAGAAATGTGTGAGTGTGGATCTCAGAAATAAGGGTGTTTTTTTTTTTTTTTTTTTTTAAAGATCTGCAGGCTATACCTAAATATCCTGATTATCCATTTGAAAAAACAACAACAACAAAGAGCCACGTCAGCCAAACAGTAGCATAGCATCAGAATTCCTGTGTGATGGTTTTTCCCAGTGTAAATCCACTGTTTTTCTGCCTTAAAGATGCATTTCAATATCCATCAGTTCTCTGAAGTCAAGAATGGAGGAGTTTAGAAGCTGGATTTTTGATTCACTCCCATCCATAGCAACTAACAAGCTTGACAATATGCAGTAATTTCTTCTTAAAACTTCACATTCAATATTCTTCACTTAAAGCCCTCTTCTGTTTGTCTAGTGCAAGCTGAGACAGGTAAAGCAAATTAATTAAATCTTCTTTCATTGACAGTATGATGAAATCTTAATGCTATTGTTTGAATGCTGATGCATCCTCTTATCTCTTTGTTCAGAATCTGATGCAGTGAAATGTCCTGGTTATTTGATGGCAGGAATGAGGAAGGTGCTCTCTGCAAAGGAGAACAGTGGGTACTTTGTCAGCTACCACCACTCAAGTGAAATCCAGGTCATGTCGATTTCAGACCTTTTTATTAGTCACTGCATTCTGTATTTCATGCATGCATTATTTCCACTGTGTCTTTTACACTTACTGTGGTATGTCAAAAAGCAGCAGACAGATTTGTGTGTGTAGAACAATGCAAAAGCATTATGGTGAAATAACAGTGAAATAGTACTAACATTATAATATTACTTCAATACATTCTGAGAAGTAATGCCAATAAAAGAGCCTTTGGATCAGTATAACATCAATGCTAGGGAGTGTATTAATCTCACAGTAACTATTAAGAAACAGAGCGATGCTGAAACTATACAAAGGAACTGTTACTGAAAGAATGAGGTACCAGCTGTTCTGAAACCTGTGGAAAGTATTTTGAACCAAATAACTATCAAAGACCCCTTCCAAGCAACCTTCCCTACTGAACATGTGCAAATAAAGCAGAGGTCCAGCACTTTCCCTGGCCTTACTTTTCATACTACACGCAGGCTGCTTTAGGATAATACCTGTATATTTTACACTCAGCTTCAGAATGCTGTTAGCTGTCAGACAGACTTTTTTTTTTTCAAATGTTTTATTCATGTGTCACTTGACTGTTCATTTGCTAAGGGTTTACAAATGCTTCATCAATTATTAACAGTCCTGATACCTACTTGTTATTTTGTTGTTGTTGCTTTTTTTTTTCTTTTAAGGAGATGTTGGGGGAAAGAGAACACTACAAAATTAAGAAAACAGAATAAAATAGGAATTAAATAATTGACATCTACTTACTGCACATATCCAAGTTAGTTTTTAAAGGAAAACAGTTATACAAGAGAAAATTGAATTTTTTTTCTTGTGTTTCCAGTTGTTTCCAAGAAGCACAGAACACCTATGTTCTCTCCGGGTGCATGCAGTATGCTAAAGAGATCACTTTGTACGCTCTCAAGAAAGAGAATACGCAGAAGATTGTTTGAAAACAATCCAAGGAATGAAGATCACATCACCTTAGTAAAAAAGTGAAGGGAAGATGTGCTCTTGCATCTGAAGAGATATGTATCTTAGTGCCTAAAAAAGGACAAGGTATCTAATGTGATGTCTGTCTTTTAAACCCTCGTGTCTCTAAGAAACTTCTGTTGCTTTTCCTTTGGTACAGCTCTATGAATAAATATAGTGGCAAAATAGAGGCTTAAGGACATTCTGATATATTTACCAAAGTCTTCCTCATCTGCCTGCTTAATCTCTGCAAAGGAGTGGTACAACTTTTCCCTCTCCCATCACAGTGCTAGTTCCACCATGTTGGAGAAACACAAATCTTTTGGTTTTGTTTTCTGAAGTCAACAAATAATGACATGTAGAGTTTTCATGAGCTATTTGTAAACACATTTATAAACTATTTAATAGCTGCTACTTCCAAAAGGAAAATAGGAGAGTTTCTTGCTTCTCCAAAAGAATAAACTGAAAACAAAATGCTGCAGAGCTGAGTAAGAACTTGGACTTCTGGAATAGCAGCCTTTCCACAAATGCCTTCAAAGTTGGTCTGTTCTCTTGTCCCTTTGAAAAATTGTTTGGAAAATCTGCAGTTCTCAATGCTGAAAGCCCTGTTTTGCTGAGCAAATCAATACATGGGATTTCTTTCTACAAAGCCCTTTGAAGCTCGAGCAATTGTCTTGATGGGCTCTGACTCACTCCCAGGAAGAGCACAATCAATTATCTAATCTCATGAAAACAAAGTACGGGCCCAAGCAGTGCCATCGCTGGTGCTGGGCAGCGCATTGATGTCTCGTGCAAGGTAGGGCAAGAACATACAGCAGTGATTATAAAAATGGCAGCCTGTTTTTAAAAGCTGACAGTGGCCTTTCAAAGGGAGCAGAAAATTAAACGTGCGGGTGGTTATGCAGACCACAATATGCGTTGCACATGATGTTGTCGCTGTTAGGGACTGGAGAGGGGGCTGGAGGCTATTCAAGGCTAGGCCGAATGCGGCTCTGTGGGGGCTTGAAACTAGATGATCTCAAAATTCCTTTTCAACCCAGGCCATTCCATGCTGCTGTTATTCTATGATTCTGTGCAACATAGGCCCCAGATTCCACTGTTTTGTATTTTTTCCCCTCAGAGTTGGGTGCTCCAGGCTCCACCTGGGCTCTGCTGACTGAGGAGGCCTCAGCCAGCAGCAGGCCCGAAGCTCACCAGCCAGGCCTCAGGAGCTCCACACGGCAACGGATCTCTCTTTGGGGGTAAAAGAGTGAAGATGGGATGATTTGCTCAGTGCTGACAGCATTCTTACTAACAAAACGTGATAATTTTGGTTTGGATGTGACTCTCCAGACTTCATCCATCCCTCAGGCTAAGGTGAGGGCTTCCCCTCAGGCAGCTTGCTCCCAGTGCTCCTTGGTCCCTTTAGAATTTTCTTACTTAAATCCCCAGACAGGTTGGAATCCGTCTTTACTGAGTCATATGCTCATTTACTTTCTGATCTATTCTCTGTATGTTATCAAATAAAAGGTTAATTTCATTTTGCATGAGGCAAAAATGCCAACGCCCACCTCTTTTTATTTTAAGCTGTTTTGTAGTTAAATAGAGCTGTGTTTGTTATTTCACGCCACAAAATGAAATAGACTGATGTGTTTTTTGTTGGTTTTGTAATCTCCCAGATGTATAGCAAATACTCTCAACAAATAGCAAGGAGTACTTGTTAATGGAAGAGTTAATTACAGGACACACTTGGACTGGCTCACAGACTTTGGCTACCTTTTTTTAGAGGAGCCAGAGGAGCTGATGTGCCCGAGCATGCTTTGGGCTGGGGAGCGAGGAGAGCATCTGGATGTGCCACCAGCATGCTGGTAGCATGCTTTGTTGGTCTTCCTCACCATTAATAATGGACTTAGAGAAATGAGTTGTTATGCTAATTATCAAGTATAAAATGGGATGCTCTTGGATGGCTGGGGTTCTGCCTTCCTGGCCAGGCCTGTGAATTTCCTTCCTTTCTTTCCCTGCCTAGGGATTTTGCTGCCCATTGACTTTGGTGGATTCCCTGAATCACCTTCCCACTTTTCCTGAGTACTTGGATCCAAGGAGCAGGCTGACCACGAGGAGCACTCATGCCAAGGCAGATGCATGGTGCTGCTGATCGTGCCAGGAGCTGTTTGTTAATTGATGGTATGTAAGGGCGGGGGGGATCTCTGAGAAACAGGCCTTGATGCATTGCCCCATGCCCCTTGAATATTAAGACCTAAGTGAACACATGGCCTTTACAAACTGACCTAGCTGATCCAAATCTAGCCCCTGTTGGGCAGATATCTAGACCACAGAAGCTATCAACTAAGCTAAGCTGACATTCATTAGGTTTCTTGTCAGCAGTTTCTGAAATGATGCCATCTCCAGGGTGGAACATAGCAGCTAATTAATAGTATTTAATTTACAGTGTCATTGTGATACCCCCACTAATACATAATTGTAACAACATTATTAACAAAAATATTAATCCTCTTTGTCACCCAGAATGTTTCTCAAATCATTCTGTAGCTGATCAGATTTGTCAGTCTGGCACAAAAGAAACCAACATTATATTTGTTATTCTTAGATGCAGCTGAGCTTATTGTTTGTTTGTTTTTAAATGATTGCCTTCAACTTTTAAAATCCAGATTTTTCATTTTAACCTAAATTGTGTTTTATGATACAAATATATTCTTTTCAACTAACTCTTATGCTTACAGGCAACCAATTATTATACCAGGGGAGCCCGGAGTTAATATTTTTGGTTTCAAAGCTTCACTTTATTTGAGACTCTATAAATACATTCTCATGAAGTATTTATACACCCTAACCCAGCTCAGAGGAAGAAACAGAAGTAATGGGTAAGTAATGGAGATACTATTTGTGCTTTTACGTTTTAAAAACAGACTGTGTTTTTAAACCTGCTTGAATTTTTAAATGAGAAGTAAAGCTCAGTTTTTGTATTAAAATGAGACTCATTCAGTGTGGGGGAGATGTTGCATTTGTGAACTCTTTTTTTTTTTTTCACAGTGATTTTGTTGATTTGAAATGGTTTTGTAGATGGTTTTGTAGATTTGAAATAATTTGTACTAGGTTTATACCTGCAGCTAGCTCTATATGAGAGACAAGCTGTCTTATATCCCTCTCCTATATAGGTGCATACTTCTTATAGATGTCTGTATTTGTATTCATAAACACACACCTATATAGCAGGTTAGTCACTTGCTAATTTCCCTAGCTATGTCACTAAATATATCGTGTACTTTACTAATTCCTCATCTCCTCACTGTGATGATGGCACCTGGCCTCTGCTGTTTCAGTGATGTGTATTCATTCAGTGTCTGAAATCTTTCTACAGGTGATTTTGTATAGATTTTGTGTAGTCCCAATATGAATCAAAACTCTTTGCTGTTTTCTAATCTAATAACTAATCTAATATGTACATAATTTACTGGCATATATGTAGTGTTTATCATGGTGGGAACAGATATGAAATGTTTTGATAGCTTCATCACACTCATTTGAGTTGGAATTTGTCTTCCTCATTGTGCAGTGGCGTTTGTTCCATTAGCTGCTATCCTGGTCTTGCACCAAGAAGTTTTTTGTATCAGAAGATGCTATCAACTGTGCTCTCTGTCTTTGGACTGAATTTGCAAATTGCCAAACACCTTCAGCTGTTATTTGCAGCAACGAGAACTAAGTTCACAGCCCGTTTCTGGTATAGGACTTGAAGTAAACCTAATTCATCAGTGTAACTAACTGCAACTCTAAGACAGATAATTGTGTCTTCCTGAGATAATATAATTCACATATGTATTTATAACTCTGAGTGAACTTAAAAACCTTATTTAATTAGAATTTAGCCTTTTTTTTTTGATTTTTTATTTTCTCTGTATATTTCTGCTACTCCCACTGTTTCTAATTTTTATTTTAGGGCTTCTTTCTCCATACAGGGTTTGTTTTTGGTGACCCTTCAGTGCCTTCTAAAGACATTTCCTACATGCATTGAATATGATTTGATTTATCCCTTCTCTTACCCATTTTATAAATGTTTCTGAAACACACGGGTGTAACAATAAGCTATGATTCAGCACATTTCCATCACATAGAAATCAAATTTCAGTGGCTCTGATTACTCCTTATTGTACTGAGATCAATAGATGGGAGAACCCTTAACCTAGCAGCATGCCAGAGTGCCCGACATGTATTCATAAGAAGAGTCTATAAATTCAATAGAAATACTAGGTTGAAGGGGGCATTCATGCTTTGAATAGCAAGGTTTGTGAGTTGATTTTTTTTTTTAAGCTTTTCTACCTTGCTTTACACAAATTGGATTTCTAAAAAGGCTTTGAGTCCTTCAGAGTTTGTACTTTGTAGCTGGGTAAAAAAAGAGATATAGATTGTTATACAATATCTACCAAAATAACAGTTCTCTAGTGACTGAATGACACTTCATTTATATTCCCCAATTACTACATTAATTCTAAATTTCACTTGTTAAAACTACTTTCCCATTTTGAGGTTCTATATTGTACAACATAATACACTACAATGCATTGTGTTTCATTAAAAAAATAATTTCTAAACTAGATTGATATATACTCAAGTCAGAAGAGGCCCCACATTCCTTTTTAAACTCAGTGATAGGAATCTGGAATAGTCTATTGTTTCCACTGGAACTAATGTAGATTTTAGTGGTACAAAGAAGAGCAGGACTTGACCCTCACTGCCAAGATGGATGGGAAAAATATTATGTCACTATTTGCAGTACTACATACCACTCTAATAAATTAAATGTCGTGCCTTACATTAAATTCATTTTTATATAGAGTTTACCAGTCAATAACTGAAGTAAAGGATGCAATTTTGTCATAAAACTGAAGAAGTCTGTGATTTTCCATGTTAGCATTTCATTTAGGATAAGCTATTGGCTTTGTACAGACAAATAAGATTCAAGTCAGTTTAGTTTCTTTGAAATATTTCTTATCTTTTCTGTACTATTGTTATTTTTATGCTTCAAATGATGTTAATTAATATATTTCAGAAACTTGAAGGTGGCAATATTGGTGTTTTATGCAGAAATATACATCCTATATCCTTGCTCTTAAGAGCCTGCATTCTTACTGGATGAAATCTGTATTTGCTAGGGGCTCAAACACCATTCTTTTGTACCAGTTAAAGCTCGTCTTTGCTTTACTTCCTCTCTGCAACAGAAATGCATGTCATTTATACAGCCTGAGAAATTAGTGTTCCACCTTCCTTTTCAGGAGAAATTCTGTCTACAAGACATGTCCAAAAGAATCATAGAATGGCTTGGGCTGGAAGGTTCTTTCAGATTTTGCTGCTGCAATCCTTTGACCCTTCTGCTTCTGTGAAGAAAAAAAAAAATAAATCAAATCTGTTTTTATTTATTCAAAAATGGCCTCTTAAGAGCTGATGAAATTGTGTTAGTAAGATGTATACTTTGATGAATTTGCACATATGTATGGGATTTGTGAGGAAGGAACAAGGATACTTTCTTTTGGCAGGCATTATATCTTTCTCTTTCATGGAGTATAATGTGTTTTTTTTCAAAGACATGAAATCAAAAGCCTCCTGCCAAAGGCAGCTTTGTGTGGTAGCTGGTTTAATTTTTCTTGAAAATTTTGCCATGGGCTATTTTGAAAAGTACGTTGCTGTTGAGGGTGCAGAGCAACGCATTTGTTTCACATGAATGGTGGCAAATTCCAAGACTGACTTATGCGCTTCTCTATGGTTTTCTAGCATTGGTTTCTGAGAGAGCCAGACATTGTTATGTGCACATTGAGACGACATTGCTGACTCCAGCTATTAAAGATTTATTTGGCTTGAGAACATGTTTTGGTTTTGCAGATGATTTCAAATGGCAACGAGGCTGAATGCTGGCACAACAGATAGTACCGTGTGATCCTGATGAGCTACCTGATAGACAAGACAAAGTAAAAACAACCTTGATTTCTGCATGCGTGTTATTGCAGGCCTTCTGAGCAAGCAGTGGCTGAACTAAAACTGCATTTCACAGGTAATTCTTATCAGTTTATTTACCGTAACTTAAGTCTTGTGATGTTCACATTTTTTGAAATGAAAGTCAACGTGAAGTTTGTCTGATCACCCTGAAGTCATTTTATGTATTGAAATATCTAGTTCAGGGTTCATTCAACTCCATGCATGCATCAGTGCTCGACTTAACCAGGAAGATAAAGCACTTGCACTGTTTTTCAAGGCTGGATGTTAGAGCTTCTGGGTACTTCATTCCTTGGGTGAGGGCAAAAAGACAATGGTAGATTTGAGCTTCACCATAGACAATCCATCAGTGTACAGTTCTGTTGGATGTTATGCCTCTGAGCAGATACAAACACAGACCTCTGGCTACATGATTTTCTGCAAGAGTTTGCAGTTCTGGTAATCAAAATCATTTCCTATTTATATAGGAAATATATAAAGTGTAGCACCCAGTTCACTATAATGAAGAGTTGAGTCTTCTCTATCTGTTAGAAACTCAGACCTTGAGAATGAGCAAATGTTTTGGACCATGTCTGCAGCCCGGTAAGCAATTATTTAATCACAGCAGTATAGCTGAGCATTGCAGTCTTCTGTGCTCCTAATGTGCAAAGTGTAATACTTAGTAAGGAGACAATAACTAGATAAACATATAAATGATACAGCATAATGCCTTTCCGTCCTGAATCATCACAAGGCTCAATATTCTATAGATCATGTAATAATTTCATTCAGGAGCATAATAAAAGTCAAATTGGTTTCTGAGAGACAGTTATATATGGTAATCTGTTTTACTGCCCTCTCCTACTGACCATATTTGCATTGTAATATTAGTTTTGCTGGTGGGATTCTGCTATTGGTGCTCTTGTGGACGTAGATATGTATATATAGTTTATATTTACTGAACCATTATGAAAACTGAGTTGTAAAGTTCTAAGATAAAAGGATTTGTAATTATTTAAAGTATGGTGCACTGGTAATGGCTATAAATTCAGATGTAGCACACTTTTCTCCTCATTAAAGAAGATTTCAATGGTTATATTTTCAAAATATCCTCAAAAGATTTTAACTTTCTGGACCTCATTAAGTCAATACCACATTCCTAATAGCAAAAAAGAGGCAGGTTTTATTGTAAAGATGCAGAAGTGGGCCTCTAGGGCAACAGTTTCCTGTAGTCTTGGGCATATGACTCTGACTCGTCACAAACATACCTTTGAAATAGGGTCAGTAAAATGTCCTTTTGTCTCGCTTGTTCTGGTTGTAAATTATTTGGGGGCAGAATCTATGTTCTAAAATATTAAATGCACAAAACCCATTCTAATGATTTATGCTGGAGTCATTAAGTACTACTGAAATAGTATTGTTTAGCTTAAAAAGCAATAATTAAACCGTTTTATAAACCAAAGTTTGATTTGCAAATATAAGTCTATTTTGATAAACATTTCATTAAGTCCTTACAATTTTCTTTCTGAGGTGGTATGCTCACCATTTTACAGATAGAGAACTGAAATGCAAAAACAATGTAGGAAAATTGTTGCAGATATAAAATATATCAGAACAGTTCCTAAAAATTTCATGTCAAACAGGGGGTGACTAGATCTTTTCCACAGTGTTTATTATTTTGATACTCAGTATATTGGGGGGGCTGAGCAGGCTAGACTCAACAGAAGTCTGGAGCCTGAAGGACTGAGTCACATCTTCCACAGGCATTCTTAAAATGATGCTCATCACTGATGTAGCCCATGCTGGTAGTACCAAATTATTGAACAGAGATTGGAAATCACGATGAACTTGGTGGGATATTGCTTTGCAGGTTTATGACCAGGGTAAGCATCCTTTGTGGAACAATAAAAACAGGAAATACATTTAAGCAGTGAATTAAACTATCCAGAAATAAGGGGAGTACCTACTGATTTCCTGTTTTCAGCTGTGACTCAGTCTACATCTTTGTACATCTCTGCTAAGTTTTACACTAAGTTCCATATATGCATATGTAGAAAAATAACCTGTCAGTCATTGTATTCAGTGCTTGATTATTCAAGAATTTTTAGTAAGAGCTGCTCTTCTGCTTTTCACAGTTGCTGATGCTGCCTTGCTAATCTGAATGTATTCAATACAATTAGAAAAACACTTTAGGAACTTGAATGGTCCCAGTCTGATTGCTTTATCACTGATATAGCTGATTGACCTATTTCCATGCAGCTTAAAACACCAGCTAGCAACCTTTTCTCCTGGATCAAGTTGACGTGCACTTTACAAATGATCATTGTCTTCTCATTGCTGGGTTATGGATTCAGCAGGTCAGCTTTTTTCCATATTTAGCACTTCTCATTAAACACAATAGTACATCTCTTTCACAGACGTTGCAAAACACTTCATGGAGAATATTTTAATCAGAACAGAATTCCTGTTCTACTCACAAATTGTCCAGAAAAAAAATAAATTAAATACCTGAAATTATTAAGCATACTTCTGGTCACAAGAAAAAAGAGATTGATATTTTTCTTTGGATTCTCTTATACAGATATCTTAGGAATTCTAGTGCAAAGTACTTTAGTACTTTAGTATTTTATTCTTTTTTTTTTTTTTTTTTTTTTTTTTTTTTTTTTTTTTTTTAATAGAGACATGCCCTTTTTGGCATGCTTTTTTGTTAATGTGTGGTCTAAAAAATTCAGAGTTCTGAGTGGACCTTATTTTGATAGTGCTTTGGCAAACCTGGAATCCTTTGCTGTCCTCATTTTATCTAAAGCAGAATAACACAAAAGTTAAAGAAGACTTTCACAAGGTCACAAGAGAAATTAGCTTTTCTGCATCAAGACTTATCGGTCTTACAGGACTATACTTCTTCCTTGAAGTAGTTTCTTGTCAAATAGAAGAACCTCAGGAATGTTTTTAGGTATACACCTTTAAATTAAAGAGTTGTTGAAGACAGTAGAAACAAGGGATATTAAGAAAACAGTTGGTTTCATCTACTGTAAATGTGCCTGTGGGTTGGTATAGGCACCAATGTGCTTTTTTTATTGTTATTATTCTTTCTTGTCTGCCTGCTTTCTTTTTCTCCATTGCTACAGCATGTCTTCATTGGCTAAATCAATCTTTCCTGTCCTTCTGTTTTTTATTAAAACCATTGTTGCCTTTTGTTGTATGTCCAGAATTGATCCCTTGCGATGAGGAAAGGTTGGGTGGAGGGAGGGCCATAAATAGAGTAAATCACAGCCAAAAGAGCGTGATATTTAACAGCTTGGGTTTGCAGCAGTAAAGGGCAAATTCGCAGGTGTCACATAGAGTGCTTTCATCGCCCAGAGGGGCAATTCCAACAAGGACTGCCTGCTGCAAAGTACAATGGTGTGAGGTGATTCGGGGGTCACCTGCACACAGTTCTCTTGATGGATTGCAGAAACTTTCTCTTGTACTGATCTTAGCTACATCCTTGCTGCCTGGGGTTTTCTGACAGGCCTTTTCTTCTGTCAGTAATGGACTCTTGCCTCCTGTTCAGTATCTTTTTCAAGGTAGTTACAGAAAATCCCCTGTGATCTATTGCACAGAGCTGGCAATCCAAAGAATTGTGCCCATGGTGTACTACTTTATTCTTTGCTCTCTCCAAAGCAGTTGACCCTTTTGCAACATTGGCAGTTGGATTAATGTACGCAATATGCACTTTGCAGATAATGCTATTGACTACATCTTCATGTACCGAGGGCAGGGAATCCAGGAGGGTAAATGGGATTTCTGGTGACTGGGAGGAATGTGATTAACTGCCTGATCTAATGCCCACTAAAGTGAGCAGAATGATTCCAGCTAATTCCATTGGACATTGAAACAAAGCATTTTTGGACTGGAACTCAAACCTCAAACAGTAAATTTCAGTAACAGCAAAACTGAAGGGAAGAAAGGGGTAAACTTCACCTAGTAGTTGTATCAGAGTAAAGCTGAAATACTGCATGAGGTCTTTCTAACAGCAGTCATTGATAAGAATTGGACCACTGAATCTTTGCCAAGGCACCAGAAACTAACAAAAAAAAAAAATTAAATAGTTTTAACATTAGAAAGCTTTTGTCCTTTAGTAACTGTACAAGTAGTGCCCACACACGTGCACGATTTGGAAAACTTACAGGCAAAATGTTGGAACTGGAGTTCTTCCAAATTTAGATAATGTACATCAGAATTTAACCTCTTGGCTTAACAAAATGGGTAATAAATGGCATTTGTTTTTGTCCCAGCAATTTCAAGGAATTCCACATCCACTGATACATGGCAGTAAGCACTTCTTTTTCCTGAAGTAAGAGAAATAATAGAGGCATAAAGAGGCACAGTACAACTGCTCTTCAGATATTTCATTTCTGGAAAACTGGTGCAGCTCAGAACTCTACACCAATTAAAAATAAGTGAATTACAAAGAAAAATCAGCTGCGAGAACATGGACTAATTGGACTGGAAGGGGAAAAATAATAAAGTGGATACATATTTTGAGAAGTGCTCACAATAAATAAAAAGGAGAGACACTTTGCAGCCTCTCCATTTTCGCTTTATATAGAGTGATGCTCAAGGCAGGGTGATTCATGTGATGAAATAGAGGATCTGAGCAGATAATAGTTTGCCAATTCCCTGAGCTGCTTGCAGGACACAGAAGGTTGTCCAATTAATCCCTCTTGTTTGGATTAATCATGCCAGCCTGTTCTGTAGCACAGGCAGCAACCAAACAAGAACAGAAGAGATGACTCCTAGGCAGAATTTCACTCAGGATAGGACTTTGGACAAAATCTGTATCCTGAATCTGTGCAATAATATTAACAAATTAACAGAAACCCCTTTCCTATTCATGTCCAAGCACTATCATATACGAAATTTATACAAATCATATTGAATAAGCTCATAAATTCCGATCAACTAAGTATAATAGTTGCAAATTATCACCTCTTTTCATGTTAAGCTTTATGCAGCACTCCTGCTTACACCTTTAGTCCTGCAGACTTTTCATGTTTCCTTCTTCATCCTTTGCATCTTTCCCATAACTTTTTTTTATTTTTTATTTTTTCCCCAACTTCTTTCATGCTGGTCCCTCTTCCTACAGCATAACTGGTCTTTCTTGGATGCTACTCTTATTCTCTGCTCATAGATCCACTGAACTCCTTTAAAAGTCTCTCCATAATTTTAAGGAAAAGCTGTAGAAAAACACCATAAACTAACCCACAACTCCAACACAAATTCCAAGGTTTATGACCTGATGAAATGACCTTATTGAAATAAGCTCAGAGCACAATAGACATAAAATACAAGTTTATGTTAATGGGTGGCTGTGGAAGTAAACACGTCAGCAAAATAAATTTCTGTTCTACAAACATAATTTTCCTTCAGGACAGAGAATGAAATAATTAATTGCCCCTTCTATGATAGACACAACAGCGTTGTTACCCCACACACATTCTGCATAATTCTGTTATTCATGCATCTTCTGAATACTTGGAAAGTATTTACAAAAACAAGGCCAGAATGAGACAACACAAGATAGGACTAGACAATATATTTATTTATTTTTAATATATATATATAAAGGTGTGATTACTGCCATTTGTACCATCCTATACACATTTTATACAAATTGATCATGGTTCTGATGTAAAATAGCTAGTTTTAGTGTCCACGTGAGGAGGATATCCGAAGGCATGGAAGTGCCCCCTGGAAACAATTGTGTTCTTTCAAGGTGTCTCAGCCCCAGTCTTGCTTTAGCTGCATTAACTGCAAGCACATGCAGGCTTCAGGAAACTGGAAGATTAAAAAGTCAGTGGAAATCTACACCCTGCATCACTCTATTCGCAAACACATTTTGAAGATTAGAAAGAAATAGTTGCATAAATTGTAGGGAATAAGCTTTTTGCTTTTCCCAGTCTGCGATTTGTTGTGAGCGCGTGCACGCACACAGATGCACATACTTAGATTAATATAACTACCTGAAGCAATACTGAGTTGCTAAATATTTTATGAGCCTGTGGAAGGTTAGTCATTATGCATGTTCCTCGGTGTGTCTCATTCACAGCCATTTACAGCTAATTGCAGCAGGACCCTGGAAGTTACACAGCTCTTTGCTGGAATAAAGTCTGATAAAACTTCCCTCGGAGTTTTATTTAGGGCCAAGGTCAACTCTCTGGTATTTTTAGTTTTTAAACGAAGACTTCATATCTTTCTAGGAAATAGTTTAGCTCACACTGCACTTTTGAGCTAGAAACAGAAATGAATGAATGAGGATTTTATGACCTTTGTTATTCCTCACGTCCATCCAGATGATCCTGCTGCCTCCTTTCAACCTCAGAGTTTACGAGTCCATGAATCTTAATGAAAGGATATTTTCAGCAGTATAGGGGACTTGAATTCCCACTTGTTCGAAGGCTGAATAATGTCTTAATTTTGTTCCTATTTCTTCATCTTAATGTTTAACCTTCCGAAAAGAAAAAAAATAAATTCACAAGATGTTGCTTGGTTGGGAAGCTGCTTGTACATCAAAAATATCCCAATGAAATATGTTTGAGCATCTTAATGATCATCTGCTGAAAAAAATGTTTTTATGTTTACACTGTTTAATGGAAATATTCATACAAATCAGTTCTGAAGCATTTGGTTTGTTTTCCAACTCCTGACACAGAAGTTGAAGGAGAGTTACTCCTTTTGAATTGCCTGGGTCATCCTATTTTTCACAAAATATTAGCCTGAGTTTCAAAATACCCGGTACCCTTCAGCTCCCTTTGTTTTGGCTTTCAGTGCTGGTGCCCCTGTGTTTTTGCTGTCAGCGTTAAGCACAGGACATTCGCACCACATGTCAGCGTACAGAAGTGTAAAGCTGGCACAGGGTCAGAACCAGGTACGTGGTTTGTAAATCAGTGGATAAAGCTGAGGTCACTGAGCCCTGTGTGGAAATGAAGGTGCTACAGAAACAAAAGCTCAAGGGCATTGCCTTCAGAAATAGGAAAGAAAAGTTTCCGGGGGGGTGCTCTAATTTATTTCAAGTGGCTTTCCCACATCTTCATCTCTCATTTCCATCCTTCCTTATGGGTGCTCAGAGGTTTGATTCACAGTATCTATTCTTGCTGTATGTGGTCTGAAGACTTGAGGGGAGAGTCAAGAGAGGAATAACGTCCTGGCCAAGCAGGGACTGAATTTTCCCTCGGGGAGACTTGTCTTTTCTTTGGCACAGCTTGTATTGATAAGAGAGAGGTGCGATTCTCACATTTAATGAAATTCCTGTAACTTGAGGCATTCATTTAACATCTGCTATGTAGCAAAGATGCATTGAAGGTTATTCTGTGTGCTATATTTGGTTACGAGAACCTGTTAGCATCCTCCCCTGTGTTGCAGAAAATCAGAATCTGAAAATGGTCCCCGTGCCTGTGCAGAAAGCCAAAGCAGAGCACCTGACTGAAGCATGTCCTAGCACATGAACACCTTTTGTCCAATCTTGTAAGCAGTCCCACTTCCAGCTGTCAAGGGGTTGGTGTCCTATAGAAATAAATCAAGGCTGGCAAACTGTAGTTTAGCAATAACAAGCACCCTGGGTTGGAGCTGCGTGATTGGCAACCATGATAAATTTCTGTAATTACTATTGACTCTAGGCAGACTTTAAGTGGTTTAACGTATTGCTAGAGCAGTGAAGTTTTGATTAGTTTAAAAAGATGTATTGCACATAACTTTCAAATGCGGGGAGATTTTTCTGGTGCCTTTTTAAGACAGGTTGCAGTATCCTGCTGCAGATAACATTGACAGGAGAGCTAGCAACTCCTGTTAATCCTTTTGCCTAAGAAAATTCTCTGTATTAGTGACAGAAATGATTGCTCTTGCTGTGATCTTGCTAATCTGTCTGTAATTTTCCATCCACCACAATTGCTCATCCCTCTTTTTTCTCTGTGCGTACATTGTTATTGCAACTTTTGTACAGTAACAGATGAGGCAGGACTGTGAAATGATGCCTGGCTGGGTTTTGCTTCGGGGCACTAAGGTTTTCAATGACAATGGGAGCTCAGTAAATACACACACTAACGTGCTGAGGTTAGGGTTGTGAAGGACCCTTCTGGAGCTTTGTGTGTTATAATTTCTATTTTTCACACTATGATCACTGTAAGTGTAGGGTTTATTCTTCTATGTTTCTTTCTCTATGCATCGTGCCTATTCACAGCTCTAGCCATAGCACTTCTCTCCACCCTTCTATTCCCCTTCTTCCCCTTCCCTCAGAGATGATCGCAAAGCACATGATCTCTCATATCTCTCTCATATTCTTTCCCTGGACCATAAGGTTAAATCTGGTAGAAGGCATTCAGTCTGTCTGTGACAGACATGCCTGATGTTTTCAGTTCAGTATGCAAAGCACTGAGCCATGTGTATTCACTGCTGCTCTGCCCTTAATGGAATTTGAGGTGTTTGTTAGTTACACTGAGCCTCCTAGGGTACATCTGCACTGCAGTTATCTTTAGGTTTGGCCTCACCTTTAGCCACATATCCTCTTTTTCTCTTCTCCTCTCCGTTTTCCTTCAGTCTTCATCCATCACTCCGCAGGTACCTTTCATCAGCCCATCTAGACCCATCATAGAATTTCATTGAAATGGTAAGGAAAGGGATTGTAACACTGCCATCCAAAAAAAAACAAACCACTATTAGAAAGTGGCTGCTTGCTTGGTAACTTCAAGAAATTCGAGATTGTGAAATGTAGTGCTGTGAACTATTAACATTCTACTCAACAGCTGTCTAGAGGATGTCAAGCACTGCTTATGTTTTGTACAGCTCTCAAGGATATGGGTAGATTTCAGAAAATTTCATTGGAAAAGAAGGGTGTTACAAATGTATCGATGTAGAGGAAAGAAAAAAATAAGCTTATGTAACCATAATATTTTCTGTTAGGAAGAAAAAAAGGGACAAAAAAATGGGTACATTAGAAACAAAGTTAGATTTCGAAAAATGCTACTGAAATATAGATATTGCCAGCCACCGTCCTGAAATTTTACTGACCCTTTAGAGTAATCTTATGTCATATCCCTTTTATGTCCCAGTCACTACGCTGTGCAGCAGTAAATTGAGTCCTGTTTCTGCAAGCTCTGATTGAAAGGGACATGCATTCTTTTAACTGCCCACCTCTGAATACCCGCAGCAGGAATAATATTAAATTAATCTTACAATCTTGGCATAATTAAAGTATAGAGCCTGCATAAATATTGCATTAGGCTTATTGATCTGGAAATTATTTGACCACAGCTAAGCCTTTTGAGTATGTCTACAACCAGTTTTTTGCTGTCCTAAGAGGAATATCTGAATTGTCATGCCACTGTTTTATCCGTTCTCTAAAAATGATTCCAACTAAGACAGAAGTCTCTATTTTCCATACTGTAATTTCATTATTTGTACTCCTGTGAGGCTTACAGCTCAATGCTTCTAATACAGTCAAGTATATATTACGAAAAAGTTCTCATGTCGAACAGTTTGTAAGAGCAGTGAATTTTCCAGAAGGCAGTCAGAGAAGGAAGCAGATGAGAAAAGGCCAGTAGAAGGAAGAACGGTGGTGTAGTCCCCATTTGAAAGATGAGCAAAATGCAAAGTGTTCAGATGAAGAAGACAATGAATTCTTCTAATTTATCTGAAGTGCATGAATGCTTGCTTAATTTTGAACATGTTCTTAACTTTGATTTGAAGCAATAGCCACAGAATCTTTTTTTTTTCCCCTATATAAGCAGTGTGCTATTGTAACTGGGGCAGTAGTGACCGAGATTCCCTTCTGTCCCCTACAGCTGGACATTTATTTAAAACAACTGACATCTGATTGTGCCTGCCTGCAGTAGTAAACTCATTCTGAGCTTATTATGAAGAAAATGTGTATTTTATTTCCCTGTGATGGTACAGTTGTAGATGTATATGTGATATTTCCTAAATTCTTGTTTACACTGCAGGTGTTTCAAGCAACACTGGAACCGAGCCTTGGTTCTCAACTGCTGTTGTAGGAGTTATAAATGATCATAGTAGCAAGGATTTGTTATTAAAAATGTATCTAGAACATACTTTGACCATAAATGTATGTCCATTTTTAAAATATAGGCATGAAAAAATGAAGGAGCCTTAATGTAAACTTGAATCTGTTGCTTTACTTTAAAAACACTAATTGTTTTAAATAAAATGTACTTCATCTGGCATTTTCAAAAAGAAAAAAAAATAGGTCTTGTTGCTTGTGATCATCAGTCTATACCCAGAGATTCCTGAAGGTGGCTGAAAATTGACTAAAAGTGAGCTATGCATATTCTCAAAGGCTAAAGAATTTTTCTGCTCGGTCTTGGCAACAGTACTTACTGGAACCAGCTAGACAGGGGCAGGGAGAGCTAATTGGCAAGAGAGCAAGTGAATGACATAATTCACACAGATTCACACAGAATTTCTAGGTTGGAAGAGACCTCAAGATCATCGAGTCCAACCTCTGACCTAAAACTAACAGTCCCCACTAAACCATATCCCTAAGCTCTACATCTAAACGTCTTTTGAAGACTTCCAGGGATGGTGACTCCACCACCTCCCTGGGCAGCCCGTTCCAATGCCTCACAACCCTTTCAGTAAAGAAATTCTTCCTAACATCTAACCTAAAACTCCCCTGGCGTAACTTTAGCCCATTCCCCCTCGTCCTGTCACCAGGCACATGGGAGAACAGGCCAACCCCCACCTCGCTACAGCCTCCTTTAATGTACTTATACAGAGCAATAAGGTCACCCCTGAGCCTCCTCTTCTCTAGGCTGAACAAGCCCAGCTCCTTCAGCCGCTCCTCGTAGGACTTGCTCTCCAGGCCCCTCACCAGCTTCGTCGCCCTTCTTTGGACCCGCTCCAGCACCTCGATGTCCTTCTTGTAGCGAGGGGCCCAAAACTGAACACAGTACTCGAGGTGCGGCCTCACCAGAGCCGAGTACAGGGGGACGATCACCTCCCTAGCCCTGCTGGTCACAGTGTTTCTGATACAAGCCAGGATGCCGTTGGCCTTCTTGGCCACCAGAGCACACTGCTGGCTCATATTCAGCCGACTGTCCACCACCACTCCCAGGTCCTTCTCTGCCTGGCAGCTCTCCAACCATTCCTCTCCCAGCCTGTAGTTCTGCTTGGGGTTATTGCGCCCCAGGTGCAGGACCCGGCACTTGGCCTTGTTGAACTTCATACAGTTGACCTCAGCCCATCGGTGCAGCCTATCCAGATCCTCCTGCAGAGCCTTCCTACCCTCGAGCAGATCGACACACGCACCTAGCTTGGTGTCATCTGCAAACTTACTGAGGGTGCACTCAATGCCGTCATCCAGATCATCGATGAAGATGTTAAAGAGGACCGGCCCCAGCACCGAGCCCTGGGGGACGCCACTAGTGACTGGCCTCCAACTGGACTTGGCTCCATTCACCACAACTCTAATTGGCTGCAGCATATCATTATCTTGGTGTACCAGCTATAATGAATGCCATTTACACAGGCCAGATGCAGCATCCCAACAATATGCCGGAGCAGAAAGAGTATTTTATCAGTGGTGCTCATTCCTGATGCGCAGCGCTGTCATCACTGGGAGAAATGAGCTTTGCCAAAATGCATTAAACTCAAAAAATGCACATTCATGCAAAACATAGCACAGGAAAGGCAGTAAAATTAAAGGGACAACTCACCGTAGCCTTGCTCAGTAGGTGAGATTTAAGAAGGCACTCTGCCTTTTTGCTGAAATTCCCATGTTGAGAGTCACAGCTCTGTTTCTGCCCCAAAGTTCTGTACAGTCTCAGGAAGTGTTTCTGCCTCAGCTTGATTGTCTGTAAATGGGAACAATGACAGTGATCCTTCATTATTAAGTAATCAAGAAGATACGGGTTGGAAATGCTGTTGCTTATTGCAACTTTTATATCAGAGGTGGCACAAGCTTTTGAAATTGTTTTAAAATAGTTGTTTTCTGTAGTTTGTTGTGAATCTTAGTTTGACAAGATACATTTTTTAAAATGCAGTTGTTTTAGATAGAATCCTATTACACTTTCATGTATATATGTACATCCTAGATGAGACCTTCTCTTTTGAATCCAGAATAAAGATACAATAAATTCAGGGAACAAGAGTATTTCACACACCTCCAATTATAATCAGCTACAGAGAGAGACTTGAAGGTAACAAATTACCTGCACAATCTTTAACCCCAATTACCAACAACTTGTGCTCATCCATAATTGTCTTTCCTGAAAACTCTTTCTTCCTGAGAAAGTAAATGATGGATTAAAGTTGTGGCTGCCTGTGGACAGCTCCAAATTGATGTATTGTTTGAAGGTTTCATTTCCCTAAAATACAGGTATTAGCAATCTCTGCAGGCACTACATAATCCTCCTGAATTTCTTCCCCCTCAGGCGTATACCCCAAGAAGAATGAAAGAACTTTCCATACAAACTGTTTTGAACTCACACGAGGGAGTGAGTGTGACGATGATCTGCAGTTGTTTATTAAATTGGCTGACCTGCACTAAGTAGCATTTGAATGATAGACCTAAATTTGAAGTAATAAGGCTTGCAGTATTAACCAAGCCCTGACATTTTAAAGTCATGGGTTATAAACTTCATATGAGTTTGTTTAAAGTGCCAAGTTCTTGCTTTTTTTCTAGCTTGTGGACTGCTTGGTAGTGCTCAGCCAGTGCTTTCAAATGCTTATCTGAAGCCCTAAGGATTAGAAATACATTACTCACTGAGGAAAACCTGGAATGCGTGTTCTGTCCAGGAACTGAGGACACAAAATCTCCCCATCAGACTTTGCCAGATGCAACCAAACAACCGTTGATATAAATGGCTCCATCTCTGGTTTGAAGTGGGAAGGGATAATAGGATAATGTGCTCTGACGTTGTTTGACCATATGATGTGATAGGAGGGACACAGTGCCAGCTGGTGCTAGTGGGAAGAAAAAGAAGAAAAAGGGGAAGAAGAGGGTTTTATTCTGGTGGAACTCCTTCGTTTTGCCCCACCAGGTAAATCTGTGTGTAAGATAACCACAGTAGACATGCAGTCTGAGTAGAGATTTTATATATGTAATTTTGTCTCATGAAATGATGATGGCTGCATTAAAGACATCCTGATGATCTATGGATGTATGGCTTCAGATATAATAAAACAGAAAATAGAGTGGAAGTATATGGATTTTAGCACAGATACAAAAGCAAGTGTTTTTGTGATTGATAGCTCTCTTGCAGGCACTGAACTGAATTGCTAGTAGTTTAGCAATGAATGACCTCGGGCTACTTAAGAGGTACCATTTAATATTGCTAATTTTCCCCTTCCAAACAGTTTGCAGAAATCCTGCAGTGTGAGGAGCAACTCATGTTTTCTAGTTTTTTTAATTGATTACATAAGTAGGCAATCGAAATAGACTCTCCATTCTTTCGTGCTTGATATTTTTGTTATGTCCTGCTTTATGGGCAGGGCGGTGTGGCTGGCAGATTACAGGAGAGAGAATCTCTGTATCTCCACCACCTCCATATCTCTCCCTCTCTCTTCCTGGAAGCTATTTTTCTTGTTTTTATTGCATTCTTTATGATCCATTGAAAAGCCTCATGGTGCTCAGATTGGCAGTGCCGTTCTTCAGACCCATTGCTGCTGTTTGTAGCATGTAAAGTAACAGTGGGAGGTGACGGGTGGGAAGGAGAGGAGAGGAGGGGTGTATCTGAACCCTGCATTAGATATTTTTATCTGCGCATGTGCATAAAAATTCAAACTGAGGAATGACCTTGCAGATGATAAATATTACTTAAGCTGCTACAGTAGAATTGGGAGACTCAGAGTGGCACGGGAACATGAAAAGCACAGGATAATGGCACAAGTGCAGGGAAGTAGGAGAAACAAAGCTTCTGGCTCATTTAATCCAAATAGCATTAGTCTGCTTTGGAGAGCAGTGAAATCAGCTAAACCTCTTCCTTTATTCCTCACAATTGTGTGCTCAGCCACACAGTGTCTGAAAGCTTTTGTTTGAACTTTCAGAGAGAAAAATAACAAAATATTGTGCCAAATTCATTATGACTTAAATAAAATTCAGAATAATGATAATCAGGAGAAACTCTGCCATTAACTGGGCAAATGCAAATATTGCTAGCTCAGTGCCTGGGAAATTTAGCCCCAGGTATTCTCCAAGAGTAGACAGATCTAATTGTGTTGAGTTAGTGGAGTTATGCTGACTTACAGCAGCAGCAGATCTGGTCCAAAATATGTATCCAACTAACTCATGGAAAATTCTGACAAAGTAATTAATTCCTAGTCTTTAGTACCATCTTTTATTCTGCTTTGTTCTGACCTCACTGTTATGACAGGGTGTTGGGCTTGTTTGGAGCAGGCTTTTTATACTGGGCCTTTCAAGGGAGTTATGCTTTTGGTTGTTTAGTGAAAGGCCATTAAAAATCTTGTATGTTACGGAAATGTCAGCATGCTAGGCCAGCCAAACCCCTTTTTTGCTCAGTGGTAGAATCGTATGTTTTTTTTCTGGATGGGAAAGAGCCATTTTACATGAAACAGAACCTATCCTGGTCAGGAACTGGTCTGTATCAAGAAAAGCTGTAGAAACTTTTTTGTTCTTATCATTTGTTGTAATTCGTTTGCCCTCTTACAGCTGGAAGACCAACAGGCATCTTACTCTTGACAGGTACAGCACCTGCCGTGACGCCTTGTGGTGCTGATACTTTCCCAAAACTTATTGGAGGTTGTGTAGCTTAAATGGAGGCTGGGGAGGGAAGGCAGAAGGTTGCTCAGATGTCTCACCTGTTTGGTTTTCACCCTGTAAAGAAGATTTTATTTCCCAATAGCTGTGTTTTAAAGATTCATTTGAAAATGAAAAACCCTGCGTATGAGTACCTACAAGCAGAAAAAATGTAAAATAGGGAAAGGGATTTGGCCCAAAGAACTTCCAGCTTATTCCCACCTCTTATTCTTTGTTTAAGACTCAAAATATATGTCTTTCAGCATACAGATTGTACTAACTGCTTTTATATATACAGAATAATAATGTTGAATGTCAATTGCTTATTTTGAATGCAGAAGGAATATGAATGTGATAACCTAATGGGAACAGATTGCCAGTCCACTTGTCAGAAGAGAAAAATGCTGGGTAAGGCCAAGTTTGCAAAGGAGTTCAGGAAATCTCCTTAAAACTCAAAGCAACATTAGTGGTGTTTTATCAGTTAATATAAAAGGTGTTTGCAGCTCAGTGAAGCCCAAACATTAAGATTATTGCACATTTTATTGGCCTTTCCTGAGCTCTGAAACTTGAAATTCATCTGCCTCTAACCTTTTCCACCCAAGTCAGTTTCATACATAAGTAAAGAGCGAGCTGAAATTACAGGGAGCTGTTAAGGAATGAATTGACTTGCTTTCTTCTTTCAAAACTGATATTAAAATATATGAGGCGCAATTGTCAAACTAAGAAATTGCAGGATGATTCATAGGGAATGAATGGCCAGCCTGCTAGTCTTTCTGCTCCCTTACATTACTGATTTTTAATACTCTTTGAAAAGGAAGACATTTTCTTGCCATCCAAAACAAAATGGAAATGGGGAGGGGTTGAAGGGAAGGCACCATCTCTGCCCAGCTGCTGTGAACATATTGCAGATAATGCCAATCACCAGAGCATGCTGGAGATGTTAGATGTTTTAGTAAACAGCTTGTATATGAAAACACAGAGGAATTGCATCTCTTTTCCCCTCTTCCCCCTCCTCCATATTTTATCCTTCCCTTTTTCTATAAGATACTTGTCAGGCAACACAGTGTTTGTCAGTGTCATAGCCCAGCATCCAGGAGCAAAATATAAACCAAAATTGATTTGTACATTCAAGGGTGAATTTCCACTTCAGTTTGCTGAGCTACAGCAGTGAAGCATGTCTATTTAATTTGCAACATAAAAAGGGATAAGTGCCATGCCAGCTTTCTGAATGCTGTTGGTTCTACATGGGGTAGCAAGGACTGGAGGTATCATATAAACTGGGGCCTTGATCCTGGGATTCAGCACAGATGGGTACACTGCTACCTTGTAATGCAACTGAGTGAAGATATTAAGCACAGTTCAATAAGTTTAATGTTAAAAGCATCCTCCAAAGTGCATTAAAATCAATTGCAAAAGGTTCAATTGATATCAGTGCACTTAGGATAAGATCTGTAAGGGCACTTTCAATCTCCAGACTGGACTCAGTAATCCCAACTGTTCAGCCTGTTCACCTGGGCATGTGGGGATGATAAAAGGTAGGCAGAAAACAAGTGGCTTTCAACCTGCATGCCAGAAGATAGAGTGTTCAGTGAAAGGATTGTCTGAACAATGTGTCTTCTCATGATGTGGTGCCTTCCAAGGCCGATGTGCTAGTTGTATTCACTTTACAGCTTTTCTAGGTAATGCAGTAACAATTTTATTAAATTTTGTTCTCAAACTTTTTACTTATGATAAGTACATTCCATTTACTACACAGTATTTTCTAAAAAAACTTGGGTGCTCATGTGTTGTTTTTTTTTTTGTTTCCAGTTTCTGTGCTAAAGTGCTTGCAGTATTAGAAGTGATCTTAAAGTCTTCAGATTTTTAATCGCCAATCCGTGTAAATTCATTTTCTTCTTGTGCCTTCTTGTCTTCTTAAAGTTATTTAGAACTAAGTGTGCCCATTGTTCCTTTTCCTTACCTCCTAAAGCTATCCTTGAGTTGAAGTGAACTTCCTTTGATGGCATAGCTCTGCAACTGAGACATTTCCAGTGAGGTTTGTGCACTATTTCTGTTGAAGTCTTTAGTTTATATTTGCCAGCACCTCTTGCTCATTTCAGCTCACCAATTACGGTGGCATTGAGTTCACGTGGCTTTCCATCTCCTTACAGCACCTCTTCAGCTTTTTCTGGTGAAGAACTTTCTCTTCCATTTTACCATGCTACTTTTCCATTAGTGAGGATTTGCTCGTTTCGGCCTATTTTATTTCTTTCATATGATTCCACATTCTCAGTTATCTTGAACTTTGATTTCCTTGCCTGGACACCTGTTATTGTGGCCTCTGTTATACTGTCAGACATGAAAGGCCGTGTCATATTGATGATGACTATTGTGGTGTAACTTGCAGTCTGAAGTCTTAAAGTACCTGACATCTGGTCTTCAAATTCAGCTTGAAATGGTGACTGTAGGTCTCATAATGTCACTTTCTGTAATGCTCTCAGCAGTTTTGTTTTTCTGGAGTTTGATGTTTAGTGTCAGCACACAGATGATCGCTTCCAATATGAGTTATTTTCTGTGTTCAGACATTTGTGGGGGTTGGTCTCGATGTTCTTCTGAAATAAGCATGGACACTCAGTTCTGATGGCTCCATCTGGGGCATCTGAGATACTTGTGTGGTTTCTCCTGGAGTGGTGTTACCGACGTCTATAAACTGTGATCCCAGAAGCATTTCTAATGGTATTTTCACCATTTGGATTTTGAGACATTTTCCTTTCAGTGCTCATTGTTACAGCACCAGTTGCTATACTACTCCCACTAGTCCTTGACCAGGAAGGCTCGCTGTTAAAAAACAACAACAAAAGTGCTGAAAGTGAAGGGGGTATTACCAGGAGAGCCCTGAATCAGGTTGACCACTCACCGCACGAACTGCAAGACATTCCTGCAGAAACACTCATCTGTTTGGACTCAACTCCTACCCCCGGAGCATTGCCTACAGTGTCGTCTTTGTTCGGAGTTATTCTGACATCCAGCCACACAAAGAAGCCCAGCATGGCTTTTGCTTTGGCTGCAGCCCCACTTCGTAGTAGATCAAATCAGGAGGCCTGGAACAATGGAAGCGTGGATTTCAGCATGCAATTAAATTATTGCTGTTCATGAGCATCACTCACAGCTAAACTGTGTGCCCAGTGACAGAGAGGCTGATTGTCTGACTCTTTGAATTATATTCAAATAACATTGTCCCATTTCTCGAGGGACCCATCGGTGCACTTACAAGCTCTTTAGGGCTTTGGCTAGGCTTAATAAAAGACGATGGATTTGAACTGGCATCTTAGGCAGCGAGGCTGGTGTTGTAGATGCCAAATTAAAACTAAACCCTCTCCTGTGTAAGAGGCGCATAAAACTCAACTGAGAACAAATATTCTGTGAGGAAATATAAAGAACTAGAGAGTTATTTACTAGGAATAATTTTTTCTGCCTGCATTCATAATACCTTTTAAAAGATTCTTCAGGAGGATGAAATCTCCTGAAGTCCCAGGTTTCCTAAAGTGAAAACCTCATTATGGGATTTTATGAGAACATTATTTTAATAGGAAGTGAGGCAGCAGAAGGGAGGAAAGAGAAGAATTGTAGTGATTGGAAAAAGCATCAAAAGATGGTGAAATACTATTGAATTTCCTTCTTTCGCTAAACAAAATCAGTTTGTTCAGACAAAAAAAAAACATAGCTTAGTTCAGGCTGGGGAAGTTTAAAGGCTGAAACACTGCAGTGAAATGGAAGAGTTGTTTCATGGAGAAATACCGGATTCCTTATCACAATATGGTTACTTTAGAGGTAGAAGAAAGCAGTTTTTTCTGTGACTGGTTTCCATAGTCGCATGTCAGCTTCAATCCCGCCAAATTATATAGGAATTTCACCATGAGAGTTATTCTGATATTTTGGTTGTCTGTCTCTCTGCAGGTTACAGCAGCAATGCGATATTTAAAGTAAGAATCTGGCTGTTCATTGCCTTGTGTGTTCTGCTTTTATCCTTACCAGTGCAAAGTGCATGTAAATATCCCTCACTCTCAAATCCTTCCCTCAGAAACCCTTATCAAGTGAGAATCTCAGTGTTTTAGATCTTATTTTTATAGTTTCTGTGCAGCAGGTTAGGAGTTGGAAAATGCAAGCCAAGTGTCCAGCCTGACATCCGAGGTCCTTGTGACACAGGGCAAGTCAGTTATTTTCTGTAAGGATTTCTTCCTTATCTGTCCATGAACATATTTCTTTTTTTTTCTCTCAGTTGTTTTTCGTGTCTGCTTGGTTTGCCAGCTCCATGAAGACAGATATGGATCCGGATCAGGTGTTCATTTCATTCAGCGTGTGGCATCATGGCATTTGGTCTTATTTGGGGCCTGAAAATAAATGTAATGATACGTTGGTAAGGGATTTTGTAGTACTTCTCTGAGTGAATTGACATGATCTTTTGCAGAGCTACCCAGCCTAGTCAGAGGGATTCCTGTGCCCAGTGGCTCATTGCTGGCTGTTGGCAGGGGGGGTTCTGACTTCTTTCTGTACATCCGCAGCAGAACAGTGCCCACAAAACTGCTAGTGCACATCCAAATGAGATAAAACCACTCCCATCAGCATTTTAAGTTCATTTGTATGACCCTGAAGTGTATGAAGAGGGCTTATGCATTTTGTTCTGTCAGTTTGGGTATGAAGATTAGAACAAGCAGTGCCTTAAGCCATCCTAAATGTTTGCAAAATAAACATCTCTGCGACCTAGGAAACAGAGTAGTGCTACAGAATGCTGAACAGGTGCCAGACAGTAATCTGCTGGTCGGTTTGTAACCATGGTTCAGGCAAGAATGAAGCTGCCTTTCTGGAAGGCATTCCAAATATAGTCGTCTATAGTTTACTTTCCAGAAATAATATCCCAATTAGGAAAGTGTCTGCGCTGCAGGGAAGTATTCCCATCATGGAGCACTCTACAGAATGTCTCTCTGCAGAGTAATGAGGAAAATACAAGGAAAGGGCTGTAGAAAATGTGTAATTTGTAGTAGTTAAAGCTGGAATAGGGCAAGCTGGAGGGCCGTTGCTTAGTGAGTCAGTAAATAAGATTAATTAATAAAATATCGTATGGAAAATTCTGCATCTCAAATGCAGCTACACAATCTCTTGAATGTCTATGCTCTGTTATTAAGCAGTGGAGGAAGGAGCTGGGGAATAGATCTCATTTTGTCCTCTGGCCTATCATTTTGTGTGAGTGCAGGTCAGATCCCATTGGATTTCTAAATAAATCTGGGCTCTTAACAAAGTGGTACAAGGAGCTTTGCTGAATGCTTGGGTGCAATCTCCATAGCAAAATTTATCTTATGCAGCCTTTGGTTTCTTGAAGGATTACTTCATTTAATCATAACTGGTTTTTGGAAGCATTTTAATCAGCTGTTAATCCTCATCTCTTCTTTCACATTAGATAATTAAATCAAGATATTTTTTTAAGTGTTTGCTCAAAACCAGCGATCCTGATGAAATTGGGTAAGAGAGTCTGTGAAATGTCATATGCGGGATCTTTTATTTTGGGAACCGTTCTCTGCGTTTTATTTGACATTACTCTATCACAACAGGCTCTTTATGAAATAACTCCTTTCTTTGTGATGCACAATGGGCCAGTTCTGAAACAGCATAGTTGAGGAATCACTTTTTAACGTAGACTTTTAAATAACTTTAACATAAACAAATAATGCTACCGGATCTGTGGAACAAGGGAAGGCAGGGAGAGAGTTGCAACCATCTGAATATCCAAGAATATAGCAACATGTCCGAGATGATGATTCTGTGTTGCTGTAGAGGACTGGAGGATATGCTGGGGGGAGCATGTTATAAGTTTGGTTATATGGATGCGTGTGGTGTTCTCCATTTCTTAACTGAAATGCATTCTTGGCTGTATACTGGAGGAATGGAAAATAGCCATTTTCCAATAGTCCATTTTCACCCGTTACTGTTTTAGCTCTATGTTCTTATTTATATTCATAAAGACAAATAATAAATCTAATAGCATTCTTAGCAGTATTAGATCACCCCAATAGCTTTTAAGTAGATTTTTGATAAATGAAGATGCTTGTCAAAAATAGCAATAAACAAATTATGCAAACAGAATTAAATATGCATTGAAACCCCACAGACATATCTGAAGAATCTTGTTAGATATAATTGTTTTTATGTTCCACTTTTTCTTCCCTCAGGTTTTGTTACTGTAGATAATACCAATAAAATCATCTTTGCTGTATGATTAATCTGCCTCATGGCTTCTGCAGTCACCCAAGCCTGTTCATGGTATTTGCTCTGATCACAGTTAAGACATTTCAGGTGAAGACCATGGACCTGTGGACAAGTATATGTGATGGTCAGTGCTGAGAAATGAAAGTTGTCTTTTGGGTTTTTGCACATCCTTAAACTTCAGGTGACGTTGGCATGTGATGCACAATTCTGCCTTGGATCAGATGCTGTAACATCGTAGGGTGTTAAAGGCTACTAAACTTTGATACCTTGTACTGTATTCAGTGATTTAAGCCAGTAAATAGCAAGAAAATGTAGTCCATGAAATTTCTGGGGCACTGTTAGCAATGGAAAAAGGCTTTTACATCATTTTGGTACTTTTTAATTTCTTCCTTTTTAACTGTGTGGTCCCGGGCTATTTACTCATCTGGAGCAACACGAAGCATCACAGTCTGAATCCCTTTTCAGTGATTTAAGACAGTAACCTACTATAACCTACTATTTCTCAATTATTTACGTGTCTACTGTTTCTGAAGAGAACTTTGTGATATAAGCAGGAGTTAAGTTTTAATTAATCTTGCCCATATTTCTGTGTACCAAGTCACTCTTGTGCTAGCATTAATGCACATTTATTGATTGTAGCAGCCAGCAATATCCAGGGTTTAAATCTGTAAATGAAACAGTTCTGTATTACTAGAGAGGAGGAGGTGCATAAGTAAAACAAAGTAATGAATTAAGCAGTACAAAAACCAACAACTGTTTCCGGCATTAATGTGCAATGTAGGAGACTCCCAGAGCATATCAAGCGAAGCTCTTCAGGGAAATTCTACCAAGTCTCTACTCCTTGGATATCAGAGAGATTATTTTGTGTAAGCCATCTGAAAGGTATTGTAGTACAATTAGTTGTTCAGAGTTGTAGGAAGCTGCTTGCCAATTCTTCATGGATTTCATTTGTAATTTGCTTCAGGAGTGTGGAAGCTGCTTCAAAACCTGTTTAGAGAGAATTCTGCAGAGGTAAGACTATAAATATCCATGTAAGGTTAAGCAGCATTTGCATGGTTGAGCTATTAGAGCCACTGCTGTTTGCCTAAAATGCAAACAAAATTGAATTCTATTCCACTGTGGTCATCTGAAGACCACTCACTTTCTACAGTCTTTAAGTAGCGAACTGTCATGGTCTGAATGGACGTGTAGTTTGTCGCTACTCAGCAGTTCAGCTATTAATAGATTTATCTAATTGCATTCTTCATAAGGTGCACTGAGAAAAGTTACTTATTAAAATTCTACATCCTTCCTTTTTAAACGTATGACTTATTAAAATTGTAATCATTCAATGGGAAACGAAGCATTGGGAATTATATTTACTTATACAGAGATCTACAGCCTTCTGAAGTCAGTGGATTTTTTTCTGTTCATCTCAATGACTTTTACATCAGAGCTGTAAGTTGCAAGCAGAGGCAGCTTCAACCCCTCTTAATTGTTTTCATGTACAAGATGATATCTAATGGTTATGAGTACTTGCCTTTTCTATTCAGCATGAGATATGCTACACAACAGCTTTGGCAAAAGAATATGGGACAACCCTGCAGTTATTACAAAAAGGCTGTAGTCAGTGTTTTTAAAGATGCAAAATGAATTTTGGAATGCAGATAATATTGTAAGTTAATGTATTTGTATTCATAACTCTTCCAGGTTTTAATATCTTTTCTAAAACACTATCCCAAAGGGAAACTGCAGAGTACATAGGCTCTTGGAGTTGTATTTGACTTTTGGAACTCTTTGTGATTTAAATTCTAATTTTGCAGAAGTTCATTCTTATTATTTTCAGAGGAAGTTGAACTGATTGGCCAGTCCCACATCCTCCATTCAATTTCCTTCCAGCGTGGTGTCCCAGACAAGGAGGCGCTGTGCTGGATAGAATTGTGCCATGGTCTTAGCTGATAATGACAAATAATTAATCTCCTTGCTTGGATGATAAAAAAAACGAGACATTATTGCACAGGTTTTAGATATATGAAATCCTTGTTCTGCTGGAGACAGCTGGACCTCTGCCTCAGAATCCTTAGTTTGTGAGGAAATAGTGAAAGCGGTGAAATTAATTGACTTTGTATTTCCATTGCTCTTCAGGTATGATTAGAAGCTCAGTTCCATTTCTTCCGCTTAGCCACAGAGAATTTTGAAAATCATGGCCATTGTGGCTATTTCTGAAGCATAAGATCTTATCCTGATTCTGTCACATTTATACCTCACTATTTTTTATCCATTTCTCATATGTAGTGATATTTTTAACTGAGATGCTGAGTTATGCAATAATATATGTAAAATCTCCTTGGTGATATTTTGCAAAGGGGAAAAAATAAAGCTGTCAGGGAAGTGATCTTGAGAAATACAAGCTTTATTCCAGCTGCCTTACTTCATATTATGTCCAAGTGCAAATCCTTTGTTACAAGAGAAGAAGACTTTTCTCTAGTTTTATTCACTAACCCCAAATTGAGTCTATTGTTTTGTCCTGTGGTGTAGAGCATTACAAATATTATGATAGTGGGGTGGCCTTGCATCAGCTAGAAGGATTGGCAGATCTAGTAGTACATGAGGATTTTTAGATAAATTTTACCTGTGGGAAATCTCCAGTTTTTTATTACATTTCTGGAGTAATTGTCCTTCCCTTTTGCTCATTTCTAGAGGGAAAGATAACACCTCTCTTCCATTAATGAGCCTTCTTTTATCTAAATTATTTAAATACAAGGCAATGTCCCTGCTCGTTCTCCTGCAATATAGGCAGCCCTATACCGAGATACTAAGGACACTTCTAAATGAGATTTAATAATATAGTAGGACATTTAGCATATATTAATTAAATATCAGCAGAT
Organism: Anas acuta; assembly: GCF_963932015.1. Lineage (NCBI taxonomy): Eukaryota > Metazoa > Chordata > Aves > Anseriformes > Anatidae > Anas > Anas acuta. Next base: position 1,296,106 of record NC_089005.1, on the reverse strand, counting down.
GGTAAGGAGAGCCCTCGCTGAGAGTGAATAACTATGGAGAGAAATATAACTGCCATGTAATTAAACCAAACCTGCTGAAACAATGAAGGTGCAATTACTTTTTTATTAACACATTACACTTGCGTGCAATGCTGAGGATTTTAATTACTACCTAACTTCAATTACATTCAACTCTGGAGATGGTTCAGGTAACAAAGTTCTGAATCTGAAGACTTGCAAAGTGTGAAGGTGTTTGGGTCCATGGTACCTCGCCACCTGAACTGGGTGGTAGTTGTACTCTTCTCAGTCCAAGGAGTGTCAGCACAGAAAAGGATGTGGAGAGCTCTGCTGTGGATAAGACTCAGGCAGTTTGAGACAACTATCATGAGCCAACCTGGACATCCATGTAAAATTTACAAACTCAAAACCATTTGAATTCAGAGAAAAGCTGGTAGGATTTCCTCATACCAGATATGGGATGTTTACCTCAAAAATTCCTATGAATAATTTTTTCTTAGTTGACCACGTTAACAAATAGTTCAAAACTCCCAGCTGTTGTAGACCTTGTTCTCTGTACAGTCTCAGCTACTTGAAGAAATTTATATAACATCTTTCTGTTGGTCAGTAATTAACAAAGTGTTTACGCATGTCCTTCATTGTATGCCTTCATTTCATCACATGCTTTAACTTTGTCTTGAATTTGCATGTTTGAACTTGCTGGAAATTACAGCTTAGACCTCAGTTTTTCATACAAGGCATACAGGAGGACAAGGCACCTTTTCTGGCTTTGTTTTGAAGACTGAGCTGCATGTTAAGTGGTGTTAAATTCTTACTCTAGACCTCTGCATGCAGCTGAATTGTACTCATATTTAACAGGTGTTTTTCTAGCTAGTCTTCTGTAAGTGTTCAGTGAAACCTTTGTCCCTCTTACCTAAGATTCATTCAGCATGTTTACAAACTCATCAAATGAAGTATTAATATCATTGCAACTCCTTTTCTTTAGCTCATCTTTCCTCTGAAAAGCCCTGGTGGAAACACTTAATCACATTTTCCAAAGGAAGATAGCAGCTTGGCTGCTGCTGCTCTTCTGTATTTGTATCACAGGTGTGAAATTGAATGCCTGTGAGTTCTGCTCCACAAGCATCAAAGTCCTTTTATCCAGATGAGTGCACAAGGTTATATGACAAACCTCTGAGCTGAGGACCAGCCGGCTTGGAACTAGAGTGTGACAGGGACTGAAACATCACAACTCCAGCTAACTATTTGGGAGTATTCAGAATAACTGGATGATGAAATGTGCTGGTAGTCTTCAATGTAAGGAGTTAAAAATTGCCACCACATTTCCTATTTCACCCAGGGAGATCGTTATACAGCAGAGAATAATACTTACCTCTTCTTTTGCTCTTTTCTCTTGGTTAAAACCCTAAATTCTGAGAATAGCCTTCTGGCCTATGAATTCAGCGATCCAAAGCCATCGATAGCTGGGGTAGCGTCATTTATTTCAGGAGAGACCAGAGGTACATTTTATGGGTTTGAATTCAGCTCCTGTACATGGTAGAGTATTAACTGCAACGCTCTAACGTTTTGCTCTCCTCAACGTCACGTAAACAGTAATGTGCATGGACCCTTTGATCAGTGGATTAAAATAAAATTATCCACATAGCATTCAAGAGGAATGATACCTGAATTTGCACATTGTGCCCTAGCTGTGCCTTAGGAAGGCCCCCACACTGATTCTCTCCATCCTCTTCAACAATTTCCTGACATACTTCACTGTTTTAAAGGCTCTCATTTCAGACTCGAATGGAAGAGCCAGACTATTACTGAAAAACCATGTGCTATAAAGAGAAATAGCAGAATGAAACAGAACAATGATTTGTGTGCCCCTTTGCCTTGCCTTTGACAGCAGACACTGCAGGATGCTTCATAAGGAAGTCATAATAATTTCATTGTCTTCAGCCGATCTGAAGCATACAGGTAAACCACTTGGCACTGCACAAGTGACTTCTCTTCCTGACTGCTGCTGCCAATGAAGAAACAGGTGCATACTGGAAGCATTTGGTAGTTCCACAGAATTGTCTTTTAACTTTGTGCTTTCTAAACTAAAACTAAATTCCCTTAAGTTTAATTTTTTTTTTTTTTTTAGTCACATGAAATGCTAAGTAGAATTGGGAACAGAACCGTGGCATCCTGTTCTCAGGAGCAGGGCAAAGACCTTGTTTATCTTGATAGGGGAAACAGACCCTGTCTGATTAATCTTTTTGGAAAACGGTAACACCAGGGTTTTCAGCAATACTCAGAATTAATTTATCCTTTTTTAAATTAGTTTACAAGAGACTAGAAAAAATTGTACAGAAATATAACACACGGGCATTAAAGTAGGTTTAAGACAAGTATAATCTAGTAAGGGACAGCAATGTGAATTCCATTTTAAAAACAGTTTGGTACTGTGACTGCTGTGCCATGCAGTGGTTCTGTGCATCTCTATTAATGTGGACAGAGCTCAAACCTGACAGATACTGACAGAACATATTATGGTGTGAAGATCAAGTAAATGCACTAGAGATAGTGTTGAAACATCTTTGTCAACTCATCATTGTTAGGTGCAGACCAAAGCAAATATTTTTTTTGTCAGTCTAATTGGCTGGATATCACATTAATTGCTCTATTTAATAAGCTATTATTAATGAACACGAGGAGAAATGCTAACATATTTATTAGGTACATATAGCACAGGAAACAAATCTTCTTTTTAATACACAAATAAGTTGCACCTTATCTCTTGTTTCACAGGGGATTTGTTTAACCAAGACTGGCTGATATTAGCAGTCTCTTAAATTGAAAAATTGCAATTCATTCTCCCACAACTTTGATACAAGTCTTATCAGCACAAGGAAGTGACAAAAACATATCTCTTCTCCAAGACTCTGTAAGGATCAGCTGAGCAGCAAAAGAGACTTCATTTTGTAGCTCAGAAATGAAAATAATAGGTGAAAAGCTTTGTCCTTTATTGAAAGCAAGGTTTCAGACACAGTGGTTGATGTGATATTCGGGTTTGCCCCTACTTATCAGCATGGCTGCATCATCTTTTTTCTGCTGCTCTGACTAATTCCAGTTAAAATGTGTAGCACTGCCTTCCGTGTCTTTTAAAAGAAAATAGGAAGGCCCCTGTCTTAGTTGTCTAAGATGGGCTCTGACTGTATGGAGGGAAATACAGGTGAGGTCTCTTCCCCTCCTACAGCTCCTCAGCTGCACAGAGGCTTGTGTGGAGTTATTCGCACAGAATGGAGTTGCTTCAGTTCATTCAAATTGGGATCACTTCTCCTCTCCTTTAAGGGAAGAGAAAAGATAACTCAATTAAAGTGACATTGTATTAATGGTGGATCATGTCAGCTAATAAATAGTCAATGCTTTACATTGCCACATTAGGGTTTTTCTTTCTGTTTAAATAGCAGCACAATTTGACTTGTGTGTGTTAAATCTTCACTAGTAGACGCTCTGAGCAATGAATTAAGTGTGAAAATCAGTGTAGCATTCTGGAGAGGAAGGGAAATTGTCAAACTCATTTCTGACAAGTGCCTGGATGATGATTGTGACAGTTTGCATGTAAAAGCTGTGCTGGATGTCAAGCTGCATGGGCCATCAGATTCAAGGACCAAAATGGAAATGAACTTGAAATTTTTGCAAAACACTTTTCAGTATAATAAGTATTATTTTTACCCTAATTACTGCCATCTTTGTTATTTTATAACCAACACAAAGAAGCACTTCTCCTTTTAGTTTTATTATTCTAAAAGGTATTTAGTTTTTCTTTCTATCATGCAAAACTCAGGTTTTACAACTATAAAATTCCAAAATGTTTTACAAGTGGCCCTGATCCGGCAAAGACCTACCCATCTGTTTAGTTGAATAATAATAAGCATTTATATTCCAATAGTGCCCTTTACCTTGCTTGGGCTGTACACAAAACCATCTGCTTCAGATTGACTGTCTTTCAGACTGAGCTCTCCAAAAGCCCTGACCTTGTAATCTCATCTACGCCTTTGACCTTGCAGAGCTTCTCAGAATGAAGGATTAGGGTCTGCCACACACAAGGCAGCTTGTGAAAGCAGGATTTAACATCGCAGATTTGTAATTGGAGTCAATGAAGTTTTTTCCTGAATATGACTTGAATTTCTGATTTGTTTTTCAGTAAGACAAAGCAAGAAGTGGAATGCACGTTCATCCACTCCACGTGTCGTCTTGAGTGAAAGCTTCTTGGTCAACTAAAGCCGTAAGGTAAATACACTTCTGGCTGTTAGATTGGGCTGTTTATTCCACACACTGATTTTTCTCTTTCCAAAGAGTAAATGCATTTTATTTTTCATTATATAAGGCTAGCAAAACAAGTAAAGCTATCACTCCAAAAGGGAGTACTTCCAACAAGCACACAAGCAAGAAGATTGCCTACTGAGGCATGTGTTTGATGGTAAATGAATTGTATTTGTGAATTGCCTCCTATTTACTGTAGGGCTTTCAACGGTAATATTTCTTGAGCTAAATTACATTATCACAATAAAGTTAAAAGGAACATGATTTCTTCAGCCAAACCTGCTTAGTCATTAAGCACCCCAGTTGCTCTGAAGTGTTCCTGCAGCCCTAACTAATAGAAAATAACTTTCAGACTTACCAACGTGTGGCCCTGCCTTTCACAGAAACATTATCGATGAAGTGTGAAACATGCAGAGCACACACGTGGAATAACAATGCAATAAGCCTGCTTGGTCTTTCCAATTTGAGGCTGGCTTTTCTGTATCATGATGCCTCTTCACTCTAGCACCATGAAGAACTAGCTTACTTGTCGGATTTAAAATTAGTTCCTTATCCCCTGTATCCCTGTATTACATTCCTTCTTGTAGCCCAATATTCTCGTCAGAGCAGAGAGATGGAGAATTTGGGCTGTTTCTTAAATTTGGTGACTGCAGTTCTCAGGAGAGTCATTTAAATCTTTTATCAGTGGACCCTGATTTCTTCTCTGATATTAGAATCTACAAGAATAAGGGACATAAAGCTCTTCCAACCTATTATATCTTGAGGTCAAACAATGTACCTTCAGAGGTGCCTCCCAAAGTAGAGGCCTCTTGTAGATACAGACTGTGACTCTGTCAGATGATGCTTGTAAAACTGTAGCAGGCCCCTTGACTCTGCAGCTATGAGATGTAGAAAACTAGGGACAAATATTTAACTGCAGTCTCTCGTATTGATCCGGTTGTAGTCATGTTTTAAGTTAACAACAAATTCTCTTAATTGTGTTTTTGGTTTATTTTCTGTGATAAATTATTTTCTCGTACTTTATAGCTCCTTAAATGGTTTTCTGTAGCGCTGTTTGCAAGCTCATAGGATGCGATGCCTGAAAAGTTAGACAATGGAAGAGATATAAACTATAATTGCATGTAATTGCTTCTTTGTAAGTATTCATGGAGGAAAGAAAAGGCTTCCTTATTCTTTCAAATTTTAGTTTCAATGTATAAATGTTTGTAAATCTGTCTTTTTCTTTTTTTCTTTCCCCCCCCCCCCCTTTTTTTTTTTGTTTTGTTTTGTTTGCCCTAATCGTGCACTGAGAATGTTTGCAGGCTGTTCTGCATGTGATACCCAGGGTGTGCAACAGTCAGAAACTGCTCAGAATCACTCTCATGGTAATACTGTGTCTTTCTGACTTTTGGTGAAACTTTGGGAAAACTTAAAAGATTCCATCCCACAAAGCAGTTGATTGCTTTCATGCTTTTTAAAACTTAGTTTATATTTTTGCTGTTTATTGTTGTTGCACAGACAGAAGGTGCCTTTGATTAAATTCTGCCCTTAGAAACACTGAGGAACATGGCACGGTTATTTGTTCCCATCCAAAATTTGACAAGTGTTCTAAATGAAGGGAAAACCATATTGTCTGCCTTTGCTATTGGGTTTTTCACGGTAGAAACAATCATCAGTTAGGTTCTCAGTCCTTCACAACAGGTAAAAGAGAGAATGCCTGAAAGTGAACGAAGTGGTTTGCATTTAACACTGCTACACCCTGTGTTGTCCCTTAAATAATCAGTATATTAGATGCTACCTCTTTGAGACAGGGACACTCTTATTTTGCAGTGGTGCAGAAGACATGAAGAATGGAAAATGCATTCTAAATATTTCAGGCTGCTATTTCAAGTGTTCCTGGGTGGCAGAGGCCTTGCTATGGTCAGAACAAATTACACAAGAAATAGTTGGCATAATAAAGAAAAAATAGCTGGCAAAGCGTGGCAAATAATCCCCATTTCTAATAATCTTAAGATGTTAGAAAGCTTTCTGATGCCTTTGCCCTTTTATGTGTTCCTAGCATGTTTCTCTGCTCCACGTAATTAGTGCCTGTCTTCTGCTGGGAAAACAGAAAGCCCAGGAAGGAGGGGCAAACCCTCGAGATGATGTTTAAGCAGTAAGTTCCCAGTGTTTTATTGAGAATCCAACATTTCTGTTACATAATTTCCCCAAGCAACTGGGATTTAGTCAATGTTCCTAGTTGTAATTAAATGATAAATCCTGGCATGGACAGCATCCAGCACAGGGTAAGTCAGTTGTGCTGAAGCACAGCAGGACACGAGATGCGTTCACACAGGAAAACAATGCAGCTTGGGAAGGCTGAGCAGAAGCCAGACACCAGGCAGACATCTCTGCATAGTAACACCGGAGCTGTTTGGCAAGTAGAGAGTTTCAGCCATTTTCTACATGTATACAGTTTTCTGTGAAACATATTTCTAAGAGGGCCTCATGTTTTGTTGGTGTGAATTATTTACAGAGCGCTTTATCGTTGTTGCTGTTCAGGGGGAAGCCACGCTCAGAGGCTGTCGATTAGTGAAGATGCATTACGATGTAATTGTTGCATTACAGATTCCCCTACACCATTAAAAGAACACTTCATATCAGTCAGTCAGCCTTTATAGGATACTTTTAATAGAAGTGTGTATTACGAGAAGCCTATATGCATTTTAGCCTTTCAACTGTGTTTCACACATCTAGAAATCACATAAATAGTCTAAAGAGGGAAGACTTTAAAGGAAAGCTAAGAAAAGAAGGCAGGGTAACAGTCTGTTCAGTGCTCAAAACAAAACAGAAAGTGATAGATAAAGACACAAATGTAGTCCTCTGGAATGCCACCTTGCATTGTTTTATGTAGCTGTTTTTCAGTTATCATGCAGCTTCCAAAGTTGAAAATAAACATGAAGCAGTAACATGAGAACATACAAGAACATACAGCCCGTACCAACAGCCCTGGTATGGTCCATGGGCTAACACACAGCACTTGGCAATGGATTTTAGTGGATCCAGGATTTGACCTAGACCTTTCTTTTATTATTATTATTTTTTCTCTCATTTTTGTACTTGATAAATGAAATTTGATCTATTAGTTTTATTTTGTTTGCTAGGTTGTATTGAATTTCTATGAATTTACAAGTAAGAACAATGTTGTCACTATGAACCTTTCAGGAGAGTACTAGGTCTCTGAGAAATGTTCCGCTTGGTTCGGTAAGGTTTCTGTGACTCTCTCAAAGCTTCCATTGCTCTCTGAAAGGCAAGCACTTTGTGTTTGAGTTCACCAGCCCGGGCCCAAGCAGGCGCTGCAGCTCAGCATTGGGTTCTGTCTCCTCCTCTGCACAGCAGCAGGTTCAGCTGACATCAGGAGTGCATTGCCAGGTCTCAGGCTTTGAATCCACATTACTCGAAACTAAAGCCAACCTCATGAAGAATGATCTCTTACTGACTCTACAGCAGAGGCTCTTGACTAGAATGTCCTTATTATGGCCGGAGCCTCTTTAATCATTAGCGAAAGCATGCTAGTTCATCAAACATTCAAAGCAATCAGGAGGTTAAATCATACAGAACAAACACCAGTAGCTAATGTGTATGCAATATAATACAGCAGAGGAAGTATCTCTTGTGGGCAGAGAGTGGCAGGACTAGTAATTTTGTGAATTGTATCATTAATAAAATATATTTTATTCTATTTGATGCTGACTTTGGAAGGTTCCTGTATGATTATTACATTTTTAAGCATCAGAATTTTTTATTTCTAAAGGCTTTACCAGAGGCTAAATTGAGATCTAATACAAAATTCAAAGAGGTTCTGCTGAAATGCCATTAAAATTTTAACTTTATGTTCTTTCGGGGGTTTAAAAGTTATGGAGGCAAAGCTGTACAAGCCAAAAGGAATTTAACTATACGATTTCTGTGTTCTGTAATAGGTAGAATGTCCGCCCTGACACAGATTCTTTGTTGGGTTATGTATTCTGAATATTTGGGTTTTCTCCTAGTAAATGCTTGTGTTCACTAGGGGGTTTTCAATACTTCATCTTTTCGAATGTTTTTCGCTATAATTTTTCAGGTCTTTCTGTACTTTTACATTAAAATTAGGCAGAAAATTCTAAAGCAACGATATGATGAGGTTGCTCTTCAGCACTTGTCTCCACACTCATGCCTGTGATGTGCTCCCACCTGAAGGAAGCCGGGAAGGTGGTTGGCCTTGCCTGCTTCGATCCAGGCCCCGTAGCTTTATTGCCTTATTGCTCACAGTCAGCTTGCAGCAGCCGTGTATTGGTCTCTGACCATAGTCCCTGTCTCGACTGTGTGACCGAGGAGTGTTGCTTGGTTATCCTGACCCCTACCCCACTGGTGGATAGACAGAGAAAATACAAATCTGCCTCTGCACCGTGCTCCGGCAGGGAAGGATTCTGGCTGGTGGGACTGTAACAAAGCTGGAGCATCCTCTGACCATGTCCCCATCATGACAATGTAATTGCCAGGAAGGAATTAATCTGACAAAATCTAATAAATAACATGTGGAAATGCGCTAAGCAACTTTCCTGCTTTCTGTGAAGAATTTAGCTTTTGTTAAATATAACCATTAATGATATGTAAGAAACAAATCCTTGGTCCATCACTCGTTCCATACAACATATAAATGTCTTCATAGATTTATTGCATGTTACCTCCTGTGATGGTTGTAATTTATAATCCAAAGTTATAAAGCCCTGGGAGAAAAATGTCTTTTTGCAGGCTGTTAAGCATTAATGCTCATATAATATTTTTAATATGCCACAGACACTCATGGTAACTAAAGTGCCCACTGCTGTCAGAAGCATCTCCTGTGGCACTTTCCCTTTCTACTATCCAGGAAAAAACAAAAACACAACAACAAAAACCACACACACACACAAAAACAAACCAAACCAAAAAACCCGAGCTATCATGTGTCTCTGAAGTTATTCTACGCTGTTTTTAATTCTGATAGCTCCTGAAAAATTTATGAATCAGCTTGTCTGCTATCAAAAGCTGCCTCATGGAACTTTACTATACTGACACGCCATCATGATAGGGAAACACGTATCATCTCGTTTCGTTTTGGAGAATGTGTCTGCAGGATGTCAGGCATAGTTAATGACTCCAGATAGGCAGCTCTGAAAAGCACAGGCTGCATTTATCCCTGCTATGGACCCAGGGCGAGTAGCAGTGCTGCAAATCCCTTGTTTCTCTCTCCATCCAAAGTTGCTGATTAACCCTGCCAACACGTCTCAGCTTTGAGCAGGGGGGATGCTACTCAGGCTGAGTGCATAGCTGTTATTTATACGGATGCAGAGTCATCGGGGGATCAGGGATTTCCAGGCGCTGGAAATGAGGCTGTCCCTCCTGTGATGAGTATTGCATTGCTCTGGCAGAGACTGTGAACGTGGTGAGCCCCCTATAGCTGGTACGGAAACAGCTCTTAGAGCCTGAGGTCTCCAAGAGCAGCCCCGTGGCCACACTGCTGGGCTGATCTGTGCCATAGGTGTGCGTCAAATTAGACGGGGATGAATCTCTCCAGCATGAAATTTTTAACAGACACTTCAGATAGCAGCGTGGCTATGATGGTGTGCTTTGCTGAGGTTTCAGAGCTTGCTGTTCTTACAGTAACCCGTCAAAGGATTTGTTTTCAGTGTATTATTTATAAATGGGAAGCAAATGTACCAAAATAAAAGGCAGTGGAAAGTAACTCGGTAGGTTTATAGTCAACAGAGTCTGACAAATAAATTTACCTGCGGCACGTCATTAGGTGCATCGCCTTGCACAGCACACTCCACTTGGACAGCAGGCTTTGCCAGAAGTCAGCTGCAGTTTACTAATGAAAGATGTTTGCATAGTTTGTGTGAAGTCCTTCTGATTTTATTGTGCTTTATTGAAGTTGAAGACATCAAACAAAAGCACTTTTAACTCTTGATCATACTGGTAGTGTTTACACGAGGTTATTTATTGACGGCTGGGTGGGAGTCAGCACATACAAGAAATCACAGATAAAATAAGTGGAGTGAAAAGTGCAGACATCGGTTGGACTCAGCAAGGCGGGGACATCATTTCTAGTTTTTGTTTTCTTCAATGGATTTTCACCCCTGTGGAGTTCTTTGGCCAGGGGAATGGAGCAGGAAAGTGGTATGTTCATTTCAGAACAGCAGTTGGGGAAAAAAAAAAAAAAACTTTCTCTTTTAATGTTCCTAATCAATATTATCTTTAGTAATTTTCAGTGTGCTGGCTGTATGGTTCATTCCTTGTAACTATGAACTTAGGAACTTATGACTGGACTTGGGAAAAAATTAGCTAGCTAAATTCCAAACTGAAATTCTGATTTCCTTCCCCAGCCGTTGCCCAAGCCTAGAGGTGAATACACTATGAAGTGTTCTACTTTGAGCCTCCCCAGCTTTTCAGCCCTGGTCTCCTGTGTTGGATTTGTCCTACTTTCCAGCACAGCTGTGTTTAAAGGTTGACATGCCTTTGTTCTGGTCGGGCTTAACAGTCCCTGAAGAGTTACAGTTCCTTGCTGTAGCAAGAGTGACCCAAAATGCACATCTTCACTCTGAAGCACAGCTCTTGATCCTCTGTGTTGCTAACCATGTCAACAAGCTGTCCTTATCAAAGTTTAATTGAATTATTTCAACAAGGTAATGCACTACTGCATAAAATAATTTTTAATTGTTTTGTTTTAATTTAGGTGGCATGGAACAGAGAGAAATCAAATTGTTTTGGGAGAAAGGGAATGAAAGGAGGGGGGATTAGGACATGTATGGAGTAAACTGGTTTTACTCCTTCAGTTTTATGACTTATTATAAATTCATTCAGCACCACATCTGCATTTATTGGAAAATTTAAATCTTTCTTGCACAAAATGTTAGATGAGCAACTTACTGAATGCTGATGCATCAAGATTAAGGTTTTTAACTATATATATATGTTACATTACACATTTAGTATCTATGCAGGCACTAGAAAGTGAAATTCCTCATAGCTGAATCTCTAGTCCATGCTGGTTATTTCCTGTCCCTTTCCAAACTGATGCACCCGTTTCGCTTTGTCTTATCCTTCAGCTCAAGCTAACTGGATTCTTGAGTTGTGAAGTTTCCGTTTATTAGGGAATTGTGAATTCCAGGCCTTGGCAATAGTTGTTTTTTGGCTGTTCATCTCTTTCTCAAACAGTGAAATATGTAGTTTGGTGGTAGGTGAAGTATTAGCATCCGTTCTTATTCTCATGATCATAACGGTGTGATTGGGCTGTATTAAAAAGAGATGCTGAGCAATTAGGGACTCACTACACTCATTCATTAGAAAACTATAATGTAAGAGAATACTTTAAAAAAAGTTCACTTGCCTTCCACACAAAATATTAATAACAGAAGCATTTTCAGGTGACTCGTACCACTTCTGCTGGAATTATCACTGTGTTTTAGGTATTTTGAGTTTGCACCTAAAAGATAAACTGTCTGTATTGGATCTTACAGAAATTGCAGCAATATTTATCCAGGAAAAATATGAATTGTAGTGAACTCATAATGTGACCTGACTTGATCTCGGATTTTGCACTAAAATAACTGAGATCCTGTTCACCCAATACCTTGAATCTTTGGCTGTAAGTTGGAAAGAAAATCAGTAGTAATTCTACCTGAAATACTGAGCTTTGGAAAGTTGAATTGATGAATATCAGGGGAGTTACTTCTGACTTGTATTAACCTCGTATTGATGGCAGCTTTCCATTGTCTGAATTTGTTGGTGATTTTCTTTGGGACTTCTGCACTGAAATGAGCAATAAGCGTTTAGTCCCGCAGAAATCAGCGGAGCCTGCTCTGATGTGCACTGACATCAGGACGGTGCTCACCACATGGCGGTGTTTAACCCTGCTTAGTTTTCGTGCCCTCTTAACTTACAGGAATAACTACATTTTGTGAAGGGCTTACTGTTTCATTTAAGAGTCTTAAATGAAACACATGGTGCTTGCTGGGAGTGTGAATGAGCCGGGCACACCATCTCCGGCATTGTGAGCGTGCCAGAATGCCGGGCTATTTTGGGACGAGGCACCAGACAGAATTAATGCGGTCTCTGACAGAAATCAGTCCAGGGTTTTGGTATTACTTATTCTAAGGCTGAGGAGAAGGGTTTCTGTTTTGTCTTTAAAACTGTCACACCCTTTTCAGCTATTCATATTAAGAGCTGCCGTAGCAGTCACAAGATGGATTTCATGAAAATTGGATGTCATCTCCTTCACTAAATAGCCAACTGGTGCGGAGAGCCTAAGTGAGCTGGTGATTTCCCTCCAGAGAGAGTTTCATTTAAATTAGTGGATAAAACTGATACTTTTTCAGAACATCTGTTCCTGCTTCTAGACTCTTAATTGTGGTGGTAATAATATTAAGTGCAACTCTCCATTTTTTTCTCACCCCTGTTTTCTAACTCTTGGCTCCTGATATTGTTTAGCAATGTTAATCGGTCTCGCTGCTTTCCTGCTCCCCTTTATAGGCCTGCCTTTTTAGACGTAATAAGACTTTGTTTAAGCAAATATTTTACAAGCATCTGTGTCAGTCCTTTTGGTAAGCTCAAGACTTCGTGTTGTGGCAGGGTTCTAATAGGCATTACAATCTTATATCAGATGGACCAAGGGGAAAAAAAAGCATAAAAGGCAATTAAAAGACAACCCCTATCCATGTCTAGGTAAACAAAACATATGAAAATAACTCTATTAGAAGCCTCCCATGACTGATACGCAGAATACCTTCTGAGTCACTGCCAGAAAAACAAAAATAAAATAATTACTTTTAATGCAATTTACCATTCTACATTTTTAGAAGTCCATTGAGTCACTTGAGGTATTCAGATTTTCTGCAGACCTACCAATAATCCCTATAAAACCTCTCAATTTTAGGAGTCAATTTTCTGACAAGATTTATTTGTAACATCATAGCCTATTATTAACATCATAAACTTTATACCCATATGAATGTGTTTGACTATCCGTGCAGTGGTGATGGGGAACTCACAATGCTTTGAATCACTGCATGTATAAACCCAGCTCCTGTGGTCTTGGTTCACATAAATAATTTGGCATATTACCTGTATTTCATCTCTTCGCTTCTCAGTTCTGTTTCCAGTTCTAAACGAAGTGCACTTGGTGGCATCTCACTCATTCCTGCTCCTTGTCTTCTGTATTGCAGTCATCTTGCAGTCAGGACAGTGCTGTGCCTCTCACACAAGTTCCTAGCTTTCTGAGTAGCCTCCTCAGAGACAGTTTGATGAATTTTTTATTTCAAAGAATTAAAAAGCTGCGTTTAAAAGGTTATTTTGTGACACTAAATTGCATGAGCTTTAAAAAATGTGGGAGACCTTCCCTCTCAGTCTGCAGTTTTTAAGTTGACACCTAATGATGTCTACTACTGGATAAATAGAGGACAGGTAATAATGAAATTTGACAGTGCTATCCATCTTGCTGCATCCTAAATGGGTGTCAGCTGAATTCCCTTCCCTATGAACATTGCTTCGTCAGCCAAGCAGGGTCCAAAGAGTTACAATATTGATGCATTAACGCCACTCTTTAAAAATATTGCTACGAAAATTTGTGTGTCTGTGTTTTCTAAAATCACTTTGTATTTTGGAAAAAAAAACAACAACAACATTTCCTTGGGTTTTTCAGAGCTGGCTTTTCAGCCAGACAAGACATGCGAGTGTTCTAAAAATGCCCTGCTGCCATATCCACAAGTTCACCAACATCAGCACTAGCAACACTGACAGCCCTGCTGAAGGAGGCCTCCAGCACTTCTCAGGCCGTTGATTCGTCACCAAGCAAAACTGATGGAGTGACAGAGACAGACAGAAAGGAGCTAGCAGGTTATCCGGGTTGGGGTTTCCAGTGCTGGAGCAGCTGGGGTCTGAGCTTGTGTTGTCAGTAGAAAAATCAGAGTGTTTGTAAACAAGTCTGCTGCAGTGATTGTGGCGCATAAACGCAGCGGATCCACGCTGCTGCAAGCACGTTCAGTCCCTTGAACTCACAGAAAGTGTTTGGAAATCAGCAGCAAAGGGCATTCTGTATTTTTTCCTTTTCAAGAACAACACTTGCTGCAATCAGGTAGAAAATAAACATCCTTTGATGCGGTAATTGTGGCCATGCGTTCCCCTCAGAAATTACAGGGATTTTATTCATTAACTTTTTGAAATGTTGTGACTTGTAAATTTGTTTTTGGAGTCTTTTTTGATTTGATTTGTTTTGTGAGTTGTTTTGAACACTTTTCTCCCCTTCACTTATTTATTACTGTTCTTAAAAGCTGGTATCAAAAGAATATAAAGCCTTTTCTAAAAGAGCGTTGCCTGTTCCAGAGCTCTTGGTTTGTGGGGAATTTATTATGCTTTAACTCAGTAGAGATTCTTCTAAAAAATTCTCAACAAAATGCTCAATTCTTTGCTTCCTCACAACCTCTTTTCTTTCTTCAAAGGTGTTTGTTTATCAGAGGGATTTCTTTTCACGGTGTGTACAATAGAACTGTATTTGTGGATCTGTCTTTCTTTTTTAATGTTTTTCTGTATTCCAGCTTTGACACTAATCAGTTCTTTGTATTAAAGCCATGCCAGCAGTACGGGCGTAGTGACAGAGGTCGGGGGCTCTCCTGGGGTCACAGGAGTGTGCGGGAGGCAGGACAGGACTGCTTCTTTGCTCCTTCCTCCCTATGCCCGCTGCTCCCAAAGCAGCTTGTCCCGTGGCCTTTCTGCCTGTACCGATCTGTAGCACTTGAGATCGATTTGTATGCTTGATTTGGCAACCTTCTTTTGGCTTGGGTCTTGGCACTCTGGTATGTCCTTAATCCTGTAGATGCAAAAAAGCCTTCTCTATCTACTTTCTTCACTCTCCCATTTGTTAACTGGGTAGTTCGTCTGTTGACAATTGCTTGAAGTAATGCATTCTGTAGGAATGGTTTTCTTGCTTAGGAAGAATCCTTCTCTCTGCCAATGAATCTGTCATATTCTTTGTAGTGTATGTTTTTATGGTCCTACGATGTTTATATTTAAAATAATTTTACCTACATATTCCCCCAGTACTATTTTCAGAATTACACTGCCTACAAAGTGATCTCCCAGAAGTATTTTTTTGTGTGAAGAAGTAAAGAGTAAAAATGGTTAAATCAGACCTCTGACACACAAAAAATCACACGCCCCAACTGTGATTGTGGATGTCCAGACACTACTTCAAAAAAGTAGCATTGATACAACTTCATGTTTCTTCCAGCTGCTGATCTGGAGGTTGATTCTCAGCACACTGGACTATTCACTTGCAGAGTTCAGCAATAATTTTAGTCGTGCTTTAAAGGCAGCGACTTGGTCATACCAAGAAGCAGTGTTTAAGTGTTGTTTCTAAATCCAGACTCTGATCTAGAGCATTCAGCAGAGTGCAAGGCTAAGTTTCATTGAAGGGACAGTCTCCCTGAGCTAGGGCAGTGCTGCGGGATGCCCAAGGAGTTTTCTTTCCTTAAGCTGCGTTGGATGAGGATCTCCATTTCTGATTTAAGAAAGGAAGAAATGTGAAATCAAAGGGACTTCTTACTAAGTTTAACAGCACTCCTGTTTTTAGTAACTGCATTACCTCAGCTGATGATGCAATGGGGGTGACTAATTGCCTTTCTTATCCTTCAGACAAATTCTGTAGAGGTTCCTATTGTTGCTTTGTGTATGCCTGAGTGAACCGCTGATCGTTCTGAAATGTTGTCATGAGAAGAACCAATTATATCCTTAAAACTGCATTTAAATGTCAATAACCAGGCTCCCAAAGACGTGCTGGAGATTATTATTAAAATGATCATTATAGGTGGTATTAAAGTCATTATATTTAAATAAGAGCACCTACAGTCACACAAAACCATGGTAAAAAGCCTATGGGCCTTCACATTCCTTGCTGCAAACAACTCTCAAGGCAATAGCAGGTTTTCCTGGTTGTTTAGTTATTCCAGAGTAGCTCCCGAATGCACTTCGAAATGTCTGGTATTCACCTTTCCTGGACAAAGGAACTAGGATGCGTTGTGTCATGAGCTCAGTCCAAAGCAGTGGTTCCCCTGTTCCTCTGTGCATAAACGGCTTGACATGAGGTGTTGCCAAACACGATGCCAAGGCAGTCCTTCTAAATTTGAGGAGTGCTCACTGCAGTGGGAAGAATTTATTGGCCATTTAACAGCTGTGTGTAGTGCACTCAAAGGATGAATAAACAGTAATGAATTGGAGCAGCTTATGCTTTATTTATTTATTTTTGGTAGTGGAATTGGTAAGTAGTTTTGAATTATCTGGGCTGCTTCTAGTCCTTGCAGTAGGTAATTATCTGTTAGGCTTGCGATGATTTGCACAGTACTCTGTCCATCTGCATTTCACCTGGGGAAATCCGTGGTACGAGCTGAGAACAGCTTTGCTGGCTTTGGCGGGGGGAAGAGAGAAAGTCTTGTTATTTTCAGAGTAGAGCTGGCAGATTGTCATTGTTTCTGAGCTTCTTGTTTTACTGCTGTCTTGTGCTAGTGACACAATGTTCCACGGTTAGGAAATGTCAGCTTCATGGATGAGCCATCCAATGAGAATATCAGCCCTCTCCCCAGGATGAGATGTTGGCTGGGAGGAGTAAACTGCATGCATGCAAATCTCTCTCCTGGAGTCAGTTAAAGAGTTAGAGGGAAGAAAAATCATCCTGCCTTTTCTTCTCTGTTAACTCTTTGTTTCCATCTTTCAAAACCATAAAACTCTCTATAGATGTTATTACTGATATACATGTTAATGCGTATCTTATTTAGCTTTCTAAGCCAGGTGCACACATGCCAACTGTAACAGCAAAAACAGATGGTCGAAGTTGCTGAGGTCCCCTGGTATTTTTTGAAAGAGGGGATATTGTTCTGAATATCCTGGCTAATTATACTGTATGCAGTCACATTTTATCTGTGTTTTTCTCTTCTTTTGTTTGAGCAAGCTAGGATTTTTTTTTTTATTCTAAATTGAAGGTGATTTGTTGTTTAGAGCAGAGCACAAGCAGAATTCCTGCTTTTCCATAGCAGTTGAAGGGTAAGACTCAGAAACGCGTGATGCTTGGCTAGCTATTAAGAGTTTTTAAGATTTAAGATTTTTGAAAAAAAAGTATGTGAGAAAAGCTGGTTGAAATGAAGAAGTGTTTCTGAATTGGAAATTCAATATTTGTATTAAGTAAAATTAAGCCTAAAAGAAAATTAGAAAATATACTTTAGATTGTTTATATTTTCCATAAAATATACATTTAAGAGTGAGGGCAAAAGAAACAGTATTACTGTCAGAAATCACTGGTGGCAAGAATTAATGTGTAACGTTGTGACAGAATCTGGAGCCTTTCTCTGATGCGGCTGATACTGGCCAGAGTCAAGCAGCGTGCTGCCAAGGAGATTTCTGCCCAGGCACTTACTGAATTTCTTGTGGTCTGTGAATTCAGCTGCCTGATCCTGCAAATACACATACTTCAAGACGATTTGGAAATGAACAAGGTCTGCAAAATACAAACATAGCAACATAGTCTGAAGATTTTTTTCTGTCTTTCTTACCTGCTCGTTGAGAACAAAATGCTTATCTACTGGTGATGGGAGCTAGGATGCTAAGATGAGTAAACCAGGGTTCTGGATACGGAACCAAGATCGTGGGAAAAATACACATGGGGAAAGATTACGTTCGTGACTGGAAGACAGGTATTGGAAAGCATGTACTGTTCAGATCACGTAGAAGTAAAGGTTAAATTGGTCAAATAGCATCATACATCTGTGAATGAAAAGACACAAGCTAAGACTCTGTGAACAAAAAATCCACTTAGATCAAAATCAATTTTAGGAAGGATGTCAAATGATTTAACTAAAATAGATCTGCAAAACTTCCTCAGCCCCTCACAAGCAGATCTTAGTAATGTCCACACCTCTGCAACCAGAACTGTGTCATTGTAGATCTTTGCTTTTCATATAGAGTGTAGAAAACAAATGCTAATGTGGACAAAATATTCCTAGATGAAATTTAAAAGCCATCTTTCCCAGTTCATCATTGAACTTCAAGGAGGGAAACTCTGATGTCTTTGCCTCAGGCACCTAAAAATTCCTTTGGAATACTTCACATGATCTGAGTTAGATCTGTTCAAAAAAGACCTCTTGCTGCCTCAGCTGTAGGGACTGGCAAGGCCAGCTGAAAGACAGCATCAGTGCTTCCAGAGTTTGTTCATTTGAAGCTGTTTCCTGCTTCCTCAAATATCAAAAATGTCAGGAAAACATCGGGGCCTTAGCAGGAGGGCCTGCACAGAGCAGGGAGCTGCGGTTCCCCCATTTCACTCACACACAGGTAGGCCCCGGTGCTGGAATACGAGGTGCCCTGAAGAAAACCCCAGGACCTCCTTTCTGGGAGTCTCCCAAGACCTTGCTTTTGGGTGCAAGGAAGTCCTGGTCCGGTCACTGCAGTTGTGCTTTGCCCAGCTCCCTCCCCTCCATGGGCACACGGAGGCCAGGCCTCACCGGGCAGCGGCCTCATGCTGCAGCCCGAACAAAGTCTGCGGACACATCAAACAGAACCACGCCAAGCCCTTTTAAATTGGATCCGCGTTTGTTGTCCTATCGAAATACATATGGATGAGGAAGATAAAATTATTTTTTTGAAGACCAGTTCATTAAATTCTGAGGAATGTATACGACATACCTGCTGCTGTTCTTTAGTTCATTGTGAATATCCTTTTTATCAGCTGCCAAGTCCCTTTAGTGATTTCTCTTTCATGATCTTTTTTTGAGATAAAACAATGCATTTTAGAGATGCTACTGATGCCTTCAATCTAGCATCTGACCAGAAAATTGTGTTCCCTCTCGCAACTTCTTTTTAAACTTTATTTGGTGTCTGAAGTCACCTTACAAACCCTTTACTACCAGTTGAACCACTAACACCAGTGCCTGTAATTCCCATGACTTTAGTAAGAAGAGCAGCATTCCCAGAAAAGTGGGGGTTATTCCTTTTTCTTAGGCTAGAGGGAGATAGGCCATGCAGTAACTCCACAAGCACAGGGATCTATTTCTTTTCCAGCTGAGCTGTGTTCAGGGCCCACAGGTGCTTTCCACCCATTGCCACAGTTAAGCACAGCCAGCTGTCTGCACTAAGCCACCTGGTGGTGTTAAAGCAGTGCATTCTCATAGCAAGCAAGAGCGTGGACATGGGACTTAATGCAGCTCATCTGATGAATAGTAATTAATGAAGCCAGAGCACTTCAGCTGATTGTGATCATCTGCACAGACCCCCTGGATAGCACCACTCCCAACACAAAGCAAGCTCTTTGTGTGTCCCGGTAGAGGAGAAAGTTAAGTAACTGGAAGCATGGCAGAGCCGTTCTAGCTACTCAAGCATTAACAGATAGTAATTAAAAATCAGGACAAGAGGTAGGCTGCTCTTTGTTTTCTCTGATTCAGAGCTTGTCTGTCAGTAATGGGGAAGTCAGAGAAGCTAAGTGGGGCTTTGGGGGATGGGACAGGTGTTCTAGCTGGTTTTCTTACATTAGCTCAGTGCTTGCTTGGAAAGCAGAAAAATATGGCACATGCATGCAGTGGAATTGATTATCTGAAAAATAAAAGGTTGCATCTGGTGCCTTTAGCACCAAGAAACCTGAGAGAGTCCAGGGATGTGACACAGCTCTCAGCCTGGTCTAGAATTGCTGAGTGTTTGTTCTGGCTGCACAAAGACCAGGATCCACCTCAAGGGGGCTGACATGTTATTTGGCTGACTCAGAGAAGTGAAAGAATGAAGTCAAGGTAAAGAAACTGCTGTGTGGCAATTCCCTCCTGCTGCTTTTGTTTCACAGAAGATCATTAAACCTTAAAGGTAAGAGAGACATTGTAACCCTTTCTTCCTTGTGTCCTAAAAATAATGGCTGTGTTTAGAAAAGCAAATACAGGCACTTTGCTTTGTAATGAGATTTTTGAAAATGTATTTAAGAAACTATCATCTCCCAGGAGTTAATTGATATTAACGTTGGTATCTCTCCTGGTAATAAATTGCAGGAAAGGAACAAAACTTTCCACGGTACAACAGGAATCAGCAGCTCCTCTTTTCTCTGCTCTAGCTTTCAGCACAGAGCAGCAACTGCATGCTGCAGGTTTGACCCCAGAGAGATAAGGGATTTCTCTGGAGCATGATTTTCATTCTATCCTCCCACAGTGATCTAACAGAGTTTGTTTAATAACGTTCCTTTTGTTCTGGCAGATAATCATGGGCTGGCCCAGATAGCATCACAAATTTGCTCCTTTCCGATAATAGGATCTTATCAGGGTTTCAGCAGCATATACCATTTTACAGGATATGGCTTTAATTAAAATGACAATATGGAAGAGCAGAGGTCAGGTTCCTTAGTCTGGCATCTCTGTAACATCAAACTGGAAAGGGACAAGGTAATAAATGTCTTTCATCTAGTAGGAGAGAGAAGGTAGAGAACTATTTTGCTGGCATTAATCATCTGTTGGCTGGAGTGACTGCATTTGGAAGGTGTAGGGTAAGCTGTCTGTAAAGAAGTACAGTGCCTATAGACTGCTGCTAGTTTCCCAAAAGGACTAAAAATGAAGTGGTAGCGGTTATACCTTGCTTTTCAGTCTTGGGAATCCCTGGATGGGAACCTCATGGCTTGTGGCACGAAACACAAGATTATTGGAGTTCCCTATCCGCTGTGCAGTGCGTGCTACCCAAGGAATGCATAACTTGAAGCTGTTCAGTGCCTTCCACCAGCACTGGCACTGAGCACGTTGTGTAGATAAGAAACTTTTGGCAGCTCTCTGAACACGCTCTTCTGTGCCCCACGCAGAGACAGAACTCCAACCTTAAAGTTCACATATCACAACTCAGGAATCAATAGTAGCCCCCAGCCAGGCAAAGGTTCCTTATCTTTGTGCTGCTTAACGCTCCCTGATAGAGAAATCAGGGAAGGAACCTGCCTTATCTGTAGCAAAGGCTGGCTATCAACCCCCCAGCCCTGCATTATGCAGAGCCTTCCCTTCTCTTCCCATCCGCCATCTCAAGAACTCTCTGCAGTCCCTGGTCCTGCTCACCAGCTCAGCTTTGCATTGACAACAGCCTGTTCTCCCTCACCCTCTCCATCAAAGATCAGTGGGAGCCCAGGTTGTGCCGTGGTTACAGACCCACGGAGGTAGTGATGGTGTCAATAGCTGGGGAGAGGAGAGGAAACTTCTCAGTAACGATTCTCCTCCAAGAGCGGGTTGATTCCTCGTGACCCCAGCTTTCTAATGAGCAAGGGGCAGCAGAAGCTCGAGGAGACAGCGTGCTTATGTGGGACTTGAAGTTACGCCTCGTTCTCCAAGTTGCAGCTCTCTGCTGCTGTCGCTACCTCTGTCTTCTGGAAGTTTTCTCCCTTTGAAGGTGCATCTGTGACACAGCAGCACATCAAAGCAGGCACCTACCTTTAAGCGAGTGAACATACTGGAAGTTTTCAAGTACTAAGCACCTTCTAAATTGGACTTTCATTCTCTTAACGCTGTAATGCAATCAAGGCTAGTTATATGATGTCCTACATAACAAGAGATGACAATGGATGAAAAGGAAAAAGAAATCAGCTGACTTAAGGAAAAATAATTACTCTTATTCAGCAAGGCTGAAGTTAATATCTTTGAATTGTTGAATTCCCTGATAAATTCTCTCTCTTAGGAGTTTTTTTTTTATTATTATTAATCTTGGTGCTTTTCTTGCTTTGTTTTATTCCTTCATATGTATTTTGTACCTTTGAAAAGCTGAATAGAAGTGTTTTATACCCTGTCGTTGGCTTTGAAACCAGAGGAAAAGAAAATCATTCAATGTAATTCCTTTCCTGTACTTATAGTTTTTATTCCCTTGCTGAGTGTCATGTTCTAAATGCCTGATATGTTTGGCTTTGGGGATATAACGTAAAACAATTATTATTTTTTTTCATATCAAGGTCATGGTCACTTGCAATACACTTTTCATTTTCACAACACTGGAAGAAATGGTTTTGTCTGATTCTGCAAAATTCCTGGACTTACTAAAATGTTCATGTGTATCTAACTGCATATAAAATACAAACTTCTTATTTAAAAAAAATAATAGATCTGTGTTCTGGTGCAGAGAGCACAAATAGTGCTGTGAGCTGAAGCACTGGAGACTTCCTGTACTGTAGGAACTTTATAGCAAGTCACAGCTTTGCTTCTAATTGAAGTGCGGTCTCCTGGTAATGTTAGTCCAGTGTCACACTCCCAGTTAAAAATATAGTATCTGGCTTAAAAATGTGACACCTTTTTATTGGAGTTCATTATAAGTACCCTTTAAATAATCAGTAATTACTATCCTTTAACCTTTAGTTCTATCTTAAAACAGCAGTAACTTAATGTTATTTTATTTTAAGTATTAAGAGAAGACAAAATCATTATTTCAAAGCAGTTTAAGTTTTTGTCATGTGATGCATTCTTCTAATAACATCATAATTATTGTTTCCTGCTCTGTCATATTCCTCACTTCCTCACAAATTTTCTTTATAGCATGATCAAGGAATTGTCTACTTCAGCTGTTTGAGTGTGGCAGCGCAATGAAAACTCGAAGCATGAAGGCTGGAGACTGAAGGAAAAACTCCCTGGTAAGTTCTGTGTTCTTCAAAGTTACGTACTTCTGAGTATGCTCTGTTTGTTTTTTTTTTAAATGAGAAATCATATGCAAAGTGGTATCCAATTACACCATCCTATGGACTTGCATTACAGTCTCACCTAGTTTCTACAAGCAAAAGTTGGAGCCTTGCTTTGTAGGAATTGTGCAGAGTGATAGATGGTGCCTGATCCAGGTGCACTGTGCTTTAGCTATATAACATGGCATCAAAAGTGATAAGGGAGATAAAACTCCTCTGAGTGAATTGACCAGTCCTAAGGTCTTCATGTTAGTGGCTTCCTGCAGCCCAAGCTAGTGTCCTCGTGTTTTTCCTCCTTCAATTCATTATAACAGAATTTAAAAAATAATGTACAAGTGGTGACCTTGGATAATTTATCTGTGAATTTTGAGGAATGCTTGACCTCAAAAAATTCTTCCAGTAGTGATACGGGAGAAAGGAGAGGTAAGTTGTTGTTTTTTTTCTTTTTGTCTAGGTTGAAATAAAATTTTTAGTGTCATAATTGTCTTTTCTTTTACCTGTTTGGGAGTTGTAATCCACCTGTGAGAAACACTTCTGGAGGCTCTGCTGCCTGCAATACAAATGAGAGAGGAATTGTGCGTCAGTAAATATATTCAGTTCTGGTTTGTTTGTTTGGCTTTTGTTGGATTATTTTATTTTGCAATGGCAAATACCTGAACTATGATAGAAAGGTGTCCAAGTAATACTGAAGGTGTGCTTTATGCAATGCCTAGTTCCTGAGCAGAGTTAAGTTGCATACAAATAAAACATTGAATGTGGATGAAATACTTTAAACATACTCTAAGCAAAATATTTCCTTCTATGCATATCTGCCAACAGTTGACTTACGTGGATGTATTTTCATTTACTAAAGCAGATGTAATTAAATTCTTAAGATACCTTGATGATCAGACAAAACTATTCTGAATAATTTTTCCTGATAAAACATTAACGTGTGAACTCAGGCCTGGGTAAGTAAAGTTGAGGGGGGAGGGAGCAAACAAACAGAAAGTGAAACCCCTGCATTCCACTTCACGTTTTTATTTTCAGAGCTCAGTAAGTTTTCCCTATAGGCAGAGAAAATTCTACTTCATCTTTCATAGAAGGCCACTTCCACTAAGCTACTGACTTCATGGTCTCTCGTGTGATTGCTTATGACAGAGTTCATTGTATTTTGTTTGAGAACATAATTAAGTCTTTAGTACATGACAGTCGAGTGGCTAGACAATGTTACAGTGCTTGCTGCTTCCCTCTACTGCTTGTAACTAGAACTGCTTGGAGGTGGTGGAAAAAACACCTGGAGCTTGGTACCATTTTCAGGACAGGTTGCTTAATTCTGTGTGGTCAACTCCTTTTATCAATTTTCACTGTAATGTGTATGTCAAACTTTAGGAAAGCATTTGTGGGGCTTGTTCTTGACAGGTGGAATAGGTTAATTTATCTGAAAAAGAAGCAATGTTTTTCTAGATGGCAAAGGGATTATTGAAATGCTGAGCAGAGGCTCTTTTCTCCATTCCTGTCTATAGGCTGTTTCTCTGATGCTGCAAAATGTATGCTAAACATGTGCTGCTTATTATCAAATGCTAGGGTAGATCAGTGTTTTTCACTTGTCCATGCCTGCGGAAAACAATAGGAAGAAAGAGTTCGCCCCAGTAAGCAGCTTCTAAGCACTGCTGGCTGATAGGGGATGTACAGTGGGATTCATCTTCACTTTAGCACTTTAGCTAAATTGCCCAAATCTAGTAAAGTGAACCCAAGACAAATTAGACTGAAGTCATGTGGCAGGTTTGCTAGCTTTAGCATCAGAGTGCAGTTACTCTTAACGGTATTGATAGCATGGTACACAAGAGGCAAGGAATATTGGGTTAAGTTGGAAATGTGAGCGCTATCACCACAGCCCATTAAACCAATTGATGTCGCTTTCTTTTTTTTTTTTCCTGTACATACACAGAGCTTTTATTTTTTTGGTAAACTGCTTGAGTATGTTAGCTTAATTTCGGAGAGATTTCTCAACAAATTGTATGCTGAGTACGTTGCAGGGTGGGGAGAAAAAGATGTTTATGCCCAGCTTAAGGGGGGCTAAATGCCATCAACAATTATTTTTTGGAGACAGAGGCAGTCATCCTATCGCATGAACAATATTAACCATGTATTTTTCTTCACCTGCTTTGTTTATTACTACCTTGGAACAGTTTTTTGTGTGGGAGAGTAAACAAGGTGAATCTGAGTGCTCATCAGCCCAGAATTACAAAGCTCAGAATGCTGCAAAGCTGCTGCGACTGGTGCCTGCCTGACAGGGCAGCGGGTGCATTACTGGGTATGAGCAGTAAGAATAAAAACCTGTAAAACTTAATAGAAGCAAGTTCTGGGGGACTGTCTAATCTGTAACTGGGGGAATTTTTAGGAAAATTCATAAGTTTAAAAAAAAAAAATCTATCTCTGCCAGATATAAACTTTATGAAAACATCAGAGCATTTGGCACTATCCACAGAATGATGACCTGTTCATATTCTGTGGGAACTTTTATGAAAAGCAGTTGAACTACAGCTCTACAGCAAGAGCTCCTGTCACAAAATCTGCTTTGTTGGTGGGCGTTTCAGTGCCACCATGACGTGCTGTGCTGCTGATGCAGGAATACCTGGTAACTGCAGCACTAAAGGACCGCAATTGCCACTTCCAGAGCACGCAGGCTGAGTCCGTGGGTGGTTTTGTAGGGGGGTCATAAAAAGATAACTGAAGAATGAAGTTACTGATTAGTTTGAAATCCCTGTGCAGGGGTCTGCAGCCTCAAGAAAATGTTTTTAGGGCTTCACATACTGGAACAGTTAGCTACAGTTGTATAAATTTTGATTTTTAACTGCATGTTTCCTTGTAGGAAATAGCTTACCGTTCACTACAATAGATGGCATTAGTGTATTGCTTGTCTGTGAGGCGCTGCAGTGAAGTTGTTGTGGGCTTCTTGTTTTGTTTTTCCTATCAGTTCCACATGGGTGATGTAGAGATAAAAACTTGTTTTGTGGAAGAGAGAGGAAGCCAGACCAGCCAGCGAGCTCAGAGTTGTGCAGGTGGTTTGAGGAGTACTGTGGGTGGCAGGCTTTAAGGCTGCGGTTATACTCAGAGGCAGCATCATTAAGTAGGGTTTTGCAGCCAAGACCTCTTGTTCTTACCCACATACCACTCCCTGCACTGCACATTTGTATGATGTGGGGGAATCACATCGCAAAATAAATGCAACTTGAAGAAAATACTTTCTAATTAGTATATTTAATTCAGATCTGTTTCACCGTCTACTGCACAATGTGGCTGTCCGGTACCTTTACTGGCACAGCCCTTGCCCTGTGGTGAGACTGGCAATGAGAAGCTGGGGCAGAGGGACCCAAAAGTGCTGACAGTGACAGCCAGCTGGTCAGTGCCAAAGCCCACCTTCAGTCTAAGGGACTGAATGTAACTTCCACTTATTATTTTCTTATCTACTGTGTATTTACAAACTGAAGGAAAAAAAGGTGTGAATATATGAGAACACTCTGAAGCTGAAGCATAAAATAAGTGTTTGAGCAGCGTGCGTCTATTACCAGAGGCTGTGCTTTCTTTCAAAATGGGGAAAGCTAATAGCAGAACAGCTTTTCTCACAGAAATCTCCTCTTAATTCAGGAACTGGTTGTGATGTTTGTGTTGCTGTCATCTCTCTGCACAATCACATCACTTGCTCAGCTGTAGTAGGTTCCTTAAAGTCTCTTGTCAGTGTTGCAGCACTCTCTCATCACTGCCACAGAACACTTGTTCATCTCTTGGTGGAGCTGTACAGATCCTTTGATGTGTTCTTTAAATTACAGTTGTCTGAGATACTTAGTTTTTTTGTGTGTGTTTTCTTTTTTTTTTAATCAATGCCTTTGAGATGCTTGAGTTTCTCTCTTCTTCAAAATAGTTGAGCAATTGTAGAAGTGAGTGGATGGCCATTATCTGCTGCCCTCCTAGGGACGTGCTGTTGCATTCACACAACCTGCTTCTCCATCACAGTGCACCTGACTGAGCTGGAACAGAGCAAAACCCTCCTGGCACAGCCTGTGTATCCCAGTAGATCCTGGTTAGTGCCGTAGCAGGACATGCCACGTCCTGCTGGTCTCTGCTGCTTAATGATATGAAGTGGGGGGAACTGCTGGGCTAGTTGTTTGGTGTTTGATTTGTGTCAACTGCCCCTTTTCAGAGAATGATAGAGCTTGCACCCAAGTGTGCTTGCGTTGGTCCTCTGCCTTGTAGCTGAAATGATGTTGTAATAGTTGAGGAGCTGCTCAGCTGCTTGTCTTTCATTCACACCTGAGATCATCAAACAGTTGAGTTTTGTGATGTGTCAGTAATTATGAGTAATTCAGATCTGTACTTACTAGGGGGATGCCCTCTGCTTTAGTGCTGGAGATTAAGATGAAAATAATTGAGCAAAGAGTTCACGTCCCTATCCCCCTTTTCCTCTCGTTACTGAAAAGTCATTACTATATGACCATTTCAAAGGTACAATTAGGTAACTTAATAACATGACACCTGCGTATTTCGAGTCCTGTCAAAATTGAACTTAATTAGGTCAGAAATAATCTCTCATTTCTCATGACTCACTGTGAAGTTTCAGTGCACTGGTTAGCAAAATGGGGAGAAAAGCACTGCGTACGATGATCCCAATGCATTCAGTAAATCAAAGCAGGGCGAAGAGTCCCCAGTCAAGCCAAACATGTTTGCAATTTAAATGACTGGTGCCTGCTTCAGCATCTTCCCTGGAGCACCTCAGGCTTCACAGGAAGCATGTGGCAACAGCCAGGCTAAAACTCCGACCATCTCATTAACCCTAGTGCAGAGCATTAGCATCTCTTCGTGCTAGTTAACCAATGTTCCTTTGTCAGGTTTCATATAAATACTCTCTGAGCTTTTCTGCCCTTTTTTTTGGTGTGTTGTTTTTTTTCCCCCCTCTATTCTCCAATTATAAAGCTCCTTTATGGATTTCCATCATCTTATGACCTGTGATTCTATCCGTCTGTATTTCATTACAGGACTGCAATCACATGTAGTCACCGAGTGTCTCTCAGCCTTCGCTGGCTAATTGCCCCGAGAAGGTCTTTGTGAATTCAGCTTTTCGGTGCCATATAAGTTTGGAAGAAAAAAGGTGGCAATAACTTCCCACTTGATACGAAGGTTCTGAACTTATTCAGTAATAGCCTTTTGAGAACAACTCAGGCTACCTCTGACTGCGACTGAAATAGCTAGACATGTCACTCACTTCTCTTCTGTGAAGGCAGAACAGAAACAGCCTTGCTCGATGTTTCGTGTCCCTTGCCCTCGATCTGTACTCCTGCTCGCAGACAGCAGCATCCCTGCCAGCTCTGAACTGCACTGTGCTCTGTGCAGCAATGTTTGGAAGAAGCTCTTTAAAGTCCCTTACTGCTTGAATCCGTTACCTTTTTTCTTTTTTATTAACCTCAAATTACAAATAGCAAGGCTACTGAATTGCTTGTCTGCTCTCCTGCTGCTTTTGCTTTTTTTGTTTGCTCTCAAAGCACACATTCTAATCCATGCACATCTCATCCTTGCATCATCCATTTCTTGTCGTGCACCTCCCAATCCAAGTAAAAGTTCAGACAGGAGGATCAGAGCCAGGATGCTAAATCTGGAATAGATATTTAGTGAGTGACTGTAAAGGATGGGGAGTACCAGTGATGGACGCTTTCTATTTGCAGTCTGAGCTCTTTCCACAGAGGTTAGAGCATGCTGAATAGCTGTCTGCCTGTAATCCAGCAGCAGTCACAACAAAAATGCCTGGGTGTGTGACAAGTGAATGTAGGAGGGATTTGATTGTTAATTTCTGTGGGGAAATCTAAAAGGGTATGGAAACAAAATAATGGTAATTAATGCCGAAGTAGGAATTCTTCTTTGCCCAGCTGAAGGAAGTGCTGTAGGTAAAATTTCAAGAGCAGCTGATTTCTCCAAATTAAGACTCAAGGAGTGAATTGGAGTATTAAGATTATGACACTTTCTAAATGCCCATTTCTTATGATTTTAAAATTGATTAGTGAAGTTCAAATGTTCATCACCCCCTTGGCATGTTAATCCACGTTTTCATATTCTGATGCAAAGCCAACCACTTCAGCATTTTACTTTTTTATTGGATTAACTTTGCTCTGTGGTGTTTGTCGATTTTTGGAATGCATAAACACAGGAAAATGCAAATAGTTGTATTTCATCTTAGATTAATCAAATTAAAAGTATAGATTTTTAACTCATCAGAAATAATGCCTTATGACAGCTCAAATGGTTACTTAGCTTTAAAGCACGTGGGGCACAGTTGTTTAAAGAAGCATCACAGGCTTTTAAAGATGAATTTTTCCCCCACCGCTGAGGATGCTGAAGGTTTTTCTCTGGAATGAAAAGGTTCGTATCATTTTTAATTAATAAGGAAACCAAAAATGACACTACCATTTTACTAAAAATGCAGGATAAGGAAAAGATCTTTCAAAACTCAAACTAAGAGTTAGGTACATTGTAAAGAGCGAGACTACATTATGGATCAGAGGTAAACATGTTACTCTGGTATCTTGATGAAAGATAAGGTAGAAATTGGTATGTAAGCCTGCCGCTTTCTTTGTGCTTGCACTTCGGAGTACTCTATCAAGCAATGAGTTGGGGTTATATTACAGGGCAGAATAATGCAGAAACCCTGAGATTCTCCCAGATAAGTCTTGGCTTTAGAAAAGTAGATTTGAGCTTCCTGATGGGAAATCAAAATCATGTTATCAGGTGTGTGTTTGTACAGTAAATTATTCAGCCACTAGATGTCCTAATGCACAATGCAGATCTGCAAATCCAGCAGGAGCAGTGCTGTACCGGCATTACGAAGCTGGGGCACAAAATATCTAGATGATGAGCGTTTAGCCTATGGACTCCAAAACCACAGAATATCACTGAAGAAGCTGTGACTTCTGAAAATATATTCACAGAAGGCTCACATGCAGGCTGTGACTGCCTGGTTAATTACCATCATGGATAGATGCTATGCTTCTATGCTATCACGTCAGATGCTATACCAACTCAGTCTGTTAGGGATTGATTCTGAGCACCATGTGGCTGAATCTTGCATCCTGCTACTAAATACTCTTACTGTATTTTGGGTATTCCATCCTGTTGTTTTATAAGACTTGACAAACTCATAAAAATGCAGACCCACTGCTAAGGGCAAAGGTAATTTCAGGGTGAATTTCAACTGTTTCTATGTATTTGTGATGCCTTGCTCTGCTCAGCTGTTACTTCTGTGTTCAGGCACATAAGACTGGCTCTGCTGCTCAGACTGGAAGTGGTTCATCTGCCCTGCAACCTGCCTCTGAGAGGAGCAGGAGATGCTTAGGCAAAGTAGAGCATCCTTTTCATGCTCTTATCTTGACTGTTTTTCAGATCCAATTTTGTTTAGGGTGCTCTTGTGAGTGAGAGGAGGGGAAGGATAAATGTCCAAAGTATGATAAGAGCAAGGATGTTTTTTATTGACTTGTGTGCTGTTATGACGGAGCCCATTCCAAGTGCTTCACATAATTTCATTACTTACTACTTGCTACAGTTGGATGTTCTTGTCTACTCCTGAATTATTTACCTGTTGTACAGATGTGAATATTTGCATTAGAGCCAACTGGTACGTGTGTAATGTGCTGTGATATGTATCAATGAGTTGGGTGCATTTATTCTCCTTTTATCATTATATCCATTGTGCATACAATTTTTCAGATTCAACAGTCATCTCAGGTATGTTTTTAGTTGCAAGAGCTGCAAAACGAAGCAGCTTTGTTTTCACCTGTTCCTGAGAGCATGTCAGCAATGCCCTCCCCCAGCCTATTATCCGACGAGCAGGTGATGTGAATTCTGATTTATTGCAAATCACCTGTGGGCTCCTCCAAGGCTGTACATCAAATAAGGAACAAAACATAATCACCTGGCTGCAGGCTTCTGTGTTGCACTTGAGAAGAGATACGGACTGAAAGCACCTTTGCAAACTCAGCTGGAACATTTTGCTGAGCTTCCAGTGTGGAGGAGGTGATTTTTTTTATTTTTTTCCTTCAGGCTGTAGCCATGTGGTTTATTTGAAATTATTGGGATGTTTACATATTCTAGCCAGAAAAATTACTTTGTAGTTGTAAAGTGCTGGTTAATAACTTAATGTGGTTGAAGGTTAGAAATCTGTAGGCTCTTTAGCAGCTATCTCAATGGCACAGCCTGAGATGGAACCTGAGATGTGGAAAAATCATGCTCAGAAGAGTGGGGTGATGGCAGAGCTGAAGGCTCGAGCCAAGACTCCCCGTTAGGGCTCTGCCCATCCCTCCCACAGGCATTTTTGTGCCAGCTGAGTGCATGGCTGCTCTGATCGCCGCATTCAGGAGTTGCTGTGGCTTGCTGTGTTTCTCCTTTTTGCTTTCTGCTTAGTTTCTTTGTCAGCAGCTGCATCAAACTTCAGACTTTCAGATTCCAGGAAATCTCAAAACCCAGTTATGAAATATGGACTCTGTCAGAAAACAAACACGGCTTGCTATACAGCTTAACCCTTGCAATGCGAAGGATGAACAAACTTCTTCCTTCTAGCATTTTCAGCTTCTCCGTTAGTTTTTCTCCATTTTCCTCCAGTAGTGCCATTAATCCTCTTCGGTGGATTCCTGCCTTATCTTTCATTCTTGCTCACACCTTGATATCAGAAGGGAGATCACAGCTTTCCCTGTGACTTCCCTGTTAAAAGCTCTGCGTGGATGGCCTCTGTTAGAAATGGTGGCGTGTTGGGCTGTCGTAGCACATTGAAGCCTTGTTTCTGTAAGGTGCTGTACTATCGGGGTGTGTATCAGTGCCTACAGAAGGTAGGATCTCATCTATAACAGCATTTCCCCAGCTCAGAACTTGCTGCAGTCTGCCCCACACGATGTCTTTGGCTGTCGAACGTTTTGCTTTTTGTATTTCCAGGCGCCCTGACCGAAGCCACCAGCTGTTGCCCTCTTCTCCTTGTGCTCTCTTCCTTTCAGATTGCTTGATCAACGGAGAGCTCGATATTTTTATCTAAAGCACCAAACACTGACTCAGTGGCAGAGGCAAAAATAGATGGCTAGCTGAGCGTGAGGGGCTGTGTTTGTGCTGACAAGGGGGCACGGTGGGTGCTGGCGTGCAAACCTCCCCGGGTGCCTCCCCAGCCCTCTTGCCGTGTGGTTTTGGGGGTGATGGTGGTTGTTGGAACTCATTAGCTGTAGAAGTGACCTAAAAGGCTGTTGAAGAAAATGTATTTTTCATATATTTGCTCTCAGCCTTTGCCACTCTGCTCTCCGTTGTGAGCAAAGCCGGGCACATGCGTGACAGAAAGGGAATAAGAGATCTTCTGATGTGATGTTCTCAGATATTGATTTTTTTTTTCTCTCTTAAAATTCTGTTTACAAATTCCTTTTTCCTTAATTATTTGTTTCCAGCTGAAAACGGTACAAAGCTAGCCTGCAGGACCAAATGCCAAGCCTCGTCCTCACGTCCGTGTCACTAATCCCGTTGCGTTTTTCTAGAACTTACCAGCCAGGGGCTGCTGGGTTGGCAGCAGCTGCCGAGGGCATGGGGTGCGAGGAACGAGGACGGCATTTCAGGTTTGGGGTGGGTTTCTTTGTTTTTTGTTGTGTGTTTGTGCACTGCTGTAGTAGGTTGGCTAGCAGCAAGCCCTGCTGGCTGTCCCTAAAGGTGGCTTTTGGGGTCATGAGTGTGCCCCGTGTGGTTTTATCAGGGGGGACCCCACAGCGAGTGCTTGGGTAGCACCCATGGGGGGTTGTCCCTGGGGGGGGGATTGTCCCAGTGCCAGGCTCTGGAGGGGGTCAGGGCATGGGTTGGGAGGTGTGTGGGGGGGGAAGGGAGAGGGAAACAGTGACACTCCTGGCAAGAAACAGCATTTTTGATCACAGCCCCATGCAATATTAATGAAGATGGCACCAAATGTGTTTGCTTTGGGGTCGGGGGGTGGCTGCTGGAGGAGTTCCTCATGGGCTCGTTAAGAGATGAAGTACTGTTCTTTTTCTCTCTTTTTTTTTTTTTTTTTTTTGGGGGGGGGGGGGAGTTAAGTGCCCAAATCCTGAGGGGATAGGGGGCAAAGCAGCACCCTCTTACCCCCCAAAAAAATAACCCGGATCCCCTCTGGTGCAGCCGAGGGGGCTGGGGTGGGGTCGGGTGAGGGGAGAGGGGTGTGAGGGGGTGGTGAGGGGTGCTGTGGGGTGGTGAGGGGGGTCTGAGGGTGCTGTGGGGGTGCTGAGGGGGGTGCCAGGTGCTGCCCCCCGTCAGTGCCCGCCCCGCGCGGCTAATTGGCTGTGGGGGAGGGGCGGCTCATTAGGGATGCGGCCGGCGCTGGGCGGGCGGAGCGGCAGCGGCAGCGCGGAGCCGAGCGGGGCGGGCGGGGAGGCAGCGCCGAGCAGCCCCGCGTCCGAGCGGAGCGGGGTGCAGGCAAAAAAAAAAAAATAAATAAATTAAAAATAAATAAAAAATAAATAGATCCGGGAGGAGAGAATCGTGCCGGCTCCGCGGGACCGAGCGGGGCTTCGCCTCCCCTTGTCCTTCGCAGAGCCGCGGCATGGGGGCTGCGGGGAGGCGCTGCCCGGAGCGGCTGGCGCTGGTGCTGGGGCTGTGCAGCTGGGCGGCCGCGCTGAGAGGTAAGCAGGGACCCCCCCTAAACCCCCGGCTCGTCCTCGGGGAGCTGCCGGCAACTTTGGGACCGGGAGGGACACGGGGGGGTCCCCACTGGTTGCTCCGAGGGGCGCCCGCGCCAGGGGCTGGGGGCGTGTGGTGGTACCAGGGCGCCAGGTGGGGGTCGGGGGGCTGGGGGCTCTCCCCTGTGTGTGCCGCTTCAGCCCGGTGAAACGCTGAAATAATATTTTGGGGGAAGGAGGCAGAGGCTGTCGGGCACCCCACACCCATCACCACAGCATGGGGGCGAGGAGCGCTGCGCTGCCTGGGGGCCACCCGGGCACCTTCCCGGCCAGAGACCCCTCAGCACAGCCACCGCCATCAGCTGCTTTTCCCAGGACAGAGCGAGCTCCTAACAGACTCAGTAGATCCTAAAAGATCCCTCTCACCGTCCTCATCTCTAGCTCTCTGTGGGCGTCTCTCCTGGCATCCCTGTTGTGGCCGCGCTTCCATTGCCTTCTGCGCGCCCTTTGCTGGCCTCAGTCGCCTCAGGGAGCCCCCGGCTGCCACCTGGGTGCTGGTGGCACCTTGCTGTGGGCCCGGGGTCCTCACTGGCCCCTTGCCCACCGTGCCCCCAGCTCCAGCCCTCCGTTGGTGCAGGGGGCAGGAGGTGGTGGCCTGCTGGAGGGCCCCTGGGGCTGAAAATCGTGCTTTGCGGAACAGCGACCGAAATCGTGAGAGTAGGGTGAAGTCTAGCATTCCGTAATTTCTTAAATACTCCTGTTAAGAAACATCCCTGATAGCAAAGGACCGTGTGTGTATGTGTACATTGGTGCCGCGAGGTGCTTGCTGCTTTTTTGTCTCACCCATCTGGCACAACCCTGCGGCAGGTCTTGCGCTGTGCCAGGTGCAGTCAGGATCGGGCCCTGTGAGCTCCCCAAATGTCCCGCTGCAAGTCTCACCTCTCGCCTTGCTGCTAAGGAGTAAGTTTCGGCCATCTAATTGAAGTCTGCCGTGCAGGGCGTTTCAAGTTCTAGACTGCAGCAGAGTTGGTTTGGGGCACCGTCATGAGGAAGAAGAGGTTTTATTTCAGGTGGGTTTGGTGGCTGTAGGCTCTCGGTTGCATGGTGTTCCTTTGTGGCTTTGGCTGAAGCAGTTCACCTCGGTTACCAACCCACTGAGCTGTAAACGTTTGGTTTATGAAGTTGTCTAAGAGCTGCCTCTGAAACAAATTGTATTCCGGGATTCTGCACTGAGTGGGGTTTAAAGAAAAATGAAATGATTGCAGATAACCTTCACGCTGCATTTTAAGTCTGTTGGAATGAATATACACATGCAGCTTTGGGCTTTTATTTTACAGTAAACAGTGCGCAGACACTGTGGTAATTTGGAAATGAGAAGAAAGTCACTAATTTTTTAATCTCATTGGTGTGTTTGAACTAATTTTGGGTTGCACGCATCTGAATAAAGATGTCTCTAAAGCATGAGTGTTAGTATTCCTCTGCATCTTGATATTAAAGCCTAAAGCTACGTGTTACGTGGTGTTCCTAGATCTGAGTACATTTTGTTGTAAATAAGCATCGTTTAGGGATTTTCCTGTTTCTATTCCAATAGCATCTGTGCATTTACTGTACTGCTTGGTAGCCACTGCATCTTGCTGCTGATTTTATTATGATAAAATGCTCCGGCAAGCCACCTAATGGAATACAGGTAAGGCTGTGGACAACAAGCTGTTGAAGCAAACGTCTCCTTTTTAGTTTGAAAACATTGGATTTTTTATTTGCCTCTTTTTTTTTTTAAACATAAAAAAGGCACTCATAATATGCATCTAGAGGGCGGCGTATGTATGTAAAGCATTATTCTGGACCTAGGAACCAGGAGGACAAACCAGTTTCTGGACAGCAAGGCTCCTGGAGAAATAACGCTTGTTTTAGAAAGATAAAAACAGCCAATTCTATTGATACTGAAATAAATCTAGTGGTGAAGGCAGGACTGATAGGCAAGGTATATGTATCCTGATTGTACCTTTTGTCTTGCATTTAATAACATCCTTGTGTAAATTAGATGAGCCTCCGTTGGTTTCATTATGAATGGGCTGGAATTTCATCTGTGTATCTAGATGCTACCCATATTTGCAAAGTACTTCATTGTCAGCGGCTTAGAGCTGTGTAAGAGCCCTCACTGATGCTTTATTTGAGGAATGTTGTTGATCTGCTGCAGCCAGCTCTGCTTCAGAGTTGACTCTGCATTAGTGGAGTAGAGGTTTTTCAGGTGTCCTGATTTCTACATCTGAAAGGAAGTGTTATTTCTGTTGTTTTATTAGATTGACTCAAGTCCTCTTTCTCTGTTCCTGATACCCTGCTGAGAGTAAAGCTGTTTGATTATTTGTAAGTGCATTCAACAGTTTACTGTCTGAAATATTTCTCACATGCCAACCCCAATTGCATATACACTGTGTCAGCAGGTTGATTTATTTGATCTTAAAGTTTTCATGTCATCAGTATCTCAGCTGTAGATTTGGCATATTAACAAGTGATATAGGGCTAAAAAAAATTAAGTAAAGACAAGAGTTCTGTATCTCTTGTATGACTTTGTTCAAATCACAGTTCAGAAATATATTTTAGGACAAAGCATTCATTAAAATAAACTGCATGCCCACCTTTGAAGCATCCTTCCACTCTACCATATGGTGTGTAAGGTCTCATGCATGTTAACCTGCTAATTCTAATTTGATATTAACTTTGCAGCTGCTCAGAAAATAAACTTCGTTTACATATGGGTTTGGTTTTACTCAATAGTTTCTCTCAGATCTTCACAGTGATACAAGCTTGGTTTGCTTGTGGTATAGTTTTACTTTTCGTAGGTAGAGAAACTAAGGTTTGAAAGAAGGTAATATGCTTATAGAAAGCCATAGGAAATGTGGGAACTCAGAAGAGCAGTGTTCCAAAACTGGGTATAAAATGTGGAAGTTGTCATATTGTGGAACTGATGAAGCATCTATGCTTGCACCTGTTTTGTTTGTTTTAAGTCCTTGTGTTATGGCTTCTATTTAGTCCTGATTTTTTTTCTGCATCTCTTGATGTACTCATAGTCTGTTGTAACGTAGTTTGTGAGATAGTGAGGTAGTGCAAGTATTTCTATTGAGTATGGGACTGACTTTGGACATGAATATGCTCTGATTTTTGTCTGTTATAGGACACTGATCCTTATGAGGATTGTTTTAATTTGCACTCTGAGAGTACTTGAGTATGTTACTGCTTTGCACAGGAAGGATGCAATGAATTTCTGGCATGCTACGGATCAGAATGGCATTTAGTTTGCCTTCAGTTACACAAAAAATTGAAGAGTTACATGTTCCATCCTGTCTTGGAAGTGAAGTGCACGCAGTCTCCATCGTGTGCTTCCTTTCTAATGCATGCATCTCTGTGAAATACTTCATTTTTTGAAAAATGGGATAATTCTTCCCTCTAAGGCAGTGCATTGCAGTGGTGGTTTTTCCTGGTTTATCCTCATATGCATTTGGCTTCTTCATATATGTGCTCAAGAGATGTGCAGTTCCGATCTTTTCAGACGTAGAAAATAAACCTTGAGCTCTACAAGGGTGAAATGAGCTTTCCATGCTATGAAAGAAAATGTCCATCTTCATAGAGTGAGAGGACTTTGTATCGAGGTGAATTTCGGCAGGGCAGAATAGACGCTAATCTGCTGATGATTGCACACTGAATTACAGAATGCAAACACCAACAGTCGGATATAAGCTACGATGGAAAATTACTTATGGTGCAAAGGATCCCTCAGGGCCACTTGATGTATATTTTCTCTCTTTTCAGTCCTGCTTTCTGGTGAAAGGTGGAGTCTGGGAAAAAGCAGAATTTTAACACCAGAGGCTGCTGTTTCTGTTGTTTTTAGAAGCTGCTGCTGATGCTGTGAAGCAGATGGTCAGCTTCGTTTGTATGAAATGGAAAAAGGTTTCGTTTTCCAGTCTACTTTTAAAGAACCTTAATTACCATGTTGTGTCACATTGCCTTACCTTATAGCACAAATATTTGTAAATATGCATTTTTTTTTATACTTCATCATGTTTTACTAGAACTCAGTAAAACACATTTTAGATATTTCATCTTGCAAGTAGGTATTGTAAGTTGCTGACACTATGTACAAGGCTTGGTAATCCCAACTTTGTAGTGTACCTTCATAATTTTGATTAATATCTTTTTTCATCTACCTCCACCACCACCCCGTGCACTCTCCTTTTGGTGGCCTTTCTTAAACACCATCCAAAACCGTTGATAATAAGGAAATGGCCATGGCAGGCTCTTGGTCACTCTGGTCCACTTAACTTGTTCCACACTGCTGAACACCAAATACTTTATAGGAACTTCCTTGAAGGGGATGTCAGAGGACAATTAGACTAAAACATGAAGTTCCCTAATGAATATTCTGCTTGCTACTGCTGTAGGTATTTTTGTCTATTTTTTCCTGTTTGTTTTTTTTTTTTCTAACTTTTAACAGGTTACAGATCTCAGTGACACCCTGCTGCAGTGAGTTCACCTAGTTTCATTTAGGTTAAAGTATTTCCTTTAGGAAGCTTAGCATGCTTTGAATTTATTCAGCAATTAGCTTGCTTTTGGATTATTGAAGAGGATGAACGTAGGGTATCAGATCAAT
Organism: Anas acuta; assembly: GCF_963932015.1. Classification (NCBI taxonomy): domain Eukaryota; kingdom Metazoa; phylum Chordata; class Aves; order Anseriformes; family Anatidae; genus Anas; species Anas acuta. The sequence continues at coordinate 1,257,843 of NC_089005.1, read as the reverse complement.
TTGCTTATTCAGGGCATTTTGTGTGTGCTGCTGTGTCTGCATTGAGAAATTAACCTGGTTGCTTAGACAAGAATATGTACATGGAATTTCATGCACGCATCGTAAGTGTAATTTCAGTTTGTGGTTATCCTAGTCTTTGTATATTTTCCTTTATTTAAAAAAGGAAAAGAAAATCATTGCCATGTCTTTGAAAAGCATATCTCATACTGTGAACGTCTTGTTGGAAACTTCTGCTTAATGCATAGTGGAAAGAGAAAAACAAGCAGTCAATGACCTGAACTTGTGGATAACAATGGCCTGAAGAGTTCACAGAAACCCCAAGCCTGTTGCTCGCAAGTGAAAGGAGAAGCAGCCCGGGACTGCAGAGCTGTGAGAGAGAAGCAGTGGGAACTGGGCCAGCCCAGTGCTCACTGACCGCTGTGCTCCCAGCTGATGCCAGGTCAGCATCCAAGGGGAAAATGTCCTCAAGGTGGCTCCGTTCTGAAGCCTGCTCTGTCTTCTAGAGCCTGATGTTCACAGAAATGACCAATGGTGGAGGGAACAGGCGTGCCAGGCAGAGTAGAGGCAGCATCCAGTGGTGAGTGCAGCAGCCCAGCTGGCCCTGCTAATGCACCACCTCATTCCAGTCCCGTGGTGGTTTGCTTGGGATGTAGATGTAAACAAGCAACAATAGGAAAACTTTTAAAATTTATTCTGACTTTCATTCCTGTTGAAAACACCCCGTCTACCTGGCTGTCAAGAAACACAGGGCACCTGCTTTATGCTGAATTAAAATAATATTTAATATGCTTTGGCATCAAACTTTTGTTGTCAACTTTAACATCTTTCTGAAAACATCTACTCCTGGTCGATTGGAGTGTTATCTGCAGAATGCTGAAAGAAAATATTTTGGATCTCGTTTGGTGTGTGTTTAACTCGCTGCACAGCAAACTGCAATGCCATGCAGGCTGTTTATCTGTAGAGGGTTAAAAGAAGTGTACTGTTACTTGTCTTCTCGTTGGATGTGTTGCTTTTTTCTCAGTAGGAAATGCTTTTGTGGATCTGAAACTTTTCTTCTGTGATCATTTCTGCATGTGAAATTAAATTGCTCGAGTCCTGGCAGACAATGAACATAAAAAGAGCAAACATGGAGATTTCTTATAAATTGTGAACAGTTACTCACAAAATTGCTTCTATGCTTACACCATTCCTAATAATAAATTGCATTACAGAAAAACAAATTTGCTCTATTAATTGAATTCACCTGTCATATAAAACCAGATCTGATTTGCAGTTCAACAGATGTGTCTGCGACTTTTATGGTGACAAATGCTTCAGGTTAGCCGTGTTCTAGGCCAGATTTAAAACCGCTAAAGATCTGTGGTAAGCCATTACCCTTTGAAATATTAATTTCAACTTCCAATTCAGGAGGTATTTGCTGCTGCTGATGTATTGCGAGATATTTACTGAGTTGGGACTTTCCTCTACTTTGGCTGTAGAGAACATGGACTGTTTGCTTAGAGTAAAATAGTAATGCTGGGTAGCAGTTGGCAGCACTCTGCCTGTCAAAGCCACGTTCTGCAGATCAATAATGAATGCAGTGGACGCGCTGGAGGACGCTAGGCGGTGCGTGTATTTAACGCGTGTCACTCCTCTTTAGCACCGTGTCCTAACTGAAGGCTTCCAGATAAAGTCCTGGATGTTATGCACATCGTGTAATTCTCAGAGCTAAGTAATCCCGAAAAAATATAGGCTCATTAAAAGAGCTTTCTAATTCTGAAATTTAATTGTTTTTCCTAGATAATTATGCATTTTTAAAGACTTCATGAGCTTCCCTATATGGTTCATAGGCAAATGATCAGTAATTTCCTTTTTGTAAGAGGGAAAGTAGCTGAAAAATATTTAAGGGATAAACACAGTAGTGGGAAACAAACAAACAAAACTCCTCCTTCACCATTATAAATTACGGAGGCTTGTTAGAGTCAGTGGGTCAAACCTGTACGTCCAAAATTGAATAACTTGGAATAACTGTGGCTAAGGTGGAGTCACATGAGGTGAGATGCTGGAGATTTGTCTTATTTTTCTGTGTACTACGTCTGTTCCAATTTTTGCTGGGTTGGGTTTTGGAGACCCGTAATCAGCTGGAATAATGTATGATATAAGGCCCGACACATTATTTATTTCTGAGAGAAAGCAAACATCTCATCTCATTGCAGAGGGCTGTGCAGTAAATAACTTTGTGTAACAAAAAGTTTCCAGGTCTCAGCGTGAAACTAACCTTTGGAAAGGTTTTGTGCATGGAACACCAGGGACTAGAACCAGCACAGAACCAGCAGTCATCTTGGAGCCGGGATTTTCACGTAGCACACAGAGGGTCTGAGCGGAAGTTTGGGTTTTGGTGAGTCTGGCTGGCAGTTGTTTCGGGGGCTGCGAAATGTTGCTGTGAGACGTTCTGCTCTCGCTGCCACGTGGTGGGTTGTTGGAGGAGAAAGGAGGAGGGATTCCTCCTGCAGGAGCTCCCAGGCTGCTCCCTCGTTGGAGATCTGCCAGCCTGGCACCAAGAGCAGAAGGTTGGCGGCTATGTAACCCTATATTGTTTAACCTCATACTATAAGGAAAATGTATGTATTCATGCATTTTTCTTGTTATCAGTCCAGCTTCTTAGACGCCTTTTTTCCTAAATAGACAAAAATTCGGTAATGTTAATTTAATTTCTAGTAAACAGTGGTACCAGAAGAGGAAACGAGTTAGTCTTTTCCAGTTGTCATTGGGTAACACTGCGTAGCTCTTCTGAATCGGCAGAGGCACTCCATTAATACCAAGTTTGCCGCCGTAACAGCAAAACTCCCTCTACTCCCACTATAATACAAAAAAAATGCAGGGCTTATTTTGTGTCAAATGAGCTAACAAAATAAAAGATGAATTTGAAGTATTTAATCTGTCAGCATCAATGAATCTGAGAGGATTATCATCCCATTACCGCTAATAGATTTTTTTTCAAAGATAACTCAGCTCCTTGACTTGCCTATTTCTATGAAGATTGTTATGGATCTAATTTAGACTACGATTTAAATATTCCTGCTCTATTTTGATTGAATCTGGGAGTTAGGAATGTGTTACCTGGTTTATGTTGAGCTTGATAACTTTCCTTCAGTCACTTGAATGCAATCATTCTTGTGTCTTTAATTCTTCACAAAGATTGTGTTGTGTTTTCTGGTGTGAGTTGTACCAAACGTAACTTAACAGCACATGCTTGAGAGCTGTAATTTAACAAATTACATGCCAGCCTCCCTTTGCTTCCTTCCTGAAGAATTAGTGAGAGGTCGGAATGGCAAAAATAAAACTTGGCAATACCCTTGTGATGGATATCCTCCTCCTCCTTCAAACGAGTAGCAGCATTCCTGTGGAGTTACTCTAGTACAAGGAGAAGACTGAAGATGGGGATTCTCATCTTCTGAGTGACGTAACCTTATCTAGGCCTGCCAGTGACACACAGTTTTTTGGAGATGAATGGGTATAACTTCATTCTTTGCCTTAAAGAAGTAGAAAGGGAACAACTGTATCTTCCTTCTACCTATCTTCCAACTCTGTGGGGAGGAGGAAGAAGAGGACGCAGGCAGAGAAACTTCCTAATTCCCGATGGAGCCCAAGTTGTAGGATTTGACATAACTGAAATAACCCCCTCACAGAGGTCTCAATGTTCAACAATTAGAAGTTCTGCAGCAAAAGAAGACCATGGGATCATTGGTATTGGTCAAAAAATTGGTCAAAAAGCTGTCGCAAGACCTTACAGCACACGTGATGTGCCACCAAGTTGTGTGTGAGGGTTAAAAGTTTGCACGAGTTGTAGTGGGACCTTGCTGCTGCTTCATCAGTGGGATCATCCTAACCAAAGCTGGGTGAACTGGTGCTCCTGTTGCACGCAGAACGTGGCAGATCCTTAGTTCTTTCAGAAGACGAACCAGAGATTGCATGTAAATGCAGGCTGCATCAACCTCGTAGAGCTGTAATCATCGCCACAATTAGCATTGCAGCGCTGTAGCTCGTGATGTCAGACTGAATTACATGGCTATCAAAATTCTGCCGTGTACTTCAAGAACTGTTTGAATTCTGTGCATAATTAAAGGATTTTCAGTCTCCAGTATTGTTTTCTCTAGTTTGCCATGTCTAAGCACCGTTTCTTATGTGAACGCATTAAATACAGAAGAGGTGGCAAACATAGGAGCAAGTCCAGCAGTGATGGGATACCACTGTAGGAAGGGGAAGACTTGTAAAACTAAGAAAATAGTGGCCACCGTACTCTTGGTTCTTCACCTACTGCTTTGATATGAAGTTGTGTGTAACTACGTGATGTTTCTAGCTGGTTTTACCATTTCCAGCAGATCAGCTTCAGCCGCCAGGAACTGATTTGTGTGTTGCTGTTTGAAACACAGCTGTGCTCTTTAGCAGTTCTCCCCCTTGAAGATATGAAAGCACTCAAGAGACTTCATATTTTTTTCAAAGGGCAGGAGCAATGTTTGTGAAAGGGGGGGTGTACAGAAAACTGACTGCTCTACCCTTACGGTTACAGAAAGTGCTGTCACTGACATCCTCTATAAATGTTCTCCAGCATCTTCTGGGTGAGTGAAGGGGCAGTGTAGGCAGAAGGTGAGGGAGCTTCTTTCTGCTCACCAAACATCATTACTTGTCTGAAAACACATTGTGTGTACTATGTGCTGTTTCTTCTCCTTCCTCTTAAAGAATCGCCTCATATAAGAGAGAAAAGAAGAATAAATGTTTTGGAGCTAAATTCAGAGCCTGCTGCTGCACACTGTGGTGGTAGTTAGCCAACCTACAGCCCCTGTGAACGAAATCTTAGCCATTAAGGACTTGGCGGAACTGGTCTTGAGAGATTTTGGTGCCATCGGAATGTCAGTTATAGTTAAAATCTCCTCCGTCCTGCAGGGACAGAAGATGCACACCTCTCACGATGGGAACAAATAACAACTGCTCTGTGGTCCCGTTATATTTGGCTGCACTGCACCTGCTGCAGCATCATGCAGCCTGCACTATTCCATCATCCCAGCCTGTCACGCTTCACCTCCGAAGCACTTAAACGTGAGAGAGTAGAGGGAGCTGCTCATGGGAAATGGGACTTGGCTTGGTACTGGTTCATGTGTTTAACCCTGGCGTTCTTTGCAAGCATACACCATGCTAAAAAAAAATGCTAACAGCTCATGCAAAGGTGGTTTTAACCCATTGAAACATCTGTGTTGAAAATTATTTATTAAAGGTAGAGAATAAAGGGAGGTTTAAGCTATTTTTCATACTGTATAGCTAGGAAGAAACTTCATCAATACAGAAGATATGATTGGGGGGAAGCAGGGGAGAGTGACCGCTTCATTTTTCAGTGCACAGTTCCTCTCACAGCTGGAGATGAAAATAAACAAAAATCCCTAGGTGTTCTTGCTTTTTGTTATTGTTGTTCTTGTGTTTGTTTAAGCCAGACAGTCACAGAATGACATGCAGCACGTCCAGACAGGACACTGGCTTGTACGCATAGGACTACACTGCCCAGTGTTTTTTGTCATATCATGCAGAAAGAAAACAGAAGGGAAGCAATGACATTTAACTCAACCCCAAATGAAACATGTAGGAACCAGCTTTGGCCAAAAAATGGGGTCCCTGTGCTCTTAAGTTGGGTTCTGCTGCCATTAAATAGGGCTGATCTTTGTAGGGTACTTGGGTAAAAGGCATTCCACCTGAAAGGACATCTGAAAGTTTGGAAGAGCAAAAAGCATCGCTGTTCCTAGAGCAACAGAGCAATGTTCTTTCTGATTTAGACTCCAGGGTCATGTAAGCAAGCTCTGTTTCTGTGTTGAAGGCTCTCTATTAAGACTTAGCTGGTGCTGATACATGGTAATGGCTCATGATGCCTCTCATGAGCTAGCCTGACCCTGCAGGCTACTTAAAATTCCCGTTCAGTGTCAGCTGTGAAGCAATGTCTGAAAGCCATAAAGAGGGCTGCAATACTCCAGTTAATTGCCAGTACCTCTTTAATGCCCGTTGAACTCTTCAGATCCTTCCACAGTTGATTATTTTCTGCAGTTGTGATGTGAGAGAAAAGGATCACTTAATACAGGGGATTCAAATGGACGTGGAATAAATAACTTGTAAATTCTAAACAATAATCCATTACACTGGGGTCTGTCATACCTGAGGGCAGTTTGCTTCTGTTTTTATACTGTTATTTTAGCTTAGTAGTGCTAAAGTGTGTACTTGAAAATCTTTATATTGGGCTGGAGAGTATTATTTTGTTGGGAAACGAAGACACTGCTATCCTTCAAAACACTTCAACGTATATTATCTATATATTTTTTTATTTAGTGAAGCTTTGGGAAATAATTAACTATTGCAACACGTGCCGTGTTCACAAGCCATGCTGAACTTCACGGAGTTCCTAGCAGCACCAATGACTTTGACATTTCCAGATATTTTCAAGGTATAGTTGACATCTGAAAACCTCCAGGTGGAAACGTTGTTTCATGATTTGTTAGCTGATCTTTTGCTTGTCTTCCGGTGATTTTCTCTTGGCTTAGGCTCAAGATTTTCTTCTTTGCTTCTGTGGGATTAAGTTGGATCTGAGTTTGAAAAGAGACAGCGGTTAGGGAACAAGAGGGAAGCAATAAAATCTATTTAAATAAAGTAGTTTCTCTTCCTAGGAACAAACAGAACTTGTTTTAAGCCCAAGCTGTTCTTCTTGCACTTCTGTTTATTTTAAATCTCCTACCACTGTGGAAGGTGGTAGGAAAAATCCTCTTCGTGGCTATTTAAAATATTTTCTCAGTGGTTTAATAACAAGAACTCATGAAATTCTGTTCGAGCATCTGATGCCACCATCCTGCAGCAGTAACACCCAGTTGCTCCTTTTGCTCCTGGTGGTGATGTGTGCCTCGGAAGAGGTGTTACAACGTGCTGTGTTGTGTGTTAGCGGAGAAGGCTCTGCTGGAATTCCTTGCCCTTGTTCAGTGTCTTTTAATTATGAAAAAAAGGGGATAACTTAGTGCAGTATTTGAGTCATCCCCCAGCCAGCCTTGAAATACTGATGCAGAATACGTGCAGCGTTACAAGCAAGTTGCTTTTGTACAAGCCGCCGGTGAGCAAGCTGGGGTTTGGCCAGGGCAGCTGAGCTCTGCTGCTGCTGTTCCTGATGTCTGTGTGGTGTCTGGCTTGGTAATAGCATCGTGTCTTTGTTAAGCAGATTACAAATTGTCACCTTTGCAGCTTTTTTTTTTTTTTTTTTTTTTCGGATTACTTCATAATATTTACTGCTATGTAGCTGTCCATAGGCAGTGCGCGTGGATAGTTTTTAATGCGTTTGAAAACAAGGGTTTTTGTCTTGCTTTAGTGCATTGCCTGCAAGAACTTCCTCAAGACTGTACAGCAAGTAAGGTTGATCAAAGGATCGCAGCCTTATTTTTTTCAGTGAAAAAATTATATTGTCTACAAGTGGCTTTCCAGGAAAACAGCCCCATCTCTTGCAAGCGTTGATAGAGATCTAGCCTGTCCCACGAACAGGCTCCTGTTCAGAGTACCGAGGTGATGTGCTGCATTTATGAAAACAGATTTTAACCTCTAGGTTGTCATTAAACAATTTCTGCTGGAGATCAGCAAATCTCCAGTGGTTATTACTGTCTTAGTAACCTCTTGCACTGATTTGGCACTACAGATTTGTCAGTAACACCACAAAGTAAATTGTTTTAATAAAGAGAAGACTATGACAAGGTGACTACGAGAATGTCACTTTATCATGTCAAGGAGCTTCAAGACCAATTCAGAAAGTTGGGCTCCTGGTAGTGCTCCTGCAGGGACACGTCACTGCGTATTTGTGCGTGGTTTTTGTGGGATTGATTGGAGCACAAGAGACCTGTCAGACTGGCAGGTAAAGGATACGCTGTTAGGGAGCTTATCTGAGTTGCTTACGTTCCCTACATTCACCTTAGCAGGCAGAGGAGAATATGGGGATATTTCAGGAACTCTTCAGTTGCTGTATGTTGTTTCTGAGATGCTTCCAAAAAGGTTTGCTCTTCATCACTGACTTTTGAGACAAGGCATGTAATTAAAGTAATTTAATTTACAGTACAGTTACTCGCAATACGGTCTCGCTTCTCTTGATCTTCTTGTTTGTTTTTCACACGGTAGACGTGCTTCTTGGTGGACAGAAATGGAAGTTGCATTGCTGAAACATAGTCAGCACCTCTCAGGTAAATTCAGGCTCTACCAAATAGCAGTTTCATAATTGGATGTAAAAAAGAGTGAAGTAGAAAAGACTTCACCTATTTGTATAATGAATTTAAACTAAGGAAACCTCCAGTCCTGTGTTGCAGCTGCTGGATTGTGCCACCCAACTGCACACCTAAGGAGAATCCAGCAAGGTTAGACATCGGCCTTTGAAAAGCTGGGGTGCAGCAGAAATGACCAACAAGTTGTGTTATTTGGTTATTCTGTGTAGTGTCTGCTGAAATTGTCACATTGCATTTTTAAAGCATCTTTTGACTCCCTTCCCTTTGTGTAAGATGAGTCAATAACTCCACGTTATGACTGTGCCAGTTGTAATATTCCTTCTTACAGACTGCTCATTGTGAACGTGGAAGTTAAATTTAGTGTGTCTGCTACAGTGAGAAACCCCGAGTTTATAATCAGTAGTTGCTATCCCTAACTCTGTGTCTACTTCCCATGCTTGAAGTGATAACTGAGATGCTACTGTGAGAATACACAATCTGCTTAGTCGCATAATGAAATCAGCATTTAAGCTGCAATCCCATTTAGCCTGCTCTTAAAAGCTTTCTGTCTTGTAACCTAACACTCAAGAAAGCCACATCAGAGCAGATTGAGATGTGCTGGCTGTTAGGCTTGGCCAGTGAATGAATCTTGAAACCCCCTTTATGGCTTGCCTTTCCCTTAGTAGGTAGGTATGGTCTAGGCTGAACTTTAAGAAAGTCAAATTAAATCTTTGTGCCTTGGCTCCTCCTCTGTGGGTCCCCCCAGTTTATTGGTATTGTGGGGATACAAGGAATTGATCTGGTTCTGCAGTAGTTTGGAAGCTGTACATTTGTTGGGTCAATCCTAAATTCTCAAAGCAAAGCGAGCAGCAAAATGCTTATGTTTATAAACAAATGTGTGTTGTTGTCCCACTCCTAAGTGAGCTAGGAAGCTGTGGTATCGATAAAACCCTGCACATGCGTGTGGTGTAGCTGTTCTCTTACCTGTTTTCTCCTTTGCACCATTCCTCCTACAGCAGATGCCCGTGAACTACTTGACCTAGCTTTCATTTCAAGCACAGCAGAAACTAAAGGGAGGGGGAAAGTTATTTCAACAGGTATTGACTTGTATTCTCTCCTTTTTTTTGTTTGTGTTTATTTTATGGAAACATTTGTGCAGTGTTTTCCACATGACATTCAGAGAGGAGGCTTAGAAGTCGGTTCCCTGGGTAGCCATTGATGGGAAAATGGAAAGCAAGTGTCAAGTAAAAGCAATAGGCACTTATTTATAGTGGAAGGAAACACTGCTCATCTGCTCTAAAAGGGGGAAACGGGAAAAAACACCACTGTGTTCGTGTAGACCTGGACTTGTAATACAAACACGGGAGCACAAAAAAACCTCAATTTCTTACAGCCTGCGAATTGCACCTCACCTGCATCACACCTTGCCAGACAAAGCGCAGTTGGCAGCATTGTGTTGCAGTTTTGTGCCCCAGCAATGACTAACGAGCAAAGGTGCAGATTGTGAATGGTATCACCTCCTTTCTGTCATCTTATGCTAGTTAATAACCTGGAATGTCTCATTGCACACCGGGCTCTCCTCCTCTCTCCCCCCCCCCTCCATTTATTTGCATCTTTTAAAAATGACCTTGTTATACTTTCAAAAGACAAATCCTCGCGAAGGCAGGCTGCAGTAGCTGCTGGCTTCCCCATAGGCAGAGTTCTCCAGCTTCCAATTAGTTGCGGAAGAAATCCAGCTGACAAAGAAATAAAAGATGGAATTGATATACTCAGCTGTATGTAATCAAGACATAAACAACTCCAGAACATACATCAACACGGCCTGCAACAATGGTTGTAACTGGTTTATATTCTGCAGACAAAGGGTTCTACTTGTGGAAACGCAGGAAATGATCGCGTAGTATGGTTTTACGCATGCCCCGCAGTGTAAATTGCTCCATGGTGTAGCGCACCCCCTCTCTTCTACTCCATGAAATCCCAGCAATGCCCTGGCTTTTGCTCAGCATTGGTAACTCAGCAAGACTGAGGCAGATGAAATATTCTTTGACATACTGCACCTCAGTTTGCGTTATTTCAGCCAGATTTTTAATTCTTTCATCTAGGTTTATAGCATGTTTGGGCTCGTTGCACGTACTAAATCTTGCACTAGTTCCAAAATATTCATTTGAGTCTGCCATGATTACCTTAAATTTGGCTGTCCATGTACAGTGTTTCTTCCCAAAAGAGTTTTCCTGATTTTTCACCTTTATCAGAGAACTTTACAGAAAATAATTTCCAAAGGTATCATAAGGAACAATGGGTAATTTCCTATTCCTTTAATGCATTATCAATATCTTGATGAGATTTAATTTTCTGCTGCAGTTCGGTGGGTATTTTACTGAGTCTTCCTAAATAGTGTTAAGAATTCATTACGGTTTGTAAACATAGGCATGGGTTTGTACCTGTGTGTATCCTCGTGTGTTCAGGTGCTGTGAATCATAGGATTCTCTTCTAGATGAAATCCAGGCTGGTGATGAATAGGCAGGTGAGAACAATTTTTTTTGGCAAATTCTCCGCATCCAAAAGGGCACTCTGAGGCCATGGAGCCACACTTTGCTCGTGTCTGCCTGCATAACGTTTGTGTCTGGACAGACACCTTGCAGCTGCTGGCTGTCAGGGTAAAGATACCCAGTGTGTCTTTTGTCCCCTTTGGACTTAAATTTAGCCCCAGAGACGCTATGGTCAGGCTGGATTTACTTTCTTATGTTACCAAGCATAATAACAAGGCCTCCGTGACACTCTGATAAACTAAATAGTATTTTACCCAAAATAATTCTGCACTTGAAGGCAAGCAGGATAGATGACCTAAATAGATAGATGCCTTTCACCTATGAATATCCATATCAGTCAGTTCTTTGTATCAGTCTGGCTGAGAGAGATAAAAATACAAAGCCGTGCCAGCTCTTACAAAGTTTGAGAAATTCTTAGTAACGCTAGGAGCTAATAAATTATTGCTTATCAGAAATAGGAGCATCATGTCTCAATGCCTGCATTTTTAAAATAAACTTCAAAAGAATATCTTTGTCTTATGGATTCCCTAGTTTTTCATAAAAGGCTGAAAAATACTTTTTGGACTCTTAAACTGCCGTCTTCTCTCAAATCTGTCTTGACAACTGTTTAATGGCATTACCATCACAAATGGACTTCACCATTTGTTGGAGATGTCGGAGCAATTTTAAATGACAGTGGCGTTCGTGTAGGCTTGCTACCTAGAAAGGAGCTGGATTAAAGGCTAAACTCCTCTTGTCTGCTGTGAGCTGTGCTCCATCCATCTGGTAACTGGGACTATTACAGCCCCGAAGCTGAAGGGAGTCCAGTAAGGTGGGAAGGGAACAGTGCTGCAGGCCAGCAAACTGTTGGTGTGGGTACTTCAAGGTGTTAAAGTACTGCCCAGAGGAATGGGTTCAATTTCTGATCAGTGTTTTTCTGATCCGCATGATAGCTGTGCCTGCAGGACAAGCCTGGTTTCTCCTTTTCAAGCTCTTAACTTAGGTTTGTGCGTTGTTGCTTTTTTCAGCGTAAGCTTTTGGGGCAGGATTTGAGTGTTTGAGGGGGAAAAAGGAAACATAACTCACTAAGATGTTACTCTTGAAATGACTCCGTCTCTTGGACGCCTGCTTTAGATCTGACTTGGAGTGGGCTGTGAGTGATGCCTGTGAGGACGGGTTGGCTGCCATACGGACTGCAGGAGTGCGAGTACGAGATGCTGGGAAGGGAGCAGGTGCCCATATGCTTCACGAGGCTGAGTGGCAGTGATCAGGTTCTGTTGCAGAGGTTTTTCTCCAAAATTGTTTCATTTTCACATGACTGTATGAGCTTTAGGCCTGACATGTTCGAGAAAGGACAATATGTGAAAAGTTTTAGGCTCTTTCATTATCTGCCCTGATCAGATCTTTTTTATAGTACTTCTAAGAATTTTATTAAATAACCTTACATCACCAAACAGAGCTGGACCTGTCTCACTTGCTTTAAACCATTAAGAAAAATGAGAACCTGTATAACATAATGATTTTCCTCAAGCGTGTTACTTCAGAAATCTTTATGCTCAGCTCTCCTTGGCACTGACTATGCCTATGGGCTTTCCCTCTCTAACCTGTACCTATGATCCTCCAACTGCCTGTAGACTTTATTTGCCATTCCCAGGTGCCAAAGCCCTGTACAAACCGGTCGTTTAATCCTTACCTTCCTCTGCTCAATGAACGGGCAGCAGGCTGCTTGTTGGTGTTGGGGATCGGGTGCTGTGGGCTACCCGTGCATCGTCACTTCTGCTGCAAACCCAGCGCTCAGGAAGGTGCTGGGAAGTCTGGCGATGCTGCGGGGAGGGCAATTGTGGGAAGTCTTGCTAAGGGACTCCAGTGCACAGGACTCAGGCTACAGATTCTCTCTTTTTTCTTTTTTTTTTTTTTTTTTCCCCTGGAAGCTGAAGGTAGCTTAGTGAACGCGTTTGTTAATCCTTGATATCAAGGATTGTGTAGCGGTAACAGCAAATTGCAGTGTACTGACACTTCTGATGTGAATTATATGCCTTTACAGGATCCAGAGTCGTGTCTCCTGACTGCCTTGTTTGTTGACACTGTGGAGAATATTTTTTCAGAAGTAAAGCTGGGTGTTTCCAGTTGCTAAAATATAGAGGAAAGCCAAATGGTCAGCTAAATGACTTTTTTTTTTTTTTTTTTTTTTTTTTTTTTTTTTTTTTTTACTAAAATGTATGCTAGCATAATTTTGAACAGTGTGTGATGTTTGTCCTTGCCGTGGTTCTCTTTGTCTTTCTCACACTAAAACAAAGGATATTAGTTTGCCTTTCTCAAGGGAGGAGCATTGATCTACTCATGAGGAGGTCTGGCTTGCAAAGCTTGTGAAATCCAGAGGAAATCCTTTGATTGGCAGCGAGAATTGCCACAGACTTGACTTTGCATGCTGTACCCTCACCAGAGATTTGCTTTGATGCTACCTTGTTTCCTGCTAATACAGAAACAAAAGTTGCTGCATTCCCAATTACTACTTCAGCTGCTGTAAACACGGTCCCTTGGGAGGGTGCTCGCTTGGAGCTGATTTGCGTGTTTGACGGCACGTTCTGCTCCCCGTGTTAAAAATGTAGGGCAGTAGCTGTCAGAAACTGAGACCCTCTCTTCATTTTTCCTTCTCTTCTGTGGGTGGATAATTATATTTACAGGCACAAAGAAAAAATCTGCTGTCATGCAGACAATTTTCATTAATTTCGTAATAACTTAATCTGTGTCAAGAAACATAACATGGATCAAAACCTAAATGAGAATGACTTTAAATAATAAAATCGTGGCACATAGCTGAGCTTCAGTGCATTATGATTCAGACTTGGGGAGCTGTTAAAGTTTGACTGTTGTGGTGTATCTCAGAGGAACCATTTTTTTTTTTTAGTTTAATATGTTAAATTGCATTAAAATTAAAGTACAAAAATAGCCTCTCCTAAATTACATCTGCAGCATGTGGCTTCTCAGGCCTATTTACTTTCTTTTTTTTTTTTCTAATCCTGCTAAAATTATGACTGAGAGTGTTATAAGCTTTTCTATTATACACATGGTAAAAACCAATTAGTCTTGCAGTGCTGGGCCTCTGATGTAATGTACTCGGTCATGAACAAAAGGAAATTATTGGACTCGTTTGCAGCACGCTGCTCTGGAAACCACCTCAATATCTGCCCAGCAATGCCAGAGCTGCCCATCGGGCCCTCCTCGTGTGCCTGGGGAACTGGAAACCACCAACGTTGGTGAATTGGTGGCGTCGGCTTGAATGAGACAGGAGCACGGTGAGCATCTCTGAGAAAAAGGGCTCTCGTCAAAGCTGGGGGGCGTCCAAACACAGTGCAACCCAAAGCTCGCCAGGGCAGGCAGCGAGTCTGAAGAAATGCTGACTGAGGGTTAAAAAGAGCAGGTCATGGATTATAAATTACAGTCTGGATGTAGCACAGAAAACGGCAAATCAACTATTGAGTGTATACATTAAAAAATAAATCCCTGCCTGCTTAAGGGAACGTCTATTTAGGGAAAGAGCCTCTTGCAACAGTGTGTGCGTTGTGTTAAGCCTCTTTTATTACCTTTTTCTTGGGTGGATATTCCTGGATATTCCTTTTTTTAAATCCCCAGCTCACTGCTGAAGGGCATTGGCTTCGTACAGTGTTAGGTACTGGCAAGTAGAAGGGTTCAGCACGGGATGTCAGGGTTCAAAAACCAAATTCTGCCACTGGTGAATGGTTACGGGTCACCCCCTGGACCACAAACAGTAGAAAGATGAGAGCACTTGGCCTCAGCAGTGAATTACAGAAGCATTTGCTGAAAGAGCTTTCTTCTGCTGTTTTCCATTTAAAAATGATTTAATTGTAGGCGAATTAAGGTGTGTGTGTGTTTTTTTTAGATGGATTACTGCCATCGATGAATTTCGTAAACCATGACCCCTACCCTGCAACCTCCTCTCAGAGGCTTGCAAAAATATCCAAGCTGCTTAACCACGATGACATAATTGTCAAATATGAAATTGTGCTTTGACTGCCTGTAGCACTTGCTGTCACTTGAAAATGTCAGAAGCTACTAGTCTGGGATATGCAGGCATTTAAATATCTGTCCACAGTATGTTCTTTGCTTGATCAAAAACTTCAGTCATCAGTGAGTGCTGTCTGATGTCTAGGGATCATTTTAGGTGTTGGTAAGCATCCCCCAAACCTCTGAATCGTTGCATGGAATTGGTTCAGTTTTTACCATTACAAACAGTAATTACAAACAGTTCTTACCATTACAGATAGGAGACGCATTGCTGCCACATTACCAGTGCTTAGAAATAAATTGAAAGGTTTTAGTGTCCTCACCACGTCCCTTTCAAACCTCCAGAACAACTTCTTTGCTTTGCAAGTTCCAGCCAAGAATTTTCTGCTAGCGGGGTGCAGGGCAGGAAAAGGAGTGCCAGAGGTAATGTGCACATTGAATGACTGGAGAGGCTGCTTTGTGTTCTGCAGAGGAGAAAAACAAAACACAAATTTCTTCTTAGAATATTAGGTTTTCCTCTGTAAATATTTTTTGTGAGCCCCGAGACCTTTATCTCTGCGTAGCTTGGTGCTGTGCCACTTCTCTCTTGACAGTTGCACTTCTGAGAGTCCATCTGCTTGAGGAAGATTTTAGTGGTTCAGGACAACTACGGTATTTTGAATGTAGTAGCAGTAAATTTATATAAGCTAATGCTGAAGAGGCCTTTCTGAAAGTTCATGTTTTGGCAAGTAGCCAAAAATGATCTCGAGCACCCCTCTGCTGCCCTCTGCCTACACCTTGCAGTGCAGTGAATGCTTCCCCGTTCCTGGACGCCTTGCTGGTTCATTCCCTCAGCTAAAGCTGAGCCCTGAAGCAAACTCTGGTAGGAGGGGGGGAAATGGCAATAAGGGAGGTTAGCATGCACTGCTGGAAGCAATAAATCCAGAAGAAGGCAATCTCTTTCATCTCTGGCAGTCCTGTGCCTACGTTTTGTCTTTAGGAGCTTGCCCTTCCGAGCCTGCTAACATCCCCAGGTGCTAAAATATGTGCTATAGCTGTGTCTGGGACGCCGTAAGAAAGCGTGTATGCCAGTTCCAAATTTGTGAAAACAAGTCTGTTGACAGCTGTGCTGTTCAATTCTGTCTCTCAAAAATATATTTTCAGAGCACTGCTCTTTCCTCCTGAAAGCAGAAATGCTGATGTGAGACAAAAGAGCTGTAAATGGCAGGTTAAGAAATACCTGAGCCCCTGTCTGGGCTCTGACAGTCTTCATAATCTACCCAAGTGAAAAGGAGTTGCTATACTTAGCAGCACCTTTTTTTTTTTCTTCTCTTTTTTATTCCTTCCCTCTCCCGTTCCCCCAATCGAGTTCTTGTTTTAGTTGATGTAGGAGTTTTTCTAAGTAGGTTTTCCTTATTCTGGTATTTTTATCTAGAGATGAGAGTGGTTTCCCTCCTGGCTAGGGGAGGGACATTCTTGGCTCAGCAGCTTTTAATATCTCTGTTAAGTTTGAGTTACTGAAAGTGAAAAAGTGCTGCTCTGCTGGTGTGATTTCACGTAGTGCAGCACTTTCAGGTGCTCCACGCCACATTGCACACATTGAGTGTGTGGACACCTATTTTTCTCCGCAGAAAAGAGGTGTCCACACACTTCCCTTTTTTAGTAACATGCTTTCTCCTTTTAGTAACATGCCACCTTTCTCCTTTTAGTAGCATACACACGGCATTTTCAGATAATCCTTAAAAATCATCTTTGCAGTAAGGCTACTTTACAGCGTGGCTTTGATTTATAGACGTAGGAAGAGGAATTGTCACTTGGTTCAAACATCGGACTGAAAAGCTGGAGATTTGGATCTGCCTTTGTAGATTTTGACGAAGACCTTAAGCAAGAAGCTTTCCTGTTCTGTGACTCAATTAATCTAAAATAGGTAAATCTTCCTGGCGTGTGCTGTTACTCAACTCAGTGACAAATCTGACTTCAAAAGCAGCACGGCAGTGAGTTGGGTGTAAAGCTGCTTGTTGCCAAAGGTTTTGTTTAAATTAGTATTCAGTTAAAGTGTTTTATAGATGATGACAATGGCCGTGTTTTTGCAAGCTCTTGCAAGCGCACGTAACGTTGTTTTTCACTCTATTTAAGCTTAAGCTCTGGGAAGCTGTCCTGAAGAACGCGTATGGTCAGCTCAGGACAGCTGTGGCAGCAAAAGGTTCAGAAAGCTGAAAGTTTGGCAACCTATGGCCATAATTTTAAAGAATATTTGTCAGCAATATCAATTATGTATGACATCAGCAGTAATAATCCTCATCATCTGGGCTATTTGATGTAGCATAGTAGGATCAGAGGGGAAAAAAATCGTACCCATTCTGCCTTGCTGTGGCTGTTCTGTTTAGAACAACGTTGGGGGCTGTTTCCAGGCCGTACATAGGCAAGCGGCTGTCGTGAATCCTGCTTTAGGAACAGCTGGCTTTCCTGAAAAGAAGCCGGAGAACTCCAGAGCTATTTTTAAGTATCAATGCAATAAACGTTAGCTTGGGTGAAAACCCCTCTTAGCTAAAGCTGCTTCTCTTTCATGTGGGAGAATACATTATATTATCTCTCATTGTGCATTTCTAAGGAAAAGAGTAAGTACGGTTGCAACCTTTGGTGGAGACACGGTAATTGAAAGTATCTCAACGTGGCACAGAACTTGGCAAGCTTGCCTTAAATTGTTCGGAAGGAACCTGGAGGCTTTTAACGCTGGCTGGATGCAAACGACAGCCCCGTCGCTCGCACAGCAGCCACTGGGCGCAGAGATGCTGCCCAGGATTACGGCGTTTATCGCTTCAGCGGTAGCTAAAGCGCTATAATTCCATTAAGATCTAATCTGAAATTGTTTTTCAAGCTCTGTGCATTGTGTTGGAAAAAACGCAAATGAATGATACGTCTAGATTTCTAACCTGTGTTTTGAAGACTTGAAATATGCTTGGGAGGAAGGATCGTTCCAGCGTTTTGATGACCATATAGTGATAGTGCTTGAGGCTCTAATATAAAAGCCTATGAAATTGAACTTGATGTGAACCATGACAGGCCTGTTTAATGTGCTGATGCTTGAGCTTTCTAGTTTTTTCCTTCACTCTATTATACAGAATGGGGATAAAGTGATAAGTGTGCTTAAAAATTATTGCATAAGTACAGCACGCTGTCATACAATAAAGCATTTACCCTGGGGGGACCAGAATGTAGGTTGCTGTGTGTTGTTCTGTCACTTGCAAGTGCCTGCTTTTTGCAGCTGCAGTTTTCTTGAAGTATTTCTTTTCTTTCTTTCTCTCTCAAGCTTGCTGTTCAAAATAGCGTCACATCATGAGCTGCAAGGGAGAAGATAAACACAACGCTGAATTTAAAATAGTCATTGTCCTTAAAGAAGATTAAAAGTTAGGCTGAGTATTTAGAAATTGAGTGTTTATACATACCTTTCATTTTATCTGTAGGATGAACCAATTACTCAATCCAATATCAAATGGATGAAGTTGGCTCCAGGCTAGAGTAGTGGGGACTGGACCTGGCAATGGCTGCTCTTGAGATTTTACCTCTGTATCTGTCTCTGTTTTCTTGTCATTATTCTCAGAAGACATTGAGCACGTACAAATCTCATTAATCTCTTAAATTATTATTTATTTAAAACAATGTAAATTATAGTTAAAAGCTTTAAATTTAAATCTTAGTAATCTTAAAGGTAAGTTGCATGAAACATTGATACAAGTTCCGAACCCATCAGTGCTAATCAAAGGCTGGATTTTAGAGCTCTGTTAACTGACGGTGATATTAAAAACAAACCAAACCAACCCCCCCACACACAGTTGAAGCATTAAGATTTTACGCCATTATGAAATGCAGGAGGATACAACACTGTCAGTAAGGGTTTGCATGAAGCCTAGAAACAAAGTCCTTGACTTAACATCTTTGAAGCACAAAACATCTTTAATATTGAAGGATCAAAAAGGAAAAAATTGCAGAGTGTGTGGAAAAGAATTTGCTGATGAAAATGTATCTCATCGAAGGTTTGCATTTTTAATCTTGTGTGGATTTAGATGCAGCATCCTCTGTACATTTCACAGTCTCAGTATGAGCTCGGATGATGTAGGATGAGTAGGATGGATAGGTAGGGAATGGCAGAAATGATCCCGGGATCTAATCTATTTTTGCTAGAAATAACATCTTTTCAGTGTGCTCTGTTTTGAAGGAACATTCACATCCAGTACTTGTTACTGTAATTTTAGGTATTTCATTATGCTCTGTTCTTCCAACTGGCCTTTCGTAGTTTTTGCATATTTGCCATAAGATGAGTGACAGCTCCCTGTTGGTCTGCTTATTAAAACATGACCTTCGGTACGGTGTGCAAGATCAAGTGAGTAATGAATTGGATTCTCAGCATCTGTAATTTCTCACTGTTTTGCTAAAATTGATGAAGTTGCATGGGCTTGTACCACCAAAGGCTGTGACCTCCATTGACTAATACACTAATAATTAAAAAGTAGGGTTTAGGACACCTACGTCTTCCTCTGGCTTCTTTTGTATGCTTTTTTTGCTTCCTTTGGTTAAGTCTTCTGATATTTATTCAGAAGTAGGATTTTTTTTTTCCCTGTTGCAGGTGGATTTTGAGAAGGTAAAATGAGAGGTGATGGAATCAATAAATGCATCACTGTAAGTGATTTTGAATAAGACAAGTGCTGTCAGCCAGGTTTTTTCAAGATCTATTAAGCATCCAGCAGCTCCTGTTAAGAACAAATGAGAGCTTGTGAGCACACTTAAAAGTTTGACCCATCCTGCTCCAGATAACTGATCGGGAGTCAAGGTTTCCTAAGAATCACTGGATGATGCCTGCAGGTCAATTGTGAAAATCTGCTATCTGCGGAAGGGAGGTTTGTAGAAAACATTTGCATCCTGTGAAGGAGGTGGAAACATCAAGCCTTGCCCAGTGATACCCTGGTGTTACCTTCTCTGCTTTGTGGAGGGGCACTTCAGATGCTGCGTGGTTTCTTGGTGCGTGGATTATTTATTTTAGTATGTGGAACAGCAAAATAACCTTCTGGAAGATATACGTGACTTCTTGCTACCAAAAACAAGTCTTAGGAGTTGCATGTCTTCCGAATCATTTGTGTGCATTACTCATTTATAGCTTTGGATGTACCCAAGTTCAGATTCTTAAAGCGATGCTTTCTTGTAATTATGTTGGCCCTTCTGAGCCTTCTGTGTGTTTGTTCTACCAATCTGCTTCTGTGTTTTTTTTTTTTTTAAAGAAAAGAAGCTGCCTCATTTTTCATTTTGCTTCTGTAGTTGGTGTGTTCCTAGCATGTTGCCTTTGAGAGAAATTGAGCAAAAATAGATTGGGTGTAAGGTTGTCGCAGGGGGCCTGGGTAAAGTTTTGTCTGCTTTTGCAGTGTCTGTACTAGTGCCGATTGCTTTCTTCTCAGTCCAGACTCTCTGAAGTGATACACGATAGTTTTCAGAGTCTGATCAGCATCTGTGGGTGCTGACCTCATGAAGTACCCTCTCAATGGACTGGATTTTCAGCCAGAGGTGAGTTTGGAACTGGGAGGCTGAGATACCCCCGCTGCTGTTGGTGGTAAGGGCTCCGTGGTGGAAGCCTGGAACTGCAGAGCAGTGACTGGTGGCTGGTTCATTACTGTGCAGCATGGCATAAGTAATAAATATAATTATCTTCATTGATTTCATAAATGCACCACACTACTCTTTCCTTTAGAGCAGTGGGTCCAAACCAAGCTATTCCTGAGCTGTAGGGGAAGAATTCCTCTGAAGCCCCTTGGGGCTGAGGGCAGCAGGTGTGGTGAGGTGCGAAACCAGGCTAAGCAGATGGGCAGGAGCAGGAAGAGCTGTGTAGAAGGCTCACCACTAAACTCAGCAGTGCACAGGAATTTGCATCAGGGATGCAGTGAAACAAAGCTCGGGATCGTAACAGTTTAATTGGAAATTGGAACTGCCTTGGGACATCACCGCAGTCGAGCTCCTCGGCAGATTCACAGGGCTCGAATCGCTGCAGCGCTGCCAAATGACACAAGCTGCACATCTGTGCCGAAAGATGGGTTTCTCCCCTTGCGTAAACATATAAACATATAAAATTGCTGGATTCCTTTTTGATGTCTTCTTGCAAAGAAATAAAATGAGATGGATTTCTTTGTTGTTCTGTAGCTGCTTCCAGGTTGGTGCTGCTCCTGACTTCCCTCACTTCCCTGCAGATGCGATGTGTGTATTTAGGACTTTGGTGTTCCTTTGGATTTAGCTTTTTTTTTTTGTCACCCTGTGCAAGTGAATTATCAGGGCAGAGTGTAGTTCGTGAAAAAAAGGCTTGTAAAACAACCAAGATAGCGGATCATCTATCCTTATTTGATGCACGCAGATTGCTTAATACATCCTAGAGGAATTTGTCTTTCCTGTGTCAAGATTTTCTCAGCAAACAGCCATTTCCTTAGCAGTAACAGTGTACATAAAGCATATTTTCTGCTTTTTATAGTATTCATTTGCTTATATTGAGCAGATGAGCATCTACTTGCAGGGGCCTCTCAATTTATGTGCCAGAGCCAGCCCTTTTCTGGCTGTGTCTGCTGCTGCCCTTGCCTCCTGAGCCAGTTGTCCAGACGAGAGGCAGAACAAAAATTGAGTCGGGCACTTCTGTGCACGCGGGGATCTGGGAAGTCTGCTGCCTTGGCACAGCAGGCTGGTAGAGATGAGTGCGCCAGATAAAGCTTTTCCCTGTAACTGGAATGTGTAACTGAAGTCCTTTTCCTACGCTCGGACCATCAGGTCACAGGTAAAGCATCAATTTTTACTCCAGACCTCCTACAGGCAGACAGCATCGTTGTGAAATGGGGATTTCAGCTTCCTCCTTGCCCATGGGCTGATGCGTGGAGATGCAGCAGTCATTGGCCTGTTCTTGCATCATGCACAGAGACCAAAGCAATCTTTCAATGCTAGGTTTGATAGCAAACTCTGCTCAGCAGTACTACAGTTGAGTGAAGGAAGTGCTAGTTTCGTTGTTTTTCAGCAAACTTTACTGGAATTTCTAGAAAGGCCAAAAACACCCAACACACGGTGTTGGCCATCCACTGAAGCATGTCGGACTCTGACACGTACACAACGAGAAGCACAGTGACCCGAGGACTTGAGCATTTTCACATTTCCTGCACGTTGAGAAGTTTTTCTATGCTTATAAAACATAAGCAAACTGCAATACAAGGCTTAATGCTGCCTTAGTTATTAAACCCTTTAAACAGCCATGGCCTTTTGTTTTCTCGTTATTTAAGTCAGGTAGGGCTGGATCTGCTCAGGTAATCGGGCTGTGTAACTACAGAGAAATGTAAATGATAATTCTTGATACACTGAATAGCATCCTCGGAATATAAATGATATTTATGAGGAAGTTGGGAGTGCTTTAAATATTGTGAAACCGCTTAGTTTGACACATTGGGGATAATGATGCTGAAACACTAGGCGCTTTGTAAACTGTTTAATGGCAACAATTTTCTAAATCAAAGCAATCTACGCTTCCCCATTTACAATTTCATTTCTAAGTGCTAAAGTCTCATAAAGGGGTTTACAACATCGAATCCTTAGCTTCTGTGAATAGTTATCTAGCGCTGATGTAATAGCGTTATCTCCAACCCATTTTAATATTTTATCCTTAAAATCATAAGGATCCTTTCTGCTGTCTTTTATGCAGAAGTGGAATACTAACAGATGCAAAAAATATATTTTTAAACTGTGTTCGGGGATGAAATTGTGGAGGTGTCATTTGATGCACTTAATGTATTTTAGACTTTAATAGTAATATGTTTTAAAAACATACGCGTTTTAGAAACAATCTATCCAAATTATACTGCTGATCTTTCTCATACTGGAAAATCACTTGGATGCAATTGGACAAAAGACTTGGTTGTGTATCTGCTTTTAACGTCGTGCTGGCATCAGCTCTGCCTGCATGCTCCCTGTTGTTGCTGACATTTCCTAAATGTTTTTGGAGAAGCAGGGTTGTGTTTGTACTGTAGTAATGAACACGAATTATCTGAGTTTCATAAACCTTGCGCCGCTTCGTGCCTTCCTTGGATGATCTTTTCTCAATACCTGCAGCACTGTGTGTATGTAGAGGTAATTTTGAGCAGGAAAGAAGTTTTAGTCTGTGAGTCACCTGAATTCATGCTGTCTGTCAGCACAGAATTGTTCCCCACAGAGCAATTTCTAATATTGTATCTTGACTACTTATAAATGTCTCAGGTGATGTTTCCACCACTTTTCCCTAGAGAAACTCTTCCACAGTCTCATAGATCTCACTGTCAAGAGAGTTTTTCCTCCTGTTCTGCTGAAATCTCCCTCTTTAAAAAAAATAGCTTCTTTCCATTGGAGAGCTGCTACATTATTTGCTAAATCTTCAGTTGTCTGCTGTCTGTTGGCATGACAAATACAGCAAATTCATTTTAAACTTTGGTTAGACATCTAGCAAAACAGGAGGGTTTTTATGTTGTTGGGTTTGCCCTGAGAAGCTTATTTTGATGTTCTCCTGAATAGAAACAAATATATATATCAGGCAATGTAAAATATGCATCATATTTATCAGTGTAAGACAATTTGAGTGCAAGGTCTAGTCCAAGCGTTGCAATAACCTTTAGAAGTGCAGAATGAGGTCTCTAGCTCATCTTTGCCCTGTCTGCTTCCTTCCTTCCCGTAGCTGTCAGCTTATTGCTAAATTGTGTCTTCGGTATTTGTGGGTACTTCTGATGAGCACAAACAGAACCTAACCGAAGTCTGTGTGTTCAATATCACCCTTAATATGATAGGAAAATGTATCCAAACACGTAAATACCTTGCTCCAAATAATCCTCCTTTTCCTCTGAAGGGCAGTCAAGCAGTTGCCTTAAACGTTGCTCCCCTGCAAGAGAGGGTTTGCAGCTGCCCTGACCTTGCAGAGGGAGCAGGGATGCGTCTCTCTGCTCTGCAGCCCACTATCTGCATTTTCACCGGCGAGAAGTATTAAATCTTAATTTGGAATTTTGAGTACAAAGTCATGAGTATGCAGGTGTGGAACGACTGTTGTTTAAGCTAACAAGAATGGATGGGGACCTCCGTGGAGATGACCTTGTGTTGGTTTTCAGTCATACTTGGAAGTCAAAGGCAGGGCATTCGGCTGCAGCAGCTGCATGTAAACTGGGAATTGAAAACTGCTGCCACATCTCAGCGTGCTGAATGAAATGGGAGAGAGTTTTCTGAGGGGTTTCTTTGGGTTGAAGGGTTCTGCTTTCTTGGGAGGGTTGTTTGTTGAGTTTTATTTATTTTATTTAATCCTTCCATTTTATTGGTGGCATTAAGGCTGGAAATGTCATGTTTTCAGGTAAATAGGGAATTAAGATTGGACAGGAGAGATAACTGGTTCATGTAAGTGGACAAAGTTGCTCACAGACCACACAAATACAAGTGGTGTCCCACTTTCAGTGGTTTTCAGGGTATGTAATGTAATTTGTTGTGGCTTTGGCTAAGCAGGGGAGCAGTAACTTGGCCACTTGGGATCACCCGGCCTTACTGGGATAGAATGACAGAAATCTTTATGGAAAACTAACGGAGAGGAGCAAGGCATCGCTTTGTGTCCTTACTGACCCTTCAGTGTCAGGGTTTAAGGCCATTAGGATTCAAATACGTCCTTAGGGAGTGAAATGGTGAATCAGTTTGTACCTTGCTCATCGAGCCCATCTTTTTCTTGTTCGAGAGCTTTCGCATGGCGTTTTAGCTAGAAAATCAGCAGAGCAGGCAGTTTGCTAAACCCCTGCTTTTTGTTTGTTGTTGTTGTTGCATTTCTTTAAAAAAAAAAAAACTTTAACTTTTATTTCCTTTTTTATTATTTAGTATTTATTTGTGCTGAAACGTGTGCTGTGGAAGCCATGCACGTGGCTTTGTACTTGGCTAGCATTACGGCCGAGCTGGACGTGTCGCTGTTCCTGTTCTTTAGGAGTGCTGTCAGTGCCCAAATTCTCCAGTTTGTCTTGCTTAGTGCAGTGTCTGTGCACCTCTAGGCATGGCTGGGCACGGCGATTGTCCTGGTGGTGTGTCTGTGCTGGGGGCAGAGGCACCCTGTAAGGTCAGGTTTGCACTACTCAGCTTCATCCAAAGGGAATCGGGATCAATTAAATTTCGGTGACTTGGGAAAACAGCGCGTGGGTGTACGTGAACTTTCACAGTACCATTAAAACAAAGAGAAGTGAGCACACATTTATTAAAGGATGTTATAGAAACTTCAGACGCATTATATATTCTTCCATGGTGTGTGGCAGACAGAAGCAAAATGAACTTTAATCACTTCAGATTAATGGAAATTATTTTCTCAGCTCATGTCATAACAGAGCACATTAGCAATCATGCATACTTTATCACATTCCAAGGATAACTGTAGGAAAATAATGTAAGGCATTCAGATTGCTCTGCACTCCAGTAACAGTGCCTTATACTGTAATGAAACAGAGAGTCTTACTTCTTGGGAAACAGAGTAATATTTTTTTTTTTCTGTTGACATTTTAAAAAGAGTGGTAAGCCTAACAGTGATGGAGTAGTAGAATTGATGTTTTTATCTTATGCAAAATCATGTCAGAAATTGAAAACACGATGCTTATAAAATGCTATTCCCCGATGGCCTTTAGAATAATCTTCCTTCCCTTGTAGTACTTCTGCATTTGGTGCTTTTTATGTGTATCTCCCCTGACCTCTTGAGTGACAACCAGAAGTGTTTGTTCCATCCTGTAAAGATATCGAGCTCTAAGGCTACGTAGCCAAACGAGGATTGGCAGTGAAGAAGCAGCAATGCAGACTGTAACATACACTAATGACTGGAAAATGTTTTGAAGAGCATGGGGTTTTTGTCTGATAGCTCAAGGTAAGCATAGTTTGCATTTATCCCGTTCTTCTTTCATGTGGGTTAATTCAGGCTTTGGCACAAGTTCTGCTCTAGTTTGTGATACATAAATGGAGCACGCTCAGAGTATTTTCCTATAGGGGAGGTCTGAACTGGAGAAGTGTCTTGCTAAGAACAGGTAGTTCATGAGGTTTTTTCTTTCTCTTTGGACTCTGATTCCCTTTGCTCTGAGTATCCCTTTTAAATCTTTGCAGATTTTGTACAATCATCATACACAGATCTTGCAAAGTGTTTTTTTCAGGTGTCCCTTTAAAGAGTTAAAGCTTTAGAGCTGTGGAAGTCTGGCAGAGTCTATCTATTGACTTGTATCCCTTCTGTGCTATACCTACTGCAAGCTTCTGGTGGTCTGAAGATTGAATTTCTGTCTTCTCGTGTTCTCTGTAGACTGATTATGAACTCCTTCCCAACCATAGTCTTGTCACAAGGTGATCCTGAGGCTTCCGTCACAGAACTTTTAACAACATGCAAAATTGTGTTTTACTATGCTAAAGTTCAATATTAACTCAGGATGCTCCAATCCTAAACGGAGATTTAAAGAGTGCCAAAATGTGGGTTACTATCCCATGGCATATGGCTACATTAAGACAAAGAAAAAAAAAAAAAAAAGGTAATTCATAGTAACAGATGGTTTTGAACTCTTCTTGGAGCTGTTGAGTACTTTTCAATTTTTAATTTACAATGAATCTTTCATACAACGTTTAACTAACGCTTCTGTCATATTCTTTTAAAATATATGATGCTTTTTCAATACAATTGTCTGGGAAATTTCATAATGAATACTGTGTGGGTAAAAGTAAGCAGCCATTAGATTATGGCAAAAAGTAATTTCACTGAAGTTTTGATGCTAAATTGTTGCTGTTAAGGATACTGCATTTAAGGAATTATTTTTTGTTTGTTTGTTTTTTTGCAAGGCTGCCAGTAAGTAACAGGCAAGTGGAAACAACCCATGTGAACAAACAAACGGTACAAAACAGAGCACATGAAGTAGCTTGAGATACTTTTGTTTCTTGTCTCTGAGTTAAATTTGATATTCCATCAGTTGTTTCATGAAAATTATGCTTCTGCAGGTCTGGAAAATGTAAGAAGGTTCTTGAAAATGTCCTCTATTGAGGATCACAAATGTTTTCAAATAAAGTTCATCAGAGCTTGAAAGTTTTCCTTGCAAGGGAAGTGTCCTGCAAACATTTCCTTCATTAATCTTTACTTGGATATTAAAGATTTTTAAAACTTCTAGGAAAGCAATTGCCAGTGAAGGTAAGAAACTAAAAACTAGAGAGAGAATGAGAAAAAAAAATGCAGTTTTTTAATCCTAGTCTTAGGCCAGCAATCCCAGGCAGTGTTTTCAGAGGCAGAAGAGCACGATGGAATCTGTGTGGATGGAAATGAACTTGAGGTTGGGTCTTTTGGCTCCCGGAGGTGTGGGTTTGCCCTGTTCACCAGACACCCTCTGGGCTACCTCAGCATGCTCACCCTCCTGGCCAAGAAGCTCTCCATTGCGCTGTGTGTGTGTAGGCTTTTTAGGTACTGAAAACTTGTAGATTTTTACCCTCTGCAAACTCCTCATTTTGAAAAGAGAGAGAAAATCCTCTTTTCAGATTTCATCCTGGTAGTGATCATGAGAAGCTCCCAGGGCACAGCATTGGACAATAGTTGCTGAAAGTTTGGTTCGGTGATGTCTCTCTTGAATCTGCTTGAGTCAACCGTACAAAACACACTTCTCAGAGAAATGGGGAAAAAAATCCCTTAGCCTCTGTAGAGCAGAGCGCTGTTAGTGCTGCTGGAGCTGCTCTCTCCTCTTCTTCCCCTTTTCATGATTCTAAGAAGTCAAGTGACTAATGTCTTCCGCTCGTTTTTAATCATAGAAATTCTCTCAGGAGTTTATGCTGACTAGTTCCAGAGTTACTATTGCTGCATCTAGGGATTTTTAGGGCTTCTAATTCTCATTTATTTATTTATTTATTTTTAATGTTTCTACTTTGAATTTCCCAGTGGAAATTCTTGATCTGCCTGGAAGAGCCGTGGGCTTTATAGAACAATGCTGACCGCTTAATCTCCTGCTTTTAAGGACAAAGCTCAACTCCGAAGAGAGCTAGGAGCAGGTTGCTGAAACTACAGTATCTTTCATTTTTCTTTATTTTCCTTTTCCCCAGAAACGTGTTCTTCATTTTATCTAGTTGAATCTATAGGGTCATTGTTCATTGTTGACTGTCCAGTTTGTAGGAGCCAGTTCCATAAATCTGAGTGCACTGATTATAAGCATGCAAATTTTGTTCCTTCTGCCAGCTAAATCTTGCTGCCAAAGACAATGCTTCTGAGATAATGGAATTACAAGGGTATTAATATACAATAATAATTTAAGGTACGTGCAAGTGTTAATGGTTTGTGAAATACAAATGCCTCAAGAGAATGAACAAAAGCCCAGTATTGTTTAAGTCAGTGACAGTTAAAAATAGTGCTCCTCATCTGTGGAAGTGATGCAAACTATGAAAGTTGAATGTTTTACTCTTTGTGGATTTTGGTTCAGGGAACGAATTCTCGCAATTTGCTTCAGAATATCTGTTCTGAAGTACTGGGAGGCTCATCTGGGCGGTGCCGTGTCAGGGTGATTTAAGGCAGCTCACCAAGCTCCAGTCTAAATCATAACTTGTCCTCGGTTATCCATGAAGTAGTATGAAATGTGGCACATAACACCATAAAAAAAACCCTCTGTTGGTACATCACCCTTCAGACGTATGGATTAAAAAAAAAAAAAAGTCAATATTGAGAATGACATTTACTGCTGTGGATAATGTATTTGATGTTTAAATGCGTGCATGTTAGCAAGAAATCAGAGGTGTAGCACTTCTGTGTGACAGCAGCAGGATGGCTCCGGCGTGCTCCAGGTTTGCATCTTGGGGCAGCACAAGAGCTGCAGAACGGTCTTGGGGCTGCACTAAGGCTTCGGACCTGGCTATTAGGGAGCACTTCCCTTAGGAGAAAAGTGGAGGTGCAGGGAACAGGAACGTGCCACAGCAAGAGCATTGCGACTTCAGCTGAACTTGCTTAACACAGCACCGAATGCTGAGCTGCTTATCTGTCTGGGGTGGTGTCCGTGGGATGATTAGAACAGAAGGAACTCGGGAAGATAAAACCCTACCAGCCCTACCAGCCCTCCTTTTCTAGAAGACGGTTTAATAGGATTTGTATAAACAGTGTACTGCAACAGGGGGCACAACAGGAGATAGAGCCATGGAAACAAGAGTTCTGAGGACACAAACTGCACAGAGAATTTAAATCTTTGAGGTACAGAAGCTGCAATAAGCATAATAAGAATTAAGAAAGAACGGAGGGACGGGCAGCTATGTAGTGCTTTCTGTGTAGTAAACAAAACCGGAGAGAAAAGCTTTCTGTGTATTCATGGAGTTGTGACAGGTCATTAATTCCAGATAAATTACTCCAAAGCTGCTGATGTGTGGATGCCACTTCCAGATATCTCATTAAGTACTGTCTGGGTGAAGTGCTGATGTTTACTCGTGGAAATCCAGCTCTACAGCTGCTGGATATAATTGGTTTGTAGTGCATTTTAGCTGGTACGTTAGTCTGGAGGGGAAAAAAGAATGATTTTCAATGATTTTCAATGACACAATTGTCACTTTCTGTATCACATTCTGAAATAAAATTAGAAGGGGAGGACAGTGACTTAGCCAGCCAGTAGAGGCACACTGCTCAGGTATGTTTGCTTAGCACTTTAGCAAAAGTTCACAGGACGTGAAATGGTTGAATGCATCTGAAAACCGAGGCTGTTTATTTTCTCACTGCTTTGGTCTGTTTTCCATTGGAATTCATTAGAGGAACCACTAGCAATTCACAATAAAAAAAATCAATTAATAGGAAAATGCTCGAGATAAGAGTTCTTTGCTAAGCTACTCTCAGCAAGAGATTTATCCACAAAGGACTCATTTTGCTAAAGTAACAGATGCCATTTGGGGCAGGGCAGTCTGGTCGTGATATTTTGACTTGAATCACACCAGGAAATCACTTATTTGCACATTGAATATTTGCTGTATATTTGCTGCATGAATATGGCAAAAGTAACATCCTCTCTTTAGGTCCGTTTCTCCTTCCCCTTCTACTCCTTTTCTGTTTCTGGGCATTTGCTGCTTGAGAGCTTTTTGGTGCCCACTGCAGTGGTCTCAGAACCTGTAGGTGCTGCTGCAGGTCAAAATAGCAGTAGCTGGAAGCACAGATGAAGAGATCTGAGCCTTTAGCATAAAAGGATAGGAGAAATGTCTGGGCTTTTGTTATCAAAAATCTTTCTGGTTGTATGTCACAACACAGAACAGTCATGAATTTAATGTATGGCAATGTGTGTACAAATGCTGTTCACTTATTGCTTCCTTTTCTTCCAATTCTCCTTAAAGGGAGGGAAATGTGGGGCACCATTTCCCCATGGCAGAGAACACGAGGTAAATCCTGCAATTCAAGTAGTAAATAAATGAAGAAACGTGCAATGTCTGGGTGCCAAAATGGCCTTGCACAAGATGCATCTTCTTAGTCGCCAGCTTTTACATCTTTTGTTAGTTGTAAGCAGCAACAGAATGCATGAGTGCACTTATTTCTGGGATAAGAACAGTTTCTTTCTCTGCAAGGCCAGAAAAAAAAAAAAAAGAAAGTAGTGTTGATAGCATGAAAAATAATAGAAAGTTTCTAAGCTGTTGTTCAATTCATTGTGTGCTAGTTGGGCCCAGGAGAGCATCCGCTATCTCCTTCAGTTGATTATGCAAATCTGAATAAATATGTGAATACCTATTCCAACTTTTATCCTCTGTAATCTAATGTCTCCCCTGACACAATACTCTCAAATTATCTTCAGTGAGTAATGACTTGCAGTTAGTATTTTATACCAAATTGTCATATAGATCATTTTTCTGTAATACTTTACATAAATTAGGAAACCTCCCCCATGGCATGCATATGGCTGCCAGAGCGTCTTCACAAGATTAAAAGTGCAAACAACACAATTCGGGGCGAATTTGGCCAGGAACAGAATAAAATGATAAACGTGCAAGTTGCAGTAAATTACAGTGCCATTAGTCAAAGCCGTTCAGGGAGGCATTTGGCCTTCCCAAAATACAATTATTTTCTTTGGTGTAAAATGGTAACTCGGAGTCTTTGGCCTGGTTTTGGCTGTTTGGTAGCTTTGTAATGCTGGGACTTGTGCCTGCTGCTCCGGAGAGCCTCCAGAGGCTGTGGTGTTGATAAAATGATTTAGAAAAGCAACCGGTTGCTGCTGTACCAAGCAAAAAGTGCTGGCTGCATGCAAGGTGCGATGCCTACCAACATGGGCGTTTTCTGAAGATGGCAGAACAGGGACACGGGCAGATGTGGCCAAATCAGATGTTTCTCTGGGAGTTAAGCAGGAGTTTTGTTTTCTGTAATTATTTAAGCAACTTTCAGTGCTAGGCTAAAGTTTCATCCAGTTTCTCAGGTGGAAGCTGCGAGTGGCAGCATAATAATGGGGGGGAGGAACGAGAGGAGAACATGCTGGTTGTGTGATGGGAGGGAGGAAAACACTTCCTCCGTTTGGGAAGTTTAAACCTAAGTGCATTCAGCTAATTGCTTCGCAGTGATGATCTATTTATTTTCACCATCTTGATCAAACTTCCAAATAACCCCCTCCAGTCCTTACAGGTGTTGCATAAATTTGTCCTCAGTGAATAAAGAACCGTTCATTTGATTATACGTTAATTAGATGGAGATGAAATACGGAACATTAAGAAAGCACAAGTTGCAGATTTATGGTTACATTTCATTTCCCTGGGACGTTTGGTTAATTTTTTGTAATATAATGCTTGTTGAAATTGTAGGCAACTGTAGCTATAGCAAAAAATTACAGAAAATTCCTGATGTTTGCATGCCAAAATTGTTGCAAGATAAGTCTTCTAAAAGTTGTTTCTGGTAGGAACTTGGCGGGTTGTTGTGTGAAGTGTCAATCTGTGAAATCTTTTTTTCTTTGTTACTACAACTCTATGCTATAGAGCTCTTCTCCACCACAGTATTTCCCCTAGACTTGGCCATGAACCTCTAACTCAGTATTTCCCAAACCTTCAAATCTACAAAGTGTTATGAGCAAACTTTCACTTGTTCTGTGTTCTTTACCATTCATGAGACCCATTTTCACTGCACAAATAGAATTGTTTGGGTTGGGTTTTTTATGTACTTAACTGGACTTATATAATTGATTGTCATGTCCCGGATTAGGAAAGCTAAATGAAATCTTGAAGTGTCCAGAGTGTTTCGTTGAAAAGGCTGCTATTTACAGTAGATGCGAAACAGGAACTATCCTAGAATATGTTGCCTGTAGATACTTTATTCCTGTGAATGCCAGGCTGATGATAAATGCTGGAAACTGAGCAAATTTCTTGTTAGAATAAACTTTTAATAGCAGGAGATCAATGCTTTTCATTTCTAAGAAACTGCAGGTTTCTGCAGGAGCCCTCAGGGCTGCAGCTCGGTGGTCTCGGTTGTCAGCGTAGCTGGTGACCTTGGGCTTTCTCCAGTTAATAGTGGGGTATTTTTCAAATAAAAGATACAACACGTTCACCCATTCATAAATAATAGGGTAATACAAAATAAGAAGTGTACTGAGCTAAAAATAAATCCCTAGCCTGATCTGTCTGTGATGTGCCTAAGCTAAGGAGAACACAATTTCCAGACGGATCCTGCGTTGCAACTGACAACAGGAGACTGAAAGTACTGACAGATAAACTCTGAACCTTGCTACGAGCCCTAAACTCTCTATCCTGTGTTTCTGCTGAAGATCATCATCCCTCAGTGGAATCGGCAGAAGTGTGAATGTGCCACGGGTAAAGAAATCACACTTCTGACCTTGATGTCCAAAGTTCAGCCTTTGCCAAGTGCCTGGTGATGGATTACAGCAGGAGGGGCTGGGCTCGCTTCCTCCTGTCCTTCTGGCAGATGTTGCACTCCGCAGCTGGGAAAATCGGCTTTCTTGATGGACAAGTCCTTTGACACACGTGGGAGAACATTGCTTCTACGGCAGCTGATGGGGATGTGAAATGGCCCGTGAAATCAAAGATGTTAGCAAGAGGTGTAGAGAGTATTTTGCAACACTGATATTTTAGAAAAGGGATGTAAAAAGGAAAGAAGAAAAAAAAAGAGAGGCAAAAGCAGTTAGGATGAACTTCTGTGAGCTGCAAAGAGAATAATTATTCTTGTCTTGGAAAGGAAACCAGTATAAACTGGGGAGAAATTCTCTCGATATGTAAGCAGCAGCTATCAGAAGCTGCTTGAAACCAAGTAGCAGCTTTATACGCAGGAGAACAAACTGCAATTTCCAATTAGGTGTTTCCTTTTAAGAAATTCTTTTATTCAGGGGAGAGAATTCAGTTTTTCATCTAGCATTAAATGTCAGGTTTCAAAATTTTAATCAAGCGTGTGTACTCCAGGAGAAAATATTGCTCCAGGCAGTAGATTCAGATGGAGATACAGAAGCTGAGCATTGTCTTGGCCTTTCCTCCTAATCCTGGTGTAATAAAGTTCTGACCAACAGCATCTGGGGTCTCTCAATCCTGGGAGAAATGAGACCAGGAGATTTCTGATAGCATCTTTAAAAAAACAGCCTCAAACAGGTAGGCTTTGGGGTACCTGCCACTCCCAAGGAAGAGCATATGAGGCGGAGGCTCCTGCTGTCAGCTCCTCCTATTTATTACATCACTTTTCCCCTCCATTATTTCTGGCCTGTTTTCTCATGCGCAATGTCTCTATCAGGCTGTTCAAAAGCAGCCTCAGGATTTTGGTGGGGCACTCTCCTGTCGATGCAATTTGCCTACCGGCTCAGTGCCCCAAGGGGAGCAGTTGCTCCCGCAGACTGTACCTATTGCTGGCATCCCGGTCTGTGGCTTATTTCATTCGGGATGTGTCATAGGTTGTAGAAAGTATTTATACAGTTTGAAAAACGCCTTTACTTGTCTCAATTTTATACTAATGAATACCAAAAGACAGCTGTTCTTGGGTGTTTTTTACCTCTTGCACTCCCATCCTTTTTCTATCCCATTTTTACCCTGGTGATAGGAGGGGGTTTCTGACCTGCTGTGCCATTACCAGGAGGTGATATTTCACAGTGCTGATACAGTTGCCATAAAATGTGGCTTTTAGGAAACAAACAGGCCAGGCCATCTGATTTCTAAGAGCATCCACGTTTAGCTTTTCCTCCTTAAATCACTATGGAGGAAGAGATACTAAAAATTTATATTGCTTTTTAAAAGAGATGAAAAGTTCCACGATTGTGATTGCTTTCCAGGGGACAGGGAGGGGGGGGAATAGCAAGAGTTTTAGCTGATGAAAGAACAAACAGAAGGCAAAGAGGAAGGCTCTGCAGAACAGCAGGAGAGGAGGGCTGGTTCCAGGGAGCATCAGGAGAGGAGGTGTTGAGGGAGGGAAAGAACTTCTCGTATGTATGGGGAGGAAATCTGTCATCCAACTGCACTCCTCGATGCTGAGTCTGAATTACTGAATTAAGTCTATGCATTTTCCCAGAGCTGTTTGCCTTGCTGTAGAATATGAAGCAAAGACTCCTCTTTCAAGTGCAAGAAGTATTTGATGATTGTATCTGCTCCCGTGTGCTTGGCCTGAGCTGCCCAGCGGCTGGCAGGTCACAGCGGTGTCTGCAGGGCTCTGCCTGAGGTTGTGCTACAAGCCAGCAGCACAAAGAGTCCCTCACGGTCACTGCAAGATGAGGTCAGGGGTTGGGACATCGACTTGCAGTGTGGAGAAGTCAAATCTATCTCCTGATTGCCTCACCTGGAATAGCCTCCTCTTTCTCTCGTTAATTCCTATTTCATTCACCCTACAATACAGAGCGGGTTCAACTGGACCGAGTCCAACAGGGCAGAGGAAAGCAAAGGCAATTCCTGACCCAACAACTGCAGCTTCAGCAGATGAGCCTTTTCAGACAAATTCCCCAATAACCTAATGTACTTTATGGTCACTGGTCCCCAGTGACTCAAGAGACAGGGGGTGCATCTTATGTTTTTTGACCTGATCTTCTGAATTAGGTTTTATAGCCTCAGCTGTCCTCTTGGCTTAGGTATTGAAGTCCTTTAAAAAGCAGAGTTAGTGCTGGCTCTGTAGATTCGTGGGCAGGGTTATGAAGATGCAGAAGCTTACTCAGCCGGGAGACTGGGATTGCTCCTTTTTATTCTTGTGTCTTTCAAACTATACGCTTCTCACTCCCTAGAAGATGCCCAGATAGAAGAGGTTGTTCTCAGGTGAAAATGCAAAGTGCTGAAGATTGATTTAGAATTCAGGATTTCAAACTGCAAAGTAATACAAACGAGAAGGATGAGACTTGATAGCTTTTCATATCACAATCATCCACAAAAGGAGCTGTGTGTTGTTACCCTGAAAAATATTTTTTTATTTGAAGATTTAAAAGAAATTTTTTTTGAAATTATTTGAAATTTCACTGCCTTGCTCTTAGAGATTCTGGCTAGAGACCAGAAGGACCTCATTAGAGATTGCTGAACACTTTTTTCTCATTTTGCTACTTCCCTACTGATACTTTTATTACTTTTCCCTGTGGTGCTTGACAATGCATGCGTTTTGTGTAGTGCATTACTAAGCATAATAGCAAAGCATGCGGGGAATAAAAAGAAGTTTTTCTTGAAGCATCCGTAACATCATCTAATTTATGTATGAAATCTGCCAGCAGTATAAAGAAACCAAGCAGTTGTGTGTTTTCAAAGCCTTCTGCGTTTTGGTTATGCAATTCAAGGAAGAAATCTTTATCTCATTGCTTGGCAGGGCCAGAAGCAGCTGCAGTGTGATAGGGAGGAGGACGGGAAGATCACTTACACGGTGGTGGGCGACGCTACTCAACGGCAGGAATCTCTCAGATAAATCTGTGTCTTGATAGTGTTGTTGTTTCCCACTTCGGTCTGTTTCTTTGGCATTCTGTCTTGTGCTGCGTTAAATGCCCTCTGCTCTTGTACAAATACCTGTATGCTCTCCTAGGCTGTTAGCTGTTGGCTGATGCTGAACACCGCGATGAATCGCCACCTCCTTTGGCAATTAGAATACAATTTTGCAAGCAAAACCGTATTTATCCTAGGAATAAGTTACAGTTCTGTTGTTTAATAACAGGAGAGAATAGTGGCTTTATCTACTCCTATGCCCAGTCTTTGCAACCAAAGTCAAGTTTACTTCTCATTTCAGTAATACTCCTTATTTAATTAGTGGCATAGCAAATGGACTTCATGCCTAGAGACACAGGCAAGTGGTGCGTTCTGTCCTCCTCTGCCCAAGCTGTATGGTTGTTCTCCTTGCCTGTACCTGCGGCCTTCAAGCAACCCACCTTTAGCCTCCCTTCCTGAACACACCGCGTGGTGCGTCCTGGCACTCAAATAGCCGCTGCGCAGACTCCAGGCACTGTGATTAATAATTCAGCGTTATGCCAGACATGGATTCCAGGCAAACATTCGTAAAAAAAAAACCGTAAAGGTCATTTAAACGGCAGGAAGCAAGATTCTACAAATAGCGTCTGTCTGGCAGCTCTGCTAGGCCCCATCTTGGAATAAATTGGTGTTAAAAGCCTGCAGGACGTCCATCAAAATCTGTGAATTCACTGCAAAAATCCCTCGATGACTAGGTATGTATAGTCACCACGTGTTAGCTTCTTTGCATGATTGCCTCTATTTCTTCTCAAGTGCAAAATTACATTTGAAACAATCACATGCATCTATTAAAAGAAATGCTTTCACTTGTCAGGATCTTCCCTTTATTCATACTTACTGAATTTGAGTTTAAATAGAACTGCATTCTTTCTCCTTTACCATCCTGTCTCCCCCATCATTTCTTTATTCAAAGAAATCATTTTATTTGAGAGACTGTGGTTGCTGTTGTGTTTTGACTGATAGAAGTTAAAGTGATTTTTTTCTTTACTATTTTGCATTTTAATTGCAACCTTGCAACCAAGATTTCATTTACCAGCCCAAATATCTGAAGTTCTAGTTGTTTATTACGAGGCTCTTGGCTGATTTGCTCCAAATAGGATGGTTACCTGATATACCCAAATGTTGGTGGGTTTTTGTTTGTTTGTTTTTAGGTTGGTACTGAGCTCTTCTGAAATTAAGGTTGGACCATAGATGCTGAGCACTTCTGGAAATCAATTCTTTGTGCATCCTTTTTCCTCTTTCACTTCGTTTTATGGACAAAGGCTTTGAACATAACAAAAACTTATTAAGTATTTGCCATATAGAATACATTACTTTTAAAAAGTCAATAAAAAGATGACTCAAATGAAAAATACAGTAATATAAGAATTCTCGCAATAGAGCGTCCCTTTTCTTGCCCACACGGCTTAATTCATACGTGGTGATTTCATGGTGATTTTTTTCCCCTGATGTTATTCTTAATTAAGCCTCAAAAAAAGAGACAGAACATGCCTTTTGGGGCTAAACTCAATTTAATTAACAATATATTCTACCAGAATTCTTCGATATTATTACGCTTGTGCTTCTTGCCTGCAAGACACATGTTTCTTGTTTGCATAGTTAAGAGATTAAATAAAACCATAAAAAGGGATATATTTTTAACTCCAGAGTTTTCTTACCCCCACATGCACCTTTTAATGTTTGAAATTAAGCAGCGGGGAGATTTAAGCTGAATGTTTCAAGGCCATTATAGTTAGCTATACCTCTGAGATCAATTCAGCAATGCAATGCTAACAAAGCACTTAATCTACGTCATGGCAAAGACTCTGGGGTGCGTGCCCAATGGAAGGCATTTATTTACCAAATTAAAAGCACAGCAAGTAAAGGCCTGGGTGGTATTTAAGCATATTTTATCGACTCCTATTCTGCTTCTATTTACTAAAGTTCTTACTGATGGAAGATGATGGATGAGCTGATTGCTTGGCTTTCTAAGAGGTGAAATACGTCTTCTCTGATTTATTCCTCTCGCATTGACAAAACACCTTTTGGTGTAATTGGACAATATCCAAGTCCAGCGAGATACGCAGAGTCCTGGCAGTTCCTCTTGCTGCTGCATTACACTCAGGCTTGTGTAAGTCACATAATGGAGATTCTGACAGATTGCAGATTTAATGTCAAGTCCAGTGTTAAAGCCAATTATAGACATATATAAATCTATAAGCGTGTCTGTGGATAATGAAAAGATTTATGCATTCAGTTCTTGACTTCAATGAAGCTATGCAACTATGCCAAAGAGGGATCTGATCCATAATTTGTATGCATATGCGATATATGATTACGTGCACAAATAGCACAAATCCATTAGCAGATTTTACCCAAATCTTATCAAATAAGAGTACCTGGTATATAATGCTCCATTGGATATGTACATTGAATTTTATGTGTTGTGAATCTACTCTTGTTTTATTTGATTTAAGCTGTTTTATTTGCTCTGATTAGATCCTGATTTAGTTGAGCTGTTTTGTGCTTGGAAGAGCCTGTAGGTTAGATTTCTCACTATATATTATGGACTTGCCTGATTAAGAACATTACTTATAATAAGTTATCATACAACACTGTGATAAGGTTTGTCATATAAAGGGCTTATTTTTCAAAGTCACATATTAAAATTCAACCTACAGTAACACCAGTAGTTTTACGACACTGGCAAGAGCAAAGAATGCAGCTTGTCTTTGACACCAGATGTCTGTACGTGTTGATTTTATTCAAGATCTAGAATGAACGATACCTAGATGAACTTCAGATAAGTATATGTTCTACAAAATATTTAAAATATATCCTAAACATGCGAGAGGTAGCATTTCAGTGTTCCATAAGACTTCTATATCTGTATAGTAAATCTTTCCTTTTTATTTTTTAATGCAAATGTGCATTTTTATCTAGATATCTGGTTTGTCTCCTAATTTCAAATATCAAACTTAACTGTGATTTCGGCTATTTTCTAGAGTTCATGATTTTATACATTCCTTTTCAAACACTGATGTTCACTTCCAGGCTACATCTGAGCTGTCAGACTTGACAAATAAATCTTCAAGTCTTGGAACAAAGGCCTTTCAATCACAGAGCTGGTGATAAACACTCTAGATTAATAATGCTGCTTTTCTTAGGGAGAGGATGACTCAAACAGCACTGAAGTAACAAGTGATTTTTATTATCTTGCAGATACAAAAAGAATATTGCTCATAGAGCATGTGAACGTAGTTCTTGAGTAATTCCCATCCTTCTCAGTGCTTTTCGTAAAGGATAGGGAAAGACATTCTGAATGTAGCTGGTAAGGCTTCGGGCAGTCCAAAACCAGTTTGTGATCATTTCCTAAATAATCACAGGTTCTGCACGTGTGTGTGTAAGTTGTTAAATACGTGAAGGTAATTACAGGCTGTCAGAT
Source organism: Anas acuta (assembly GCF_963932015.1). NCBI lineage: Eukaryota > Metazoa > Chordata > Aves > Anseriformes > Anatidae > Anas > Anas acuta. The sequence continues at coordinate 1,218,751 of NC_089005.1, read as the reverse complement.
TCCAAGAGATGCTATTTCCTTCCTCCTAAGTTTGAAGTCAGCTTAAAGTAGCAGCTCAGTTCTGAGTGGTACGGATTTTCATTTAGTTGGTCAAGCATACACAAGAAGTACTTCCCTCCCCTCCAACCCGCACAAAATCCTTAATTTCATGACTTTCCCAAAAAGGTTGTAATAATACGCTCAGGCATGTGTGAAACTCATTTCAATTCACCTCCCCTCAATTGCTCTTTCAGTTTACGATGCACATATTGTGTAAGGTGAGCTGCTTACACTGATGCAGCTCCCGTGCCCGTCGCGTGCGTAGCGGTTGTGCGTTAACCCTGGTAGGTAGCCGAGCACCATGCAGCTGCTTGCTTGCTCCCCCAGTGGGATGGGTAAGAGAATCAGAAGTGAGAAAACTCGTGGGTTGAGAGAAGGACAGTTTAATAAGTAAAGCAAAAGCTGTGCACACAAGCAAAGCAAAATAAGGAATTACCCCAGCCCACCCGCTGGCAGGGCAGTGTGAGGAACGCAAAGACCTTGACCCTGTGCGTGCCCCGCTCAGCAGCAACTAAAACATCGGTGTGTCACCAACACTGTTTTCATCACAAATCCAAAACATAGCACCAGGCCAGCAACTATAAGAAAATTAACTCTGTCTCAGCCAAAACCAGTTCAGTGTCTTCCAGTGCTTGAGCATCAAGAACTTCCATTTGAAAACACACCTCATATTCTGGAATTGTATGCGTAAATTTTACAGTACTCGAGTCTCATTCAAGTGCAAGTTCTTTATATTGCATCACTTACTGGTTCACAGAAGAGGCCCAAGATACTTTTATGATTGAATTCTCATTATTTATAAGAGTATTAAATGCATTACTTTTTGGAGGAAGTAATATGAGAATGTTAGCACCTGTGTGAGCCAGTAATTGTATCCATGTTCGTCGTTCACCAGCGGTACCTGGGGAAGCAGTAATTAGAAAGGTAGCTGCAGATCCCCAATTTTAAACAGCAACACCAACCACTGCAGCTAATCTTTATTTTTCAAAATGTGTGCTTTTTGCATTTCTTCCTATTGTTAGCTTCTCTTCTTTCTGGTGCTTGTTTCCTTTTTTATTATTATAACAGGTTTCTTACTTGTTATGTGGTAGTTTCCAAACATGTCACTATTTTGGGGGTTAGTTGTTGAAGTCAGCCCTTATGACTTAGTTCAGTGCATCGTGTGTCTGTGACTGTGTTTTTGTTCAACAGCCTTTACTCATTAAAGGCAGTAGTAGTGTTAGCAAGACTTTTTAGGATCAGTTGGCATTTAGAAGGGAAGATAAAAACCTCTATACTTTGTTCTGCTTAAGAAAAAAAAAGACTGAAGACACTTTCATCTCTGACAGGCTCGAGATTTGGAGCAAAGGCTTCGTACATTATTAATAAAATGATTGTGATCAGTATAATTTTCTTTTTTCTCAGTTCCCCATGTGTAATGTGTGAGTACTTGTTGGTTTTGCAGAGCTGCTACTTCTGTGTTTATGACAAACTTGCTGAGGTTTTTAAGCATCAGAAGAGATTTGCCATGCCTTTGTAATACATCCTTGTCTTTTTGAATATGCTGTGTAGTGCATGATTGTGAGCTTGAATTCATGTGTGTATTCCAGCTTGATTCTCTCATAGCAGCGGTTCCTGTTCTTTGTGAAATGTTTGTAATATTTGTAGATGATCTGACTTGAACTAAAGAGAGGTTATTCAAGCACACAGTGCTCTTGGTTCCTAAAAGCACGTCAAGATCTTGTTGCTCGGGTAAATGTTACGTCAAACAAAGCCCCCCAAAAATTACCTTAGAAATAGGTAAAACTTTATCGATGAGTCAGTTTTGTTGCTGTGTGTTGTTTCCTATGACATAGATCAATGGGATCAAGCTGGGTATTAATAAGTCCTATGGCAGAAACAAGTTGCAGGGAGTCTGTTTCCTCTGTGCTTTTTTCCCTGCTGTTGGTCCTAAATGAGGGGAGGCGTACAGAAGGATGATGCTGCCTCAGTCCTTCATGTATCTAAATAAAATCCTACCTGAGTTACATATTCTTTCATAAATTGATAGCAGCTTTAGGGTGGTCAGACGCATCAATCACCGATAGACTGACTCCAGTTCTTCAGATTAACGAGACTCAGCACATGAGCTCAGCGTACGTTGTAAGTCAAGCACGTGCTTAAATCTAATCGACTTCCTAAAAGCAAGATGAGTGCTGTTGTGTGCAGAATTGGCAACTCAGTGCTGGTTCACTGTCAACAGTTTGAATTCATTTTTAGCTCCGTACACAGGAACAGGAAAAGAAGGTTCCAGACACTTTCTATTTTCATTATGATGAAGAATAACCCAGCCTCACTTAAGATTGTGGTGCTGATACTTCTCACAGAAGTATACCATATTTTTGCCTTTTGCAAAATGAGAATTAGAGGTCATCAAAGATAGTACTTGAATAGAAATACAAGCACAGTGTTTGCAGGGTATAAATAACGTGCTTTAAATGGTAAATGTGCTTTAAATGGTAACTGAATGAATTAGGGGAATGTTTTTGGATCAACTTCTGCTTCTCGTTGTGTCCCTACGTGCCAGTGAAAGGCTTGGTAGGCGAGGCATGACGAAACCCAGCTGTACTGGACTTTGGTGGGAGCAGCTGTCAGTGTCGTTGGCACCTTATCCATCACAGTGCTAACTGAACGTTGGCGTTTATTACAGCCACTAAAGAGAAGTCCAGCTAAAATACCATGCGTGTGGAGTTTGAAGGAGATGGATTTTAATGTCATAGCTCATAGTTCTTGACATGCTGGGGGAAAAATGGAAGTGTGCTAGCACGTTATTGCTGCGTTTTGTTTTGAGAGTGGCTCTTGAGTTGGGAATGCAGGAAGGTGGCCATTTACCTGCCTTCCCCTCACCTGTTAGGAAAAATTTTGTAGTTTGCTATCAGGTAAGGCTTGTATCTGTGGGTTATGTGTACCTAGCATTCAGTACCAGAGTGTATTTCTGACCTGTTCTTGGTTTAGCCTAGCACTTCATTTTGTACATTTTATTACAGATAATGACACTGCCTCTCGTGTCGTAAAGTAGCCTCCACTTCAGAGCTGAAATAGCCCAGCTCATAATGGCATGAAAACCCCTGTACAACGGGTGCTTTGTTGATTTAGTCATTCAGCATGTCCAACATAAAATTTACTGGCCATTTTAGGATAAGTTATGAAGAAGAATGTAACGTGTTGTTGGACAAGAAGTAGAGCTTAGGAAAATTGAACTGTACATTGAAATCTGAAGGGACCTCATTGTACTTTGCAAGAAATAAAGTCCTTTCAAGAATGAAGGAAAAATTATGCTCTGTGGCTTCTTTCCCTAAAGCTTTTTATCTATCACACAAACAGTTTGGGTGGTGGCATTTCTCTTCCCATGTGTTTCAGATCTGACTCACCATGATGTACTGTATTCTCAGTCTAGGTGTTTCAGCAGTTCAGTTAATTGTAATAAACAAGCTCTGAAAACTTGTGTGCACACAAAACTGAAAAAAAAAAAATATATCAAGAAGTCAACAAAAAGTTTATAGATTTTTGAAATTTCAAAGTAAGATCCTGGGCTTCTGCCTCCAAGAATGGATCGATGCTTACAAACGGAGGCATTGCTGGGATTCTCTAGCAACTACAAAGAGGAGGCATTTATTCTTCAGTAAAGTAGCAGAGCAAGTTCTTTGCCTGTAACGGGAAACTGCATATGTCTGGTTGTTTAATGGCATTCTCTGGCATTTATCTGGTGGTATATATTCAGTAACCTCAGGAGGGGAAAAATATGGTGCTTTCTGTAATCTGTGAATAACGCGAAGCCAAAAACCACAGAGAAGATCTATTAAGAGTTGTTTCTGAGCTCTTTAATTTTCTTCTCTCCAAGGACTTGACTGCAGTTTGAAATGTAGGAATGTATTACTGTTTTTTAGAATAGTCCTACTGTTTACTTGAATTAACCCTGCAGCTCTGTAAAGAAAATGAGTTAACAGGGAACAGCTAATTATTAAAAGGATCTAGGGAGAGGGCAATTTTATGTGAACTTACAGATCATAAGTAAAACCAGTATCCACCTTCCTGTGTTTTTAAAGATTTTGTGAGAAAGCTCCATGTCCTTTTCTGTTGGTTATCCAGGCAGAAGAAAATTCAACACAATTCCTCAGTCACTGTCCAGCCCCTCTGACATCAACTCTGTCGATACACTCCTTTGGCTTGTTCAGTGTAAAACTTGAATTGTTGGCCTTGACTCTGAGGGACTTTTGGAATCACAAATTTCAAAATTCATGCTTCCTTATCCCCGGTGCAGGGATTTTAAACATCAGGAAATGGTCTAGATTCTAGAGCTTGCAATAAAGAGTAGTCTGCTCTAGGCTTCTTTGTAGAGCATTCGGTACTGTAAAAGATCAGAAAACACAGGGTTTAGTAAAATTGCTTGAAACCCCATGGTTAGAGAAGGTTGTAATCAATGAAATACATGCAAGAGGAAGCCATAAGAGTGGTGAATACTTTAACTGATTTGAGGGGTGGAAGGGGAAAAGAGTGGATGTGCTTTATTACTTTAAAGGCTTGTGATTTATTTAGATTTCAGTTCAAGAGAAATCAGTTGATGGGCATCAAAGGATAAACGAGTCAAATACAGAGAGATTGCCAGGCTCACCCAAAAGTGCATGTTTGGTGCGTGAACAGCTTGCTGCGGAGCCAACAGCTGTAAGTCTTTTCAGGCCTTTAACATGACAAAAGCAGCCAAAGCCTAAAATGCCCTTCTCCTTGAAAAGCAGCACGGGGCCGGATATAGAAAAGATTTTTCGCAAAGTAGCATGTGATTCAGCTGGAAAATGTCAGGTTTTGAAAATTATTAATCTTTGTGCTGCACAAAACTGTCAGCTGTAGGGGCGTTTGGCGTAGGAGGTTCTTGAGAGACAGTATTTTCAAATTGATCTCTTTTGGGTTTTCTCTTTTGCTTTGTTTTGGGGTTCTTTTGTTTCTCCCCCTACTGGTAGCTGCATAAACAGGCAATTTAAGTAGATAATTAGGACAATAGCTGCCAGGTAGCAAAAATTTCAGAGAACCGAGGGGAATTTGTTATAGAAAAACAAGAGGGACATGAAGATACTGGAGAGTCCAATGAAGGGCCACCAAGATGATGAAGGGGCTGGAGCATCTCCTGTGAGAACAGGCTGAGAGCTGGCCCTGCCCAGCCTGGAGGAGAAATGAAAATATACAATACCTGGAGGGAGGGTGCAAAGAAGATGGAGACAGTGCCAGCACAAGAGCCATCATCACGGCTGTTGATGAATGACATTTTAGGTCTTCTGTTTAAAGGATCTTTAAGATTGGCACTCGAGAAAATTCCAAAAGATGTTACTCTCTCAATTCAGGTAGGATATCTTTGCTTAAATTCATCCTGGTTTTAGGAAAAGTTACCTGAGTGTAAGTAAACGGAAGAAAGAATTGCAAAAGTTGTATTTTATTTGTTCAAACGGTTTACTGGAGGGCACCACAGAAATCTTATGTTCTAGTAGTACAAAACAACTTCTGAGAACTGTAGTAACATAAGCGAATGGAAATGCCTCACAGGTCTCTATAAATAATATTACAGCGTGCCAGCATATTTTACTGTTTTACTTCCAGCTGCTTGGAGGTTAGGGTAGTGATTCTACAAGGGAGAGCAACAATAACAAGTATTCCCATAAATGCATTTTTCTTTTTTCTTTTCTATCTGTAAAGTTTTTTCTGTGTGTCCACTGTTCCTATATGTAAAACTTAATATTCAGGAATCCTGTATGAATGATGTTTCATAAGCTTTTTCTTATTTTATCATTTATATGAATATGTAGTACGTATTCTATGGGAGTTATATCTTTGACTAAGATCTATTATAAATTTTAAGCTTTATAGGGCAGGAGAATAACCCCAGTCATTCCTTGAATTTCACTAAGGTACTAAAGTTGAAAATACGCTTTGCAGAAAATCATGAATCTGCAGAGCACATCTACTTACTGGGGGCTAGGAAATTGCAGATGTATTGGCTTAATCAAACCAACCAATAAAGCTGCAGGATATCTTCAGAATACTTGTAAAGAAACGGATAGATATAAGATTATCCTTTGAAAATAGTGTTATTAAGGTGAGTAAAGATAGCTATTCTTTAAGCATTTAATGGCACCCATTTTCAACCTATTAGCTGGTTACCCTTTGTTAGGAAGCATGGGAATATAAAGTCTTCCTCAAGAGGAGAGGGGCTGTAATACTTAAGGAGCCAGAAGAAGGCGTGCAGGGGATCCAGGCTTTCAATTCCAGATTAAATCACCATGGTCAACAGCAAATAAGAGTGAAGACCACAGGTGAATTGGGTTCCGTTTGCTGTAGGGCTTTAAGACAAAACTGCCAGGTGGTGTTGAAAATGTATCATTACAGCAGATGTGACTACGGCAAGCCAATCTCATTTGGAAAATATATTGTATATTTTACACATGCAGCATGCTTCGTGAGTGCAATCGGATACAGATAACTTGCTGTGCTAATTTGAAACATTGGTGATAACTGTGTGATACGTTCCTTCTAGAGCAATTTTCCTCTTTTTTCTTTTTCCTTCTGTTGCCTAATCTTTTTTTCCCCGCTATGTCCGACTTGGTGAATTCATTCCTTTAATTGGAGAGGGAGCACAGGAATGCATGAGTGTGTTTTTGTTTCTGGATTGTCCTTTGGGGTTTTCATCTCAACTGCTGCTTCAGAATTTGAATTACAGTCCTTGTGCAGATGGATCGGGCTGCATGCATAGCAGCCAGCAGTAACACTGCTGCAGATGAACAGTGACCAGTACAGGACAGCTGGGTTAATGAAGAGCTGCCCAGTCTGCAGTGCCATTGTACCAACAGGATGTAAAAGGGGTTTCTTTCACTCTTGGCTTTTACTTCTCTCTTTGATATTGTTTCATTTAGCTGTTGCAACTGTGTTTGTTTGTTTGTCTTATTTCATAACGTATGTGAAGCAGGGGTTACTTGAAAAAGTGTATGAATATAAAATTGACAGCCAACTCAGAATTCTCATTAAATTTAATTCATTTGTCTCTCTAGCTCTGTTTAATTCCTGTAGAATGGGACAAGGAATGGAAACACTTGCAAACACAAGCTAATATATAAGTTTCACTTCTGTATTTTATAAGAATTTGGTAATCTAGTATTCATCTCATCTAACTTCATTCTAATAAATGTCTGTTAATACCTCATGTTACATATATTCTTATATTATTAGGTTGCAGTTACCTAAGAAGCATTCTTTAGTCCAGTTTTAATTAGATCATCAGGGATTTAAAACACAGTTGCTGAGAATTTCACTGTTGTCTCTACTCCTGGCTATTGAGCACCTCAAGATGTGCATAACAGCAGTGCTCTCGAGTTTTGTTCCACTTTGCTTGTGCATTTGGTAATGGACTTTGGCTGAAAGAGGGAATGGGTGGGAGGGGAAGTTCCTCTTGCATTTGGAATCGTGGTATTGTCTGTTCAGACACGACTGATTTCAATGCCAATTCACATTTTTCATACTGTAATTTACTTATGACAGTGACTGATATTTGAGTTTGATACACAGCAAGGTTACTGTGTAAGGCAAAAGAAGAAAAACAGATGAAAAATGCCAACTTTTCAAATGGCAGAGATATTGTAGGTGATATTATAATTAGTGCATGTGGGCATAAGAGCTATTTCTGAACAGAATACAGTCAATACGCTTACTCTCTACATATCCCTCAATATCTTCATCATCTTACTCCTATTTATCACAGTTCGTGTGTAGATAAAAATTCATTTGGGGGTTGAATGGCAGCCTTGTGTTACTTGGGATCAAATCAAGATCTTGTGGGGCTTTAATGCCAAGCCAGGCATTGTCTACACAGTGGTACAGCTGAACTGATCTTAGAGCAAAGAAACTCTAGAATGAGCTTTTGATTAAGTAGGTTTGGGCTGGCTTCATGGCAATGTACATTAAACCAACCACCTTTCTTCAAGGCTTGCCTTGTTGTAGTACAGGATTTATCCACATATTAAGTACAAGAGAATAAATTGTGCTGAAGTTCAGCACAAACGTAAGGTTTCTGTTCTTTCTCAGAGGAGTAAAAGATAAATGATACTACTGGTTAATATGAAACTTCCAATACAAAAACATCCTGTTCTACAATGTTTTGAAAATATCAAATAGGATCTCCATATGTTTTTTTCTAAAAAAGACTATTTTTATCTGCATTTAAAAACAATAGGACTTGATGTCAATGTTTGCATGTTTACAAAGTGCAGGTTGATTTTTGCCTTGAGGTGTTTTTGTACCAGAACACAAATCCTGCTTTAGCCATGCAAATATCAGTCTCTGGACAAATAAGTGTTCCCTGATCTTTCTGTTTTATTGTTTCAGAGGTGGTGTGTGCTGGTATGTGGTATATATCTTCCTGTCCTTGGCTTCAATGCAATCATGCGCCCTCAGTGTTTGCGAACATCAGGTCACTGACACCTTTCTTGCTGGAATGTCGGGATGGGAAAGGTTGGATGGACAGCGGCCAGGGAGACTTTCTGCTGAGCTTATAAACACAGCATGAAACAGATAGTGCTTATCTTTCCATGCTGGCAGCCAAAGAAAAACGTAGACGTGCTTTGTTATGCAACATCTGTCCTTAAGAATTGTGTGCGTTATCATTCTGTGGTGCAGGAAGAATATTTTTTTCCTCCAACATTTCCAAAAGAAGTTAAACTGACATTTATCTGCAGAACAGCTTTGATGCTGCGCTAGTTTTAAGAGAAGAGCAGTTTGGCATATGTGTGGGTTTTCTTTGCCCCCTCCTTCTTAATATATTATCAGCAGTTGTAATGCGGCAGCCTTATTACTTGCTTACAAACAAAACAAAAACTCCTCTGTAGTCCAGCTTGAAGCAGGATGTGAATAGCTCTGCAGTAAGCATCTCCTCGGCAGCTGAATTGGCAGTTGGGCACATCAAAGCCTTTAGCCTTAATAATGACAATTGATTTGTGAATTGAGTTCGCGGAAAGAGCTCTGGTGGCTCATTCAGTAAATAAAATGCTGCTGTAGCTAAGAATAAGCATTGTACCGCAGGTGTAATTATGAGCTGGGTATGAATTCATTATACTTATTATTGCTGTGCTGCTGAGCTTGGTGTAGTTGCACGAGCGGGTACGGTATTTTGACCCAGGGCTTGATAAGCAGCTACGTTAAGTCAGTAATTGTACTTGGGAGAAATCCTAGTTTACGCTCATCATTTGTGGACAACTTGGAGTTTTTAGTTTCCTTCAGGTTATTTTTTTCCCATGGAAGTTAATCTCTTTGATGCATCACAGTATAGCTGATCCAAATTGTAATTACAGTCTTGTCAATGAAGGGAGAGTAATAAAGCTGGAATATCTTTTGAAGAGTACTAGCAGCTGGATTGCATCCTCAAAATTTCAAATTTCAGGGTGGGACTTGGAATAAGGGCAAGGTTTAAGCAATTAGAGTAAATCTGATTAGTTTTCGGCTCAAATATGTAAGCAGGTTACTGGTTTTCTCCAGTTTACTGGGCCCTAATAAAAGCGAGTTGGTGATATTTAAGAACAAGTTACTCACATCACGATCATTTCCCCTTGCCTTTTACATTAATAAGCACATTAACATTACCCTAACATCATTCACTTTCTGTTGGTGAATTATACATTATCCTTGAACAGAACCCAAGCAGTTACAGATTTTATATGCGGCACTCTTAGTATCATCAGTAAGATAATTGATTTATTTTTCTAAGATTCTCACAGATGGAAGAAATCCACCCTCTTCATATTCATTGTTAGGATCACAATGAGCATATTGGCTTTTCCTCTTCTAGGTTGGTTGTGATTCATACCCCTTCTCAGTCAGAGACATGTACTTTTTACATGTAAATTGGAAATTTAATAAGGCTTCAAAAAAGAAATTGGCTCAAATATGGTTGTTTGTTTTTTAAACCATTTATGGGACAGAGTGGATGTTGTTACTGGCTCTGAGTGGCACAAGCCCTTCAGAGGAGACCTCGTCCCTGCTCTCAGAAACATCTCCTTTAGGATGCTGCTTAATCTGATGATTGGTAGCGTGGAAGACCGGTCTGCTGAAGAAATAGCTATAGCTTTCGATGCAAATGTGAGATATCTAAATCTACCAAAATCCAGGCAGAGCTCTCCAGAGAAGCTTTCCTTCGCTTTTATATCTCCTGCTTTATCTTGTACTTCTGTGTTAAATTGTAGACGTGATTTTCTCTAGCTGCCTGCAAGACCTGTTCCTTAGTGTAGGAACCGTAAGTAAATATTGACTTTTTAATGGCACCCATTACAGTTGGCAGCCCTTTGAGGCACTTGGAACATCAGTTAGCCAAACGATATTGGTTAATTTATTCAGAGTTCCCTTCTTGTTCCCTTAAACAGGCCAATTATCCTAGGCAACAACAAAGCTATAACCTTCAACATCTTATTTCACCATCTGGAAATAGGTGGCTGTGCAGTGAGCCACCAAAGTGTCCTCCCTCTCTCTACAACCAGCTGATAAATATGACAAATTTTCAGGAAACTGATAAAATTTCTGCTGCTATTTAAGATAAACTCTGTCTAGTCAGCATGAGATATTAGGTGTTTGATACCTAGGAAGAATTTTAGGTATGTTTTGAGCTCATTGAATAAACCGGTGATGCCTTGGTCCTTTCAGTGCTGATTGCAGCTTAATCTGCAGTCATTGTCCTCATCCATTTGATTCTCTTCACATGGATAAATCTGGCATTATCAAGTATTTTCTCACTGCATTTTAAAGTTGATCTTTTTTTTCTTCAGGTTTGATATTCTTCACACACCGCATTTTTTGTCACCGATTCATCTCTTTAGAATGCTGGAGAATCTTTTTCTTTTAAAGATTTATATTCCTTGCCTACTGCTTAAAGAAAAAAAATCTAGATGTTAAATAAATGTATGACTGTATGAAAGATTCTTCAAGTTTGTAATCCACTAATCCACTTAATATTTAATAAATGCAATATATCATTTTTATAAATATGTATAACTTAGATATAGATAGGTTTAGAATACATGAGGGATTACAATAGTATACCACATAAATCTCTGTTGGCATAGAAAAGACCAGTAATGTTTTATGAACGTATTAAGCCTCATTGGTGGAAATAAATGTCCTACCCTCCTGCAACCCATTAAAAACGTTGTTTATGGAAAGATGCTTTTATGAATTTCATGCAACTGCAAGTTTCTCGTGAAATGGCTGAAGAGAGGGCGCAGCAATGCCAGCCGAACGTCGTATTAGAAAGGAAAGTGGTACTAAGGAAAAGTGGTACTAAGGAAAAAGGCTTTTTTTTTTCTTTTTATAATCTTTTTATACTCTCACAGCAAAATTTTGTTGTCATCAGAGTGTCTTTTTTTTCAAATGGATTCTGTGTGAGAAGTCATTTGGATGATAATGTTGTTACTGTGCTTTGGTGAAAAGTGGGGTAAAAAGGGTTTGCTCAGAGCGATACAAGAAATCAGAACGTTTTAGGCAACCACAGCTCATCTCCCTGGTTTGTGTTTAGAGGCACCCCATGTGTGTTCCTTGTCAGGGAGAAGAATAGGTGGTTCAGATTGACACATTGACTTGCCTTTCCATGGACAAATGGTGTGCCCATGGGCAGTTACCATGGGTTTTTTGACCGAGGAGCAGTGACTTACTCAAGCAGGCTCCCTCGCTTGCTTCCAGCTGCAGCAGGTCACTCCGTCACTCTTCAGGCACTTCCACCCACTGCTTTTGAGCCTGGAGATCATCGTTTATGCACACAGGGACTTCTCTTAGGTGTCTGTTTTATCACTGGTGAAGAAGCATTGAACCTTTTTTATGTAGGAAGGGACTGTTAAAGTGAATACATACACGGGCCTTAAATATATGCAGACAATACTTCGCAGTTAGTTGTCTTGATACTTAATCCTGTTAAGACAACTTATTCCCATGATTAGATATGGATTTCCACTCTCCTTTTCTGCTAAGAAGCTGGACACGATGTCATCCAAAGCCTTGTAAATAAGAAGAGAACGGTGTCTGCAGCTTGGCGTGGTTTTACTAAGCACGGGAGCACAGCTCGGTGGCATTTGGTTCCTTGTCTCGTGGCCTGCTCTCAGTCACAGTCTGTGTGCAGACTGACTGCTTACCCTTCTGGAAAATGAAATTGATAATATGTACTTCCCAGATTTGTTGTCAGACTTTCTTGATGCATGCAAGATGCTTTAAAAGCAGTGATCAAAGAAACCACAGAGCATTTCAAGCAAAGTGTAATGGGGAGGAGGAAAAAAAAGCAAACAGGTGTAAAACAAATAGTTTCAAGTATAAGCACCCAGCCTAGTATCTAGGCCTATGCACATAGAAAAAGAAATGAAATTCTTTAAAATTCAGATAAGCAGGTTTAGTTTGCAGCTAAAGATTTTGAGCACACTGCTTTTGTGTGATAATATTTTAGATTTATTTCCACAACTTATTGCACATTCATTTTTTGGAGTTTTCATTGCAGAAAATTGCCAGGAGGAATGGATTTTGTCTTCCTTCAGCTGGCAGAACAATTTTCCACCTGTCGCCCAAATATTTGATGAGAAGGATTACAGTACAGCTGCTGGAAGTTTATACTTTATATCCATAGGAAGTAAGAGGGTCTGATGAAACTAATATACTGATATCATGGCTTGGTTTGCTGAGATGTGTGTGCTGCACTTGTGACTTTCAACACGTGCTGAAAGTGTAGGAGACCCTGGCTGCTAAGATGCAAAATAAAAAGTGATCGTGGTCCTATAGCATGTTCTTAAGGAATCCTTGGTTTCCCACCAGTGCTCCCTTTGTTCAGAGCATCACCTATCCTTTTAAGTGCCAAGATAGTTACAGCAGCATTGGGGTTTCCACTTCCACAGGCGAGTTTTTCAAGTGCCAGTACCCTATCAGTGTTGCCAATCTCATCTGCACAGCAAGAGTTAGAAGGGGTCCTATGCGTAGCTTTTCTTTCGTCCATAAGCTTTTATTTCAGTTCCCCACAAGAGGGCATCCTACGGGGTGTGAATTTTTGAGACATCTCTTAAAAACATAGGTGGCCACTGTCTCAGACACTGAACTTAAAAACAGGAGAAAGGGTCTCTTGTAGGGTAGATGAATATCCAGTATAAAGAGTTGTTTTATTGGGTTGTGTTAACAAAGGCCTGTAATCTACTCGCTCCATGACAGAATTCTCTGAAAATAATAAATTCTGTGTTCTTAGTCTTTATTACTCCTGGGTATATAAGCATCCTCAAAAAGTCCTATTTTTTAGGTACTTAATTTTGAAGTTGTGAGTTTTGCTACAAGGTTCAGTCCACTCTGGAAATTGAGTAGAAATAATTTAGCTGTCATATGCTTTTTTTTTTTTTTTTTTTTTACCTGCTGAGAGTCTTCACCGTGATATTAGATTGATCATGAAGGATGATTCTAGGTTTGAATTTCTTTGATTTTTATCTTGTGTTTCACAACCCTGAAAACTACAGTTAGAATACACCCAAAAAAAAAGAGAGAACTGGTGTGAATATACATTGGTTTTGTTTGCTACTTCCAAAGGTATTTTTATTCAAAAGCAAGTTCATCTGCTTGACAGTGTTCCTGTTCTCTCTGCCTTGGTGTCACAGTAACACACGGAAACATAACCCCCAATAGTCTGTTAGTTCATGTGTATCTGACTTAATTATTGCAGTGCCTGGTTCATTAAGCATTATCCTTCAGTGAAGCACTAAAGGGCAGCTGGGCAGGTATTGCATTGCAATGGAAACTTTCCTTAACTGCATTGTCTTATAACAAAACATTCGGATGAAAACTTACTGAATTCTCAGGTTGTGATGTGCAATACATGCTGGCTCAGCCACACCCTGTGCCACGTGCAAATTAGAGAGGAATAGATGGACGAAATGTACTTTGACAGGAATCTCATTGATTTCCACTGGTGTCATGCTGCTTTCTATAGGTGAGGTTGTTGTAAATGTATGGTAGCACTAGCATCTTTGCAGTACCATTTCATCACTCTCTACAGACTTGCACTGACATTGTTTTGATTTGTTTTCACATCAGAAAGTAATTTTGGTTCAAACATCAGTGGCATCTTTATGTTTTTCTACTTTGATATTTTATTAGTGTCTTATACTCGCGGGGTATTGTCCTGGCAACCTAATTATGATTTCAGGCCCTGCTGAAATGAAAAGGGAACAAACGTCTTGGTGGAGAAGAAAAATGATCCTAAATATTTGTTCATGATGTATATATGCATACTTCAGCTCTAATTACTTGTTCGTTTGCCTCAGGGTGTTTCACATATCTTACAACCTTTGGTTCAGCCCAGCAGTCCCAGGGGGTTCTTAATTCCATACCTTGACGTGCAGTGAAGTTTCCTCCTAATATTGTCCAGTTTTTGTAGCATGGTTTATTACCAGAAGAAAGCAGACTATGCTTAATCAGATCACATCAACAGTGAAATAGGATGAGATTCCCACAGAGCAATGTCCAATTGAATTACATCCAAGTTTGTTTAATCCATTTAAACCTCATATGGAATATTTTTTTACAGGCATTGTGGGAAAATTTGTAGTGAAAAGCTTTACCCACGCTAGTTCTCACCTGTAAACTCAGTGTGCTCATAGCTGTGTAAGTACGTTTTCTTTCTGAAAGCATTCTTCCCAGACTGCTTTTAATACATTAATTTCTGGAGTTAAATATTGATCATTTAAACAAATCATTGTCATGTGGAATCTGCTGGAAAATAACAGCAAATAGTGAATGTCTGAAATAATTAGTACAGCCTTCCTTACCTTGGATCTAAAATGCACAATCAAGGTGTGAGCAGGCTTGCTTATTAATAAAGCCAGGCCTTGGACTGTGTTATGCAATAGCAAAAGAAACTAGGAATTCAGTTAAAAGCCTAAAAAGCATTTTCAAGCATTTCTGTAAGTTTAAAAGCTACATCTTTGGGGAATATACTGAAGTAGGAAAAGCAAATAAAAAGGCTGTGCAGTAAGTGCTCCGTGGCAATCATGCTCATTAAGTAGTTCTGTACCATTTACCAGTGGTGCTGAGTAGGTAATAATTGGATTCGCCCTCAATGTATAGAACTTTAAGAAAAATTATGCAGTGAGCTCATCAGCATGCATGTTTTATTACTGACCGCTCTCACCGTTGCCTGTGTTGTCAATCTTTGCTAAATACCACGTCCCTGGAGGCTTTAGTAAATCCGTGTACTAGAGGAAATAACAGAGGCATTAAAGGATTTCATGTGGACAGCAAAATCGTATTTCCTTCAATGTCTGAGCAAAAAAAATCACATTTTTGCATATGGGAGAGGGTCAGATGATTAAAGGAACGTAGGCAGATCTCACCTAAGTTGCTTCTCTGACTGAAGGATGGCTCCAGTTTGTTACAGAAGCTGCTCCGTGCATAAGCAATTTACGTGCTCTCTGGTAGGAGTTTTTTATCTTCTGGTTCTCCCATAAAAATGAGCGCACTTGAAGATGACAGTTGTCATTACTTACTTCTGTAGTAAATATCAGATATCAAATAACTGAAAAGGGGAAAAAAAGAAGGTGTCTGGAAGTTCAGTTTTGGTCATCACTGACTGTCTTGTGACTCATTTTCTGCGTTGCCCACGGGGTTAGGCCTGGAGTGCAGAACACATCCAAGAGCTTCATAAGGAAGCCAAGTGGTAATGCCAAGGTTTGTAAATTCAGGGGACTTGGATAAAGGAAGCAATATATGTTTGTTTCCAGCAAGTTACTTGGCTTGTTTGGGACACTCCTAAACTTTTTTTTCCTTTAATGGAAAGGTAAAGTTACTTACTTATTTTAAAAATCTAATTTCAATTTGGGAAAAAAGTTTGGAAACCACTATTTTTCATTGTTTCAAAATTTTACTGTAACATTTTATCCTAATCAGATTTGAACTACTGAAGGATTTCCTTCCACTGCTGTCAAGATTTTAAAACGTGACCTGACAACTAACAGCGGTATATTTATTTCATAGAAGAATTTTGTGTTTTTTCCTAACTCTTTTTTTTTTTTTTCATTTCTTTTTGTTTCTATTTTTGTCATAAAAAGATTTAAAGCCCCTATTGGACTAGCGTGCAGATCATAAAACACAAAGCACTTCCTGAAAGGTAATTTTCCAGGAATGAAAAATATAAGAATTATGTTTGATAGTTTGGTCTTCTGTCATTCACTGTTGTATTAAAACAGCCAATTTTCAATAACCACGAATGGCCTGAATCTTGAAAAACGACAGTTATAAATTAAAAGCCTTAATAATTGGAAATCAAAACCCGTATAAAATTCTAGTAGGCCTCAGATAAATTTTAAAACAAATTAGGGTACAGAAAAATGATGCGCAAAAAAAAAGATGCATTAAATTAAAAACCACAAGTATTAAGTACACTTTGGGAGAGGTTTTGCTTTGGTCAGCAGCTGCTCTTGTTATCTCAGCTAATGCAGTATTTATCCTGAAATGCGCGTATATTTATATAACATCAGCAATGGCCTTCTAAATAATATTTTTTTAGGACCTGACCCTGGGATTTGTGCTACCTGGTTACGGGTGGGCAGCATCTGGTTCTCGGGATGTCAGAGCATCAGCCTGGGCATTGTCTTCCTTTAGATTAACATTGATGTGTTCAAGGTCTGTGACAGCTCCTGTTGTTTATTGTTATTTATTGGGGTGGGTGAGAGTGCTTGCATATATGTATGTATGCTCCTAGAGACACAAGAAGTGTTTTTATCCTATGTTCTGGAACTCTGGACTCTGCAGTTTACCTCCAAGAAGCGTAGCTCTGAAGCAATGGATGGCGTTCAGTTCAGGTGCTCAGTGAGGGAGGTGAGTTGTGTGATAGATTTGGCTGGCTCGATACATCTTCCTGTTTCAGCTAAGTACTTCTAAATTGTTTTTAAGGAGAGTTGCAATGTATCATCATAATTTGTCCAATCTTGTTTGCTACCAATTGCAGTAGCCAAATTGTTGAGAACTTGAAAGTGAAATAACATCTGGGGACAAACACTCCTTTTCTTCAGTCCCTCTTCCCATAATTTTGCCCTCCCCTGGAGGTTACACGAGGCTGTTGTGTGACTCCCATTCACACAGCATCCAGATGAGCAGATTGAAATGGAGAGACCAGTCGTGGTGGTGATCTTGAGGAAATTGCCCATCGCCTCGAAAAGCTGGGGGTCAGTACGGGGCAATGCCGGTGTGTCAGGACATCCTCTGACAGAGCTGCAAAAGTACAGGGAGAGGGGTGTAGCAAATTTCACTTCTGATACTCCAGTGTGATTGAAAGAACTTCAGTACACTGGAAGGACTTCTTGTAGCTGTGCTGCAGCACAGCAGCTCGTGGAATCGGAGCAGTTTCTCCTTGAACATTTGAATTCTCAGCGCTGTCATGCCTGCGTGCACATATGGAGTTTGATGATCTGGTAGGTAATATCGGAAATGGAAGTACATCACAGCAGTGGCTGTTACTGAAGACATTTGGGGTAATCACAGGACACCACTGAGTCAGATGGCTGGCAGTGAATCCGCGAGCATCTCGTGATGGACAGCTTGTACAAGTACTACGTTTTTGTTACTAATGGGTGTGCTGTGGGCTCTGACAAGAAGCATTTCAGAGATCAGACTTAATGGTGATTTTATTTTTAATGCATTTATTTGCTGTACAGATGTTTGAGGAGATAATGTGGGAAACATATTTCTGCTATAAAGTCTTCTAGTTTATTCGGAGGTTATAAGATTTGTAAAGCACTCTGCAATCCCTCACTGAGGAGTTCTGTACAAGTCTAACCTTTCTTTAGGATGACAAACTTTCCTTGTAGAGATTAGTAAGAATATATAACCTGGAGATTAAAAAATGGAAAGACTTCAAGGCTGGAAAGGAGTCCTTGCTAGCAGAGGATGCAGGATGGATGAAAAGAAAAGCAAGAATAAAGAAAAAGGTGGCCCTTGAAAGTGAAGTTTAAAAATCGCATTTTTTTAATCCAGCTTCACTTTTGCCATCAGTAAACTGTTACAAATGGACATGAGAAAGGATACGCATTCTCAATTACTGATAAATTTCCTGCTGGAGCTGTAGTTAAATATAAAGCAACTCTTGCTCAGTGTGTGTGATCGTACCTGTTCCAGGCCCTGGGAGCTGTGGGCACTGCATCAACTCTGCCCATCAAATGTTACTGTACAATCTGTTGGTTTTAAGGTGCTCATCAGTAACGTGTTAACAATGGAAAGCGATAGTGTTAAATCCTGACCCCACTCGCAAGGAGAATTATGCCCTTAATTTCAGCACAGCTGGGATTTCATCTTTGTGTCCTGCCCTAAGGAGCAAATTTAGTGGGATAACGGTGGTCATGGTAAGCTCTCTGGCTAAATGAGTCCTTAGGAAATTGTCCACCATTCTTCCTCCACACAGGCTTCTTGCTGCCTTGTGAAGCACTCAGATATTGATGGGAGCTTGGGATTTCCATGCCTCTCCAAAAGTCTTATAATGACATTTTTGTTATTTCCTATAAAGCATGGATTTAATAAAGCCTGCAGGGACTCAGTATTACTGAAGATTGACAAGATGGAAATTGGCATAAATGTTCAGCAGTAAAATGCTAAGAATTATGATAATATTTTATAAAGTACACTGAAAATGTGGTTTAAAACATTGGGCCCATTTGAAAAATGGAACCCTCTTGAGTTTATTTCAAAATCATAATCATCTCACAGCACTTATGCCGGGTATATTTTTGCATGCAGATATCCAGCGCTAAATGAGAGATGTATTTTTAAGAGAAGTAGCAAAATATATTCACTATTCTATAACCTCCTAGACCTGTGACCGTTTTTAGACTTATTTATTTCATTATAAATTACCTTTTGTCTAACTTATCTCATTATTTTCGGTTAAATCACATATATATCGCCATCGGCTGTTCTTTCTCCGATACTGTATGCCCTTCATCTGCATACAGCCCGTGTCCTCCTCTGTTGCCATTTGGCTGTGCTGAATGTGCTCAGTAATTTGGAATCTTCCTTCATAAATCGATTTATTTTTTGCTGCTGTTCTCTGAATTTTCTCACAAAGCTGACAAACTGCTGAGATGAATCCCAGTGTTGCTAAAAATCAATGGGATATTTCTGATTTTCACACAGGATCTAGGATTTGACTTGATTAGAAGAGTTGCAGTGAGGCAAAGCTTGTGTTTGAGTGTTTCTGTCTTCATGTCTAAGAGATCGGAACATGTAGGCTCGTACGGTGCTGACTGCACGCCTTTGGATCCTCCTGCCCGTGCTGCAGGCTGAGAAAGCTCAGCATCTTGCAGGTTCTGGCCCTACAGAAACCACTTTTCCACTTTTATATCATCTGAAAGGGGCTGCAGTAAATGGGATCGGTGTAAAAGCATATTGAAAATTTCCTCTAAGTGGGTATGAAATCGCAGTTTGCGTATTCCACTGTTGGAGTGCTACAGTAATGCTGCTCGTATCAATATATTTCTCTGTGGTTAGCACTCTGATCCCTGTTAAATCTGCAGCAACAGTGTAAAAGAAATTCCATTTAGCGTTTGAAAGAAGGAAGGGTTGGTAGTTAAGGCTCTGGACTGTTGCTTAAAAGAACAAGGTCTAGTTCTTCCACAGGCTTTTTGTGTGACTGTAGGTGACCCATTTAATGGCTCTGTGCCTCAGTTTGCTGTCTGTAAAAATGGCATTAGTGATGATATGTTTTCTGAAGCTTTAATTTTCTTGACAGTTCTTGCATTTATATTTTGTGTATATATTTGTCAAATTCCTTGTAAAGCACAATCCTGACAACCATCAAGTTCTTCAAGTTTTTCTCTAATAAAATTAGTGTCTAATAAAACACAAAATGGTTTCCAGTCAATTAAATGAGATGATACAAAGATGGAACAACACGAGAAATGTGTATTTTCCTTTCCTTCCCTTTCAGGAAATGATAACAGTGAAGCCCTTCCAGAGTCTATCCCATCTGCTCCTGGAACTCTGCCTCATTTTATGGAGGAACCAGATGATGCCTATATTATAAAAAGCAACCCCATTGTCTTACGCTGTAAAGCTATGCCAGCCATGCAGATTTTCTTCAAGTGCAACGGTGAATGGGTCCATCAAAACGAGCACGTGTCGGAGGAAAGCATGGATGAGACCACAGGTAAGGGCTGATGTGTCCTTTGGAAGACAGAAGTGAGTACGGTGCCACTCAGCAATATACAAACCAGAGCAAGGTAGAGCAGAGCACACTCCACGATACACAAACAGGAGCACTGGGGGTTGTTTCAGGGCAGGTAGCTACAGCACTGCACTGAGCTGAAGGAGTGGGACCAGACACACATTCAGGAGTCTTATGACAATGCCAGCTCTGCTCAGAGCACAGCCAGTGAGCCGTGCTAGCGGGTGCAGAGCAGCAGCCTCAGCTCACTGCTGGGCTACCGCAGCAGCGTGTTTTGGTTGGCTCAGTGTGTGGGTAAAGACAGATTGTGTGTGCTTGTGCTGCACTGCATAGACACAGCTTTGTGGAGATGGGAGAAGTTGTTTCCCAAATGCAAACGGGAAGGAGTGGGTGGGAGAGGGTAAGAAAAGGTCAGACCTGAAAGGCAGAGAAGGGGAATACAGAACCCGGCAGGAGAGACATGCTATAACTGGGGAGATGGAGGGAATTAAAGCGACTGAAGGCGCAGGAGGTGTTGCACAGAGACAGTAACAAGTTGCATATGCACCACCACCTTTTCCAAATGGAGACACAGGGCTACGATAGACAGAGAGCTTTCTGTAAGAAAATAACAGTTTTTAGAGGGAACTTCTGTGTGTTTCAGTGCTGTAATTTGTAGTGGGAAATACAAACAGGAAAGAAGGATGCTTTTATGAAATTCCTGTCAGGATGAACCCCAAAAACCGATGGCAACATCAGTATATTGCATGACTTGACATTTACCTTCACCCCCAAGCACTGATAGGTATTTGGTAAGTAATGAAGTTGAGCAGGAGAAATCCATTGTGTAAAAGTGTATAGCTAAACAAAGAGGAAAAGAAGGGAGAAAGTTGAAAATGATCAACAGATTTTATCATGCCTCCTGCACACCCTCTATCTTTTCTCATTTAGAAGAATCTTGATAAGTATTGCAAACCAATTTAATGCTGCACCGTCTTGTAATTTCACAATTCAGTTTTGTTATTGCTTTCCTCCTCTTTTTAAATTCCAAGATTGCTAGGCAACTCCAAGTATTGGAAATAGCAGCGTAGGCATAACATCCTCTCTATCAATATAAGAAATTCCTTTTGAGAGGAAAAAAGCTGTTTTAAAAAGAAGATATGTCTCCTAACATGACAGTGGTGTTTGGAATTCTTTTTAAGTGACACATTCTGAAGAAATTTCATACTAATGGCTTTTTGTAAATGCTAATCTGGATGAATTTTAATTTTTGCAGTTACCTTTTCAAAAAGACTTTAATAGGTGTAACCTTTACTTCTAAAGGCAATGCTGAATCAATGTAGGAGAAATGTCGACCCTGAATGTTTTCCTTCCATATGGTTAATGAAAATCTGTCATGTGAATACTGCAATTATGTTCTTGAAGCTTTGGATTAATAACAGAATGAAAAAAGATCAAGCAACTTTAGGTCTTTGGTTTTTAAGTGTGGTGGTTTTTGCTGTTGTTGTTGTATGTGTGTGGGTTTTTTTTATTAATATTAAAACCAGTAACATTGAGTTTTGAAATGTGGAGGCACAGCCTTAGCAAATGGGATCTAAAATATAAGTGGTGCAGGTTTTAATTTAGCCCAAGCACAGAGCTACCCCTTAAAGTATTGCTATTTGAACAGCGTGTGGTCCAGACAGCTCAGGGGGTTTGTGTGTTCTGAAAGCTACCCCAGTGGTCCTTAGGCACAGAAATGGAAGCAAAGACTATAGTGTAATGTTGAAGGACAGTCCTGGATACTCTCTCCCATGGTGTATCCGTATCCATACATTATTTTAAAACTCTTACCCAGTCTTCAGTAAACAGCAGACTTGGGTTTTGTTGTTGTTTGGTGTTGTTTTTTGTGGGGGAGAATAAATATGCATACTGGCAGTGCCCTCATTTCTGGAGTCAAATTTGAGCATAAACACGCCTGTTACCAGGCACACGCAGTGTTCTGCATGCTGCGTGGGCTCCGTTGGTGAGAAGCTGCATGAATTTGTGCCACGAATGGTGCCTCTGGTTAAAGGGAGCGCTCTGGTGTGCTCACCAAAAGGAGGCCACACTGAGCGGAAAGGGGTCTGTCCTTCTCCATTCCTCCACTGCTTGTTATGTGATGACAACTCAGAGAGGAAGCTTTGAAGAGGGGTGAAAAATAGGAGCAACAACAAAAAAGAGGAAACTTAATGCTGACTGCAAGAAATGTACCTTAGCATCGCTGCCAGCATGCTCCTAGCCAAGTGTATGCAAGAAGTACTTGGCAGTGGTACTTGAAGGCACACTGCTGCTGATGGATTTTACCTACAGCTTGTTATTGTGTATTTCTAGAAGGACAGGAAGGACAGCTGCTGGTAGGCAATGGGTATATTTTGTCATTGTGATGAATATTAAATGCAATTTCACAGGCTACTATTTTCATAGGGGAGAAATACAAATCTTAGAGTAAGACATAATCAATGTGTTAATTTGCACAAGAGGCCGGATGTAGTTTTTGTAGTTTTGTAAGGTCCGTGGATAAATACTGGGCTCTGACACATGCTGAGGATGTACAGGGGTCCTGGTGGGCTGAAGGAGCTTGCACTGAAGTTGTTGTGGCTTTGCTGCTGTTGATGCAGAAGGTCCAGGCAGGCAAGCCAACACATACTATGGCTGTGATGGATCCAGGTTCCCATCTCTGTGCTGTCACAGTCAATTGGTCAGTTACAGACCAAGTTATTTCATCTTCTCCCTTGCTTCCTGAGCTGCAGAAAGAAGTAGTCTGCCTTTTTTTTTTATTTTTTCCATAAATGTAGCAGAACAGGAACTTTGCTCACTCTATATACGTGGAAAGTAAGAGCCTGAGCTACTAGATGCTATTGCGATAATAATATAATAGTTATGGTTTGACTCAATTTCTTCTGTTTTATTTGTTTGTTTTTGTTTTTTTTTTTCATCTGAGAATTAGTTTACAAATATTTCAACTTTTGGTTTCGCCACAGGATCAAACCTGCTAAGAGTAACTAGAGTTTTCTTGTCTGATAAAGAAAAGGATTACAGCAATAACTGCTGTCAGCGTTTTTCTCATTTAAACAAATAAAGCTGACAAATGCTGAAGTTCTGTGCAGCTCTGTTATGTTTAGTACATGGAGAGCAATTATTCATCTGCTGCCAGCATTAGTCTATCTGCAGCTAAACCATCCAGCAGTGCAGAAAGCTTATTAGCATATCAGTACCAGAGTCATAATTTTATATTCTGCAAGGCTGTACCGTGTAACAAAAGATGATGGTTATAATTTGCACAATAATTTAAAGGGTTGGACTTGCAGTGCTTATTAGAGTTTTACAAGTTACAGGTAAAATGTTGTTCGTGTTTATGATGTGCCTGTTTTTCATTTGCATGGATTTTTCGTTCTGTGTCATTTCCTATGAACAATTTTTCTGGCATTTCTTGAGATGCAGAGGGCAGGTGAATACATCTGTTGATAAAATATAGTGCTGATGAAGGAAGAATATATGCCTCTGTTCCCAGCAGATTTGCTCTTCGTAGTTGTTTCTAAAACAAATGAAAATATGTGTGCTTCCTCCATAAACAACACCTAACTTTCCCCAAAGACTTGATGTTCTCCAGATCAGTTTTGTGGACTGGGAAATGGGGAGACCTTTGCAAGGGCCTGGATCCCTACCTCTCCCCCTCTCAAACCTTGGACCCCCAGCCCTCACAATCGCGTGCTGTTTGGTTGCCTGACTCAAAGCACATTAAGCATTGCTTCAGAAAATGCAGCCTTATCTATACTAATTAAATAATGTGTCAGTGAAAGGAAGCGCTAGGCTGGAGAATATTCTACCTTAACAAACCTGAAGCTGCAGATGCCTGTATTCAGTGATGACTGCTCAGAATTTTACAGCAGCAATGAGCCTAGAAATGGCTCCTGCTCTTACACGTGGTGATTTTTCTGGCTGGTATCAGGGAAGGTTCTGTTGCTTGCACCAGTAAGCTGTATAATAGGTAGTTCTCAGCTCCTCATTTCCATTCGCTGCATCCAAAAATTCCTCGAGTAGCTCAGAAATTGAGAGAGTTCAGACAACAGACAGTGCATCGTAGCTGTGTGGGGGAACGGTAGCACTGTCAGCAAGGTTGTGGTTAACGGCGGGTGACAGGGAGGATTTTCATCCCCAGGAAGATGCTACGCAGAGGTCACGGTGGGGATAAGCTGATGGGAGGATGGGAGGTGAGCTGGATGTGCTCAGGCCCAGCAGGAGGCTGAGCACACCCAGTAGGCCCCAGCACCTTCACAGGAGCATGCAGGGCAGCAGGGGCACTGATACGGGGCACAGGGTCGCACAGAAGTGTGTGTCAGCTAATTGAATGCTGGACAAGTGATTCCTGACCGAGACAGGCCGTCGTTGATAGGTCAGTATTTGTCAAGGACTAATCATTTTTCATCCTTGTCAGAGAAGTCTTTAAGTAGATGGGTTGCAACCTTGTTGGACGTGGCTGCAAATTAGCTTGGAGTTGGAGGCTCTGGAGCTTGATGCTTTGTAGCTTGGACTGAGATGATCCAGGGGCTGCACACAGCTTCATTTATCAGAGCTTACACTATCAAGAAAGTATGTGTCTGTCAGGGTCGTACAGCGTGGCGGGACATGAAATATTCAGCCAGTTGAGGCCTGCTGTGGTCCAGGTCCTGTGCAGCAGGACTCAAATGCCAGAACTCACTGCCGTTATCTTTAACTTCTAAAGATCACTACAGAATGGTTGTATGGCTGAGAATTTGAGGATTCATTGCTGTCAGAGCAGCCTGGATGTTTAAATTGAGATGGTGCACTTCCAGCATACGTTTTACAGTCTGTGTCAGCGAGGACAGGAGCTGCTGACAGACCTGCTGAGCTCCGGGTGTGAGGTTTCGTTCCTAATGGCTTGTTTTCATGCTGGCAGAAAACAAAAGGGATTTTTTGTAAACAATTTTGAAAAATGCACCAACATATTTAAAAAAAAAAAAAAGGCACAAATAAAAACAGCCAGGAAACCTCTGTTTGTTTATTACAGAGTGAATAAATATTTGAGTGACTAAAATGATTATTGAGTCAACTTAGGAAGCTGTCACAGGTTTGGCCATATCTTAAGGTGTTACTGTGAAATATGACAAGCCAAACAGGATAAATGGAAAGAAATAAAAATATCCTTCGCCTATTGCTGAAAACGTAGCAAAAATTTTGACTTGCTTTGTAGTATTTAAAGCTCGCCTGACCTTCCCCAGCCCTCTTCCCTGAGCATCCCCAGTGGGCCTCATCTCTCTTGTTTACCCAGGGAACAAACTGGCTTCCTGGTGCCTTTCAGAAGTGAAATACCCAGCTGTTAATGATGCCTGAGATTAAGTAGAAGCCAATTTTTATGGAGTTCAGGTTTAGAAATTTCTTGCTGCTTTATAAACTTCACAGGCATGAAATATTTTAAGATTGAGTTTTCATTCATTTCCAGTGAAGGGGAAATAAGTATCCTGGGACTGCACCAGAGGAGAAAAAGAAGAAAGTAGTAGGCATGAATTCTTTCAATTTTCAAATTAATGTTTTTCTGACTAGCTCTTTTAAATGATTCTTAATGCCTTTTAACCCTGATTTGGATTATGTTTCCTCTCCTCAGCACTGTCGTACAAAAGAGCTGCAGACATGGCAACCATCCCAAGCATGTAAAATAAAGTGTCAGGCTTACAAGACTTTGGTCTTTGTTGTCTTGTATTTACCTGCAAACTTTGACAGAAGCAAATGCTTCTGGTCTGAAGGGCAACACTGCTAAATTTCATCTGTGCTCAGGAGGTTACGAAAATGGTGGCAGGCTAAGAAAAAGCACAGGACTTTCCCCATCCTTACTCCCGGCTAGCCTTCATTATTCCATTAGATCCTTCTCTCAGTTCTCTGGGTGAAGCTGATTTCTACCTTGGGAAGAGATAGGTATTCGTTTTAATAAACAAGCAAGTTTGCAGTAGAAAACCAACAGCAGTGCACTGCAGATGAATTCAGCAAGGCTCTACTTGAGGAAAGAAACTGGATAAAATAAGTCGGGTGCCTCTCTGAGGTTATAAATGCTTCTTTTAGTGAAAGCTGGAAAAAAAAAAGTCAAGGCTTTGCTTTTGAAGCTGGATCCCTTGGTTCCCGTGGCAGAGGACCATCTCCATTTGTGAGATGTGCCATTTATTTCCCCTTGTCTTTTCTAACAACTTCCAGACTCTACTGGCTTGAGCTTAGCTTTCCTCGTGCTGCACTTGTAGGGCAAAGCTCTTCTCTCCTGTGTGAGGAAACAGCTGGAACCAAGACTGGAATTCAGTGGGGCTTTGTTAGTTCCTGGCACGCAGACATAGTTCTGGATGGGCCTACTGGGGTACTTGGGAAAGGTTTTCAAGATCACTAAGAGTTAGGTGGAATACAGTTTTATTGCATCTTACAAAAATCCAAATAAGCATTTGGGAGAAAAAGACACAAGATAAAAGGTTTCTGAAGTGTTACATTCTTGCAAAGACCACAGTGGGTGGGTAATTCTTTTAACCCAGTGCATTGTAACCTATTCAACTTTTAGGATTTAATTAGCAGTAATATGTCATTATCAAAGTAATTAGAGCTTTGCCTTGATTTAAAATGGAATTGTTTAATTAAAAGAAAAGGTTTGGCTAACCTTAGCTTGAAGACCAAGTAAGATAGCCTGTATTGGCTAATTTTCTGTGTCTTTCCCCTTCAGGCTTGAAAATTCGGGAGGTGTATATCAACGTGACGAGACAGCAGGTGGAGGACTTCCATGGGCCAGAAGATTACTGGTGTCAGTGCGTTGCATGGAGCCACCTAGGGACCTCAAAGAGTAGGAAGGCATCTGTCCGCATAGCCTGTGAGTAAACGTTCTGCTATTCTAGGTTTTGTAAGGCATGGAAACATGCTGGTTTTTTAGGGTTAAATACATATTGATACCACTGAGGCACTATTGTCTTTACAAGTGCTCTCTTTGACATACCATAGAAAAGCATACCTTTTTTTTATTATTTTTTTTTCAGAGTTTTCTTTTATTTTAATGTGGATTAATCAATTTGCATTTACACTCAGCAAGTCTGTTTCTCTCAGAGGTTCTGCCTGGATCACATACTCACAGTTTCATAACAATGCAATATGATAAAAGAGGCTAATGCAAACTGAAAGCCCCCTGAAAAGTGCCCTTTTGCTCCACATAAGGAGCAAAACCTCCATAGGGAGTTAAACCATTTAACACTGTCTAATATGCTTTGTATAAAAAGTGCAAAAATACACTAGAATATTTTGTAGCATGGTGTTCTGAATTTAATTTCCAATATCAAAGCATACTATTGGTTGTCAGGTATGATAAGATGTGGGGACAATGAGATGAAGGTAGGAAAAATTGGGTTATTCTAATCAGTGGAGGAAAAATGTTAAGCTTTAAATAAAAGCACTGTAGATTAATTAAGAGTTATGATGAGCAGGCGGGAACAGTTACTTGGTTTAAACTCCTTTAGCACAAAAGACAAAAATTTTTAACATAACAGGGAGCAGAGGACAACTGTTTCCCCAGATGGAAAGTGTTCAGACTCAGTCTATCTCTGTTCTTCATATCTGAAGTACTATGCTGTAGTGTTACCACTCTCAATCAACGATTCATTATCTGAAAAAAAGATGGAATGGAAAATGTAATAAATGCCATCATAGTAAGAGGGACATCAAAGGACAGAACCCAAACACAATTGTTATTTTGAGACTGTGGAGATACTTGAAGACTCATCCAATTTTTACCCTGCAATTAGATCTGCTGCATTGTTCTAACAGAATCAGAGCCTGAAAGCGTCCTTTTGCAGCACTGCTGCTAGCAGGAAATTACTTTCCTCCAGTCTGTTGTGAACCCTTTTTCCTTTAAATCACCACTTCAGGTCTTTATAGACCTAGTCCCAGGAAATGATGACAACACGCTGAAAAAAGATGGGAGAAATGCTTCTCGGGAGGGAATGGGAACGCAGGGGGAGGTCTCGGTGAGTCAGGAGGCTCAAGCAAGAAACTCTGATTGCTAAATTTATCAGATAGCGTTCTAGCAATTTGTGATAAATCTTTTTCCCTTTTTCCTATCAGGATAACTAAAACATTTGAAGTAAGTAATAGGACAATGTACCAACTCCGTGATTTTATAAATGACAGATTTTTTAGCTGGCTGATTTAGTTTGAATGTGTAAATATGTGTAAACTCAGGTTTTTTATTTTACTGCATTAACTGTCGTAACATTGAATGATCTGATAATTCCTCGGCATTGCTGAGCTGCAAAGGACTATTATTCTGAATTGAATTTTTATTGACTTTTCTCTGCACTGTGATTTCCCAACCCCATAACATGGCAATATGAGTAAAAATCAGAATGAGGCGAAGCAGGTGGAGCCGTGTGTTGGGACTTTTAAACCCGTCACTGTGGTACCCGTTCTCCTGCAAGCTGCATCCCCAGCTGCCATCCCTAACTGCAGATATCGCATTAGCCTAGCAGGCACTCCAGAGAGTGCTCTTCATTTCTGCTCTCTGTAATGTCATACTGACGGGCTGAATGTTGCATCCGAGCACGGTGTGGCTCCGCTACTTTTACTTGCAGCCATGTTTTTTTGTGAAAAGAAAAGCAATTCTTGAATGCGGAGATGTAGGCACTTTTTAGTAGTCCAGACAGAGCAAATGAATAGCTGCCAGGAGATGTCTGCAACAACTCCCCTCCATGAGTTTCCAGAGCTCACCCTTTCATGGACCTGTGCCACCCTGTCTGCGGTGAACAACACAGCTACTTAATTTGGGGCATGGATTTCTGACCTAGAGAATACCCTGCAGAGGGCTAGAGATGAGAATGTGCAGATCTAATTTGTGATAGCATACGGAACTTGTAACCATTTCAGAGATTTTTCACAGCACCTGTCACTGCGATGTGTAGTGTCGACTTCTGTCTTTCCTTTTTTCTTTCTTTTTTTTTTTGAACGTATAGTCTTGAGGTTCTAAATTGTGAGTTGAGTCCAAAGCATTACAGCACTTTATATTTCTCAGAAAAAGCAGGTAAATATTTCTTTCTGGTAGTGCTGAATGCAGGGAAAGCGAGAAGATGGATCATGCTCCATTTTTCATCCTAATAAAGACATTTGTAGGCACAACTGCATCTGAAGTGTTAATGAATGAGTTTTTAAGTAGCATACTGAAAAAAAAGATTGGTTATCTGTGTGAAAAAATCATCATTAACAAAGAATCATAAAAAGGAGAATACATGCACTACATGAATCTTTTCTCTAGTGACTGGCTGGCTTGCTAAAATAAGTCTTAATGTATTTTATAAAATATATTAAAGTGTAACTGATTCAGAGCCTCTGCTGTTTAAGGGGCTGTATTTCATGAAGTGTAAGCAATGGAGAAAATTAAATCAGTAAATCCACACTGTGGAATTTGAGACACTGTTTGAAGAAAATGAGTATGTCTAATGGAAACATCCTAACTCTCAAAGCACGTGTTGTAAGTAATATTCCTTCTGTTATGCTTCCCTATCACAACAAGCAAAACTTTACATAATCATGGGCATACCTGGGTCAGGTCAATGTCATTAGATATGGGTTTTCTTGATGTTGTGATTTACCCGGACACTTGCACACAGAAGTCCTGTGGTCACATCAGTATGACTCAGGCAATATGCGTGTTTTCTTATCTTTAATTATTGGCTTGGCCATGGTATCTGGGTAATTCTGTTTCTGAACTGAAGCAGTCTTGTCGTCGGTTGGTTTGGAATGTGTCCAGAGCCTGCATCTGACTGGGAAATTGGCATGCAGAGATGGCAGCGTTTGCTGGCCCTGTGAACCTTCTCTCACCTTACTTTGCTGATAATGCAGCCGTGGGGCTGGTTGTTCTCATCTAAATGTATAGGTTCTGCTTTGCTCAGCATTTGAAGTCTGCGTTTTTCCTTAAAGAAAAGAAAATCTGGGTTTCTCCATGGGGAGAAAGTTTGGAAAAAATGTTTTTTCAGGGTTTTTTTGTTGAAGCATTAAATGTAATACCTCACACGCTTTCTCTGTCGTTTCCCAACCTCCCATAAAGCAAAATGCTCTGATACTGGTCTTGTGCCAGGATTCTAGGCCAGAGGTGGGAGGCATTCAGACACGTAGACCTCCACTTTGCTTATTATGTCCTCACCTTTGCAGTCCTTGCTCTGCTCATGGAAATAATACCAGGAGTTGTTCACATGCAAGTTGGTTTAAGGAGGACCAAAGCAATAAATATTATAGTAGCTACTAAACTCCTATCTCTACCATAAGATAGAAAAATTGAGTTCAATCTAGGCATGGGCAGGGGTCCCGCATGATTTTTATCATCTAAATAGAAAGCAAATCAATATTCCTGAAGAACATCATGCTGGAATATTGCCTAGGGTACATGTTCTAAAGCAAATCTGTTGGAATCCTGGGCAAACCTCAAGTTCATGTGCACTCTTTTTCATTTATGCTAGATTGCACAGCCTCCCTCCAGCAATCAGATCTTTCTTTTTTGCTTTTGGATTCTTGGTACTGGATAAATTGATCTATTTCTTTTCCCATCTTTCCCTCCAGCTTGCAGTCCAGGCAATCTAAACAAACACACAGGTTAGAACATTTTATAAAATACCCTGGCACTGATCAAAGGCAGCATGCACTAAGAAAATAACTCACCCAGCCTTGGATTTGTTGGTGTTGGTGCAAACAACACCCTCCAACAGTACCGTGCCCTGTAGTCACCCACTTTCTTAAAGATGGAGAAAAGGAAACTCAGCTATAGATGTAGTATCTCTCTACCTCTCTTCATCTGCAGAATTGTAACTGTCAGTTGTCCATTGCTTTACAGACATCCTTAGGAATATGCAAGGCAGTGTAGTTACTTCAGTAGCCTACATAGTATTGCTTGGGGAAGAATGGCTTTTGGAATTCCTGTATCTCAGCATTTGAAGTCTGTATTTACCCGGGTAAAGTTGCACTGAAGTTATAATGAATTATTGCATTAAACTCTCTGCAGATTTACGGAAAAACTTTGAGCAAGACCCGCAGGGGAAGGAGGTTCCTATCGAAGGGATGATTGTTCTCCACTGCCGGCCACCTGAGGGAGTCCCCGCAGCTGAGGTGAGGCTTTCTGCATCTTACTGGTGCCTCCTGGGCTGGTGGGAAATGAGGAGAGAAGCAAAAAGGGCTCAGGTACCATGTGGTTTTCATGGCTTAATATTGGTTGCAGTGTAAGTAAAAAACACTTCATGTTTTTGTTATTCATTCAAAAACTACAGTGTTTAAAGGTGAGAAAAAAGTTTTCAAGTGAAAAAGTATTTAAATTCCATGTGTTTTCTTTGAGACCCAAAAAAACAAATTATGACCTATTGAGTAAATAGGTACACTGACATGGTTTGCTGAATTGATTGCATGCATTTGGCTGGTTTCCAACGTCTGCATAGTTAAATAGCCAAGCAGTGCTATCGTTGCTGGAATTCAACCACTTGGGAATTATTGGGAATTGGGAAGATAATTTTAGAATTACCTGCTTTACAGTCAACAATCAAATAAAATATCTGTGTTTTATGAAAGTTAGAAATTACGTTGAATGAAAAACTGACACTTTAATTGTTTTCTACAGATAAAAATTGTAGAGTTCTCTGTAAGCCCTGATTTACTGTTGTTGATTGTAAAATTGTTATTGCTGCTAACAAAGCCTGTAAATCTTAACAGGTAATATCTTGTTGTGGACAGTAAAATTTCACATAAAGGCTCAGCATGCAAGCCTAATTCTGTGCTCATCAAGGTAAACAGTCTACTAAAAAAAAATTCAGTGTCTTTAGAAACTGGGTATCAGACTCAAATAAATAATGATTATGGTCTGTGGCAGTAAGCTTGAGGTTATAAACTCTTTTGGTATATTCAAGTTAAGAAAGACCTGACCTCTTAAATAAGTGGATGAGAAATAACTGCGATAGCCCGTAAGTCTTGCTCAATAATTGTTATATCTGTGCATGTGGGTACCAAGATGTGTAGAACATTGCGAAACCCAGGGCTGGCAACAAATCAATGTCTTTCAAACAAGAATTTATTTCTTTAGAGTTTGGATGAAGCCCTAGATTAAAACTTAAGGCTTGAAAGTAATGGTAGGTGAAGCTTGTGCTTGTTTCATTAGATGCAAAATGGATGCTAATTGTGGCATTGCTTTTTTGTTTGTTTTGTTTTTTTAATCCATACTCTGCATGGACCTGGAAATGCAAACTGAAACCAGAATGGATAGGAGATTCATGCCCCATTTGTGTCACCAATATCTGTCTGAATCCCTTAGAGAAGATTCTGATTATTCTATTCCATCAAGTGCAGAAGTGCAGGCACATTATTTTCCCAAAGAGCACACATTTCCTGTGCTTGCCGTAGTCACAAGTTAATCTAGCGATTTATTTCTGACAATGGCTATGAATGAATGATGTAGTCAAACCTCTAATCATGCAATGCAGTTCAATAAGAGGCAGCTCCTTTACAACTGGAATGAGATTCAAGTTCAGCTCAATTATTTATGTGAGCCTGCCCCATTATCAACAATATAAATCTTCATCTCTGGAATTGTTTTTCTGCAGCTTAAAGGTGTTGAAGACTTGTTAAAGCTAAGGACAGAAATATTAAAAGTAAATGTTCTTTATACAAATCTCCTACACCATAGCTTAATCCTAAAAATCCGAAGTCATTAGTCCTAGAAGAAATGGAAAGCAGGGGCGTTGGTGGTGACAGCTGACAGTTTCCTAGGAAGCACTGGGAAGGAGAGCTGTTCTTTCCCACTATTCCTGTCTGCATTGCTAGTCATTCCTCAAATATTTTTACCTCAGTGACTTTAACCATGACTGGTACTTCCTTTTTTAAAACTGTTTTAGTGGATCTCAGCATAGTCCTTAGTGGGCAGTGGTACTTGGTACTGCCTGCGTTCCCCAGCTGTGTTTATGCCATTATGTGCCATCAGTGGCAACCCCTTTCTGTGCTTTTGTGCAAGAGAAAGTGAGCAGCAGCATTGGGGGTCTGCATCTGACAATTCCTGAGATGTCATCACAGTCAGCACCTCTGCCAATGGTGCCTCTTAGTGCTAATCTTTGCTTTTCTTCATTTTGGGGGTGAGATGGCAGGGATGACAGGGTGATCATACAGTGATCAAGACCAAACGTCATGAAGAGGTTCTCCAGTGAGAGTTCCTCTATATCACATTTAGTTGTAATGGGTGAAAACACCATTTCTGTTCCAAAATGAATAAGGCTTCGATAGCTCATCATCAGTAGCAATGAAAATATCTGGATTAAGTTTGCTTTTTTGTCTTAATTTCTGCACACAGCATATATAAAAGCAGTTAGGAGGATATGGATTAAAGGTTTGGATCCATAGTTTTAAAGTATCCGAACTGTAGATGGCTTAAAATTTGACTCGTATAAATTAATTTACAAATAATGGAAGCTAATGTACCATTGTCAATGCTCTGCATGCTCACACAGTTCACTTTTAGTAAATAGTCTTTAAGCTGAATAACATATTAGTGAAAGCAAACAATCAAGGAGGATTACAAATAAAGAACTGCGGTGTTCTAATTCAGCTTTAATTTTACACAGGCATGAATCAAGAGCACCAAATCCTGCTGAGGCAAGCGCTGATTTTAATGCTGCTTTGAAATGCGCTGTACTGTCTTGACTCATTTAGCAGCAAATTTTAGTAGCTTGTGTCAGCTGGGTCTTAAGTAAGAGACATAGAAGAAGCATCTCTCTAAATCTGCATCCTCTTTCCAAGAATTTGATTACGGTCTTCATAGACCCAAAGTCGATCTCCTGTGCATGAAATGCTATTAAATGTGCCTGATTTTTACTACTAATAAATCCTCATGTGGCAACAGCAGCTGAGAGAATTGAGTAACTGAGATACTGTTTTACCCTTGCAAATAGTTCAGGTAGCATTAGCAAATTACTGAACCATTTTTTATTCTGCAGCAGTAAGAACGGGCAGGATAGGCACCTGCCTCTCAATGTGGGAGTACCACATCCACAAACCTGTGCTCTTTGGAGCTCGGCTGGTCTGCTCCTAGCGTGCTGCTTTTCAGCTTGTGTGCAGGGCCAGGACCGAGCCCCCTGTGTTCTGCCCTGCGTTCCTGCCTCTGCTGCCTTTTTCACGTTTCTCATCTCCGAAGTTTGCTCCTGTAAAGAGAGGAACGTAAGAAAATTCTGCAGATCTTTGCTCTTGGAGGTTGCTGAGTGTGGGGAACTTTCTGTGTGCATTGCCACAGCAGTAAGAGAATCAGAAAACGCAAACCCTGACACTAGCCATATTGTAAAAGGGTTTTAAATCTTCTTCTTGTGCATTTGCATGGCAAGCAAAACAGAGCTGGTGAGCAGCTGTGCTTGCAGGCATCAGCACCCAACCCAAATAAATTCATTTTTTTTATGAGTTAAACATCAAAACAAAAAAGAAAATCCGTCATTTTAAGTAGAGCATCTGATAATCCCCTGCTGCGGCAAATGTTGATTTAAATATAACAGAATCTCTGCTGGCACGGGCTTGATGGGACCAGAGCCATTTCTTTCACAATTGATGCGGAGTTGGCCTAGAGAAGAGACAGTTCTGGCTTCCAATCCCCACAACAGATTCTCCCCATAGATATGTTTATTAATTGTGTGCAATAGGGGCTTCATTTAGCTCAGAGTGTATGCAGTGAGGCAGTTCTGGTATAGTGCAGGAGCTGGATAAACTGTCTGCTGAATCCATGTCTGCTGGTGGGTTTTGTTAGGCTGCTGGGTGGGTACCTTGGGCTCAGATCTCTGGGCCTGATTCTCGACTTGCTGAGGCTGCAAACTTCAGCTGTTAGAAAGCTTTACCACAGCCTACCAGTCAGACACTGGGCATGGTGCAGAGCAGCTTATCCTAGCCGAGATCCGTGTCTGCTCAGTCACTGCGGCACCTTGGGCAAGTGCATGGCTCCCTGCCAGGCTCTGTGAGCTCAGAGCCCATCGGTTTGTCTCTAAAATATAAGAGAGAGATTCACAGACTCTTCTCCTAGAGTCAGCCCCATGTATGAGCAGCCTCTGCAGCTATTAAAAATGCATCATTATTACAGTATCGTGCTCGTCATAGTTGCATATGTTTTATGTTTTATCTGTTGCAAAGTGCTTTACTCTCTGTGTTTTTTTCACTTATTGTTGTGAACGTTAATTTTGCTCCTTTGCACTATTCCTAGGAACACCCAGCAGTTACTCATGCTGCACTCCCTTGTCTCACACCAAGGAAGTATTGCACTGGTTTCAGATGATTTTTAGAGCATGTCCTTAGCTTACAGCCTCGCATAAAATACTCTCTGCATTCAGCTGTAGCAAGTCCTGTGTGGAGCTTGGAAGTGGCTGCCTTGGAAATGTGAAACAAAGACTAACTAGAGCAAATGAGGTGTAGCTTAGGTCAAAAATGCAAGCGAAAGGTTTAAGTGGAAAAATGAAGTTACAATAGGCCTCACATTTGGTTGCAAAAGCAATAGAAAAACCACAAGGGGGGTTGTCCTGGCCATGTTGTGTCAGTTCAAAGGTAAGTCTGTGGGGTCTGTTGCTCAGTTTGTTTGCTCACCAGTTACTCCTGAATTCCTGGTTGTGACCGTTTCTGCTAGCAGATTATGCTGCTTCCCCACCCTGAGCCCAACTAACTTTGCAGTCAGTGGATTTGACATGCAGGGCTGACAAAGTGTGAACTTTGGGCATTTTCACATTTGTGCCCGCTCTGTTTACCCCTCCGAATAAACTCAGAAGAAGGCAAGAAATTAATGGTTGTGCAGGAAGGCACTAATTGCAAGGTGATGTTGGCAAAACAGATGCTTCAAGTGTGAACAGCAACAGAACTGGCATTAAGATGCCTCCTTACCCCGAGCCAATTGAAATGAATGCAAGAAATGGAGAAATTATACATGAGATGCAATGACAGTAGAGTTCAAGTATTCCAGAGATAGTCTGCAACGTCTAGGAAGATTGACAGCCTCAACATGCTGGGTTTTGGAAAAGAAGGAATCATTTAGCACCTGTCAGCCAGCAGCCTCTAAATAACTTAGCTAGGATATTGTTTTCAAAGAAAGAGGGAGGAAGGAATGAAGCAGGAGGGGAAAACCTAATAATAACGGAAGGGGAAGCCCATTTTAAAAGAGAGAAGGTGTTATGTGGTGCCTTCATTTGTCTATCCTGATTTTTCATTCCTTTTCCCCCTTCCCCAAGTTCTCAAGTATTTTCTCTTCATTCATCTCAATCCTGGAAGACGGTTCATCAGGAGACAGTTGTGCAGTCCATCTTGGGATCTCTCAAACAGCAATATGCTGAAGCCAGAGCCGTACGTGCGGTCCTGTCAACAAGTGATGCACACTGATTTTGCTTTCTGTTCATATAATTCCAGTGGCTTTTAAGCAGTGCTCTGTTTTATAGAGTACAACATATAATAAGGCCTTTTGTTTCCTCTCCTATACATCTTCTCAAGTGAATTTCCTGACATATTCTTTCCCTATCTGCTCAGCTAACCTTTACTTTTAGTCGTTTTTAGATAGATCCTTTTGCTGCATTTGACATGGTTGCTGCTCTTTCTGTATATTGAACGTTAGCATTTTCAGTCTCTTCTTCGTTCTGTTCAATACTTTCTCCTCCTTCTCAGCTTAAATAATTCTTCTTTAAAGCATAAACTCTTTGAGGTCTTTTTCCTTTTGTTCCTCTTCAGCATACAGCTGGCCCCTGTGGGGCTAAAACAACATTCGACAGGTTTGGCATGCAGGACTAGGAAAGTAAAGTGGGATTTTGCTCTTGATGTCATTTACAGTTCAGTAATGCAAGTTTGAGGTGTTGCCACATTCTTTAAGAAGGAATCTGTAACCCTTTGCATGCATGTTCACAAATATAAAGGAGTTAAATACATCTGAGGCCCTAAACCCTATTGTTCTGTTTTTACAAACCTGAGCTTTAAATCAATACACAAAGTGCAAAGCAACAGAGGTGCAAGCTGCAAGTTTCTTTAATGGGTATTAACCCCTCATCCTCAAGAAATTCATTGTTGTACTGCTATTTTCTCTGTATTACAGTCACGCTATTAACGTGATATAGTGCTGATCATACCTATTACCTTGACGGTATTAAAGCAACTTGGGTAAGATTTCATATCCATAAAGCTGGCAGGTTGGTAACCCTAGTCATGCCTTACTGTTTTCTTGGTCTCTTGCCAAAGGATATTTTTCTTTTTACTAATTTTGAGAACACACTGAGCACTGGAGTCAGAGCCTCTCAGCGATACGTTCATTTACTTGAAAAGTGAAACAATGAAGAATGTGGACAACTTGATGCTGTCCTTTTGTGCAGTTCTGCACCAGTTTGGGTGCAGTGTCTGGAATCAATCTAATAGATCTGGGTGGTTTGCAACAGTCAGCAAACAGAATAAATTACAGCATCCTCCCTCGTTCATTGACGGTAATTCCTTCAAACTGTCTGATTCTTGATAGTCGTGACGTTGCACTCTGTGCCAACCCAGTCCTGAACTGTAGCCTGGAAAAGATTTGGTCAGGATGCATTTGGTTAAGTTTAGGCTGATCTCTGTTCTGAATGTTTTATGCTATTAGTGCTTCAGCAAGTAAAAATAAATAAATAAATAAATAAATAAATAAATATTATTTGGATATGGGAGCAAAAAAAGTGCTTGCTTTTTTAGCTAGTAATTTGTTCAACAACTGGTTTTAAAATCCTTTTGATATTTTGGACAGGTGTTGTGATACATTGGGAGCACATTCGTAATGAATCTTCCGTCAGTGACAGAAGGGCCTTGCAGTTCTCAGGCTGTTGTAGCTTGTTCCTGTTTAATTCAGTGAGCTTGCTAATCAGGTGGTTCTTTATGTTTCTTTAATTGGATAGCAAACTTTCATCTTCTGTATTGAAATTAACCATCAGGAGTTTGCATTGTGTCCTTGAGACCTGTGCTTGATGTGAATTTAGTATGACTGAACTTGAAGATGGGCATAAAACTGATCCTCCTGATTGTGCTCAAGTGCAGCACCTTTTGGAAACTGCCATTGAAGTACACGCAGTTGGCCTGTGGTGGATTTAATAAATTCTATCATCTTTTGTAGTTACTGCAGATTTATACTGTTTCTTAGAAACGTCAGGCCTTTTGTATTGAAGAGACACATAAGCCATGATATTAGAGATTAGTATTTCTAACCCTCAGGCTTTCAAATAAATAAAAACAAAACTAAAAACCTTTAGCTTACTGGATTCTGCTCAGCTTTGCTGGAGCAATGCTACAGGACTGCTGCTGCCAAGCGTGAGACCTGCAGCTTTGTGCTGAAAATGGTATTAGCTCAGGGGAGCCAAGTCCCAGCTAGAAATACCTGATGGGGAACGCTATTGAAGTAAATCTGAGCAGAAGTTGACCTTAAGATTTATTCTAAATCTCCTTTATTATAAATAAATACTTCCCGAGACTAAATCTCTGAATAGCTCATAATTTGAGCATTAGTAGCAACTTGCAGATCTTTCCACACCTACTGTCTGAATAGACTTTTTTGTAATAAAAGGGCAGCTGTTGTACTGAGCCATTATTGATGAGTGTAAACTTGCCTTTAGAGCTCTGCAGAGGTTTGTGGAATACTCTAAAATATCTTGATCATTTATACCCATATCTATATATTCAAGGCTTAAATGTGCTGCATCCAGCTACTTTTTCAAATGGTTACCATAGATTTTGACACCTTAATGGAGTGCTGTAGATGTTTCAGTGAATATCTGCATGAGTTCTGATGGTTTATTTACCGCTAAAGCTTTTAATGAAAATGTAAAATAATTTCTCTTCTGGGCAGTACATATCCCATTGCAAACACATCAACAAAATATGAAACTCACATAAAATTCAAAAGCAGCAAGTATTCCGAAAGCAGCGAGAGTCATTACTGCCTATTTTGCATAGGCTGGTGTATTTATGGGACTTGCACACATACTGTAAAATGTAATATGGCAGGATAATGGTATTGTAGTAAAACACTGGCAAAAAAGGCTGGTGAATTATAGTCTTCAATGAATCTTGTTTCTAGTTATATAGAACAGAGTGTGATTACTAAATGTGAACAGCATGCATTTTATAGAGTTTGTTATAGATCTTGAGTCTTGTGTCTGAAATATCAATATTTGCTTTACTTTTAAGGTACATTAGTTACAAATACAATAAGCGTGTTTCATTTTACATCAAATCTGTTTCACTTTGAAGACTGAGCTCGGTGTGTGCAATACATCTCAGTGATTATTTATCTAAAACTGAGCTCTTCTTAAAAACTGGTTTTACTTAAGCAACTACTGCAGCCAACTTTCTTACCATTTCCCATAATTTTAGGATTTTAAGAAATTTAGCGGTTAACTTAGACGTGACAAAATTATGCGATTACATTTAAAACATTGAAATAAATTCCTTTTTCTTTGGAATTACGACGGAATTATGCAAACTCTTAATTCTTGATGCTAGTTATGACAAGTAGGTTTCAACATTTCAGCCCTTCTGACTGTTTCTCAGCAGTTGGTTAGTAGCACATATGCCGAGGCTTTAGCATCCTGCAAATTACCCTTACTACATTTCCAGAGTCAGGACACATCATGTGAATCCTTGAACAGATCATCATTTTTAGACTCAGTTGTCTAGGACTGTCTTTGGGGAGACAAGGCTCTGTTAACTACAGAACCACTTGCAAAGTGAGGAGCAATTACTCATGTAGCTGGGGAAAATAGACATTTCTCACAGGACCACACATCGTTACTGCTTTTATTCTTTGTCTGCTACTCCTCCAAGAATCTGAAGGAACTTAGAGCCTTTTATTAGACACTATCCAACACTACACGTGGTGAAGAAGTGCCGCAGATTAAGGCAGCAGTTACTATGCAAATAAAACCGAATGGCTGCTTCTGTGGCCAAAGCAGTTCTGAACCCACTTAGAACGTAAAATCTGTTGAAGACTCTTTACCTTCCCTTTAACGTCCTTTTATCAGTTCTCAGCATACCCTACCAAATGAGACACAGCAACCTCTAAATGTTGATTCTGTGTCACTGAAACCATGCAGCAGCTTACTCATAATTGCTCAGTTTAATTATTCTAGTAATGTCTGCACCAATTTTATTTGCTCTGCGTTTTAAAATTCTCTGTTGCATGCAGACACACGCAGACAAAATGTGCCCTGTTCAGTTGAGGCTTTTAGCTGCTTCATCCTTATCATTTTTCGTACTTTCACATCCAGTAGAGATGGAGAAATGTGCAGTTATTGCGGATAATACATGACATGCTGGTCTGGACTGATTGTGTTCAGGACATCACCATCTTACACAATAATATGTAGGCCCTCTTTATTCTATAAAACATCTGCTCAATTAAAGCCTTTTGTTTAAGCCTTTGACTGTATTTCGCACAAGCCTGAATACCACAAAAACAGAATCAAGATTTTGTTTATTTAATATGCTGTTTCATCTTTGGTCAAGTCTAGTGTTCGTTCCTTGCCCTTCATCATCCCACCTCTTTGAGAGAAAGGCTTCCGTGTTATCCTTCTGGTGGTTTTTTTGTTGCGGATTTTTTTTTCCCTGAAGCACTTCATCTTCAATGCCCTCAACATATTTTTTTATTATCATTATTCTTTAACCTAGATCATGGATTTAGGTATTACAACAGCCGTTGTAATACACAGAGTACAGAGCCTGGAGTCATACTCTGTAGAGGTTCAAACAAAGAACAGTTTTCAAAGCAAAAAAGGCTTCTGATTATCAGTGCTGTAAGAACCACTTTAATGCTATTGCTCAATATGCTAAAATAAAAAGCCTTAGATTTCAGTTATTCTGTATAAGTGGGGAATAAAAAAAATGGTTTTGCCTAGAACTGGTAGCCTTTTAAATATATTACAGAGATGCATGTCTTTTTTGTTAGCTGTATAAATTTCGAGGCAACACAGCCAGTTATATACATCGGGATGTCTGGTTGTGCAGCCTGAGTTTATGGTGAGTGTGCATTTTTTCTTTATGCTTTGTTATGATCCCATTTTTAAAGATGTTGCTGCTAAACTATTTAACATTGTAATTGGTGTGATTTTGGATGCTCCTTCTTGAACATTGCAAGCTCTTGAAATGTTACGGGGAGCTCACACTGTCAATTCAGTACTTTTTTTTCTAATCTTTGTCCTGTCCTTGCCTCTAATGTTTGTCCTTGTTTCCACTCCAGACAGCTGA
The DNA here is from genome assembly GCF_963932015.1 of Anas acuta. Lineage (NCBI taxonomy): Eukaryota > Metazoa > Chordata > Aves > Anseriformes > Anatidae > Anas > Anas acuta. The sequence goes on along the minus strand of NC_089005.1, from coordinate 1,177,263 downwards.
CTAGCAAATAAACACCCCACTTAAAGCATACCTGAATGAGCAAACAAGGTCAGCCAGGTGCGTTGCGTGAGTCACACAGAGCGGGCTTCCCAGCCCCTGCATATAAAAAAAGGGTTTTAAGACTTTGACTGTCTTGTATTGTTATAAACATTAGTGTTAACAAAGTGACATGGGCAGATAAACTAATGCTTTTTGAGTATTTGAGTCACAAGAGGAATTTCTAATTGGCTTCTTGCAGGGAGAACCCGAGCATTTTTCGTGCGTTCAGTGTTGTTGCTCATCATAGAAGGCCTGCCAGTCTCCAAAGGCTTTCATAACTGTCCAAAATGAGTGTATGTACTGGATTTCATGCGAGCAAGTGAATTGTGCACTGTGTTTTCCTCCAGGAGAAAACGTGTTTTTTTTTTTCCACATCCGAGGTTTGTCTTGTTCTAAGTATGTCAGCCCACCCAGGAGCTGCAGGCAGGGGTCATGAAATGGAAATGCTGAAGCAAAAGACTTCTGAACAGGATTGCTTAAATGTAGGGGAAAATATAGAGAGAACTTCTTGGTTCCTCTAAATAGATGATTCCTTTTTATAAAGACACTGCTCTGGGCTTGTCTGTTTACCTACGCCGGTTTGCAGTGGTTGTGTTTTTCTGGTACAATTTCCAGAACATCCTCAGTTTGAACGCTTGAACATGAAAAGATAAGTTACAAGCCTTTATCATTATGTTACAATTATAAATGATAAAATTGGGTGAAAGAGACCTATACAAGGAGTAGGAAACCTTGGTGCATATTTTGACAGAACAGCACAGTCGGAGGTGTTATCTGTCCCGGTCACTGTTCAGCCAGCAGGAGGAATGATGCCGCGGTTATTTGCTAGGCAGTGCGTGTGCCTAGCGGTCTGCTTTGTTTTCTGTCCCTGATGCCCACAGGTTACATCCTCAGCATGTTTGGCAATCTTCTCCTGATACTTACGCCTTTATAGTATGACAAACCTGATGTATTTCTGAGTCCGTGAGGAGCATATAGCGCTTCTACACAACACTTTCATGTGCAGCTGCTTTTATTCCCCTTCCAGTGGGATTCAAACTTCTGAACTTGAATGCTGAAAGCAAAGGTCTGTGAGCAGAAGGATCAAATCTGTGTGGTAGAAGGCTATATTACCCCCTGACTGGCAGTTTATTTGCCTCACGTAGACAGAAATTACGTAAGACCTCTTCAAAGCCCCAAAGAAAACTTGTTTTAGAATTGCTAGGTTCCTTTTTCCTTTCCATTTTCCTTTCCTTTCCTGCCAAATTCATTCAAAATGTCAGGAATACACGGTACAATTTAAGTTGAGGCAAAATAAATAAATGAAGGAGGGAAGAGCCTGCTAGGACTCGGTTCTAGGCTGAGTGCGGGTTCTGGGCGAGCACTGCTGCTCCCCAGGACAAAATTCAGTTTGGGTACAGCTTGTGTGAAATAAAACAGACTGCATTAGCCATTTTCGATCCTCTTATGTTAGGGCCCATTTTGGTAAATTGCACTCTCAAAATCATAACAGGAGCAGCTGGTTTACTGTCAATTGTGACTAGTGCTCTAATCGAGAAGGGGGAGGCGAGAAGGGAAAAGGCGAGATGTCTGTGGAGTCAAGTGTTTCCATTTCTACTACGTTTCACTGCAGATTCAAATATCATCTGCTAGAAAGTGAGTATCTTGTGCTGAACTGTTGTTACCCATGTGTTCACAGTGTTTTTATCTTAGTCTGTTAACTGCCTTTGATGCTGTTCTTGCTCTTCCTTTCTATTTCTGTGACTTCTGTACAACTGGGTTTTAGCTTTACATCTAAGGAAGCTTCTCCATGTCTCCCTCTCAAAATAAGGAATCCCCAAATACGCTGATCACTTTTAAGCTGTCTTCTTCCACAAGCAAGGGCGATGTGTACAAGCCCTTATGTTCAGGATTTGTTGCAATTTTTTTAGGACTTTCCTGTTCCTGTCAAATCATGGTCTAATTGAGTACTTCCAAACAATTCTGTTTCCTGAATCTTCTCACTAGCACGCACACCAAGCCACACAGAATGTAGTCATAATGCAATCGTATTTCTTCCTTTCTCTCTGTATAGTCACGTGTATATATGTGTGTGTGTAGTTACAATGCAATTGGACTAACCTTGATGTATGTCCCAGTGAGACCAAAGGAAAGCAGAACGACCTAATGATTATTTGATGTTCTGTGCTACTGTAGTCATTAGTCCTTTTAGTCCATGTTTGAGGTAGCAAGGGTTCTCTCTTCGGATTCTTTGATGCAATATACTTGTGCTGATTGTTTTATAATCTGGAATAAATGTCATTGAAGTACCGTGAAGCTGAAATGCTGAAACATCACAGATTTAGGGAATGTTTTGCCTCTCTGAACATAAATCTGTACATTTTTAAATTGCAAACAGTGTTCCAAGAGAAAGCAGTAAGTTATTCCTGTTGCAAATCTGCTCAACTGCATTTAGTGACACAGTGTAAGTGTTGCATATTTGTGAACTAAAAACTGTATTTCTTCAAATGTAGAGACAGATTTTGAGTTTAAATACCTTTTTTTTTTTTTCTGTGTGTAGGGAAGGATGATTCACTCGTGGATAAAATGGATGTTTCTGTTAGTAATATCTCAGTTTCGTTCTTGAAATTATCATATCTGAATACTTACAAAGAAGAACAACATTACGCATTCGTGATTCACTGTAACTCTTGAGAACAGTAAAATTATAGCCTTGTTTGCTGTAACGTACAGGAGTACAGAAGTTGCTGTGGTAATCAAGATAAGGAGACCACACAGCCAATCAAAGGGATGTAATTTATTGTGTGTAGTCTTGGAACATTTATTCTGGTGCTACAGGAGGCTAGAGCAAACACTCTTGTTTCTGAACCGTGGCTGCAGGCTGGACGGTCACTGGAATAAATTTACTTGTTAACGAGCTCAAGGTGTTGGTAGAGAAATTATCAAAAATACTGCTTTAAAAAAAAAATCAAAGTAAAACAAATGGAAATGAAGTAATCTGTGGTTATCTCAAATGAGACTGTGGGAGAGGTAACAATTCAGTAATTGCCTAATAGTAAATGTGCAGAGCTGAAGTTAACCTCCTTCAGGATAAATGGCCAAGTGAGAAGCTGTCCAGTGTAAGTAGTTAGATTCAGACATGAAGAACTGAAGTTCTAAGAGTTCCTCTGAGTGTAATGCTCAGTGAGTATTGCCTGTCTGCAAGATGGGAATATGAATATCCACCAAAAGCATGTGAGTGCTGTCAGCATTTACACTGAGGGTGAAGCAACTCCAGTCACATCTCTGAACGCAGTTAGAGATGGTCACTGTTCCATCTGCATTGCTCAGGTTTTACTGTTAAGTTGAATTCATTGATAACAGATGAAAACATGTTTTTGTCTCCAAATCTGTTCAGTTTTTAATCCATGAAAATGCGATCTGGGTAAGGGGCATGATTCTTCACTACCTTACTTTGCGTTTTTGTAAATGTGGGAAGAGTCGAGAAGGGAGCGCTAACTAAGCAGAGCGTCTTGTGCTCTGCAAAACCCTGACGAAGGCACAAACAGCAGAGAAGAGAAATGGTGAGCAAAAAGTAGATTGTAATATTTCCCACTTAGGAATGCTGCCATTTGATAATATTTCTGCATAGTTGTAATTTTGTCTTGGTTTTGCTATGCTTAAATTTTACACATTTAAAAATACAACAAAAGAAACTAAGTAGCTGGGGAGAATAATTTTGTGAAGGGTTAGTACTAAAATAATTATTTCCATGTAAGTGACATTGTGAATGCATTTTTCTGTGTTGATTCTGAAAGCTCTTTCCTGAATCATCTAAAAATGATGATCTATAAAACCAAACTGTCGGTTCTGGTTAAGTTTGACTCATTTTCCATTTTTATTTATTTATTCATTCATTTCATTTTAAGATTAATAGGCTTAGTAGTTCCTAATATTGATTTGATACTGTAATTTTGGTCTCATCAGTGATATTTTTCAGTTAAATTTAGACCCATTTTGCTCAGAGCTGCAACTAATCTCAGGTATGGTTCTGGAAAGCAAATAGCAGAGACTGTAGCTCTAGTCAGGCTCGTATTCACACTTCTTAGTAGTTTGCTATCTGAGCAATGCTGCTGGCATTTGGTTTGCAAAGACAGACCTTTATTCTAAGTTTTCTTGAGAAAAACAATCTGAAGCACGGGTAGGGATACTACTGTGTTGTGTTTTTTTTAACGACATGCAGCGATATTCGATCAAAACCAGATAAAAGTGCAAGAGAAGAGATTTCTTTATTTGTACCCTTTGTTTTCAATTACTATAAGCTTTCTGTGATGATTTTCTTATCTCCAAGAACTTGGTATAAATGTGATGCTGCCTATTGGGATGCTGCGTTAGCAAAACACTGTAAACAACATTTCCAATAATCTTATCTAAAAATGTTTTTTCAGTGTCAACTGCACATGTTATTACTTTCCAAATGTCTCTGCACTGAGAAACAAAACGTTGCTGGTGGCACCAGAGTGTTAGCTCCTCGTTTCTTTCTGCCCGTCCTGTTTCACTATATTGAGAAACACACACTTTCTGTAGCGTACTTTTAAAACAAGATCTGTGAATTACTATATATCCTTAGATTCCGTGTCATTTAGAAAAGGAACAATTTGGGGTTTATTAATGCCGATTCATTCATAATTTTTGCACGGTGGTTAAAACAAAAATGGCACTCCAATTCATGTTAGGATTTATTCCTCCAACAATAAGAAATAAATGTATTGGGGGACCTGGTTATATTTTTACCCATCAGACAACGTACCATTAGCAATGGTACATTTAGCAGATGTATCTCTCTAACACTGTTTTAAAATAGCATGTCTGAGTCAACCTATTGCTCACCTTCCTCTTTAGAATTACAAATAGAGACGTACATGAAAGCTGTTATCTTCCCCCTTATACCTATTCAAGAGCATATATGAAATTCTTTTTCTACTCACACCTCCCCCTACCACATTAGCCTTCTTGCCCTTCTTCCTTATTCAGCAATATCAATTTTTGGTAGGGATTTTAAAGCACACAAAGAAAAATACTTTCTTCATTGTAAACCAGACCTTGCTCAGAGTATGAGTTACAGAAGAGAAGACAGCAGCGGTATAGAAACTACCTGACAGAATATCATTTCTCTTGGCTTCCCCTGCTATTTGAGGCTTACGCTAGATACGTGCTGCATCAAATGAACCACTAAGAAAAAAAAATGTGTATTAGCAGCATGCAGCAGTTGAATTTTCAGGTATTTCTTGCAACAACCGAGTGCATCTCTTCAAAGAGAAGGGTCCTGTGCTGTGCTGCTTCCACAGTACGGCCAACCAGAGTGCAAACTGATTTATGAGTTAATCAATGCGTCAGATTTTTGCAATGAGATTATAGATTCAATCTAACGAAGGAAAAATATGCTTACCAGAACAGTATGACTGTGATTAAACGATTCAGTAGCAATATTTCCTCAGTGGATTAATTTTAAGAAATGCAGCAGGTACAGTTGACCTGCTTCCTTTGTGTTGCTAGCAATAGGCTCCTTGCAAGGAAGATTAATGCTTTTTGATCATGTTGATAAAATAGCTGTGTGATCACAAAGGTAGATGTGAATGGTTTGGGTCCAGCAAACTGGCTTTTGTTTATTATTAATCTCCCACGATGACTTATGCTGATGGGAGGCTTCTCGTGTGTATTTGTTCTGAGTGTTGGGGTGGAAAGCAAAATAAAACTGTAACAAAGATATGCTGCCATCTTAATTCATCACTGTAATTGGAGCACCTGCCCCACCTATACATCCATCCTAACTGTAACAGCAGGGAAGGTTTCTCAAGCTAGACATTGGCACTTCTAGAAATACAAATTTCGTGCCAGATCGAGCTCAGTCTTGAAGGGAACGTATCTTGCTTCCTTCCATAAAACACTAGGTCACTGCAAAGCCATTTTTAATAAGGCTTTTAATCTTTTAAATAATAAATCTTTAATCTTTTAAAGATTTGGGAATATGAGACTTAAATCTATGATAAGGTAGAAAGAATTTTTTCTAGCTTGAGGCCTGAACTGATTACTGTGGGGGGAATATTCACAAAAGCTAATGTTAGCCTAGTGATAAAATCTCCCTAGGCTTGCTGTAGAGTCGGTAGAGAAAGTGGCAGAAGCCTGCTGTACCTGCACGAGGGGGAGAACCTACTGCAAGTGTTCTTTATTAAAGGAAATTTATTTGAAGAAAAGCAATTATCCTTCCTGCACAGTTTTATTCTCCAATTAAAGAAAAGCTTTCAGATAGGCATTAGATATTTTGATTTTAGATGTTCTCAGCTCTGCTTTTTTTTTTTTTTCCTTCTTTTTTAATGAAAAGGTGGATTTTCAAGGGGAAGACAGAGTATTGCCTAGTTCTTTTGTATATATTGACAGTGTTCCTTTTGTTCTTAGGGAGCTAAGAACTCACTTGGAGATGCCTTCTGTATTATTTATATTGAATTGCTTAAGTACCTTAATAGGCAGCAAAAACGGTATCAGAATCAACTTCGAGTTTATGTTTGCTGCTCAGCAGTTGTCCTTACAGCAGAGAATGAACAAAGATCTGGAGAAGTGTCTCTGAGTCCTGTTTTAATGACTTTTGGCCACTTTGGATAGCTTCGTTCTGTTAGCTCAAAATTTCATGCCCAAACTTCATTCCTCCCTAGTGAAGGTTGTGGGGGAGGATTGTTTATTTCAAAGCCAGATGATAGATCTGTCAAACATTCCTGACAAAGGACAGACATAAAAAGGCACCTCCATTCCTGATTATTTTGTTACATTTTCTTTAAATAGTCTGTGCACAGAGATGTGTTTCTCTTATATCGTTTTCTGCCCCTCTAACCCACTTTCTGGTGCTCTTTATATCCAACTTTAACATAAATAGAAATATTTAACAGCTTCATACTCAGAGTGGTTTAGGATAATATATATTATTAGGTTATATCAGCTTTTGTCTGGTTCATGGAAAGACAGTTTCTGCCTCAGTGCAGGGGAAACATAAGATAGTAGAGACGAAAATTGTGTTTAGTGTAATTACCTGCAATCTCATGAGCAGCAATGTACCTGTTTACTTATTGCATTCTGTACCAGACTTTCTAAATGCTAGTCTGCTGTGCTTACATTTAAAATATCAAGCAGATCCAGGACTGATAAAACATTTTTATCTGAAAGATGCAAAAACTGTTTTTCAGGAATGTGCTGAACAGTGGTATTGGCTTAAAGGAAGGGTAAGGATGTATAAAGAAAGGTTAAGGATCTATTTACTGTTTTCTCCATCTGAGAGAGGGTATTTAAAATCTGTAAACTTGACTACTATATAAGAAACATTTGTGCTGCCATAAGTCAGGTGTTGACCTTTCCCATCTTAAAATCATGAAGTGTTTATCTTGCATACAGAAAGCAATTGATTCTTTCTTCAAGAGGAGCTGACATTCTAACTATATTATCTCTGATATATGTGTACTCAGGTTATTGACCACATGAGAAAGTCAGATGTGTTTAAAGGGCAGGACAGTATAATCTAAAAGCAGGAATACCAGGGCCTTTTGTCTTCTGACCTATAAAATTATCATGTGTGCCCAAAAGATGGCTGAGTGGTATTGCTCCTGTTGGGTGTTAAACTCGTAATATTCTCAAACAAGATACCCTAAAAAGAATAGCAAATATAGCCACGGGCAGCCAGCTAGCTCTTGGGATGTTTAAGTTACAGCAACTGGTGAAGAACCCTTAAGGGTTCTTAAGGAAGACTCCCATCACCTACACAACTCAAAGGGCAGTCGTGGTGCAGCTGACGGGGGTTTTGATGTTGTGTAGAGTAGACGGAAATATGGATGAGATGGATAAACTTAATTTTTCAAGAAATAAAGAAATAATTAAAGAGTTTGCTAACTCTCATCTTAATCTACCTAGGATATGGTGTATTTAGCTGATTTCATTTTGATAATGCTGTAAGCTTGCCTTTGATAATTGCTTTCTGTAATTGGAACAAATTTATGATTACGCTAATTCATCTGCTGCCACCCAATACGTAGTAGCTGAGGTAATCCATATCTGTCCCTGCATTTCTTTTGTAGATCATTACGTGATTAGCCTTTGTTAGAAATTGATGGCAGCATTTGAATTCTGAGCAGATTTTATTTCAGAAAAAAAGGTCTCTTTTTATAAACTTACTGCAGTTATAGACAGCCATTTTAGGTCTAGTTCAAGATAAAACATTTAAGATCTTCAGACAGACTAATTCTTAAATAGAAATGTATTTCAGTGTGTTACAAGCAACTTTATGACCTCCAGTGATGATAAAGCAAGTGAAGTTAAATGCTAATTAGTTTTGAGTCTATTCTTCAGAGATGACAAGTTGGCAGCTCAGACCACATGCCTCATTTTATTCTTTGTTGCCTTTATTTTGCTTGGTTGTTTTGTGTTGGTTGTGTATGTGTGTGCTGAAATTCTCCAAAGGTTGCACCACGGCAAATAGCAATGACCTTCTGTCATCATGCTGGCTTCAAATTTATCATTTTTTCCTTTAAATTCATCTTAGTTTTCTGTCTTTGAAAACATTCATCTGGTGAGGTTGAAGCAGTCATCTTCTAGAGAGGAGGAGGCTGGAATTAAAGCGTATTCAGTGTCATCGAGCCTCCAGATAAGAAGCAAAAAGCAATGCATGCCCTCATTTACAAATCATCTTTTGATTGCTTTCACATTTATGTTCCGTCTGTTTAATGTTCTCCCTTCATAGCGAACATCATTCTTTTAAATGCTTTGCATTAATGTAAACATTTTTCATTCACCATGCCTCGCAGTCCTACACGCAGTGAAGAACAGAGCAGGATGGAACAGTTATCTAGAGGAAAAACAGCTCGAGGTGCCAAAGTGGGAGTGTAACAGTAATCGGGACCTGGAGCCTTCCTGCCCCACAAAAGGCCCTGATCTGATGAGAGTCAAAATGCAAAATTGCGTGCGTGTATCCCCTCTGACAGTTACCTCCAAAAGGGAAGCTCTGCAGCAGTAGGTGGATGACTTGGTCGTACCCATCGTACTCAGACCAAAGAGAAATGCAATACAACTGCGTGAATACATTCAAACAGATATTATTAAGGAAAGAGTTTGGCATTAGGGGATTTGGTAAGGTCATTTGTCTGCTGCTCTGGAGCGGCGGCTGGCCATCTGCTGCCAGTGCAGTGCCTGTCACAGCACTGAGCCTGGGGACGGAACGGAGCCAAGCACCAATGCTAGCTGTGACATCTCCTAGGGTGCTTCTAGGAATGGAAAACTTTTGTGAGGGAGATTGTTTAATACTATTTGAGACAAAAACATAGCAAAAGAGAAAACAACAGCAACGAAACCCAGCGCTGTATCAAAGCTTTAATGCAGAAATAAAGACAGATGTCTTAAATGCTTAATGGAACCTTTGATGATGATCTTTGGTTTTGTTATTTTTGGTTAATCGTAGGTTGAGAAAAGAGTATATTGAGCTAAAGGCTACTTTCTGTATAAAATGAAATGCATTTCATATTCATCTAGAGCCCCTTGTAACAGATGTGTAAAATAATCACTGTATTTACTCCCAGAGTCACCAGGTAAAGTAGCAATGCCACAAACCCCAATTCTTTTTCAAGATAGGTTCCCAGCTGACTGCCATGCTGCAGAGATGTGAGAAGCAACAGATATGTCAGTCCCACACCTTCTGTCCCCAGCTAACCAAAATGACTGATGCTACTGGAAGGGGAACCTGCTGTCTGGCATGAATTCTAATTGGCTTTGATGGTCAGCTTTTGCAGATTTGTTTATAAACTGGAAAATCTACAAATTGCAGACCATCTGCGCAGAACAGTGTGCTAATGAATGCCTGTAGCTAGCAAATCCATAAGCTCATTACCACAAAGTTACAGGTCCTTCCACAGGTTCCCAAATGAGGTTATTCATCAGAACTGAGATGAGAAGGGTATTTGACTTCAGAGTACAGCCATACCTCCTTCAGGTCTAGAAAAGCTATTAAAATGAGTCACATTTGTTCAGACTTCTAATAGATTCTGCTTCTATTTTTAATTTTTCAGTTCTGTAGCAGCAGCTTACCATGCTTTAAATATTTTGTTTAAATGTTTCAAGTGGTGAAATGCCTTGCAGATAATTCCTGGGTCTACTCAGAAATATGCTGGTTGATATGAGATGTGTTGAAATATATTATAGATAGCATTTCACAGTATTTATGTACCTTGACAACAAATACTAATGGCCTTCTAGTTTAATAATGTTTATTTAAAATGAGAATCTGTTATGATGACAGGTCGTCCACTGTGTGCAGTGTTGAGCAAGTGATTTCATCCTTCTGTTTCTCTCAAAAATATTAAATTAATAGTACCCTGTATTAACCCTGTATATCACGAAGCTTAACTGATCATTGTCCAATGGTTTGAACATGTGAAGGGCTGTACATAGAGAGTAATATATTTAAACACTTCCTACTCTCTCTTGTCAGATTTTTTATCTTAGAATAAAAAATCATTCTAAGTTCCTAGCCCATACCTCCCTCCCCTGAATTTAAATAAAATAAAATAAAATTGTTAATTCCTTAGTTGACATTCACTTGGACTGCTAGTCTCCATTTTCTTCCCTTCCCTTCCTTTTTCCCAGTAGTACAAACATAACGTTTTCTTTATAATCCACATTCTTGCAATTCGGAACCAGCTTGTTGCCATTTATAGTTCTTTTAATATTTCTTATTTTAGCATTTCATTTGGTGCCTCTTTGCTAATGAGGCTCCAGGCTCTTCAGAATAGGATTAGTTTCTTTTTTGAGTTTGTGAATATCTGCCTTGTTGGGAATCCCATCCTAGCTTGATTTTTATCTTAATGTTTATTATAAAGATCAGAGTGGCATCACTGAAAAACAATTTTGCAGACTTCCTGTTTCCACCATTCCTTTTCCTATGTCACGTTCTTGTCTTCTCCACCCCTCTCCAGGTGGAATGGCTGAAGAATGAAGAGCCCATCGATTCCAACCTGGACGAGAACATTGACACCAGAGCAGACCACAACCTGATCATTCGACAGGCACGTCTGTCTGACTCTGGGAACTATACCTGCATGGCTGCCAACATTGTTGCCAAGAGAAGGAGCATGTCTGCGACAGTTGTGGTTTATGGTTGGTGAAAATGTGATAATTATGGAAAAGCCTAGATGTGCGTGCTTTTTCTGCCTGAAGTTCTGTTTGTAACTTACAACTGGTTCTAAATCAAATGGCTAACCTCATTCCTGTTATGATGAATTTTAGCTCTGTTGCTCAAGGCTGAGATCATGCCTGTTGTTACAGGGGTTAGAGTTATGAGCTTCTTGTTTGTGATGAAAGCTTCTAGAAGCTATGTCAGTGCTAACAATCCTTGCTCCAGATATTAATAAGATCGAATTATAAGATAAACCATACAAATAAGTTATGCCTGTATCAGGAAACCCTTAAACACATGCCTAGGGAGGTACTTAAAGGGCTTCCTTAACTGGGGTTCTGCAGTGTACAGGCATTGCCTGGTGAATCACAGCAAAGCAAAAAAGAGCAGAACCATTCCTTTATTACCACCCCCCTGATGCTCTCCCTGTTTATTACTTCATGGGAAGTTTTATTGGTAGAGACAGAGAATTCCTAAATAATCCTTTTAAAAATAATAAAAGTCTTGTTCGTGATTTAAACAAAGCATGCTTTAAGAGAATTAATGTACTTGCTTTTACCTTCTCCTCTGAGTCTTCCCATGAGTTACTGTGCCTCTTAGGATATTACTCCTCCAAAACAAGCGTTTGTGTTCTCTGACACCATGGCCTTCATGTAGTTGTGTCCTGATGCTTTGTAGGTAGCAGTGGCTCCTAGTTCAGCGTGGAATTTACCTGTAGAACATCATTCAAAAGCAAAATTTTGGTGTTAAGTGATGTGAACAGATCTGTTGCTTACTGTATCTTAGAGCACCTCCTGCAACCACTAACACGTTTGTGCTTTGCAGTTAACGGAGGCTGGTCATCGTGGACCGAGTGGTCAAACTGTAACGCGCGGTGTGGTCGGGGCTGGCAGAAGCGATCACGGACCTGTACAAACCCTGCTCCACTCAACGGAGGTGCTTTTTGTGAAGGAATGTCAGTGCAGAAAATTACCTGCACTTCTCTTTGCCCCGGTGAGATATGCACAGTTCACTATGGAGTAACTTTGACCGTCACACTTAGGGGAGACCTTTTTCTGTCTGAAATGCCTGGTAGACAATTGTGCTTTGAAAAGCCCACTGAGGGCAAAAAAGGAAATTGGAAATACTTGCATCCTCACAAGTGAACAAAACCTCCCTTACCTGATTTTGGAATTAGGGTTTCACTTATACAGCTAAAGAAAGTTGGTAGGATTGTGTACATGGAAGTTTTAAGACTCGATATTTCCATGGATCATAGCATAGCCTGTTTGGATTTTAGCAAACCTCTCCTCTAGCTTTTATGAATTTTTAGGTACAACATGTCCTGAATTGGTATTTAAAGAATTTAATACTATTTGTATTTGTCTGTGAGTTAATCTGACTTTTCTTCAACCTGATTTATACACGAGACTGTGGAATCTCTTCTCATCTGGGACAGGGTCAGAGGCAGCTGTATATCAGTCAGCAAAGCAACATATTGATCCATCATCTTGCTCAGGGCGTTAGCCAGAGGTCTGCAAGGCCAGCTAGGGCGTTTTTTGTAAACGTCAGCCTCATTTTCTGGTACGCTAATGTGTGGCCTCTCTACATCAACCTGTTTTAAGGTAGAATTTGCATTGAAACTTCAGAAGCTAATAGCTATGTGGCAAAGGAAATGTTTCCTCCTGCAGTTTTTAATGGCCTATATTTGCAGGACATTGTACACTGGTGCTATTTTAAAAGCTTTCACGTCGTACGTGTGAGGTGGTACATTCTAATGAAGAATTTTAACTTCACATCTGACACGGTATCCAACTCTTGAGAAATAAATATAGTGGTGTGCTTTACTTGGTGCGACTTGAGGAGAGATACAAAACAAATTTTCTTTGTAGGAACTCTGAATTCCACCAGTCTGATAAGCAATGACAATGTTTGCTTTTTTTCCCCTTCCCATACAGTGGATGGAAACTGGGAGGTGTGGAGTGAGTGGTCTGTGTGCAGCCCAGAGTGCGAGCATCTGAGAGTTCGGGAATGTATCGCACCGCCTCCTCGAAACGGGGGAAAATACTGCGAGGGCTTGAGTCAAGAGTCTGAGAATTGCACCGAAGGGCTTTGCATTCAAGGTGGGTATCTGTTTGCACCGAAGTAGATTTAGGACTTATGGCTTAAAATCGATATAATTTCTCTTTCCAAATGTAATTCCCATGAAAGTTCTTATATTGACTACATTTTGTAAAGTATTACTGTTCTTTTTGTAAGGTGAGCGGGGAATTAGGGAAACTGAACTAACAACAATAAGATTAATTTGAAGAGAAATATAACTGAAGGTTTTTCTTTGCACCAGCAGTTTTTTTACCTAATATCGTCTAACAGTCTTTCACTGAAACTGAGCTAAGCTGTAAAAGCAGAACTTAACTCAGTGAATCAGAACCTGTTGCTGTTCAGTAATGAGTGGAACTGAGACCAGCCCTGGCCTGTGTGCTCCTTGTGCTTCAAATAAGCTTGTCTCTTCCTTCTGCTGCGATGGGGAGTAATAGCGAGTATGTGTTGGTTCTGAAAGTTGAATTTCTGTATGCATTCAGATAGATGGAAGTGTTAAGTGTCTCTTGTTTCTTTCATCTTGGAATGTGATACCATTACTCCTTAATGGGTTGTGCTGTACATATATATATATATTTCTGTCAAATTATTTTTAGGACCATAATTGCTTTCTCAGCTAATAGGAATTGATGCAATTACCCTATTTTTTAAAATCTTTCTCTCGTTCATCTTCCAATATGTGCCTTTCCTGCTCTGCTTTTCATCCCATCGGGAATTGTGAAGGAAATGCAGTGCAGTGCTTCAGATAACTAATCTCTTGGAGGTTATCAGGCACAACTTGTTAACTTTGTTCCTTTCATGAGGCAAAAATAGAAATGAAACATTTCTTTGGTTAACAAGTAAGAACTCTAATGAAAGTAAGGGTGAGAATGAAAGATGCCGGAAATATGTGGCCCGATTCTGAACTGGCAGGAAAAGTTATAATCCCTAGCAAGAATTTTCAACTTGGAGTCACTAAATGCAGCAGTGATAAAACAGAGCCTACTCCCAAGTTACTCCTTACTCAGTTCCTGACAGGAAAGATTGGGAAGAACACAGAGAAGGCATCCTTTCATTCCCAGATCTCTCTTTCTTGTTGTTGCTTTGGTTTTTGATTGTTTCTGGATGGATGCAGATAGCCCAGTCCTTAACTGAGGAGCAGCTGAGAGCACCTTCCTTGCAGGGAATGTGTACTGGGATGTCAAACAGTTGAAGGGAGAGAAACTGCTTTGCAGAAGACAATTATTTTTGTTTTGAGCTATGTGAATGATTGCCAGGCCCACCAAGTTGAGATAAAATGGAGACTGCCGCCATCTGAAAGCAAAGGTCACTTTGGCTCACACAGTCTTAATAACTTAGTATTTCTTGCATGTATTTCATTGTTTATTCCCTGCTGGTATTCTCAGTAGTGTACATGTCCTTGGTGGGGTTCTCTCTGTCTTCTAGAGGTGAAAACTTTTTCATTGCTTAACAGAAGAGGATTTTGTAGAGTTTTTTATTTTACTTTTATCTGTTTGCTTTAAAGTTATTTGTTTTTTATAACTTCAAAAACTATCGATTTCTTTTCCCAGTGCCCAAAAAAGAAAGAAAAACGCAGGCTATAAGGAGATGAACTGCAAACTTATTTTTTTTTTTTTTAGTTATTTACTAATGCATCATAAACAATTTGTTTTTTTATTTTTTGACCAGTTGTGATACTGAATATTGCCAAGAGGCTTCTGGTTCTAGCAATCTCACTAGTTTATATGGCAAACTCATTTCAATTCTACTGCAGTTTTCTGTAGATACCAGTCTGTGTCAGCAGCACAGAAATGTTTCTTTCCATTACAGAGTCCAACTCTGATACTATTCATTCAGTGTTTGCAAACACCATTTCCTCACCAAAACCAACCAACCAAACAAACAAAAAAAAAATCAAAAAGAAAAAAAATAGCTTTTTGGCAAAGCCAAAAACCATGAAGCTTTTAAGTTGAAAATTATTAAAGTGATCAATTTAACTAAAAGTAAAGAACAAAAGGCATTTCATGACCATTTGCTTACATTGTCATGTACCAAAAAACTATGATGAACATCGCGTGTCCTGATGTGGTCCTAAGGTAATCTAAAGATTACTTTTTTAGGTATAGGTTATACAGGATAAATCAAATGCTTATTATGAGGGAGAGAGAGAAGCCTCATTTTTGAGAGAGATGCACTAGTATATTGAATCTGCTTTATAAAGTTAACATCTAAATATATAATATAATATCCTTACATATGTTTCAATACTACATTGGTTCTGTATGTTATTTATATACACATATGGAGGTAATTATTGTGTGTATTTAGATACATAAATGTGAATATATTGTAAATTCTGATAGTTCATAAACATACAGAGAAATAATTAAATCTTAACTGACTTTGTTTGCCAAGTGATCCACTTCAAAGTGTTGAACTTGCTTGTTGCTGGGATGCATAATACTCTAAAATAAAGGCATCCAAAAGCTAACAAATACTTGAATTAACCACATGAGGAATGACTGCAAAGAAACATCCTGAAAGAGATTTAGAAAAAGCAGATGAAGGGAAAAAATATGGACAACATAAAATATTCATATTGTCAGCAAACAAGGAGAAAATGTTTCATTTATAGAGCTAGACAGAAGCGATATAGGAAATAGATATGCTCCATGTAAATTTATTAAGTGCAACTTTCTCTCTTTCTCTCTCTCTCTCTCTTTCTCTCTTTAGATAAAAAACCTCTTCATGAAATAAAATCCCAAAGTAAGTTATTTTTTTCTCTTGTAAATATGATTTTCTCATCTTCTCTGCCATTCTGTTTTATTTGTTTAGGAACTAAATAAAACTGAAGGTTATATGAAAGGCTTTTGCATCTACTGAAAGCATCTTCTTAGCGACTTGGTGATCATAGGTTTTAGACTAAAAATAAAAGAAGTGACTGTGCTTCAGTAATTTTGTGTCTGACTGACTGAGAGCCATTTCTACAGGAATGCTTATCTGGAAATTGATCTTTTAAGAACTTCTGTTGGGGGGGGGAGCAGTGATATAGGAGTTCAGCTTGCTTGGTTCAAATCTCTTTCCACCAGTGGCTCTGTCTGATCTTGGTCAGCTCACTTCACCTTCATTTATCAATCAGTAAAGGGTGTTGGTATGCTTTGCACTGTAGAGTGTACATGTATATTTATATATCCTTCCATTTATATAAATTTATATGCTGTTTTCAGGGGCTTCTATCCTACAGTCTTGGTTTCTCACTCTCCATTGATTTCAGTGGAATTTTAGTTTAAATAAGAGCGGCACATGTGAATCGAGCTGCCTAACTGAAAGTTTTCATTAAAAAAGGCACTCTTCTCATCAAAGCTGCAATTTCCATGAAGCCTATCTTCTTTTAAAGCTGAGACATTGCTTTTCTTTTATAATCCATACACAACGTTGTGAAGGTTTCTCACAGCTTAATTTTCAACAACAAAAAAATCTTTGAATTTTGACAAACAGATTTATAAATACATTTTTGGCTCAAGTCCTTTGGAGGACTTGGAAGGAGAATCCATCTGTACTGTGAGATGGATGCAATTGTTCCTATATTCTTTAAAGAGATATTCTTCTGTATCATAAAGCGTGGGGTTTAACTCTGAGTATTCCTCCAAGATACAGGTGCAGAGGGTCATGAGATTATTTGAAATTTTATGCAACTTGGGCCCTAAATTAAGAAAGGAGCCACATTCTTGCTGGAGTCATCTGATGGGTCGCATACAACTGGTCTGTGCAGTGACAGCGCAGGCAATTGATACACTTTTGTTTATCTGTGCTGTTCCCATTTAATTAGAGAATCTTGTAAGAGCATTAGTTAAATTGCTTTAATTTCTGATTTATTAAAATAGAAACCTTAATGGGATTGATTTTAGCATGCAAGGTTCCTAGGAGAATTAAAGGGTTTCTTTAGCTGTGGGGTTAGAAACACATGATGCAGCTTGCTGCTGTTCGGTGAAACAGGAACTTCATTTAAGACTACATGAATCATCACTGATGCAAAATCAAAGTCAATTATGAAGATAATTGAGAAACAACCTGTTCTACTATCTAGCCTTTTCCATTATTCTCTGACTTTTAGTCCTTGTTCTTGAAGACTTGCTATATGAAGAAATGGATTTCGTATTGCTAAAGGGTACCAAAAGTAAGAGAGGTGGAAAATTGGGGGAGGATGGGAAGCTGGAAGAATCTTGCCTATCTCCTAGCAAACTCTAATGGGAGACTGGGGGAAACGTATGCCCTGCATAGCTCCTGGAAAGCACTTATTGTAAATGAGATAATTTAATCAATTACGTTTCCTAATGTACTAAACCAAATGTTTCATTTTCTGCTTCTGCACATCTTAAATTATCTTCAGGTGCTTTATGAAACTTAATCATAGTTAATAGAAACTTCATTACCATCAAATGTGCTTTCAATAAATGTTGTGTAACAGTGTCAGAAGGTGGAGTGAAATATAGGCTAAAATTACCACCACCATGTACCCTGTAACTGAAATGTATAGAAATCTGAGGTTTTTATAACAGTCACTACCTCCACTAGGCTGGGAGGATGCAGTCCATTAAATAGTAATTGGCTGACTGTACATGTTTTCTCATTTTGTTTGTTTTTCTTTTTGTTCCCTTTTGCTGAAAAGTAAAAGCATAAATTACCTACTTTCCCTAATTTCCCATGCTTTCTTACTGAATTTCTACAGCTGAATGGAGAAATAAGAAAGGGGAAATAGAAAGGGGAAGAGATTAAAATTACTTTTAAGATACAGTATTTTTTTCTAAAGAAATACCGACGTCCTAAATAAAATTGAATGTTACCTTTCCTAAGCAGTTGTGTTCCACAGGAACAATCCAAAGGAATACCATGAGAACTGATACCCTTTTCCCCTGAAGTCTATGTGTTAGTTACCTTGGGTTTGTGGATAATTTTTTTTTTTTGACAAAATTTTTCCTGGAATCAAACTAATCTCTTTTGGAAGACTCAAAGATGCTTTATGGTGAAATAACTACCAGGTCACTGCAGTTCTCTAGAAAGGGAAGGGACCCACGTGGTGTTAGATTTCTTCTACCACTGCAGATACACACCACTCCTTCTCTGGGCTTATTCATTGTACTAATTGCCCACAAAAATTAAGTCAGTGCTAGAGTTTCATAATTAATTCCCTGTAACAAAATAGCTAGGGAATAGAAAATTGGAAGAAAGAGAAATGTAACTGTTTGTGTACTTTTCTTTCTGTACCTGATAAAAAGAGAATAAAATGGAGGTAAAACAGTCTGTGATTAACTGGGGGGTAGAGGGAGCGAATGGCTGCGTGGTGCTGGGTTAAACCACAACACGCTGCCAGCTACAAGCTTACTGGCTGGAATTACAAACTTCGAGCCTAAACAGTTCAGAAAAAACGTATTTTTCTCTAGTAATTTATTAGTAGAGTGTGTAGGGATTGTAATATGCTAAGAATTCGGATAAGAGCTATTAATTCCACGTTCGTTCAGTTGTGATTACTTGTCTGACATGCCATGGAAGATGGATTTATTCTGGAAGCTGTTATTTGCACAGAAACTAAAACTTGGTGACTTTTACAGTTTTCTGGAGGGAAAAAGTGCTAAAAATTGAAACATTTTTTGATATGAGGTCATCTGAAAATTCAACAGCTGCAGAAGTATTTTCTAGGCTGAATAGGTGGCCCTAGTAAACCTGATTGCAAAGTGTTTATTTGTGGTTGAATGGGACATGGGAATGTTGAATTGAGGGTGGCTGGGAAAAGTTAGAGAATGGGAAGGGAAGGGTGGCTTCTCTTAAGGAAGTTTGACCTCAACTGTTAATTTTACTTTTGATTCAGCTGCCCAACTTAAAATCGATTGCATTGCCTTATTCATGGAAAACCTCCCATGTGCTTCAGCCTACTTAAAGCAGTGTTTTCCTACTCAGTTTCCTTGCTGTTGCAATTCATATGGCGTTTACTTATGTGAAGAGTACAGTTGGACTTAATTATTGCATTTGGCAGCGGTTGTGCCTTCCCAGAAAGTTTCAGCTGCTTGTATTGTTAGTTGTCAGACATTTGGTCTACATAAGATGCTGGTGAGCCAAGAAAATAAGCTTTTCTGATGCTGCCCATAGGTAGTAATTTTCTTCGTTTCAGTGGTCTGAAGTTTCATATTCATTCTAAAAATTCAGCTAAAATAAAGTTATCTTTTTGCAAAAAATAAATTGTGTGCACAACAGAAGCCTCCTCCCAAATAGTAATTAAGTAATTTCAATAATTGGCTATTTATTAAATGCCAATTTTGACTTCCTGCCATGCTTCTGTACATTGCAGTTTTACTTATATTGAGTAGTCTGTTTTTCCTGGTTATTTTTTTTGTCACTGTCACTTGTTATAAATAAATGCACTTTTTGTACCAAATGCTCCTCACTTAATAGCAAGAAGCAACATATAATGGGATAGCAGATGATGTACAGGATGAACACATGATTATCTCTTCCTCTAAACTGGAGTTTGGCATTAAGGGAAGTATCTAAGGACCTGCTAAGTGTACTTGCCAAGTAATTTAATTTCATGGTACGTGGTCCCAAATCCCAAAAGATCTGGAACAGCGGGACTGGATAATTCAATTACATAATATTGCAGGTTTCATTTGGATTTATTCTTTCAAAGAAATAAATTCTTATCTGCTGTAAAAAGTCCGAAGTCTTTAAAAAAAAAAACACCTTGGTTGTAAGCTTAATACGTATGGCTGCAATCACAGGAAGGGCTTGGTTTTGGTATCCAACCTGTTTCTAAAGACGGAGCGGGTGCCAGCAGGAATCCAGGAAGATTTGCAGGATATCGTCAGCCATTCACCAAGCTTTGAGAGGATGGACTGTTCCTTCTTAAGCTAAAGCTCACACAAAAAATAAAGAGTGGAGAAGGGCCCAGGGCTTGGAGAGGATTCCCTCAGGTTTTTCAGAGGATTCGTGACCTCCTGGATTAGCTCCAGAACTCCAAACGAAAACTTAAATGTCCTTGAGAGCTGTCAGTAGGTGAAAACCATGCTGGTACCTAAAAGAGCCCTCCCTAGCTTCAGTTGTTCCATGTTTTCTCTTTGAAGGGCTGTTTCTATACATTAATCATATCCACTGGGCTGGAAGGGGAGATGGTGGCACAGCTCGGCACACAGCCCAAGCCAGCAGTGTGCTGATGGGAGGGCTGCCTGGTGGTAAGCACCCTGCTGCTGACTGCTAAAAGTATAACAATTCTGCTTAAAAAAAACTGCAAATATCATGATGCAATCCCTAAAACGATGTAAGTTTACCTATATGGAGTGATGTATCAGGAAATTTGCTTGTGCTTTCAAAGGCTGGCTTTTCAGTGCTCTTTTGTGCACAGTTCCCTCCTGTGACCTGCTCTGCATTTGTGCCTCAAGCTCTGCTTCCCCGGCCACGTGTCTGTGGCTACACATAAACACAATCCCCTTTGCTCACGGCCAGCTGGGACCAGCCAGGGCATTTTCATGAGCTTGGCTGACTCGGAACCTGCTTTTTCTCCTTTCAGATATAGAGAATGCCAGTGACATTGCCTTGTACTCCGGCCTGGGAGCAGCAGTCATCGCCGTGGCTGTGCTGGTGGTCGGCGTTACCCTTTACAGACGGAGTCAGAGTGAGTACGGCGTGGATGTGATTGATTCATCTGCACTGACAGGAGGCTTCCAGACATTTAATTTTAAAACAGTCAGACAAGGTTAGTGTTGTGATTTCATTTTCTTCTCTCCAGAGCCCCTACTACAAAGAGATACTAAGCTCATACTCAGGACGGGCTGTGGGAGGGCATTCCAGCGTGATGCGAAGCAGACGTGCCCAAAGCCAGGGACAGGTAGCTACAGTCTGAGGGTCAGGATCTGGTGGTTAGAACAGTAATGTCTTTTGCTGTCTCTGCTACTGATTTGTCATGGCAACTTGGACATATAATCTTTCTTGACCACGCTCTAAGTGCTTTACAAATACTGTCACTACATTCTAGGCTGACATTTCTGACTCACAGGGAAAGGAAAAGTATTTGTCTTTAGTTCCTTCCTACTCAGCTCTTCTGCTTTCTTGATTCCCTTAAAAGTGATTAGATTTTTATTGTATCATTAATTTGAGAATCCCAGCTGTACATATTTTGTAAGTCGCTGTTAGCATAGGCTGAGGTCTGTCGGAGATAAAGGCATGTAAACACCTATTGATTTTCATTTTCGTTTTTAAAGACTTCAGAAATCCACCGATACAATAAACTATGGAAGAAATAAAACCTTTTACTAAAAGGAGCATTCAGGTGGTTTCTGGAATTACATTTCCATTGGAAAAAAAGGTGGGGGGGCGGAGATAAATTCAAGTCTTTAATTAGTTGTGTAATTCTCAACAAATGCCTCAATAACTTTTTCTTTTGTTGTTCAGTTTGCCATGAAAGACTTGTTTTGAGGTTGGGGAATGAACTGTTTGATTTCATGTTTCAAAAGTATTAGTTCTGGGTGCTGAAAACACCCGAGACAGCAAATTTCTCTTGTGCTGGGATGCTGTTAGTTCAGTTACTTTTGGTTCTCTGTCTGTGGGTTTTTTAAATATGAGTGTTTGTAAACTAAACAATTCAGCTAAAACAAAGGCCGGTTCTCTGTTCAGTTTGCTACAAAAGGAGAGCACAGTACTGACAGAAGGACAACAGATAGCGTAAAGGACAATAAAAAATGAGGCTTTTATGTAATTCTATTCAGCTGGGTCTGTAGGACCACTAGATAAGTGTATAAACAGCAAGATGCAGTCTGTTTCTTTTGAAGCCATCTAAACTGGATAATGTACAGGGAAAATCTCTTCTGTTATATATTGAGAGCAAAACTATTGAAAGTACTTTAAGAGTGGGCATTTGAAATGACACTTTTAAAAAGAAAGTGGAGCTGCAAAGCAAGCCATCAGAGCTATATTTGTTTTCACCTGAAATCATACAGAATGCAGCTCCTTGCCTAACAAAAAAAAATGGAACTTCTTGAATGCTAAAGCTGTTACTGGCCATTTGTCTGTAATCTGAGATTCTGTGCTACTTTGCATGGAGCTACACAGACTGAAATGATCCAAATGTTATTCTTTGGAGAAATTTATTTATAATTTTAGCTACCCAACCTGCTGTCCCTTTAAAAGGATCAAGTTTTCAAGGTTGAAATACAAGTCATTTAGAAAATTAGTTGAGACATCCTATATTTGCTACCAAAAGAGAAAAAGGCACAGCACAAACAAAAAAGACCAAACCATGTAAAGAATTCAGGTTCTAACTGCAGCCGGTGTTTTCCAAGCTAAAATGCTCCTAGACATACAGCTGGGGTATTCATCCTCCTATTACTCTCTTGTCCCACTTTCTGTTCAACCCAGTTTCCCTCAGGCAAAAAACTATCCTTTTGTGTAAGCTCACAGAAAAGGTCTGCAGGAAGTTGTGTGTTCACCCAGTGGGTTTTAATTTGAAAAAATAATAATGCACTCAAAAGCAAAAGTTGCTGCTTGGATTCATGCACTTTGGAATTGCCTGAAGTGCAGGAAGCACACTGATCAAGTACCTGTTGGATCCATTACATTGTTTCATCTGGTTTTCAACATTGCCCTCTGTAATTATATGATATAATAATATACCCTATATTATATTCCGTTATATATAATTATGTATTATATGATGTTCTCTGAGAATATGAGAAAGGAAGAGCAAAACAAAAAGGAAATGGTGGAAGGGCCAGAAATAGATTTGTGATTTAACATCGTAAAGCCCAGTTATGTAAATTTCCAATGCCTACCACAGGATTTTGCTTTAATACTGTGTAGAGCAAAACAGGGAGAGCTTTTACTCTCCAAATACAATTCTTTTTCCTATGACTGCAGTATGTACTGAGTGCATCAAACAAGTTAGTATTAGATGCACATCGGCTGGATCTCCTAAGTCTTACCTGTCTAACTCCAATTTATATATAGGTGGGGAAATCAAAGTGCAGCTGAGTACTGCTTGGGATTTAAAACTGCATCTAATGGTTCACTGAAAGTGACAGTGAAATACAGACTGGATTTTTTATTTGCAGTTCTTAAGGACAGAGTGATTCAAGCTCCAGACATTGCCAAGGAGGAAGGAATTAGCTGTAGCATGCTAGGTATGGGCTGAAACTTAGTCCGGACTAATGGGACACCGAAGCAGGTGCACATGCAGTGTCATGCAGTATACCAACAGTTCCACCAAATTTGCCATTTTTAAAAAAGAACACCGATTGTTACATGGATAGGATATGAGTCATGGTTCTCAGGATGCCTAAGCCCATATGCATGTTATTTTTTCACTTCTCAGTGTAAATGCAGCTCATGTAGCTTAAGGGCATAGTTAAAATCAAAGAGATTTATTCATTTCAAGATTGTAACAGAAATTACTGCATGACCGGGACTGCAGGCCAGGAGTCCAGCTTACCACTTCTCTGTGCTTTATGAAGATCTACATAAAACGATGGAACATTCCCTTTCTCTAATATCATTTCTCCAGCTACATGCTGTCCAGATGCTTCACTGGGCACTGCTGCACACTGTCTAACACAGGGACTAACTGCCTGATCCACTTCATTTCACCAGGTAACTCCCTGCTTTTGAACTCATCCATGCAGCCTGACTTGACAGTGAGCAGAACGTACAGTGGGCCGATCTGCCTGCAGGACCCGATGGACAAGGAGCTAATGACGGAGTCTTCGCTGTTTAACCCCCTGTCAGACATCAAAGTCAAGGTTCACAGTTCATTCATGGTTTCCCTAGGGGTGACAGAGAGGGCCGAATATCACGGAAAGGCGCATTCTGGAACTTTTCCTCATGGGAATAATAGAGCTTTTGGTACAATACAGTCTAGAAACAAGGCTACATATATTCAGAACCTGTCTTCTATTTCAACACAAAGCGAGCTGAAGACAACTGCCATTTTTGGACACCTGGGTGGTCGTTTAGTGGTCCCAAACACAGGTGGGTAGATCCTTTCTTATTAAAAGCATGTCCATAATTTTAGATGAAACTCACTTTGCCTGATGCAGTGTTTTATTCATTTATTCTGTGAATAAATAAAAAAGTAGGGTCTTCCTTAACACAAATGTTGGGAATTATAGCATGTTGCCCACGCTGGAGATGACTATGATAAGGACAATGCTTGGGATGAAAGTAAAAACGTATTATACCTATTTGAACTGTTACAGATTACTGCCTCTCTTGATGTCTTCAGCATGTAAGTCATATTAATCAAAGCTGTTGCTTAGTTGGATCTTGATCCAAATGAAGCACTCACCAGGAAGGAGGTCGATATTGGATCAGGATCTTAGATAATGGGGTCATATTCAAAGCAGAGTCTACATGCATCAGCATCTGACTGCGTTAACACTGTCAGACTTCGTTATATTATTGCAGTCTGCAGCATATAACAAATAAGACATCTCTGGAGAATAGCTTCCACTCTCAATGAAAACTCTAGTATGGCTTTTATTAGCGTTTACTTCTGGCTTTCTGGTTTTCTCTTTCTTTTAGCTTAATAGCTTGACAAAGTTCTGTAGTAGGGCACTTCAAAGTCAGCTTCCATTTCAAGGTTGGGCTATGCACTGAACCATTTCAGTAAAAATGCTCAATTTGCATTGTTTAAGTAGATAGAGTTTGTTTGTGACTTCAGAGTTCTGTGAGACAGAATTTTAGACTTACAGTGTTTGTTAAATTAGATGAAAACATAGGACAACAAATTAGAATCTACTGAAGGATGTTAAGATCATTTTCCAGCAGCATGCTAACAGGTTATCTTTTCAACTCTTTTGATCTTTTTTCAAG
This sequence comes from Anas acuta, assembly GCF_963932015.1. Classification (NCBI taxonomy): domain Eukaryota; kingdom Metazoa; phylum Chordata; class Aves; order Anseriformes; family Anatidae; genus Anas; species Anas acuta. Next base: position 1,152,155 of record NC_089005.1, on the reverse strand, counting down.
GTTTCCTTTAAACTCAGCTTTGATTGCATTTGGTTAGTGTGTCCAGGCTTGGCTCTTCACTGGTTAAACTGAATGCTTGGAGCCTTATCCTTCATGTTTCAGAAAATCAGGATTTTAAAGGTTAGCATAAGAAATGCGGTCTGTATTTAGAGATGATTTATAGAAGTATGGAACTCAGGGATATAATATTTAGTGCACAATCATGCACGACGTATAGAATGAATACATTTCTCCACAGACTTCTTTATGTTCAGGAATGAATATTACAAAGCCACAGGCACTAAGTCATGAACGAGGAAGTCCTTCATTTATGCTGCTACTTAAAGTAATGATAGTCCCATCAATTAGATTATTTAAATGCATATTTGATCTACATGTACTTCTTTTTCCCTATTTTTATGTAAGATCAAATTTGCCAGTCAGTTGTAAATTATAGGCCAATTGTGTTGCAGCTTAGCTGAGGTTCTGCATGTGTGACATATTCAGAGCATTTGAAATGCAGTCTTCTTGTACTGAGTGTGCTGTGCAATGGTTTCATTTCACTGCCGCCCAGTAGAAAGCATCCTTGTTAATTTCTAATTCATATTAGTGAATCAAAAGTAAAATCATAGCACTTTGAATCACTAGCTATTTTGTATATAAACTAAAAGCTTAATTTGGTTCGTTTTTTTTCTCCATTAGGAAATGCCTTGTAATCCTAGAAGTAACAGATTTATCTCAAAAGCACAAAGAGCTTTCAAGAAAAGTTCAAACCAAGCCATGTAAAGATGGGGCTATGCAGATGACAGGATGTGTACCACTAAGGAATTTATTAAAAGTAATATATATATGAAAAGTAAAATTAAATAGAGAATGTAGAGGAGATTGTTCTGTTGCTGTATCAGATAAAAGCCTGGCAGGGTAACACTTTTTTGGTGTTTTTTGTCCCCTTTCCTTAATCAAAGATACATGTTCTGTCTTGAAGGGGATCTTCTGGGTCCCCGTGCATGAAGCTACTAGACAGTCTATTAAGTTTTCCTCTATGAAGTGAAACTTGCCTTTTGATCATGCAGATAGCTAGATATATTCAGTCTCAGTATGTGGTTCCTTTTGGTCTGCAAGATAATAGGTCACTGAGGTGAGACTGAGATAATTTCATTCTGTCTCTAAGCTCAGTAAGCCGAGAGTGCATTTTAAATTTGGTTTAAGTAAAGCTTACTGTTACAAACTGATTAAAATTCATTTATCCACAGCCTAGGGTTACAGCAACTTGAGAAGCTGCACAGTCCCTGGTACTTTTAACATTTCTGATTACTTGGCAATGAGAATTGGAATTCTGAATTGAGAATTCTTGAAAAGGAATTTAGATAAAATCCCAACTTTTGTGGGTTTTATCAACCACATAGGAGAATTAACCTCTCCCCTGTTCAAATGATGTGAAATACCTGCATTGATTCCAGATTTCAATGAGAAAATGCTTGCCACTTAATGATGGCAAAACACTATGGAAGAAATTTTTAAAAGCAAGGCTTCAAACAAATGTAACAACAGCTGAATCTCTGTAAGAGTCATACTGAGATCATAGTCATACATTTCACTGCAAGGAAAGAGAATGTGAACCTCACTCTCAGCACAACTAAGGGCACCTAACAATTACCAGTGTTGTTACTGAAAATGTTCATGTATTTGAAACGCAAATAACTGTGATTTGTAAGGAGTTTTGGTCTGCTTGACTGTACAGCATATCTTGGCTGAAAAGTGTGCTGCCTCGGCTGCATCAGTACTGGAATTAAAAGAAGCCTGTTTTTCCCATTGAAATTATAATTAGCTAATTGAATGTTTTTGTACTCTAGCATTGCTGCTTCTGATGAAAGAACTGGGAGGTTTTCCCCATTCCCAATACACCCGGTTCATTTTTTATCATAAACAAGAAGATACATTAAAGAGAAAAACTGCGCTCTATGGTCTCTTATCTGTTACCTAACATAAAAAGTACAAAAATTACTTCAAAGTACTTGCTGCAGAGGATTGTGTGAACTGCAGGGCTGGGCTTCATGGCCTTGCTATGTACTGTGCACACCTTCGAGTGGCTTCTGAGAATTCTGAACAGCACCTTCATCCCTGAAATTTACCTCCTGGAAATCTGTCAGGGGAAAAAAAAAAAAAAAAACAAGTAGGTCCTGATATCAATGGCATAAAAACTTTTGCTATAGGAACAAAATTACTCTGAAGACTGTTAATAGACCAAAGACTTGTTCAACCCTTTGAGACTGGGACTATATTTAGGTTTAGATCTACCGTGGATGAAATGTGGTAGATGTAACGGAAACAAACACTTTACAATATAGGTTAAGGAAATCAAAATGACAGGGATTACACAGCACTCACTGTATGGCAGCCTCATGGAAAGACTTTGTGGTTCCTTTTGTTTCCATAAATCATTCCTTTTTATCTAAGTGGTGAAGCAGACGGAGTCTGCCCATACACAGGGATGAAAAGTCAGTGAAGCGTAGACGACAAATCCCACCTTATTCAGTGACACAAACCAACCCAAGTCCACTTTTTAAAAGCTCTGTCTGAGCAAGAGGTTTTTAGGCACAAGTCTGTATGACTCCCAGCTGTAAGACAGTAAAATGTTAATAATGGATCCATGGATAATAAGATCCATGGATAGATCATATTAATAATGTATTTTTCCCTTCATCTGACAATGCTGCAGTCAGAACCACTCTTTCAGAGGCACTCTCTTAGCTCTAGTAGGTGGCCTTTCTAGATGCTGTAAATCAGAGGCCAGTTTTGGGGTCCTTCCATCCAGTGTCTTTCCAAAATATAATTTCTGCCTTTGCTCTGGTGCAGGAGTCAGTCTGCTGATACCACATGGAGCAATTCCTGAAGAGAGTTCATGGGAAATTTACCTTGCCATCAATCAAAGGGAGTCCAGGTATGAAGTATGTGAAAGAAACACTTTAATACATGCAAAATCTGTGGAACTGGCTCATTTCATTGATTTCTTGTCTATGCTGTTTAAAGGAATAGAATGTCTTCAGTGCTGCTGGTGTTACCGCACTGCTGGGACATTATAGTATATAAATGACTATATACACAATATACATGTGTCTATATAAATGACAGAAAAATGATCTTTGCTTGGTTTTTCTGTGAAATAGTATGCGAATGCTGCTGAAGGATGGGATACCTCATGGACTTTGATAAAAAGAAAGAACAGCTTTTTTTAAACATGCAGGTCATTGCTTTCTTTATATTGGTGCTTTGTGTACGGGGCAAATGCCTGTCATACAAAAGAAACTTAGCTGACTTCTAGCTGTCTGTCATACAAAAGAAACCTAGGTGACTTCTAGGTGCTTTTAAAACTAGATGCTCCGTTAAGATCTATGGCTTTAAATTCTGCGGTCGACCACACAGGTGGATGTGTTCATCAGTTCCTCTGTACCTGGTTCAGTTGCCTTCATTCCACATTAGAAGGCCAATGGAATTTGGCCCAAAGTCACTTGTTTTACAGTGGATCTTCCCTTTTAATTTTAGGAATAAGCACAGTTACAGAAACACATTATTTTAACAGCTTTTTGGTCACTATTCCCATAGACTGTTTACGTCCTGGTGACTTTAATTTTGCACAACATAGATGACAAATAATCGAAAGTGCTCTGAACTCTCTTGTTTGCTTGAGCCTGCCAGCACCACACATCACTGTAACCCAAGTTTAGTTTGCTTGGCTGGTTCACCAGGTTTCAGCTAGAAGCTGATCAAATGCTTCCAGAGGGTAAAATTACCAAATTGGTATGTAATTAAGTGTAATTCAGGAAAGGATGACAGCTTGTTTAGTCTAAGTGTAGCATCTCACTATATTGCTATCCTGATTCAGAAGAAAAGTAGAACTTAGGAAAAGCTGGCCTTATTGTTGAACTGTCAAGATTGGTTGAACACGTTCTTCATTTTTAGATGCAAAGTTGTTTTTTTCCTCAGTAAGACAATTCTTTTTATCTCGTGGTGGTTTTTTTAGGAGGTAAATTTTAAGAAAGAAAAATTGAAAAGCATGAACTGAAAGATACAGAGCTGCCTATAAATTTTAAAGCCTGGAAATATTTTCCAAAAATTTATCTGAAATCTGTTTTGATTTTTTTTCCCTCTGATATCTGAACTCCTTTGTGAAAACTTCAATATTCCATCCCCATCTGCTGCTATAGGTTTTTGATCATTTTCAGTGAAAGATTAAGATATGTAAAAGGAAGGAAGGAAGGAGGAAAAAAACAGCTGTTTTATCTGCACGGGTTCTGCAGAAGTGAGTTAAAATAGGTTAATTAAATACAAGCAGCAGATTTTGCCTAGTTTCCTTTTTTTTTTTTTTTTTTTTTTTTGTGGGCAGAAACATAGGTTGCAAACTAAACTTTAAATTACCATAGAAAGGTTTTTCTTTCCTTCTTTTTTAAAGTGAATTTCTATAAAATAAGACAAAGGCAAACGTTCACTTATGTTTTGCATTAAAATATTGTTATTTCTCTTGACATAGTTGAGGCAACATTGATGCATCTTTTGCCTATCTGCACTGAGTACGATAAAACAGACTTCTCTAACAGCTGCAGATCGTGCTGACGTGCAAGGAACAGGGGCTCTCTTTTATTGCCCGTGGGCTTCTGTGTTCTGATGGTGGGAGGAAATGCCATCGGTTTGGACTTAGTACCTGATTTGTATGTGGGATCCAGGATGACAGGAAGGAGTACCAAGCCACATTGCAGAATTGCTCAACAGTCATACAGTCTCTCTTCAGTTACCCCTAAAATGTAGAGAGGATTGTTCACCTGGACAGGCACAGTGCTCGGAGGTGGAGGAAAGGTAAAATAGTGGCTTAGAGAAGGAGGCGAGGAAAGCTGTTCTTTACTTCACAAGTTGGAGATGTATGGCCATTAAAAACGCAGTAGTTCTTGTTGTAGGTTCTGAATGAAGTCTTGTCCACATCAAATCACATTCAGTGAGGTTTAATTTAATACAAAAGTTAACCAGATCAGTAGACGCATACAAGAATGAAATTCTGTGTTGCAAGTATTTGAGGTCACCATAAAATGCGCCTGGAGACAAGGATCATATTGTTCGGGTTTAAATTGTTTAGGAAGTGGGTAGCTGTCACTTTTACTCTAATCTTCATTTAGCTATTAAGGTAGGTTGGTGTGAGATATACATGAAAGACATAATTATAGGAACAGAGATTGATGGAGGAACTGATAGAGCAACTTTGAATTCTCTGTTACAGAGGGGAAAATACAATCCGTGCACTACAGTTCTGGTCATGAGGTTATCAGCTGGTTTTGCTGTAAATTGATAAAGTCCTCTGTGGCATGAAAAAGCCTTTGTATCCTAAACAGAAGACAAAAGTTTAAAAATTTTTAAGTTTAAAAACTTAGCAAACCAGTGAGGGAGCTGATTGTCCCTCCAAAAAGACCCCAAACCAAAAAATCTTAGGGTTATTGAGCTTTGCTACAAAGGCTGCTTCTGGCAGCTGGAAGTTGCTAAAGACCACCAAAGGACTCCTTACGGAGAAAAACAGCCAAACTAAACCTCCAACCACCGTACACATGCTTTGATGTTGGCAGAAAGTCCAGGCTATTGATGTCTGCAAAAAAACAACAAAGTTATTGATTCTGGCCCAAGCGAGAATTAGACTGAAATGTCTCTCGCCTCCTTGCATAATTCTGACTTTGTTCTTAAGCCGGAAAGCCGGAGCAGAGCTGTGCTGGGCCAGGGGAAGCTGTCTGCTACTTGTGCCTCGAAGCAGAACACCTCAAGCTGCGGCACTGCAGTTCTGCACGGGCTGCAGGGATGTGCTGCCAGCCGGTGGTTCGCTGCAGTTAGAGAAGTGTCACTCAGGTAACAGGACTGGGATGTGCAGGTCCCAGCGCTGCTGGCCAGATCTTCTTGCTAGGGCCATTCAGCCAAAACTCAGCCAGTCTGCAGGGAACGTGCACGAAATGACTCACAGCCCCTAGGCCACTGTTATCACACAAATTCTCCCCACCAAGGAGGGAATACCTGCGGAGTTTTGTGTCATTCTTGAAGCTTGAAAAATCTGAGCTATTTTTGATGGGAATGATGAGTAACAGCGGAAATAAAACTGGAGTCACATCCTCCAGGAGTAAATAGGGTGGTGTGAGGCTGAAAACAAGGTAACCTGTATTTTGCTCCTGTTATTGAGGATTGTCAAACTTTGTACTGGAAGTAACTTCAGCAACTAAGGGCTGACTTGCTCACTGGCAATCTGCTTTTGTTACCCCTTCCTGCAGCTGCAGCAGAGCAGAGCTAAGGACGTGAAGGCACCAGCCTTTGCTGAGGTACAGCAGAGAGAAAGCATAAGACCAGAATAACTTACTGAAAAAGAAATCTGTATGAAAGTTGGCTTGAGGGTTTTTCTGAGACATTTTTTTCTTTGTGAACAACTCTGGATGGTTTCTTAAACCATCTGGAAAGAGGTGATTTGGGGGAACTGCTGGAAGGTTTTATTTTTAAGGAACTCAAATACCATTTGCAAAGGGTAGCAGTGGTTGTTAAGTGACGTTATTTTTTTTTCCAGAATCGGTGTTTTCCTAGCAATGAGGGAGTTGTGAAAAATTGTTTGCCATTGCATAAGCAAGTATTTTTGCTTGAACTGTGCTTGGAATAGTCATTCTGACGTTAGTTCAACACAACACACATTCCCATGTGTTGCTAATAGCGCTAAGGCTGCTGCTAGTGCTTAGATGCTTTGCTGCACCACGGCCTGCAAGCGCTGGCTGCTTTGTGCATCCTACTTTGCCCGCTCCTCTCTGCTCTTACGCACACTCATGGCTTGAAGAGAAAAATGGCAGCTATGGTTGAGTCTGTTTGTGCTTTATTTTATTTCTTTTGCCCTAAGAATCCTACAAACGTTTAGAAGCACTGAGGCTTAGGGAGCAATTATGATACTTGAAAAAAAAAAAAAGCAGAACTTGCATTGTTAATGTTGTGTCTTTCATCTTGCAGATGTACTTAGAAATTAAAGGTGTAGAAGTGTAGGAGTGCACCCAGCACAGGCAGTACGGGAGGGTTGGTTCATTGCCATGCTGCTATTGCACAGCTCTGTGGGCTTGTGAGCTTGTGCCATGGCAATGAAAGTACTGACTGGAAGGGAGACCACGTGCAGATATCTTACTTTGCTGACTTCTAATTTAGAACCAACATTTCTATTCAGTGGTGTCTACTGTAAGTTACCTATCTCGTTCATTTAGTAGAATATGAATGTGTTTTCAAAGCAGGGAGATCAAGCTCAGTCTGGAAAAATTCATGAGGCTGTGCTTTTAAACCATAATTTGTTTTATCTTCACTACTGTGAAAATATCGTAGATGACATTCTTTGCAGGCAGAATTAGATGGCAATATTACCAGCTGGTGCGTAAAACAAGGCTTACTTGCATAGAGTAATTTTAGTGTTTCATTTGGTTTAAACAAATTGAAATGTATTTTAAAGACCAGAATCCTAAACTGACCAGCCAATGATTTCAGTAGATGTGGCTTAATAGTTTTGTTTCATCTCCTGCCTCCAATTCTACACGAAAATGAGTGTTGTAGTTGGCTTGCTCTATCTTTTCTGTACCAGATGAATGAAGCACTTAGATTTTTCACTAAAATATTCTAAATTTTTTATATTGCCATTGCTATAAATACATTTTCCCACATTATTTAAAAGATCCTAAAGATGGTCTTATTTTCCTCCACACGCCAGCCTACAGCCAGAAGGCACAGATGTTCTTCTAGGACCAGAAGTAACCTGTGGCCCCTCAGATGTGTCCGTCAGCACGCCGTTTGCCTTGACTATCCCACATTGTGCAGAAGTAAATTCAGAGCACTGGAGTATTCACTTGAAAAAAAGGACACAGCAAGGAAAATGGGAGGTAAGTTCGGACTTCCGCTCCCACTTAAAAGGTTACACTAACAATGGAAACATGATTACTCTTAATCAGGCAGGAACTGGTCAAAGATGATTCAAGGGACAGAATAATTTGGCGTTTCAAATAAAACATCTTTTTTCTTTTCAAAAGTAAGAGGATTTTGCATTTTGTTCAGAAGTAGCTGAACTCTGTTCAAGTGCTGTACTAAAATGTGCAGAAAAGGGTCAATTTTATGATCTAGCCCATGTTACACAAGAAAGTATTCATTTTCTCAGATCACTTAATAACAGAGCCAGTAACCATTTGCTCTTGAAAACACTGTTTGGATGTTTTATAGCTCCCAAAGAAGCCCAAGTCTGAACAGAACATGATATCCAAGCAAGAATTTATCATGACATAAAGAAAGTTATGGCACTGCTTAAAAATATACAGTTCAAGTTCAATGTTTTTGTTGGTGGTGGGTTTTGTTTTGTTTTCTTTTAACCTAGAAGGATCCTCCTGATTTAAAAATGTCTCTTTGTACATGTCATTTTAATGGGCATTTGGTGATCACCCTGTACTCATCACCTCTGAAGGATTAGTGTATGTATGTTAACTGAAATACTCTGCTTTTTTAGTTCAAATATATTTTTCTTATATACTGATTTATTGGGGAAATTAAGCGTTGTGTATTCACGACATGGGCATTTGATCATCTCTGTCTGCTCATCTGCATTTTTTTAAGCCCATTGGCCATCTTTGACCAAAACTGCTTGCTAGGCAGGTATACACACAGGATAAAAGGAGCGGAATTTCCCAGCTATGATGTTCACTGTACATGTTATTAGAACCATGGTACCCAGTACCAAGACACAAATCCATCGTTGATCACACTTTATTGCACTGCTAGTGATGGAACTGTTTGATTCCTAGCATTGCAAGGAAAGAAACAGTAGTTAAACATTCACGATACCTGAACTCACTCTGTCCTTTTCCTCCTCTAAGCCACCATGCTGCTTGTTGCTCTTGTTTAAACCATTTCAAACTCAGCTTCATTTTCCTACTTAAGTTCACTCAATGCTCTGTCAGCTCCAACAGTGTCAGTTACAAGCACCCTGGAAATAATGAGGAGTGTAACACCAGACTGTAGACTGCTCAAATACCTCATCTAATGATGCTGTAATGCAGAACTAAGTGTGAAATACAAAAGAATGGGAGAGGTAGTTTTTTGATTGAGGTAAACATAACTGTAATGGATGTTCTGAAGGATGTCAAATACCTCCTATTGTTCAAGGTTTGCTTATTGACTTTAATCTTCAAGGTAATTTCTTACCTCGACATCATGAAAAAATTAGCCAGAAAGTCAATAACACTTGAAAAAAAATGCTAAAATTTCTTATGCATCATCATTATTATTATACATGTAAGCTGTACACACTGAATTCTGCACAGAGTTCCTATTGTTGACTCGGGGCTAAACGGAGACTGTTTACTCATATAGGTAGTCTACCTTCTCCTATTCCCTGAGGTCAGCATCAGTTAAGAATGTGCATACTGGCTCTGAGGAGCACTTTACATTGCAGTTGAATAAATATAAATAAATGATGTCATGACTTCTATTGTCAAGGCCTATTAAATTTTTTTTTTACCTGAATTTCATTTTGCAGGAAGTGATGTCTGTGGAAGAGGAAACTACTTCTTGCTACTGCCTGTTGGATCCTTATGCCTGTCACATTCTCTTAAACAGCTTTGGAACTTATGCACTTATTGGAGAACCCATCTCTGACTGTGCCGTTCGACAGCTGAAAGTAGCGGTTTTTGGCTGCCTGTCTTGCAATTCTCTGGATTACAATTTGAGAGTATATTGTATGGATAACACACCTTGTTCATTTCAGGTAAATTATTTCATTTCGATATTTTGGTTTTAATTATTTTTTCATAGAATACTAACATGCATTTATTCCTGGGGATAGTCCATGGGCTACAGCAACAGTCCAGAATTCAAAATGAACGAGAACGAGAACAGTTATTTTTTATGCCACTGCTGCATGACTTAGTGCAAATCCTTTAGTTTCTCTGCAGTGTTGTTTCACTTGTCAGTTTAGGAGCTTTAGGACTGCCAAACTGTCCACTCATTTTCTGCCAGGCAGATGCAAACCTGCTCTGCCTACATTCTAGACTAACCAGAAATCACAGCCATGGTTAACGCAGCACAAAGTTCCAGCTGGGAAACAGAGTGTTAGGCTGGGCTCAGTGCCTTGGCCACATGAGCACAGGCAGAGCCTGCTTGCATCTGCAGCTGAGTGCTACTCCAATCCAAAGAGAAAATGTAAGTTATTATCATTTGATGTATAGAATTTATCACTGTTATTACCCTTACGTTGTCATTAGTCACTTCAGGGTTTCCTCTCCTTTTTACAATCTGAGCAAGAATTTTTTTCCTTGAAGAACTAAATTATAATTGTGCATTTCCCCTTCCAAAAACAAAACAAGCAATCAAACAAAAAAATTGTCTCAAGTTCCATCTGAATGTAAGAAAATACTTCTTCATGGTACGGGTGACAGAGCAGTGATGCAGGTTGCCCAAGGAGGCTGTGGAGACTCCTTGGGGGTTATTCAAAATTTGCCTGGATGCCATCCTGTGCACCATGCTGGGGGTGACCCTGCTTGGCAGGGGGTTGGACCAGGTGATACCCAGAGGTGCCTTCCAGCCTCAACCATTCCAGGATTCTGTGTGACTTTCCCACATGGCATGCCAAGGCAAAACAAAGAAATTCACTGGCTTTTACTTGGTGAACTCAGAACCTTTAACAAAATGGTTTTCTTTTCAGAGCTGAAATGAAGACAGTTGTGACAGATGACTTTTTACTTCCTCTTCCTATTGTACAGAATAGAAACATGAATCTTAATGGAGCACACACTAATGTCTATGTGCTTCTAATAAAAGCAAAGCCACTGAAAGGATTGTTAAAGATTTACAATAGCTTTGTAATTATACCCTTTATTAATACTTACACGATTCGTGGGCTAGGAGTATTTTCCTGGATGAGTCTGCCTGAAATTCGAAGGCCCAAATTTCTTCTTCAGTTATTTATTGAACACAAGAGATTAAGAGATTAACTTTGACTTGTACATTCAGTTAATACAAACCTTATGAACTAGGCACCTTTCAGAAAGGTGAATTTTCATTAGAGTTGGTATTTGTTTCTAACACTTTAAAAATGTTTTTTTCTCCTCTGCCATTGCAGGAAGTGGTTTTGGATGAAAGACTCCAAGGAGGACAGTTACTGGAGGAACCAAAACTTTTGCATTTCAAAGGGAATACCTTCAGTCTTCAGATATCTGTCCTTGATATCCCTCCATTCCTTTGGAGAATCAAACCATTTACTGCATGTCAGGTACTTGCTAATTTTATTTGTTGACATTGTAATACAGAGACAGTAAGAATTTTCACTGGTATAGACATAACACAAGTAAGACAACTGTCTCCCCTTTGTTTTTGAAAGGTGAGGTTTTAATCTCAAGGATACAAGAAAAAATGTGTTGCGTTAGGATTTTGACAAATACAGAATGAAACATTTCATATGTAGCAGAATGCTTTAAATTTTTCATTTTGAAGAAAGCAAGCTTGTGCTTTTACCTGTTTCAATTACCTCCAATGGAAAGCCTATACTCATGTTAAAATTTATCACTATTTTTGATGTCTTTGTCATTCCAATTTCTATACTGCTATGAATATACGTCTGAAAAGGAGAGGATATATGTCAGCATTTAAATGTCACGAGTTCAAATTATGGCATGCATATTCTTAGAAATGATTAAGAGCAAATTATTTTTCCTGTAAGACATTAATTAGAGAGGCTGTTGAAGACAGGAAAGTATAAATCAAAACAAAAGATTTCTAAATGTATTGGTTACTGGAAATTATAAGCAATGTGCTGGCAAATAGAGCGAGCTGGTCTTTTAAAATACAGAACTTAATCAGACTACGTAATCTCCCTTTCCGAGAAGCATATAGAGAGACAGTTGTCTGTCATAGAGTATTTTAGCCAAAAAAAATTGCTTTTAATGTATTGCCATATTCTCCAAAGTATGAGCATAATGGACTCTGAAAATGATAGTGATCTGTATATAAATTCCTTTATCTATGAGAACATGAGGATAATTCATGATGCAATTTTAAGAAATTAAAGAAACAACTTCATTCTCAGCTTCATGTGAAGAACAACTCGCTTTTAAGTGTTTTGTTTAGTCTGTTCACTTATTTAGAGTTTAAAAGATAAAACCAATCAGTATTAGGATGCCCCGCTAGGATCAAATACCTAGCACTCTTCCTAAGGCTGTGTACATCTTCTAGGAATAAATGCATTGTTTACACTATACTTAACTCAGGCATTTTTGTTCTCTGTTGGCAAGTAATAGTCTAGAGTTTTCAGTCAAATTAAACTACAGGGTGCTATTAAAACAAGTCGTGATAGCCAGTGCAAATTGATCTGTAGTAATCTTTACATGTTGCAAGGGCCTTGCTTTGCTGCATCTAATGCATTTGGCATGGTCCAAAGTAGCTGTTCAATTTATTGCTTCAAGATAAAACCAAAAACTAAAAAGTCAGATGAGGGATCCATAATTTGTGGAAGAATGCTTGTGTGCTGTGTTTGCTCTAAGGAGGGCTCCGAACCTGCTGGAGATTTTGATCACAGCAGGCACGACCCAGTCTCTCAGCAGGAACTCAGCGTTAAAAAGAAGCATGTGCAAAACCTCTGCTGACAGAGGGGTCTGTCACAGTGCTGGTACTGAAGCCAAATAAATATTTGCATTTTATAATTGGGTATAGTTTGAGTGGCTTGGACAGCTGAGAAAGATAGTAATTGTCTCTAGCAGAAATGCAGAACGACTTGCACTGACTTTGTATTTCCTTCTCAGGGCAATGTTTTGTGAAATGTCCCAAGTCTGTTGACAGCTGTGATTCGGTTCCAGACTGTTTATGTACAAAAGAACCCATTTCTTTATGGGGTTTCTTCCAGTGTTTAATCATTTTCTCTCCTATGAGCCAGCACTTTAAGAACAAACTGGCTTTAAGAGTTTTGCTTGCCTAGAACAACTGAAATGGGCCTGTTCAGTTATCGTCTGTTTGGTCCACCAAATGAAGCCACTGTCAGACACTATGATGAGGAAAGTTTTATGTTAATATTTTCTCAAATTAGCAAAAATCTTGTTTCAAGGCTTGAACAGATGAATAAACCATCGCGTAGAAGTGCGGCATCAAAGCAGTTAATAGCAGGTGGCAGTCAGAATTCCTCTAGTGCATTTGTTTGTCCTGGCCATCCTGCAGGAGCAGATGCTGAGTGCTTGGCAGCCTTCCCACCATGTTCACAAGTCAGTAGGGGGAACCCTTAAAAACTGCTGGGGTGGTAGAGCAGGAAGAGGCTGCAACAAGCATGTTAGGAAGGCAGACGGGCACCTTCAGGTGTTGGAAGCAGCTGTTTGCCTGGCGTCTGGTGCCTCTTGGAGGATCCAGTGTCACTCTAGCTGTGAGATGATTTACATTCTGTCTGCTAAGAACTTAATTACGAAGGGAAAACCAAACTGAAGGAGTTTCTCCCCATTCTCGGGGGATGCTTTCTGTTGCAGGAAGTCCCGTTCTCCCGTGTGTGGTGCAGCAACCAGAAGCCGCTGCACTGTGCCTTTTCTCTGGAGCGCTACACTCCTGCCACGACACAGCTGTCCTGCAAGATCTGCGTCCGACAAGTCAAGGGGCACGAGCAAATCCTACAGATCCAGACATCCATTCTAGAGGTAAAGTGTTCTCTCTGTTTTGTGGTGTTTTTTTTTTCAAGTTGTTGAGCAGTGTGAGCCACAACCCCTCCCCGCTTTTGCCCTTTCTACCTCAGTCTGTTTTCTCATGGCCTGTTCAAAGCTGTAACAACCCTACAAAGCATTAGTTTCTATTTCCAGTAGAAATCAAACGATGTACTTACAGAGATTTTACAACACTAAAAATCATCTATATTTGAGTCAGTAGTAATAGTTTTCTTGCAGAAAGTTTTTGAGCATCTTGCAGAGCACTGAGAGTTGAAAATGGATGGATTGCCTGGATGCTGTCGGGCCACTGGGGAGTTTTTGTACACACAGAATGTCTTTCGAGTACTGCAGCTTTGCTCACACGTTAAAGAAAGCAACAGTGCACTGAGCAAGCTGGTAATGAGTCCTACAGCAGTGAGAACTTCAGCTACCTTTTTTAGATTATTAAGCGTCTTGATTGATTAATACAGAAGTATCTGGATACTTTTTAAACATTAAAGATTTATGTTCATGTGCTAAATGCACTATGCAAAGAATGTGGCAACTAAATAAGAAAAGCGCAAATGTCATTCAGTATAAAAACAGTTTCTGAATGGCTGAGCATTTGCCAGTTCTTTGTAGAAGTTTCATAAAAAATGTCTGCCCTTCTCTAAACATCTCAGTACTTTCTGTCCTTATAAATATCTGTGACTTTTTTTTTTTTTTTCCTTGTAAGGGACCTATCTATCCACAAGTCCCCAGAGCATCTAACAATTCTGTCCTCAAACAGATTTGCTAATACGGAAGGCTTTCTCGTGACTATCTCAAAAAGTGAAGGAAAAGTGAGGATAATTTGACTATAAGATAAATATATAAATAACAACTGAATACTTGAATTGTTCGTTGCTTTAGAATTCCCTGAACTAACCAGGTAGCAGTAGCTTATCTCACATGTGCAGGGTATGAAAACCTACTATTGTTCTGCATATTTAATTTAAACAGTCAGACAACGTGATATATCTACAGCACTGCTATTACTTTGCATGGATGACTTTTGGGATGTGTCATAAATGTTATATGAAGAGACTATAGCATCATTGTTATTTAATATTTATGCTGCATTGCTCTGAAACGAATAATGCATGGAAATGTGACTCCATTACACAAGGCTGGTATAATTTCGTAGGAAAAGAAATGGAAGGAACAACAAAAAGGACCTGGATTCCATAGAGATCTTTAATGTGGAAGAACTGAGGTACTTACAGAATTTAGGTGCTTTTAAAAAATTACAAATGGGAGATTTTTATCTGCATTTTAGGTTTAAGCTATTAAAGATTTAGGCAGCCATATCCTTTTGTGGCATTTACCTCCCAGTCACTGCTCTCTTGGACTTCATCTGTTACCCAAAAATAGGAAACTTGTGGAAGGAAAATGACACTATTTAAAATGTTTTTAGACATAGGTGGTTGTGATGTGCTAGAAGTTCCTTTGCAGATCAGAAAAAAAACCTCCTAGCTATTTCATTTTCTGTTGTCACTTCCACAAACTGTAGATGGAATCATAGACTCAGATTTGATGCTTTCTTCCTCCAAAAGTGGATGTGATGCACCAACAGGTACCTGTAGCTAAACTCACTGCAGGTTGATCCTGCGTAACAAGGCGGCAGAAAGAATACAGAAAAGAACTGTCTGCACTCACAGTTATTCTCCTTCTGACGAGGCTGTGCAAAAATCTTGTCTCAGTCCCCATTGGTAAACAGGAGTACATGGTAGGACTCTTGATGTTACCTGTTACCGTGCTAAAGAGAGCCACCTACAGACCTGAAGGTAGGCACAAAGCCTGATGCTGTGCTAACTGCTTTGTTTTTGTATTCTGTGTAGAGTGAAAGAGAAAGCATCACTTTCTTTGCACATGATGACAGCAACTTCCCTGCACAGATGGGCGCAAAAGCATTCAAAATCCCCTACTCCATCAGACAAAGAATCTGCGCAACATTTGACACACCCAACGCCAAAGGCAAAGACTGGCAGATGTTAGCACAAAAAAACAGCATCAGCAGGTAATGGAAGGCAGTTTTGAAAGGTGAACATTTACATATGCACTAAGAATGATTTCCTGCTATTATGTTATGGGTTTTGTTTGTTTGCTTGCTTGCTGGTATTAAAGATGTGTAAATGGTAATCACCTTTCTTACTCTCAAGGATTAATTGTAACTTTCTTATCTATGTGACTCGCTACTGAAAACAGGAACTGTTTTCTCCTCTGAATAAACCCAGGTGTCCCATCCCACCTGACATTAGCTTCTAAGCTCAGTTGGTACACCCACAAGACTGAGGTCTTGGTAAAGTACAAGACTCAAGAAGATTTTGGCACGTGTTCTATCAAAAAATCATACAGCCTGCTGTCTTGCCTTCTATCTGCTATGTTCTATTCCAAACCAAATTAAACGTTTTGAAGATTTTCTTTAAGGAAAGGGCATATTTTCAAAGGAAATTGTGCTGCACAGTTAGGAGTAATACTATTCTGTGCTATAAATAACATTTATGCTTGTGAGCATAAAGGTCATTTATTTGTTTGGATGATTATGTCCAAGGCCAGTCAATAGAAGGAGTTTTAGAATAATGCGTTAAAGATGCTCACTTTGTTTTACTAAATTCTTTGCCAATATGACTCCTGCAAAGTTCTAAAAACTACATCATCATAAATCTAAATTTACAAATGAAAATATACGATTTAACTTCATGGAATTGCAAGCATCAACTTAAATCACACAATTTCTCTCCCTGACAAATTTTTACTAAGCTTGCTCTCCAGATGATGACACTCTCCAGAACTGACTTGGTTTCTAAATCAATACACAGGATGGTAAGTGCTGGCCAGCATTTACGTACCTCACAAGAACGAATCCTGTGTTCATTCTACCTCTGCTAAATTGAGCAAGTAACAATTAAAGAATAAAAGCACCAGTGTGTGTCCTTTGGAGGATTCCCTGCACTCATCTAATTAGATCTTGCTGAAGGTTTCCTGCTGTTTTTTGTTTGTTTGTTTGTTTTGTACTTCTACAGGCACAACACAGGGCACTTCCCTTTTCAGTGAACATTTTCATAGTGTTACACTGTACAGTTCTCCTAATCCTTTTGCTTCATCTCCCCACCCCCTTTCAGGAATCTCTCCTATTTCGCTACACAACGCAGTCCATCTGCTGTCATTCTGGACCTCTGGGAAGCCCGACATCAACATGATGGAGACCTTGACTCCCTTGCTTGTGCACTGGAAGAAATAGGAAGGACACACTCCAAAATCTCAGACATAACAGAAACTGAGATTGAGGAGCCTGACTTCAACTACAGCAGACAAAATGGACTTTAGTCCCTTCTTTTCCATTCAAGAACCGATGGCCAGCTTTGACTTTTACACTAGAGAATCTCTTTGGCAGGGAGGAAATAAGGGTTTCTGCACACTGTAAGGAAGCAGACGCTCATTTCCACAATGCAGTTTTCAGCTGGAGGAGCAGAAGAAGCCCTATTAAAAATCATCTCGGTAATAAGGAAAACACAAGCTCTCCCTGTGCTACAGTCCTCTCTCATTTAAGATTCATATATCAAATTCAAAAACAAAACTACACATCTATCATTGCCCGGGGCAGGAAGGAGTGATATACAGAGCTGTACAAGGTAAATATTATGACATGATGTATTTAAGGAAACAGTGATGCTAAAGGAGAGTATAATGCCTAGTAATTACCAGCAAATATGATGGTGAATATTTAGAGCCACCAGAGGTTAATCCTGGTTTAAAGGTTTTCTTCTTGGGGCCTTGAGTCCCCTTTGTCCTGCGTTTCCAACTTAACACACTTAAAGAGCGGATTTTAAATGTCATTTCCTAGCATCTTGTAGTCACTTTGTATTTGCTGTAACTGAGCTACAGGACAACTGAAAATCTGGTCTTATCCTGTTCAGACATTTGAGGAATTAAGAGATCTTACAACTACTTAATTGATATTAACTACTTAATTGATTTCAAACTACATTCAAATTAAAAAAAAAAAAGTCAGTCCCCCACTGCACGTACCTTTGCTGCAGTCTTCCTGCCTATTCCCTTAGCAAAACGACTGAACAAGGCCGTTCTCTGTGGAATTAGTGTTCGCGAGTACGTGGGAGAAATTTTCACTCAGTCAAAAATGTTTCTTTGGGAGTAGATTTAAATAACCAAATCAAATTCAGGAGATTGCCAGCCCTACTTCAGCAAGTTTACACTTTGGGGGGGGGGGGTGGAAGCTAAGTTAAAAAGCAAAGGTGAATTCAATCAGTACAGCTTAATTTTGGTTTAGTTTCAGATTGAAAGGATAAACCCCACATAGTACTGCCAAAAATTGGCTCAGTTTCATTGTACAGTTTGCAAATTTTGTAGAACATAAAGCTGGCTATGTTATGCTTGGTTGAGTTAAAAACATATTGCATTTATCACCAAAACCAGAATTTAACTAGTGAATTCTCTTCATTTTTTATCCACCTCATACAAAAATAATTTATTACTTTAACCGAACCAAAAAGAAAACAGCTGTCACTGTGAGTGAGTAGAACTAGTACCAAACCAAATTTAACCAGTATTTTCACTCATATATTTTTGAAAATTAGCCAAGGTGCTTGTTAGCTCTGGCCCAAGGCTCTCAGCTTTGGTGACAGGAGCACAATCAGTACAAAGCATGAATATGAACAAGACCTGAGGAGCTTTATGGAAAAGTAAGAAATTGAAAACGCTATTTCTGTTGTTTTTTTTTTTTGTTTTGTTTTTAAAACCTCATATTTGGCTGAGACCAGCACAACAAGCCACAGGGTGGGTACTCAGTGTGCAAATCTATAATCAGCTGAAACTATTTCTTTATCCAGGATGCCAGTTCTGAAAAGTGCAATCAACAGCTCTTGATGTGAGACTTTGCTTATTCTTGTTGATCTGAAATTGCAAATTTCATTGCTTTCCCAGCTCAGCAGGCTGGAATAGCCTTAGACTTACAAATACGTAGACTTCCCCAAACATTTTTTGCACTTTAGTATTTCATGCAGTCTGACATCAGAGTTCCTGTTTGCGGTGGGAAATCATAATGGCTGCAGGCATATTTAAGACCGAGACAAAAATACCAGCTTATTTGGCAGCAAGCTGTCACTTTTTTCAGCAGCACATGGTACTGTCTGTGTTTGAGTTATATTTCGAGTGACTTCCATTCCTCCTCCTCAGAAACCTGTTTTTCATTGGACAAAATGTCATGAATAAAAAAAATAGGGAATGGCATCTACAGAAAGCAATGGAGTTCTAGTGAGCTGTCGTTGTCTGGGAAACCTGCTACAGTCACTCTCCAGCAGTTAATTTGTTCTCAGCGTCTCCTCAGATGCAGTTTTAATTTGGTTGCTGCTTTTTCAAGCTAGCTTAGGTTAGCTCCTACAACAAAGACCTAAATACTGCCCTGCACAGGCCCTAAGAGTCGTGCTGTTCTGAGGAGCTGTGTGTGTTGCCTTCTCCTGTTTCACCATGTGTAGGGTCAAATGAGCTGCTCTGTGGAGCTTAGACCTTAAAGCCTTTCTCAGGAAGTGCGTAGTGTTTACAGTCAAGACTTGGGTAGGTTTGAAAATCCTCTCTGTACAGCGACACCCAGCGCTGCTGCTGACCGCTGAGTACGGCTGAGGGAGAGGAACCGGGAGGTGGCCAGAGCCCCACAGCACCCCTGAAAGGGCTGCAGACAGGAGGGATCTGGGCTGTGCACCAAAATCCAAGTCAGATCCAACAACGTCTAGTGTCCGAGTTAATGTACTGAACAGGAAGAGATGTTGAAGTGTCTTACAATGCCAGAAAAGTAGCTGTTCAGCGTGGGGCCTGAGGTAAGATTTTAATTTTGCAGTGCTCAGTGGAGCATTCCTGCTTCCCCTTAGGTTTCGTTTTCTGGTTTTTATTCAGTTACACCAAAGCAGCTTCTTTGTTGCTGACCTTCCTTTTGTGAACTGAAACCAAGAACACTGACTTCTTCTAACCTATTACTGTTTGATGCCCTGGTAGTGTTTAACTGGACTAGAAATGCCATAATACTTTTGTACCTTTATCCCCTGGGAAAAGAATTTGAAACAGTAACTAGACGGCTGGCCTACACGAGTTTACTGAGATGGACACCTGAGTCTTCTAAGAAATGCCATAGTACATCAGACAAAACACCCATTTAGCCACAAGTGCCACAATCCCGTTTTGCTTTTTTTTAAACAACCTTTCCTTTCCTCTCCAAGCTTTCCTTTGTTTACCACTTGCTGCCTAGCACTTGCACTGGGCCTCCCTGGTTCCCTGTAATAAGGAATACTGAGTAACTGTTACCAAATCACCTTGTCCACATTATTCATTATCTTACAGACTTCATTTCCCCTCGCTCTCTTTTCTAGGCTGAAAAATCCTGGTCTATTGTTTCCCTGAACATCCTTGTTATTGTCTGTATCATCTCTAGTTATGTATCTTTTTGGAGATGGAGTGACCAATGACCTGTCTGCTATTCAACAAGAATGCAGGCTAAATCACTCAATTCTTTCATTTCCTCCATTTCTCACTGTTCCCACATTCAGTATCAATCACAGAGGATGAAGATCTTGCTATAGCATAAAGCCACAAGAAATGCCTGTGAGAGAGTGTGGGACTCCTGAGAACACAGTAAGTGACTTTACTGTGCAAATGACTCAAGCTAATACATCATCAGAGTGGATTCAGCTGCCTGAACATCCAGAAAATAAAACTGTGAGGAAAAAACTGCGTAGCTTTAAGATCAGACTGAGAGGTGACAGAGAATGTCAAATCAGAAAATCTTCTGTAAAAAAGAAAGTCCTTGTTCTCCGTGATAACAATGGTCATAGTAAGCAGTAAGCAGACAATAACTTGAGGTGGAAAGATAGGCTCAGTCTTTTTCTCTTCCCTTTTCTCCTACTCCTGGGAAATTTGCATCTGTTGATTACCGTCTGTATCTGGTACAGATATGCCTGTTTTCAGATGCTCCCTTTCTGTTGTTTTATGTTAGCATCATGGGATGATATTAATAAAGCTTAGCACTTTTAATTATAGAGGCTTGTGCCTGTTCTCCTCCCCTTTTCACGCACTGTCCCAGTTTTAGAGATAGAGAAATTATAACATGGGGGGGATATTTCTGCTACCATATAAATGAGCTACAAATGGATTTTGCTACCATTAACAACAAATAGCAAAACACTATAAGTAAAAGATGTTAAATGTTGTTTTCTTTTGCTTTTTCACCGTAAAAAGCAGCTGATAAATTCTGTCAGCTTTTTTCCCCCACAGTCTGCTCTGAGGATGCTTTGCAATACAGTGTTCTCACAGAATGATAATTTAGAATTTGTATGCAAATGCTGTACAAATAGATATGTTGGAAAGGATTAGCAGTCTTAAAATTCTAAGAGCATATTTTTAACAACTATGTTACGAAGATTGTTTTTGGAAATCTGTATGTGTGTGTATGTATGTGATTTGATCCAAAACCCAGATGTAAAGGCGCATCTGAAGTAGGATTAGGGGCCAGAAATTCAAACTCGATTCTTTTCCTCTATTTTATAAACGATGACATTTGAAATATAACTTTAAAAAGTGTCTTTCACAAACCAAAAAATTAAAAGAAAGAGAAATGCAATGCTGTACACTTCAGATTCCATCTAGCTGCCCTGAGCCTGATGCAGTGAAATAGCCATGTTGATTTTACATCACCAAAGAATCTGCTCGAGTATTTTTTCATCTTCCTAAGCACTTCCAGATACTTCTGTACTGTGAGTCATTTAAGACTAATAGTTACATTTTTTAAATGACTTACAATTTTGTCACTAAAATGGTGCACTTCACAGCTTTGCCAGACTGCAGCATCGTAAAGCTAATTTACAGTTTTTACAACATTGCTTTTGCAGTCTTACTAGTTTACATTAAAATCCTTTAAGCCACAAAGAAAAGAACCCTGCTCTGTAGATTTAAATTCTAACCTCATTTACCAGCGCAAGTCCCATAAAGCCACGATGTACTCCTACAAAAATGTTATTGGACTTCTTGTAATAGATGGAAAGATATCAACACAACTCTCTTAAAATACTAAGAACTATTTTTGTTAATATTTTTATCTCTGGCAGCAGCTGGTCTCCTCCTCCATGGGCCTGTGCACAGCTTGTTTTCAGCATGTTAAGAGAGAAGCTAATTCAGCCTAAGTGGCTGGAACAGGGATCTCTTTGTAGGACTATGTGGGCCTCATACCAGAGGTCCATTCTCATTTATGTTTGTTTGTTTGTTTGTTTTTGGTTTTTGTTTTTTTTTTTTTTTTTCAGGTGAAAGGCATTGCTGTTAGAGAGTTTTAAAACATTCAGTAACTGATTGGCTCCAGCTATTATCTTCCACTAGAAAAAAATGTAGCTTAGGTATACAGTGAAGCTAAAACAAGTGAAAAACTGTTGGGGGACTTCTTGTCATAATTTGAATTATTTTTTTCAGTCTGTTTCAGCCTGTAAAACATAGAGTTATTTTTAAGCAAATGACTGCATTACGTCTTGGACAGTAATTAACTAAATGAAAAGAGGAAATTATATCTAAGTCCTTAACAACTGTGAATGATCTGAATATTTGTCTTTCTAGCCTTCATTTACTCATTAGGATTATACCTAGGAAGTTCTCACACTTGTTACACAGTAGTAGAGATGGTTAACATTATTCACCGAGAACCTTTTGCACATTAAACCTGCTGAAGAGTGTTTTCTATGGGATGTTTGTTTGTGATCTATGCTTGGTAAAATTACTCCCTTGACACGATTCCTGCTTCAGGAGAGGCTGGCGGTGTTTCTGCAGCAGCATGTAAAATGGCACATATATCCTCTCCTGCATAGGTAATGATTGTCTAGTTAAAAAATACCTAGAACTTAAAGGTTTCCTGGATAAATACAGTAACTCCACCAGCAGGTACATGGCACACAACACCCACAGCAACAACAACCAAACCTCAATCCACTGGCGAAAGATCATGAATCATTTTCTAATACCGCACAGTCTAGCTTTTCTCTCTCATTACCAACACTAACAAACAGTAGCAAAAATCTCCTTTCCAACATGGACAAACATAAAGAAACCGCTCTAAGATTAAATAATTGCTTAGAGAAGCATTTGATAGTAACAGTGCCCGCAATGCAGAAAACAGAACTGATGTTCTACTCATTGCCACAAGAAAAACCTATCAGTATTCTTGTTCACTGTTCTGTCCAAAAATAAAATACATGTCTAGGAATTTGCCACTATATTTTTTGTATTAGAGGTGAATAGTACAGACTTTACTAGTGTTTCTTGTCTGGGGCTTGGGTGGGTAGGGGTGTATTGTAATTTTCAAGCTATTGCAAAAGCTGCATTTAAATAAGCTGTTCAGTTGTATTGAATAACTGGTTTGTGCTTTACAAGGGAATCCAGGTGAGCCAGGATTCAATGGGTAGCCTTCTTGCCTTGCTGTCACAGGGTAACTAGAGCTGAAGTCACTTGTGAAAATTTAGTTAAGGGATCGGGAGATTAGATGACCCATCCCTGATCTGTAATGTAGTGTACTGTAATCTAATGAGATTAGCCACTCACCTACTGTAGAACTGTGGTTTTGTCAGCAGCTACTTAGTTTGTCTGCCCCTGGTGTGGTAACCTTGGTTGAGAATGTACTTCTGCAGATTTAAGAAGATGTCAAACCCCCGTGTTACCTGGTCTCTGTATATAAATCTTATTGTCTAATCCCAAAAGGAAAAGTGTAGCAGAATAGGAAGTTCAGGGTGCTGCGCACCAAGCCTGGTGTAAGTTTTTTCTGATACAGCAGGAGGGGGAAGACATGGATCTAACAGCAAGCGTATTTGCTACAGAGAACAAGAATGTTTCCTAACAAATCCTCACTTAGAACTGGCTGAAGCTTTGTTTTTTCAGTTTAAAATTGTAAGACCTGGTGTTTCCCTTACTGAAGTTTGGAATATTAACGTAACGATGATGGCATCTTCCCAAACCGTGCTTTCAGTTTTCCCCCATTTGTGCACTGAAGTTGGAAGGGGAGGGAGGAATATTTTTACGTGCGTACTTTCCACTTTCAGTCAAAAAAGCAGGTACCATCACTGAATCTCACAGTTTCCTAATGCATCAGTAAGCAGTACACAGGTGCCTCACTGGGGAGGTGGCGTACTCCTGGTATGTATTTGGGAATAATAAACAGGCACCACATACCTTGTGACTTGGGAAATGCAGTCACCTTCTCCCACCTCTTAATCAAATTCATTCCCACTCCAACTCTGATCTCAGTTTATAAATGGGTACAAAAACTTTAAATGCACACCTTTTTTAATTCGAATGAAGTAAAATTGAATGCTGGTCAGTCTGTCGAGACTTAAATCAGTGTTTTTCATGGCTAGAGCTACCTAACTGAAAATTTCCATTGCATTTCCAGCTTCCCAAACTTTTGACCAGCCTTTTGACAAAATGGGGAGAGAGGAACCTCAACCTAAACACACACACAATAAATAAATATTAAAACCACTATTCCTGCATAGTGAGACATACTTTCTCTTCTGCTCCCCTATTTATACAGTGAACAGGTTCTGAAACTTTGACTTTTGCTCAGTCAACTGTGCATTCTTCCCTCCCCCCGCTTCTCCCCATGGTTTGTTTAGAACTGAAAAAAGAGCAGAGGTTTGATTGCTTTCTATAGTATGAAGCTGAAGGAGTAAGAAGGAGAGCTAGAACATTATTAAATGAGAAGCATGGCCTTGGCTTCATACCACACTTTCTGTGCCTTGTTCTATCGATGTAAATTCTGAATGTTGTACAGTAAAATACTTGGGAAAGACTCCTTGGAAAAGGCTGCACTGGCTTCTTTTTTCAGCACATGTACATATATAAATATATATACATATATATATTTGGTAATGCCAAACAGCTGTGTTATATTGTACTGAAAATGTAATAATGGACAGTTTGGATGTTTTATGTAGAGTTTGCAAAAATTGTATGGCTATAGCCTTTTGAAGATAAATGTACAGACATAAATTACTGCATATCAGTTATTTATGAATAAAGAGTCTTTTACTGACATCTCAGATTACTGTCTGAGTGGCACATTAATTTCTGTGATAAAACAAGATGTTGAGATGTGAGTGCTTTGCAATGCTTCACTGGTTTTATAGTGAGCCTTGTATGGGAGTTTGTGCTGGAAAACTGTGTAGTGGGCACCATTTTCTAGAAAAACTACAATCTACAGGGAAGGGACCAGTACTGAAGTTTACCCTTTAGTGACAACAGTGAACCAATTCAAGAACAACATCTTGGTTTTATACTATTTCACTTAAGTGCCTTGCCTTAGACTCTAACAGTGCTGGGCCCTTGGATTATGCCACTATGGCCCTGTTTCAGTTTTGTTTTGTTTTTAATAGCTTAAATAGTTTTAATAATTCAGCTACTGCCAGCCTTACTTCACTGTCTCATAAAGTCCTTCTCATAGTCATCCTAGCCAGACAGTATGTTCATATAAACTAGGTGGAAAAGGAGAGACAAAGCCTTCAGCTTTCTGCGAGGCATGGTTATAAAGCTCTTTTCTGGACAGCTTTGATCTACACGCCAGGTAAAGCTGTCACATTAATACATGCAATTAAGCATCATCTACAAATACATTAGCCTGACAAAAAGAGAATCTGGATATAGCACTAACTTTAAGTGAGGTGTTATAAAAGGTATCATTAATACATACTTAGCATTGGATGCTAGAACAAGCTGTTACGAATCAAGATAGCTTTCAAACACTTCATTACGTGCATTTAAGTTGTTACCACCCATGATATCCTACACCATATAACGTAATGGCCACCGTTTATAACAAATAGGACTATCACATGTTAACTGCCTTTGACAGTCATTGTAAAATTACTCAGAATTAATTATGTTTGCAGAGAAATAATGTGTGTTATTATGAGAAGCATTGTATTGTGATTTAATGAACAGCTACTTAGAAATTCTACTGCAAGTAGAGGCTGCTATCAGATTATTTGGAAACACAATGCTGGTCTCTATCGAACACAGAAGCAGGGTGCCATTCTCATTATTTACACGCCACATTCCTTACACCTGTCTAGCTCCCTCACCCACCTCTAATGCCCCGCACTCACGTACTTAAGAGAGCTCACAGCATCCAAAGTCTTTTCCCATTTCAGCTCATAAATAAAAAGGTGTCTTTTTTTTGTCTTTTTTTTTTTTTTCTTTCCCAAGAGAGCTCTTTAAGTACCCTTGTTCACAATTAAATACAGTGCCTATTGTGCCTTGCAAGTATGGCTCTTCAAGTATAGTAGAAGCTCTGCTTCTCATATCTTCATTTTCTGTTGAGGTTGAAAATTTACTTAGGCTAGCACCCACAGGGTTAATAGCAGACACGCTTGGTTTGATGGAGCTGAAGATACTCCCATACTCATTGTTAAAGAATCCATGAAAAGATGGCCCTGGGTTATTTAATAGAGTAACATATGATGTGTGAGTTACTTTGTCCAAAAAGGAACGGGGAAGGAGGTACAATAAACAAAGGATCAACTGCCAATTGTTCCCAAAGCATTGTTCCTACATTTTACAAAAGAAACTTGAGTTCCAGACATTAAATCCCGTCTTCTTAAATCCTAATCTACCTACTCATAAGGCCACATCAGAAACGGAGGCAATACCCAAATATACAAGAGCATTTTGCATTAATAAATTGATTTTTTTTTCACTGTGATAATTCTGTATACTTTTCAGGACAAATTAAATTGGTTCCTTTGGTACTAGCCTGTTGACTGTGTATTAAATGACCACCTCTTTCTAGCCAAACAGGCATAAGTAATATACCTCAATAAAAAAGTATTATTTTATTAAATTCCTCACCACACCTCTTGTGGCACACCAGTGTAAACACCCTAATAACTGAAGGTAAAACAACTGCCGCCTTCCTTACGCCTGAAAACCAAACAGGAAACTACACCACAACTTATTTACCTATTACCTGCACTGCAAAGCATGCCTAAAATGTAACCATTACCAAAGTGACTGGGAGACCACTGGTACTCCAGCACTGGTTCTGTTCCTAACTGCACAGCCACTGGACAAGCTTCTCTGCTCACTTTCTCCTCCTCTTGTTTTATCCATCTTGTCTGAAGGTGCCTCAGGGCAAGTGCTACAATAGAAAGCCCAAGGGAGCTTTGAATCTCAGAGTCCTTAATCATCTTTAAATACACACACACACACACACACACACACACAGACACACAGACACACACACACACAGACACACACACACACACGAGCGCTTTTTCACATTTCTGCAAATGCTTCTCTGTCCTTCCCAGACAGTCTGAGATTAGCAAAGAACCTCAATGTTACCGGGTAAATCTGTTATCACATTGAAACTAATTCATTTTCTTTTGAACAGTCAACTAGCTAACCTGGCATTAAAATCACTATCTTCTCCCTGCCAGAGTCAGGAAGCAATCTTTACTGATGCAATTAAAATTATAATTACTCCCATTCCCCCTCACATTGTACATACTTAGGGATTTTTGTAGGACTAAGGCTTATTAAAACGTGCCGTTCATAGGTACCTGTTTGGAACACAAGCAGAACGTCAGCTCACAAGCTCAAGTATAAAAAGTATTGACGGGTCTCTTAAGCTACTGGAAGCAAGATGATGCTGTTGGAAGATAAAACCTAAAACCAAAAGCAGCTGGAGATCTAAACCACAATGCCAACAACTAATAACTTTAACAAAGTATCGCTTCAAAAGGCTTTTTTCCTACTTCAAACCTAAACATACCAGTAATGACTGAGTAACTGTCACCACTTAAATAAGACCTTGAAAGTCAGAAAAGTAATTGTTTGGTCCCAAAAATTCACCTGCAGCTGCATTATCGTAGCATTAGGAAGTTCAATATCATCGCAAAAAGTACATTATTTCCTGTAACTTTTACCGTCCTCCTACAGACTAAAGGCTGTTTGAGAAAAAATATCTGGTAAATTAAGCATATGGTCATGGAACGAATGGGAGCTCAGCTGAAGAGCGGCAGCGTGCTTCAGCTCAACATGCGCTACATTCAGTTCTCCTTTCCAGTCCTACCTCCACAGAACTGAGAAGGAATAATTACAGAATCTGCGAGGAATAACGAAGCGATGAGCCGCTTTCACAGCTGCAGTCACGGCTGGTCCCTTGACCAGGTCACTGTTCGGTGACAGCCGATGTCCCCAAGGCCCCATCACAGAGCGGAGGGTTTGGGCACAGTGTGTTCCCAGCAGCTGGGAACGACGCTAGGACAGAATACATGGGAGGAGGGATGGCTTCAGTTGGTGGATAGAGAGCAGATAAGGAGAGAAATGGATTCTCTCCCTGCATGTGTTTTTGTTTTAAGGCCATTTGCTTGCTTACTCAAATCCTCAAACCCTTCTGTTGCGACAGGAGGCAGCAATGCAGAGAACTACTGCTGGTGACAAACACCACGGACTAATTTAAACCAAACTGAATAAATCCCAATCTGTGCTCTGCTACGCAGGTTTGTGCCTTTTCGTGGTATTTTTCTTCCTTCACTTATGAGATATTTGTTTGACTTCATGTTGTTAGCATTCCCTCCAATATTTACCTCAGCTTCAAGGCTACCTCCCCAAATTTTGTTTTTGTTTGTTCTTTTTTCCTGTCAGCTGTATTTAATAAGTAACTGCAGCCACTCTCAGATTCAAACCTCAAGTAGTGGTCAACGCCTCAAGTCCTACAGAAAGCTTTGTTAGTGGAAAAAAAGAAACCTAACCAAGCCCAATTACTGATGTGTTGCTGTATTTTGCAGAGATTACCAGTGTTTGACACCCAGCAGTTTGACATCCTAGCATCTCCCAGGGTTGAAGTATCTGTAATGCTGCATTTCTTCCCTCAACATAAGTTTGGAAAGAAAATATTAGCATAGACTTTTGTCCATTTTAATCAAAACTTTCAGGAACCTAACGCACTGGAAGCACTGCTGTCCAGAAATGCAGGAGCTGTCTCTTGGGGAAGTGAAGTCCCCCGTTTTGCTTTCCCTCAGAAGAAACGATCAATCTGCTGCTGGCTGATGAGTTCAGTGCTCAGAGTGAGTTTCAAAGTAGGCCCTTTACAAAGGTCAGTTCCCTATATCAGAAATATTGAAGTGCTTTGTTTTGAATCATTTATTAGTAAAGAAAACTTCCCTGTGAATGAGGGCTCTTGGCTCCTATTCATGCCTGCTACGAGGATAAGTTTTCTAGAGAATTGATGAGAAGGGTTGCTGAAGAGGAACTACAGAAATATATGCAACACATAAGAAATTCTTATTAAAAAAAAAAAAAAAAAAAAGTAACACTGGTTTTCTGGGAGTATATAAAACTAAAACGTTGCAATTTACTAAAGTTTTCTAGACCACTAGACCACTGTACCACCGTAAGGAGAGCATAAGTTTTGTTTTGCCTGCAGACACATTTCAGTATGGGGTTGATTTTAGAGGCAGAAACATCACACTAATAAGGAACAGGACGGTACACTGGGTATGAGTGTGTATGCACACACACACAGCCCTTGTCTTGCCTTAGTAAGCAGATATGTGCTGTGCCAAAAATCCTTGGGATAAGCAGGATGACAGTATTTTCATCCCTCTTTAGTGGGATAACCAGCTCATTAAATCTTAACATGAAGGTTATTTTATTATGAGGTGACAGATCTGAAGATTTACTTCCCCATTCTTCACCTGCCTTCTCCCTTCTGCTTATTCCTTTGTATTTGTTAATGGCCTTTCTCTTGTTATATAATCCTGTCAGGAGTGTAAAAATATCTCTCAGGACTGCTCATTTGGTCTAAATCACTCAGCCTGTACTGGTGACAGGAGAAAGTGTACATGCCACAATTGATGCAGAGAAGGAGTTCTGTCCTATACTCCAGTAATTGTCACTGCATGATAAGAAAGTGTAAGATTTAATAAGGTCATAAAATAGAATGGCAAGAGCTGGCGTGATAGGTATTTTTTTCATTAACATTCAGAAAATCTGGATTCAGTGGGACAATAAATTAGAGGAGTTGAACAGATATGACCTATTTGATTATTCAATGCTTTCCAGCAGCCCAGTGAAAGCAGCAGGACTGGGAGCACCTCCACCACCACAACAGCAGAAGTAAATATCTTCGGTGGTGTTAAAGCCATTATTCCCTATGCCACCAAGCTGCCTCTGATGATTTCGAGAACTAGAATCAAACTCTACAGTAGTAAGGAAGCTGAGTCTTTGCAGCTAGTTTAGAGTTTTAAATGTAAAAGCTAATGCCTCATGCAGAGGCCCAAACCTGGGATTATCCCATCCTATTTTTACGGGTATGCGCATTCCTACAATAGGCCAACAGTTCTGCAAGAACTGGTAATGAGCTGCTCTAATGTAATACACATGAAGTACTGTAACAAACTATTAAAGGACAATTTCTCTCTAAATTCTTACTAATCAAAAGGTGACTTACAAAAGCTTCATACAAGAATGCCTAGACAGCTCCCAAAATGTAACGCAAAAATACTTTTACATTAAAAACCACCTTCCAGATAATCTTACACTTCAGAAGAGGTCACTGCCTTGCAGGACTGGACACAGAGGGAATGCTCTCCAACAAGTACCTTAGCTACTTCTACTAGAAGAAACTGGCCATCAACTATAAGTAATATCAAAAAGCAGGGATGGAAGATGTGGGAGAAAAAGCAAACAACACAAAACAAAAACAAACAGGGTTAATAGCAAAGCCATTAAACCACACCAAAATCCCTGTCTGATGCAGGAATTGCTGGTCGCTTGTTCTGGGTTTTACTGGCTGACTGTGGGACCTGCAGCTCGTGGTTAATAACTCAGCTACCTCACTGGTGCAATCCCGTGATTAATAAGAGGCTGCAAAGGCTGTAAAAATGCTAAGTATAATTACAGTGTCAGCGAGCACTGCAGTGTGATTTGAAGGGTGGTGTAGATTGTCAAACCTACAGTACTTGGAATAGTCACAGTCTCCTTGCACTGTCTTTCCTTATGTTTTATACATAATTCTATAATATTTTCCTAATGCTAATAGAGACATCCTAGAAATAGAAGCCCACTAGGAAACACGGCATTTTCATTCTCACAATCATACCATTACTCCCCTCTTTCTGTTATCGCTATTTCCTTGACCAGTCAGGCATTATCTTTCCTAACCAGCTCTGCTTTCATTTTACCTTTTCCCCCAAAGAAAACTTTCAAGAACTGCAAATGCCCACTCTTTTCTATTTACTCTTTGACACATTCAGAGTGGTCACACTCCATTAGAACACAGTAAAAACAAAAAACAGTTTACAGTTTTCCCCCAGCATTCCCTTCCCCACACAAACTGCCGTAACTCCCTTTATTGTATCCTATTATGTTGCTGAAATTGCATTTGCGGATCAGGAAACAACTCACAATTAGGAAGATACAAACACACCTTGAAACCACGCTCGCTTCCCCCCCATATAACAGTACAGCATTCGCTAACACCCCATGGGGTGCATATTACAGCCCTTGCAAAAGCACAGCATCCTGGTCTTCCCCACTGAGACTCATCACTGAAAAATATATGAACAATTACCATCACTTGTGAGTTGCTGAGACCAACACAGCTTTAGAAAAAAATGACTTTTTAAAGGTGCTAATTAGAAGCTGAGGTTTTTTGAGAAATGTCATCCCATTTGGGGTGACGAGCACTTCTGAGAGCAGGATCCTCGATTTCTTCATCCCTAGGTCATATATATAAACATTCAGGGAACTGGAACTGAGTAGGAAGCAAGCAGCAGAGATGCTGGCTTTATGAAAACATCAATAACATTAAAATTCAAAGGAAGAAAAGTACATTAAGCTTAGGCTTGATTTACAAACTTTTCTAGGAAGCAACAGTTGTTTAAAGAATGTGTTATGATCAAACTAATTTATGGGGCCATAATAGAGTCGTGAAACCTCTGTACTTAATATTTATGGGGAAGGAGAACTTAACAGTTTTGCTGCATACAAATTCAATTAAAATTTGACTTAGAAAAAGGTGCTGTTTTTTTCCTTGCATTTTGTCCTTCACTAATTACTTTCCCTGTTTAAAACTCTCTGCCATCTAATACACTTGGAGAAAGATCTTTGCAAATATCAGCCTCATTAAAACCCTGCAATACAGCTTACAGAGATTACAGATGTGTACAGAAATGGACGATGGTCTTTTAAAAGTGCATTTTTTCCCTGATACTCCTTAAAGAATAAGTAACATGCGGAACAGACTGTCATTTTTCTGAACAGGTGAGTGAACCATTATAAAATATCCTAGACAACTGTGCACCATTTTTATCCATGCTTATTTTAATCCTACTGTACATGGTGCTATTATGCATGCAAAAAGGTAATGAGGCAGGCAAAGGTTATTACTAGGGACACTTCTGGAATGATGAGGGGCTGCCAATGCAGAAGACTAACCTCAGGCTATCTGAAATTGAAATTTTTGGCTAAATTAATAACTCAACATGAGACCAGACGGTAATGCTGTCTGTCCCCTGCAGGGTTGAAAATGTCTTTCGACATTAATAAAATAAAAAGGGAGGGGGTGTTACCTGTGAAGACATATAGAGAGGCAATCTAGCCGTGTTGATGCCACAGAAATGGAGGAGGTGGGAAATGAATGGAAAAAGACCGTGCCCTGCCTGAACTGCTTGACAAGCCAAGCGAATGCTCCTGCTGCCGATGGGCAAGTTGCAAGAGGAAGCCAGTGATTCCCCCCACCCTTCCCAATACGTTCAGGATCTTTTTAAACCACTAATAAGGGAAATTGACTTATTATCCTCATTATTATTCATAACAGCACCAGAAATTTTCTGAGGTGTTTTACAGAGCAGATTAAAAAAAAAAAAGCCCTGCTCCCAGAGCTGAAGAGTTTACAGTCTAATTTACACATGCAGCTCTGGGTCAGACACAAATAGTGTCTCCAAAGATGGGTGAGGAAAGACAAAGATTAGAGCAATAGCATCACACAGTTAATTTGCTGTTTCTACATGCAAAGCTAGGTGCAATGTTTGGTGATATCCAGACAGCCAAGATGACAGACATCTCTTCTTTGAAAGAGATGAGGAAAGAAAGGCAAGTGGAAGGGAAGGGAAAGGAAGAGGAGAAATATATTGAAAAAGAACATGAAAAAATAATATTGCATTATGAATCTGGCAGCAATCTGGAATTGGCCAACACTTGCAAAATCCAGTTTAGCCAGCATCCACTGTGTGGTGAGAGAGCTGGGAGAATAAAGCACATAGGCATCAGCAAAGGACATATTTCTGATAAATAACAGCAAAACTGACAGGTTGTTTGGGGTTGCTTTGGTTTTGTTATTTTGAAATCAAGGAAAGAAAAGAAAACTAGAAACAAAGAGAAGACTAAAATAACAACGCATAGTAAATGTCAGGAGGCCGTGATACAGCTAAAGATCCAGTCACTGGACTAAATGCAAGAAGTCAGGAGAAAACTAGATGCGAAACTACTGCATGAGTGAGAAGAGCAGGGAGACTGTTAGAATTGTCTGGATTATACAAGCAAAGTCCAGGTTGTGGGTATCTGGAGGTAACTTATCAACTTGAGCCTCTGAGTCTTCATCGTGGCAAAAGCAGGGGAGGTGCTCTCGTTACAGACAGCAAAGGGCTCGCAGCCTTACAGACGCCGCTGTCGGGTGCACACTTCAGCATTACAAAGTAGCCCGGTGCCTTCTGTAGTACAGTATGTGTGCACAGTCTCTGAAGTCTCACTCATTATTCTATTAGACTTTAATGGTGTTCATAGGTTGTTTGGGATTAATGAGGCAAAAGTCCTCAATCAAGAAGCAATTTAAAAGTACATTGCTAATTCCACAGAGTTCTGTAAATGAACTAATTCAATACTAGTTGACCTTTTTATTTTGGGGAATGATTTGTGCCTGTATTTTTTCCTGAACAGCGGCCTTAAGCAGTGGCAATTTGGAAGGGCATTTCTGGCCCAATGACTGAAATCAATCATGTTACAAGTGTCACGAACAGACAAGTCAGGAGCAATACCCCTTCCTTAAAAAATGTGCTGGTATTCAGCCAGCGATGCGGGGCTATGACAGGGTCTGGCTGGAGAAGTAAGGAACCCAGGTCCTTCAGAGGGGCAGAGTGAAAGGAAGAACAACCTGATTCCTTCCTAAGTCATAAGATGTTTTTTCAGGAATTTTCGGCAGTGATTCCTTCTTACATTTAACTGTCTTACTGCAGTAGCTGGCAGAAGAGGGCAGCATTCAGACTCTGGCCCATTTCATTATGCCTTGGGACATGGTAATGGCAGGAGCATTAGATAGATTTTGGTACAGCGTTACCACACGACATTATCTACAAGTGGTAGATCAGAGACTGTGATCCAACCCTAAACTACCATTTTGTTACCATCAAAAGGCAAAGAAAATATTCTTATATTTTTTGCGACAGGATGGTAGCACTTGGTTGTGCTTCAGTAGGGCATTATGTCAAAGGACGGAACAACAGAGAGACGTTTGGAGATGCACATCAACTAAAACTCGTCACAAAAAAAAATGAAAATATATTTTTAAAAAGATAGAGAGAGAGAAGTACTTTATAAATTCTACCCTACAATACATATTACCAAAAAAAAAAAAGACGCATTAAGAGATGAGTTCAGAACTAAATTAATAGACATGAAGAAACCCTCTTGCTACATTATAACCCTGTGAAACTAAATCAAATGTAAGGTATTGATAACCCAGTACTGACACCCCAGCAGTATATTTACCCTCACACGACAGTGAGGACAAAGGAAGAGAACAACATAAGCCCCAGAAAGAACTAATGTTAAGAAGCTTAGGGAGGCAATAGTTTTGTCTCATTTCAAATGGCTCTTTTATTCTCTGTGTTTCTCATTGTAATTAAGATGGGATCTGCAGAAATAATGGCAATGGATAACCAGCATTTGTGTTAGCTTCCAAGAATATGAGGCAGATTATTGCTTTGTTCACATTTAGTTTTTCTTACAATAGTGTTGAGGTTCTGAATTAACAAACACAATTAGTGCTTTTTTTTTCCTTTTTTTTTTTTTTTTTTTTACATATGATAAACCTTTACAACTATTCATTATTCTGTTAGCAGAAGGTTGCTAATTTTATTCTAAATTAATGTATTCCTGTTGTGATGTAAATTATGTTCTATAATGCAGTTTAGCTGGCTTTCTCCTTCTCTCCTTTGCGCATTGATTTCAACAGCCTGTGTGGGTAACATCACTCAGGTAAGTAAAAGACAGCAAGATCTTGCCTTTGAAGACAGGCACTTCTACCTACCGACAAACATTTACCCTTACATCTTCACCTTTTATTTAGCAACCAGAATGCCAAAGCTTACATACGGTTCAGTTTACTAAACCTAACACCTTTCCAGCTTTCCTACCAATGCAAAGCAGCTGCAAACCTTGTCTGGCTGGTGTCTGAGAACAGGACACCCTGGACAGTACTTCAACTGTAATTAACAGTAGCAGAGAGTGCAAGAAAACTTTTGCCTTCTAGCTCCAGAAGTTAAAGAACAGAGCGGCACCCTGCCTTGCGGAAGAGATGTGAGCCAAAGGACAAAAGATGAGTTTGGAGCTTCCCTTTATATACTACCCAATCTGTCTTCTCCAACAAATACCCTTAAATATCTGAGATACACTGTTGATGTCCTTCGTTGTAACAGAAATAGTAATACTTAAATAATAAACAAGAAATGTACTTATAGTACCAGTTCAGCCTATTTCCCAATAAAGAGCAAAAAGAAGCTCCTACTTCAAGGCATACCATCTACTGGATGAGCAGACAAAGGCATGAGATTGCATTTTTTAAATGACAAGCTCTTTCCCATGAATTTCACCAGTAAATTAGATGTTAAATCAGACGTAAAATCCCATCACAAATAGAAGTTAATGCACCAAAATAGTTGCCGTGGGCAAAGCAAACACTCTGGACATTTATCTGCTGGTAACAACTCTTAAGATCACAGCTGGGAACACTCTAAATATGTACATATTCAGCAGGTCTATCTCAAACTTTCCTTCCTTCCCTGACCTCCAAGTGTGGCACCCTGATGTCAGCCAGATCTGTCAATTCCTGCTGCTGGTACAAGCAGGGCAAATCCCAGAGCTAAGAGATGGCTATCTCTGACAGTCCAACACCTCAGATCAAATTGAACAGATTTTCACAGGAAAACATGAAAACATTCACAGGAACCGGGACTCAAAATAAACAATTTCTGATTCCAGTTCAGCTACAGAATATGTTAGTGACTTGAGCAAATTTCTTCTAAAAGGAGGAACGTTTCTCTGTGTCACATAAGTTTAAGAAGACAGTTGTTTTACCTCATGTTATGTACACATAAAAGAATAAATACACATCCCTCATTTCATGCAAAGCTTGAATGAGGTTAAATATACTTGTTACTTTAGAACTTTCTTGCTCATCCAGCAAGCTAACAAATATTGAGACAAGTTTAAATGGATATTTTTTATTCACTTGTTCACAGCTGTGTTCTTCGAGAAGCCTTTATTAGACTTAACTCAAGAACAGCCTCTTGCCATACGCAGTCATATCAGATTACTACTCCTTGAAGACTTATCTAATGAAACGGACACATCTCCTTCTGCTTTCATTCTACGTTCTTGCTTTAATTATACACATTGTCTGTTATGAAACCTTGCCATGTTGTCACAAGTGGCCTCTGTGCTGAACTTTGCCTTGTCAAGATAGCTTTATCATTCATAAATATTTCAATGAGAACCAAAGACTGCTTATGAAAGATTGATTTCTTACAGTTCACTGACCCTTCCTTTGAGGCCTTTTATTAAAATTAGAGTAAACCCATCCTAGAAATCTGAGCATTAATTGTTAATATTATAGGCTACTGAAACATAGAGTCCTCAAGGAAAAGAAGAGATACACTGCTGGCTTGAAGTGATACATCACTGTAGAAATTAAAGGCAATCAACACAGTTTAAATATGTTAATTTTCACATTCAGAACCAAACTGAGGTTCTTAATGGACTTTAAATTAAATTGAGCAGTTTGAGTGCTTAGGAGGCCTCTTGTCAAAATCTGGTTTTGGAATATTGGACAGCAACTACTTAGATGGTTGGGCACAGGCGAGGTGAGGAGAGGCGAGGCGAGGCTCTCCAGCCTGTTAACTTTTCAGACCTGGGGTTCTGATTTCCAAATGACACTACACATACAGGGGATGCTACATTCACATCATAATCAGCAAATCATTTAGCTGATTGAAAGCACATTTAGAGCAAAGGCCTGCCTATTGTCTTCACATTAATAACACCTTGGCTCAATTTCTCCTGGACTTTTCCTTTTCAAAACAAAACAAAACAAACCTCTTCTATTATCATAAGAATCAGGGCATACCACAAGGACTAGCCTCAGCAACATATTTATGTAAATAGCTTATTTTGGGTATATTTCTGCTATTGGGACATATTTATGATGATCTACTGATCCCTCGTTTTATTTCACGTCAGTAAACAGAACTACAAGTTCCACTAAGGGCATTTGTGTTGCATTTAAGATTTGTATGCCACATCGAAGGAGGACATATAAAGTATAAATTAATCTGATATTGCTCTGTTTCTAGACATAATATTTCATCATCATAGGGGCAATTGCTAATTTACATAAAAGCACTCATCAGGAACCTAAATCCAAATGATCAATTCCTTGCAATCCTTGGTTATTATGTGAGGTTAGAGAAAGATAGGGACATCATTACCAAATTAAATTTCTTCTATTTACTTGAAGACATACTTTAACACAAACCTGTCCTTACATTTGGTCTTATCTACTATAGCTACACCAGATGGCTTGACAGCTATTTGGGAAGCTTTGTATGCCGGTGTGCATACAAATACAAAAAATACAGTATATTACTCCTCACCTTACTGACACAGCATAGTTGCAAACTACAAAAATAAAGAAAACTGTCAGATAACCCCATGGCAAACTCCAGCATTCTCAGCAGTTGCTGTTTCATCATTTCAGCCCCAGTGAAGACTCTGCTGCAGGACATCTGGAACTGATGAAGTCAGCATTCTCCAATATCACAATTAATTCAAATGAGTGAACCTCAAAAATCAAGTTAAATGGTAATGATTTGGGTCACTAACTTTAACAATGTCAGTGTGTTCGTGCTATGGTATTTACCATAATTAGCATGCATATTTAACAGTATGCTACACACCAAGCAATCTAGAATTTCAATCTAGAATCAACAGTACAATTCTGAAAAATGGCAGTGATGGAAATAACCCTCACAATACTACCTATATATGAGTTGGTCTTTTTTCTCTAACTTGGGAGCAGTTTCAAGAAGGAACATCACACTCATGCCAACCTACTAGGACTAACAGTAGAGAGATCACTGAGCGAGAACAGGAACAACATAGTAATACAAAGAACCCTGAAGCAGACAGCAGAGGTTGCAGAAACCTTTCTCCTGGTTGGTTTATCCCGCTACCCGGGTGAATGTACTGCACAGATTATTCCATGTGACTGATGTAGCACCTAGAACCTGAGAGATCAAGACACCTCCCTTTTTAAATGCCAACTATCCATGACTTAAAACTGCTCTTTCAATCATAATTTGTCAGCATTCACATGTTCCAGCATCTCCCATTTGCATGTTGGCATTCTCCGAATGCTGCTGCTGCTCAGGACTCTCCCCTTGCCTCACCTCTAACCTGGATGGTGGCTGCACACCTGGAACAAACCCAGGGTATTGCTGTGGGTGGAGAGTCAGAGCTATTTGCCTGCATAGGGATGCGTTGTTATGATGCTACACAATGAGCACAACACCAAGAACACCCCCATTGTGGTGATTAAAAGCCTGGATCTGAGGAAAGACTCGTACGTGCTGCAGAATGGCTTAGCTCAGTCAACTCAGCGAATCGACGCGTTCCCTGAAGACACAGAACAGTTGGCAGAAGTGAGCTCAGTGCTGTTGTCTTTGCCGACAGCATTCCACAGTAATCTTGTCAGCACTGAAAACGTAACAAATTGCATCTGCTTATTTCTGCTGTTGTCTTTAAGGCAGCTGCAGATTATCCTTTAAACCTGACTCATCTTCTCCCTGTATGCACATTTGAGCACATCCATGCACACTTCATGCGTTTGCAGCAACCTTTAGCATTGTAAAACATGTTATGGAGGCCACGACAGATCAAACAGCATTCCCTCAAGCCATCTATGAAGACAAAGAGCAGATTGAGCAGATACCAGAGTCTCAAAGCTTGCTGTATTTTCTTCTGTGACTTAAAAGGTTGAAAATTTCCACTTCTTATTTTTATTAATTCATTCAGTGGCTATAAAATTACGCTGCCCTTCCTACCAACCAGGGAAGCAGACATGGCTTCAGCTCCAGTCCACAGATCAAATCTTAAATGGAAGAGAACAAGAACACCATGATACACTTTCAGTCTGTCACTGAGAAGGTTACATCTTGAAGAGAACCCAGAAAGGACAACCGAGGACTAGGAATGGCAGAGATTATTCCAAAATAATCTTAAAATTCGTGAGAGCCTTGTTTCGGGGACTACGAATGAAGTGGACAGATCGGATCCAAGAAAACTATACTGAAACCCATTTCCACAAAGTAATTTAGCACAAGCCACCTGTGACAGAAGAGGTCATACATAAGCAATTGGGCCAGATTCTAGCTGGTGGCTAAAAGGCAAATAATCCCAACAAAGAGCCTTTGACCAAATCTTTCTGTTCCGGGTTCCTCTGTGTTGCCCACTGATTAGCCGGTTTCACAATCATGAGGAAATGCAACCTAAAACATGACACGTTTTTTTTTTTTTTTTTTTTTTCTCCTTTTCCTACAGTAACAAGTAGTTGACAGTCATTTAAATATTCAACAGCACAAGTGTTTTGCCATTTAGGCTCACTGCGTTGCAACACTGTGGAAACGCTGGCTCCGTTCATCTCTTAGATTTCCCAGCAGAAATAACACAAGTCTGGTGTGAACTGAACATTTGTGATACGCAAACTTCTTCCTGCTGTTCACAAACAGAAACCTGAACACAGTCAGCATGCACTGCCTCCTCATTTTTCCAAGTGGCTGTTGTTTCTGTGCCTTTACAGAGATCAAAAGCTTTATGCCCACACACTTGCTCTCTCCTCATTTCCTAAATTCTGCCCATTACAGCTACTCCTAAGAATATCCATTACTTTAGACTTGCAGCCAAATGTTAGTCTGAGGTGTGAGCCAGAAGGTAGGAGAGCTGTTTCTTTAACTATTCCAAATGCCAAGAAAAAAAAAAAAAGATCTCTGAGACCTAGCAGAAGAAACAGTGCTACCATTTATACACAATTACAGGAAAGCACCATTTCTACTCTTAGAAACATTTATCACTTCAAGTCTCACCAGCAAGAATTGTTATTCCTACGTTAGGCTGACATCTGGCAAGAGAGGTTGGGATAAAAAGCAAATGGAGAAGAGACTAGCAAAAAGTTGCCAAGAAGATGTAGTATTTCTGACACAGGACCAAGCTTGCCATTAAATGTCAAGTGCCAGATAAACAACTGCACAGGACCAAATCTCTGTTTCAAGCACTAGGCTCTTAACAAAATATGGTAAAAATCCTCCCCAGAAACACGGCCTCTAAATAGCAGAACATTTCTGGTTTCAGAACAGAGTTGGCCTGACAGTGGACTTGCAGATAATCATGTGCTGCAAAGCACCCATGCATAACAGAGCCAGGAATATTGCTTTGACAAGTATGAGCTAAAACAATGCCATGCCACCTATGCCTAGCATAAGAAACAAAGTAAGACATGGCTTTAGATGCCAAATCCTGATTTAGGTGCTCAAATACAAAGCCTGCTCCCAGTCAGACCTAAATCAATATTTTGGCCTTAAACTGGGAGAAGGAAATCAGAAAATAAAATTCACATTTGACTGAGCCAACTGAAAGGCCAAAGCAAGTAGCATGTAGAAGTGAACATATAAAGGATTTCCTCTGTATGCTGAGATATTCTCCTCCTATTAAATCCAGGTGAAAATTCTGCTCTGTCCTACAGAGAGAGACAGATGGATTCCTTCTCTCTTTGTTCCTTCTTTGCCCTCATATTTTCTTCTAGGTGAAATGAATAAACAATCTAGGGACACATTCAACTTTGCAGCGTCTATCTTCCTATTCATACCCTAGACACTGAGGCCAGCCTGAGGCAATGCCTCTGAGCATGCAGCAAATGCCAAGAAAATTTAATACGAACTTTTTTGTTTTGTCTTTCTTAATTTGTTTTATTTTTTTTTTTTTAACAAGGTACACCATTGAAATTCAACATACATTTTAGGGAAATACTTTGATGCTGGGTGACCTTTGTGTGACATTTTCTTTGCATATGTGCACCAGAAGAGACCAATCCGCCGTGTAACAACTCCATAATATAGCACCATGGCTGTGGCAGGGAATGATGAAGACTGCTGTGATGAGTGCTAATTCTTATGATACTGGAAGGCTCCTTAAATCTACAAATCTATCTACCCACCTATGAAACAGCAGTGATAGTAGCTAAATGAAGTTGGTTGCCAAAACTGTCATAAATCAGAAATAGGTTGCTATTTGGATAAGTGCTGTAGGATGCCTGGATTTAAAAATAAATAAATAAAGGTAATTAGAAAAGTAAATCTTGAGAGCAAGCTCCTACAGGGATTTTTTTTGGTGGTGGTAGTGGTTGTTTTTGTTTATTTGTTTTTTGTTAGTACTTTTGTAAGTATAATTATCTGCTTCAGAGACATTAAAATCCACCAGTGGAAACTCTTTACCACATTGTGAACATCTGACCTCCAACACTGGGAAATAATGAAAAATTAATGGATCCAGATGTGCCAATTCTGCCACTAGACAGATGTTCATTTTACACACGATTTAGAAACCCCCAGTGCATTTGACTACTTGATGATAAAATGACTAAATAATAGGAAGAAATGGAATAGTGCTTAGAAAGTGAAGTTTGCACTTTTCCAATATATGAAAATGCATGGAGACAGGCACACAGAAGATTACACGGATAACACAGCACATACATGGCAGCAGCTTTAATTCAGGAATTTCTAATAGGACATCTGGGAACTTTTACTATTACAGATGACTCTAACAACTTCACCCATGTTGTATCTGAAGATTCCAACATCAAAGATGTAGCGAACAATTTGAAGGAACACAAAACACGCTCACAAACCATCCCAACATTAGCTATTTGACCAATCTAAATCTACCTTCTGTGCCACTAAGTTATATCTCTTTCATTTTCCTCTTGCTTCTGGAGCTCTTCTGTCTTCTTAGAGATTTTTTTTCTTCTATTATACTCGTCCAACATGGCACTTAGCCTTTAAAGTGATACAGATAAAACTGTCCCTGTCAGTCTGTGCTTGTCATGCCTCAAGAATGTTTTACAGCATCATAAAACCACAAAATGCCCCAGTATTTAAAAGAGATCTATCATTCTATCGCTGCATCTTATAGGCTGTGCGCACAGTTCGTTGCAATACAGTGGTAGATCCCTAAGCAGAAAAGCAATGGAAATAGCCAGCTGCTGCGTTGCATGTTCCTATGTGTTTCCACCTTCTTCATGACTGCTGACTGCTTCTTACAGGCTTTTTTACCTGGGATTCCTAATATCCTTCCTAATATCCTACATTCGCAGCCACCATCACCTCCCACCCTTGTTGGGGAAGCTTTTGGTCTGCAAATGAACATCTGCTTATGTTATACCAATTTGTTACATGAGTTTCTGGAAGTACTTTACTAAGGAGTTTATTTATGCTTAGTGCTTTGCTAATAACGGTAATGAACAAACTTTCAGGAGCAGAGATACAAGATGGAAGCCAATGGCGTTTGAAAATAATTTCCAGTGCTGAGTGCACAGAAGCTCGGCCTCTCAGTAACACTTCTGCCTTCATTCCTTTGATTTTGAAAACCACTGATAAAGCCAATTCTATTGACAAACACATTTGATTTAAAAACTGTATTAGATGTTCACGGGCCTCTCACAGTTAGACGTCCACCTATAGGACAGGGTTCCCATCTCAGTCAGATATTACAGATTCATCTCAGTTACTGAAATATAGACCTATTCCTGGCTGTATGTTGTTCATTATCCACCTTGCCTCTCACATTGACTAGTTAAAAGTACTTCAAAGAGAAAAGGTATAAGCAAATTCTGAAAAATGTCTCAGCTGCCAGTGTAACAGGATACACATAGCTGACCACAAATAGCTTGCAAGGGAAAAGTTTGTCCTCAGTTCAACAGAGCCAATGATTGTCTTCTAGTGTAAAAAAAAAAATAAGAAAAGAAAAAAAAAAAAAAACACACAACCCACAACCAGGAAGAGTAATAATAACATCATTGAAAGAAAGAAAATGAAGTCTGATTTTAGTGGTTTGAGAGTGATACTCCTAAGATTCACAGGTTTCATTTTCAGCTCTAAGTGCAAGTTA
Organism: Anas acuta; assembly: GCF_963932015.1. NCBI lineage: Eukaryota > Metazoa > Chordata > Aves > Anseriformes > Anatidae > Anas > Anas acuta. The sequence continues at coordinate 1,108,932 of NC_089005.1, read as the reverse complement.
CAAGGGGAAATGCCTTGTCTTTCTGTATATAATTTCCTCCTTTGTAAAATGGAGTATGTAATAAATATCTAAAAGCAGGGTATCTGTTCAGACAAGGTCATGTGCTTACATTCTCCCATTATCAGTGCTACTGCCTTCAGATTTCAGATGCCCCTTTGCATAAAAACCACAGCAGAAGGGAATTAATTCCCTGATGCCTGGAACCTTTTCAACTTTGATAGTAAGGCAGACTGAAAATAAAAGACTCAAACCCCTTCTCATTAGGCAGTGACTTCTATCTAAAACCGTCAGGCTGCCTACAACAGCATAAGTTGTTGGGCAGTAAAAAATTAAATAAAAGTAGTGCTTCTATACAGAACAGTGCCGATATGTAATGTTCACTGAGGGGGAATTAATCCCTATTAACAACAGCATTTTACAGACTAAGCCAATCACTATCTCTTGTTGATAGACCTGGGAGCAAGAATAAAGAAAGATCTTGTAGAAGCCGCAGCATTTTAAGAAGATACAGAGAAAAAAAAATGAAAGAAAGAAAGAAAAAAAAAAGCCTTGTATTTTGTGTTTTCTGGTCTTTCAATATCCTTTTTTCTTCATCACATATGAAACCTGCTGCTCCCCACGTCCAACTGGACACTCTCCTCAGAAGCATCACCTCCGCTTTGTCCACATTTCCTGCTGCACTTGCCACACTGCATACAAATTGCATTCTGTCTGATGCTTCCAGCTGACAAGAAGTAGTTGCTTCCAGAAGAAAAATAAACAGGAGGAAAAGCTCCCCTCCTCTCCTCTTCTGACTGAGATCAGAAGAGGCAACTGACTATCAAGCCTTGTTTGTCAGCATCTCCCCTTGCCCTCCTTTTTTTTCTTTTATACCTTAGGATTTAAATGTCCAGTTGTTGTGAATGGCCCATAAAAGATGCAGAAAAAATAACACCAGCTTCTTATCTTTAGAGGTAATCAGCTTGTTACCAGCAGACACCAGGCTCTGTTGTCACTACGTCCAAGCTGACGAGAAGCGAGGCTGGAAGGATCACTGTATGATTACGAGGGATTTATCCAAGGTCACACATCTAGCTTGTGACAGAGCTGGGAACAGGCTGACAAGAGACTATCTAGTGGCTTATTTTGTTGGCGTGGAATTGCAGACCCGACAAGATGGAAGCAGCAGCAGTTTGCCCACATTATGTTACCACAGGATAACAGAAGATACGTGTGGACAGCGGAGAGGTTTGCTGTCCTCACAGCCCTGGAAATGCTCACTCCCATGAAGGGTACAGTGCTGTGTTTCTCACTTAGCATTCATTAGGTCTTCAGTGGACATTAATTGCAAAGACTTATTTGCACAGTTTATGGGGAATAACACAATGATTTATCAATGCCCCAAAGAACAAAAAAAAAGCCCAATAACTCAGCTGAGATTGAAAGAGAAAAAGAGAGAAGGGGCAAATCCTTCGAGCATAAACAGATTGCACTATTTGTACATGAAAATGTTTTCTGCATCTATAAACTTCCCATGCCCAAGTGCTTTAATTAATCGCAGCAGTTGCTATGGTAACCTTCCTAACTCAATTATGGCTCTACAAAGAGGTGCAGTGTATTTATGAGAGAGAAGCAGGTAACTCTTGTGCTGAAACTGAAGTAGAGAGCAAGTATCACTAAAACAAAAGCCTTGTGCAGTCACTGTCAGAAGGTATGCAATGAATACAGCGGATTTAGGCTTAACCATACGTGACCCGAGAGGTCACCACCAAATAAAATTATCCTGTGATTCTACCCAATTTGTAGCCTCCTGAGGGATGATTCCACATGAGAGCATCATCACTAGATTTATGCCAGACTAATTGACTCAACAACGCTGATTTCATTGGCTCCACCCTGAGCTAAGCAGAATGGCAATGTGGCAGGTTTTGGTGAGAGACCTGCAGCTTTTCACAGAACGAGTGAACTCACAGGGCCTCGAGCTACCGCAGAACACAGCTTTCACAGGGGCTGAAGAGCATGACGGGCAGAGCTCACCTACGTGAACCTAATGAAAGCATTCTGCTCTGCTACAGATTCTCCCTCTGAAACTGTTAAAGTCACTTCATCTGTGCTCTTTGGATGTCATTCTGTAAAATCAGGAGAGTATCTCCTGATTTGTAAGCAATTTACAGACCCCAAAATGATTATCAGCTGCTCCCACGTAGGATGTGTAAGGTCTATTTTAAGGTTACAGTCAGATTAGTGATGTCAAAGATGGACAATTTATTGCCAGTACTCTCTCCTGTCAATTACTGCTAGAATTACTAATAAGTAGCAGAGACTGGGCACTAGAGATGACTTAGAAGTCTCACAAAGACCTAATTACGTTCCCGCATCAGAGCAGGTCTGCATCTAATAATCAGTATTCTGCCTCCAGTAGTGATGCAGATTTTTCAAAAGCAGATGCAATGTTCCCACATTTGTACCACAGCACTGAATGATCAACAGAAAAGGAAAGGAAGGAAAAATGAGGTGAGAAGGAAAATGCTTTTTTCTCCTAGGCTTATCACCCAAAAGCTTTGGACTGATAACCTTTACATCTGTTATGAAAAGTCATTTTGTCATGTGAACTGGGTTCCATTCTCTTCCCTACCTGCACTGCTCATATCTTCATTTCTCTGGCAGCTTTTTCAGGAACAGCCTCACATGACAGAAGAGACACTACTTTTCCAGCTCATGTGTCTGTCATCGATTGTCCTGGATGTGACTTTTAGTCTCTATGGAAAGAGTCCCCCCCGTCCCCCGTACTGTCACTTACGTTAAGTGCCCTTTTCTCCCCTTTTAGATGAAATGCCTTGTTAGATATTTCTAAAGGTGTCTTTAGTGAGACACAGTGATATTTCTTACCCTCTCTGCCCCCATCTTTCAAGGTCATAGACAGAGACTTCAGCTTGTTTCTTAAAGGTTAAGTGCAAGTTCCAGGAGAGCAACTTGAACTTTGGAGAGCTAAAGCAGAAAAAAAAAATCAAAACCTTCAGAGAATACAATATCATTATGTGAGAAGTAGTGAATGTGAATGATAAACCAGCAGTTGGAAAAGCTGGACAGAAAATAGCAGCTCCTTTTCAGAAGAACAACTTTATCTGTCTTTGCAAACCAACTGCTACTTTTTCATTCATTTTTTCAAGCCTGCCCTGCTCTGAAGAACGTTGCAGCCTGCCGAGCGGGAAGTTGCCAGAGGCTTTTTATTTCAGCAAAGCCCCCCACCAGCTGTGACTGCACTCCCTAAAGGATATACAATGTTAACTCTTCAGAGATGGATATTTTCCAGCCTGTCAGGCAAAGAGATGCCTAGTCAAAGGCAGAGCATTATGAGGTTGAGCAAATTTTGGCTTTCCTCTTCAACGGGCACTTTAAATCATAAATTCCTTCTCAGCTTTCTACATCCATTAATCTCTTAGGGCTAAAATTAACACAATTCAAAGAATCTTACCCTCTAGGAAATGTTTTTATTTTTTTGTTCATTCTCTGTTGGTTTTTTTTTTTTTTTTTTGTTTTTGTTTTTTCCTTTGCCCATCATTTTTAGCTCCAACCCTCCCAATGTACGGGTCTTACAATGCGGGTAACTGCATAAATGTACATGGTTTGCATACATATCTGATGCCAGACTGGAAGAAAATCTCCATCTCAATCTAGATAACTCTGATGCATTGATCGTGGGAGCACTGATCACTGACAGTATTCTGTCCATTTTGCAGCAATGTCTCATGTCAGAATCCTACAGCATTTCACAGTTGTAAAGCACACAATGTTAGAACTACCAAAGTACAAATGGGAGCTGGGCAGCCGCTCCTCATTCTAGAGCACCCGACCTGCAGAACTGTCTGTTGTTCCAGGACTGTGTGCAATCTGATCAAGTCCAGAATGCTTGGACACAAGCAGGGCACAAAACTTTGCAAGTTTTGAAATAGCAAAAATCACAAGCTTCTATTGCTAAATAATTAAAAAAGAGCAGGATTTATAGTCAGATATTATCCAACCAGCTCTAAGTAACATAGGATCATAACTGGGCTACAGGAAGGTTAGGCTGGCTTTATATACATCCAGAATTTTCTTCAATTTATCAAGGCTCTATCTGTAAAAGTATTTTTGCTGTTCAGCTTCTGTACTCATACAGCTCTAGTAATTGGACATGATTTTTACCTTGGCAGCACTTGTGGAAGCAGAATCTGATAGGGAATTAATCCATGTCTCACTAGCATAGTGGCAGTCTCTAAGGGCCTGGATTATCAGGGTTAGTTTAGCAGTTTGCTCCACTATAGCACATTATACATGACTGGACATCTCTAAGGGCCAGAAAGCACTGCTGAGAAATTCCAAAAGCATCTTGGCAGAAAATGCAGCAAGAGAAAAACATTCTGTTTTCTTCATCAAAACAATGGAGCTCACCTACTGTAGGTGTCAACTGTTCAGTTATTTTCACAACTTGAGGGGTGACTACAGGTTTACAATTTTTGTGTAAAACTACATAAGATTTTTCTTCTTTCTAACAACAAATTCATGACAGCATTAGGATCACCAATGAAAAGAACTGTAGACACTGGGACCTATCTATTTATATATATATACCTATATGTATGCATATATATATTAGAGAGATAAGATTAAAATACTTAAGAAAATTGTAAATCAGACACTTCCATTTCCAGTTCTCCTTATTCCAGAGCCAGGGAGATCAGTGGACCAGAAACAAAGAAAACTTATAACATCTAGGAAATGTTCTGTTATGCTACATGTTATTTGCCAAGAAACACTAGTCAGATATAAAAATAACAGGATAAAAAAGCAAAACCAAATGATTTAACGTACACACAATGACAAAAATCTACATTTACATGGATATTTAAGAACAGAAAGGAAAAACTGACCTTGCTTCAAGGCATAAATCGACCTCTAATGGATTAAGATTTTCCCTGTAAGCAGGTCTTAATTAAAAAGTGCACAAAATCACTTTGCAACATAATTGTTAGTGCTAGCCAATATTAGAGGGGTTATTAAATTAAAGTACTACTAGACTTGGTAGTGTAACATGGCCATTTCCATGCCACTAAAGAAATACTTCTTACACGTCAGGAGTGTAAGTGGATTACACTAACTGGTTGCTACCCTGTCTGAAAAGAAGAAAAAAATATCTGAGCAAAAAACATGTCACCATCCTTTACGTGTCTCCCCGCATGGATACCACTATTGTCAGAACTAGCTAGAACTATGCAGTCCATAGAATTTTACAAATAATAAGGAAACAAGGGATGCAAGAAACTCGCAATGGTACTGGCTCTAATGACTGGTTAGGAATCAAATCTCGATATTCACATGGTTTAAGAGCAATCTTTGCCAACCTGTGACTATGGATTTAACCACAGACATACAAGCAGTGCACTAAGTAGCACTAATGCAATCATTTCTGCTATTCAAAATTTATCTTTCAAATTTCCTCTATCCCTATTCTTCTGGCTCTTCTCCCAAGGAGAGATGAGATTTGAAAAACAGCAGGCTGGCCTTAAACACCACTATAACACATCACTTCCATCAAGTCCTTTACAAACAGCTAATTAAACCTATTGTCTCCCCCAGTACAGCACAGAAAGCACCATTCCTAGCACTGGAGATCTGATTCTCCTCCTCATGGCATCCTGTACAGTCTAATGGGTCAGACTGTCTAAACCAGCACTGCTACACTGAAGCAAAGGGACATTTGCTAATTCACACCAGTGGAGGTCGTGGCTATATTGGGTCACAGGTATTTTTTGGAATTATGTACACCATGATTAGGAGTACTACCATAGGAAGTATTGAACGCCTTGCACATTTTACCAGGAAGCTTGGAGAAGCAAATATAGAGATACTGAGAATGCAGCTAATGCCTCTAAAAAGATGGCATAGAGGAAGTTGAGACTTCGCAGCCTACATAATATTATTCCTCTTCCATCTGGCTGTGGAAATGAAACGATATTTGATGTAAATGCAGAACCTTACCTACATCAACACCGCCATATAGTATCAATATTTTAATATAAACCTCTATGTGAGCCTAATATTTGATCTCACATTACCTAGCTGAGAATTTTATGCACAACATCTTCTGCACATTTAAACAATATCTGTAAAGGGATTTTAAGCACTAAGTCAGTAAATGCCTATGCAGAAACTATCTCAAGCTAAGGTAAAACAAAAGCATGTGTTGCTAAGATCCTGTAACAAATACTGAATAACCAGGAGAGTGTTTGCCCTGTATGAGCTGACCTTATTACATACGAGCAGTTCATCTATAATGCATTTAACTCAAGTTCTTCTTGTTCTAATGAATTAACTGCACTCTAGTGGACTGCTGCTGAGAACTTGTTTGGCAAAATAGCTCCAATAAAAATCACATCAATAATAACACCTCCAAACCATTTAACAGTCAGGAAATGCTTAAACAATGATTTTCTTTCTTTTCTCTTGTCAGGAAGTCTTCAGAGGATATAAGCATACCATGATAATCTTTTATAGATTGAGTGCAAGCAATGCTTTAAAAAAAAATAATCAATCAATAAATAAAAAAAATAGGCCCACAATAGGCTGCAATTTCTTCTTCAGGCTTTGAATACGATGTCCTTACACCAGTGAATTATTCCACTGGAGGAAATTCTCTCTTAATGGCTGTTGACAACAGATGACATTTGCATTACAATTTTGTTTAAAATTTTACTCAGATTTCCTAAAGGTAATGCTCAGTATTTAGACAATACAATCTACAAGGATGGCACTGTCTAATTGTTTTCATGAGATCACCCAGTGAGATTCTAATGCATTATTTATGTTACTGTATAGGCAAACCATTGTGCTACGCACTCCATGAATATGCAACTGTGACCGTCCCTGTCCTAGATAAACTGTGAAGATAAACTCAACTGGAAAAAGCATTGAAAGCATATGCCTAATGTTCAAAGCATATTTTAAATCTCATTGAAGTTAGTCTTCCTTTTGTTAAACATACTGATCATCCCCCACACAGGCTACGTGGTATCTGAGAACTACAGGCTCCTATGTATTTTGCCAGCTGCTAGCTATTGTCATGTAGCTGTATTTTGTCTGGGATACAACAGCTTTTCTAGGATATATACCTGCACCATAACAACTAGGCAAGGGGGGGATGTTGGCCCAACAGATCAAATATTGCTAAAGTAATTCGTTTAATTATTAATGGCTAACTTGTTAATCTGAAGTTGCCTCCTTTAGAAGGGATGGCATCTCAACAGACCTGTTGCTACACCTGGAGAACACATTAACACTTAATTTCTCTTGCATATACTGTGCAAGATTATTTGTACTGCTACCAATGGTTTTCCCCCTTACTTATGAGCTGATTTTCCCTGCACAGTGGAAGATTTTTAGAATGTCCCAGTTTCATCTTTCACAAGTAATCAGTTAGCATGGATTTTTTTCCATGAGAGCAGTTTCTCATTTTTGCATACAGTGTTTTCATGTAGCACCATAACCACAAGCCATGACAGGCAAGAGTAAAACCTAAGCCATGGGGGGAAGGGAAGGGTGGAGAGGAATCGATCTGTGGTCAAGCCACAGCGCAATAAATAATGAATCAAAAGACATGGACGAGACTATCTTGAATCACTGAACGTGTTAGAATGTTTTCTTTAGTGCTTAAATCTTTAACCACCTTTAAAAAAAATGCTTCATGATTTAGTCTAATTCTATCATTTTCATAATGTTAACATTTTTTGTTTTAAGAGCAAGTCACTAGAACAGCACTGAAAAATGTACTTTTTGTTGCTAGTATAAATGACCTGAGTTCATCCAAATGCTTTTCATGCTTTAACATTCAAGAGTTCACTTCTGCACAGTGATAAATTTTACTTGTTACCCAGTAAGCCTCTTCTAGACTGCAAATAAAGATTGCACTATTAAGAAATAAGAAAACGTAATCGTACACTGCTTTCATAGTAAACACTGGTGTCTTGCAGTGAGGTACCCACAGCACTGCAATTACAGCTAGACAAAACCAGCATCCTCTGTGTCATATGCTATGCGGTACATACACAGCCTCGTACTTCAGAAACTGTTCTGACAGAGTGAATGCTAAGCAATGACAAAGAGGGTCACACCTCTTTGCACACCCCTTGCACGAGCAAGGAAGCATGCAGAATCATCAGCTCCTAGAACCCAGACTTCTAGAAGCACGCTGCACCTCACTGCGCTGTCCTTAACAGCATCCCCACCCAGTGCATACGCCTGCACTGTTTTTACCAGTTCTAGTTCTTTATAATTGCAAAGTAATATTATGCTTAATAGTGTCAGTCTCTGGTTGCAGTTTTAAGACAAACTTTTCTTTCTTGCCGTTGGCAATGTGTGTTCTAATCGGATGCTATACAAAGAAAAAGCATTTCAGAAGTGCTATGAAATTATAAAAACAACCCAGTAACTCCGCATTTAGGCAGGCAGAGACCCAGAAGCTTCATTGATTTGCATTTTTTATTGTGAGATGGATAAAAAAAATAAAATAAAATTGCACAAGCCCATCAATTCTGGTAGTGCCATGAAGCCTGCAGGGTTGGGTTGAGACCTCCTCCCACTGTCCATCTGCCGCCTCATTTGCTCCTTGTGCACTGGAGAAACTGGGAGGGTTTGTGGGTGGGCTCACTGGGGAGTAGCTGCTTTGGGCACCAGTCAGCAAAACCACGGTCTGGCAAGGATCCTACCATGCCAGGCTCCACCTGCCACCACGGGCTATTTGGTTAACCAACCTACTGCCTGGATAAGCAATGAAAGCAGTAGCCAGCTGTTGAGGATTCCTCACCCAAATCTGGGGACTACATGGATTCTTGCCATCACCCATACAGTACCTGCACAAAGGAACGTTTTATTTCAAGTACTAGCTCAAGAGAAACCCAAGGACCCCAATGCTCACAGATCCTTACCACATGACTCACTAACTCTGGTTCAGTTCCATCCCCAGTGATACAGTGAAAAAGCAAATAATAAGGCAAGGATCATCATTAGGAACTAAATGCAATGCATAAGTTGGCAAGGACAGGAATGAAAGAGCAATTGGTGAATAAACCTGGCAAGAACAGACGTGCATTTCATAGTTATTCCTCATCACTCTCACACATACCTACCCCAAAGCTGGGTGATTACAGAAACAGATGTAGAGTTCTAGAAAGCCGATGAATCAATACTCAGTTAAATTACACAATGCATAAAAATCAATGGAACCACAAGATGTAACACTAGGATATAAAAATTCTGCAAACAATAAATAAAGCAAACCCTTATTTAGGGACTGGCTTGCTATCTATAGCAAACTGTCTAAAGTAGTGCTGGGGCACATTCATGCAAATCTATAAGAAAGTCAGTATCAACAGCAAAAATGTCTCCAGATATGGAAAAAATTAGCGACTATGTAAAGACCCCCTAAAAAAAGAAAAAGGCAAATAAATCTAACATTTATCACTCTTTTATTTATTGTTTTGGAAGCCTGACTGATGAAGTTTGTATTTGACATAGCAATTCGGTTTTAGTCCTTCTCCCCTCCCCTTCAGAGACAAGTACAAAATTAAGAGTAGTTAATGCAATTACTTGCCCTAAAGTACGTAATGGCAGCATAAGTCAAAAGACAGGAAAGAATAGTTCTTACTTTCCTGGTGCCCAATCCTGAAGTGCATCTATCTCCTAAGCAGGTAGTGAGGCATTAGAGGAATACATAGAACAGCTCCATGGCTGCAGTCATTTTTTTTTTTACCCCAAGGATAATCTGTTCTATGCCCAGGTACTTTTTTTAGGGAAGCTAACGATATTCAGAATCTAAATCCTAAAAAGTAATAAAAATTCACTGATGCAAAGAATGTCACCTGGATCGTGAGGCACATTCATTATGTGGAAACACGGTGAGTGCTGGTGTACGCACTGACTGCACAGACTACGACACGGAGATTGTTACCTGAATTACTAAGATGCCAAAAAACCTCCCCAGGCACTTGCATAAAGCATCCCCAGACTGACTACCTGGCTGCTGTCACAGCGCTGCAGTAAATATACACAGGACCTCCACTGCTCAACCCACGAAGGACAGCAAAACAGAGGTTCAAGCTTCCTGAACACTTCTTCCCAGTTAAGCTGAGACTTCAGACTGAGACAATGTTGGGCCTTTTTCCTACATCCATGCAAAATATGCTCATTTTGCAGCATGTCCAGAGACCTCCAGGCTGCCAACTGTGTTGCCACAAGAAGAAAGGCATGGTCGTTTCAGATAATTCAATGTCAGCCTTCCGATCAGTGTTGCTTAGTGTGACAAACTCTCTTCTAGCATGTGGCAGCATCTCTGCAGCCCCATCCTGCAGTGAGAAGGTAGCAGAGGAGGATTCCAATTTCTATTTGCTCTCATGACCTAGGCCAACACACGTTTTGTACAATGCAGTGCTAAAGATTAAGAACACTGAATGGCCCCAAACCCTTACACATGGCTTCTGGCCATCTTTCTGCTCCTTCTATAGCGGCTCTCATTGTATATATTACACATGCACACACACTTATGTTTGCACACACAGCCTTCATGAACGCAGTGGAAATTTTGGATCCTTTTCTCATTATCATTTCATAACTTGTAGGATTTAAGGCTTGTTTGTGTTATAGCTGCTGATGTTAAAGTAACACTTACCCTGAAGCTTTCATAAAATTTTCAGAACTGCTATTATTTTTAACCTACTGCCAGAGGCAGATCCTCTAAGAGAATGCAGCTATAAGGTCATCCATTTCCTCCCAGTAAGCAAACTCAGTTTCCTTATCAGGGTAATAAATACCACTGCCAATAACATAAGTGCGGAACAGTTCCCACTTCTGTTGCCACTGTGGTAGAACCTTGTTTCAATGATTTAGTCAAAACCGCCCTTGCCTCTGCTGATCTCAATTTTTAAGGAAGAAGTTATTACAGGAAAATTAACAACTTCCCTCCCATTCAAAGAGTAGGATTATTTATTTATTACACATATTCTAGGTTCACTGCTCTTCTTGTCATGAACAACACCCAAATCCTCAGCATTCTTCATTTGATTCAAATTGGTCTACAGAAAGAGTAGGTTCTTTTGAAAGCTGTATCATAAAGATTGTTTTAAACATACAAAAGACGTTATCTGTTGGGGGAAAAATATGTATCTAAATGGGGGTGGAGAGGGTAGGGGGGCTGTGGGAGTGGATCTCAAACATAGGAAATGACAGTATTTTCCACCCTAACCTCTTCAGCTATAGTTGCTAAGTAACCATGACACACCACTGTGTATTCTCTGCAGCGTCTGGTCTACAGCCTGACAGTTTGATTAATTCTTCTGAGTACCAAACCTGCATGGTGAATATTTTAAATACTTAAGCATTTATTTAAAAAAAAAAAAAAAAAAAGGAAAGAAAAAAAGAAAAACTGCCTATGATTTATAAATTAAGTTTTATTACTAAGTTGCCAGATTTAGATAGGAAACTAAAATCCTCTTCCAACAGAGAAAGGTGAAATATATAGCAGTTTCTTTCTCTAATTCACATACCAGTAAGTGTATTTCTCCATCCTTAATAGCATACATATTTAATTCTGAACCCTGTGAATCAATGTTTGCAAAGAAAAAGATAAAAAATATCTACATTGTCATTTCATTTCCTTTTAAGTGTCTACATTTCTACATGAGGAAGTTCAAAGAATCAACAAATATTACTTCCAAGTAGCAGGAAGATGTCAGATGCATCGGTGTACACACACAGCACAACTCCCTGTACCCTACCCCTTTACACCAATTATAGCTTCAAGATTCCTGTACTTTATATTGCAGCTGATTAATACAGATTTTAAAGATCATTTTATAACTAAATGTATCAAGTATTTATGAACTTATGCCTGCCTTCACCATTCCCCTTCATTTTTTGCAGACCATTTTGGGAAGTGCAGAGGAAAATAGCTTAGAGAATTGTTTTTAATTACAAGCATAACACCATGCAAACAGTCATTACAAATGAAGCACCTGAATGCTAGCCAGTGCTGGGGTATCACAGAAAAGGCAAAGTCACTTAGAGAGCAGATAAGGAAAAAGAAACCTCTGCCCATCTAAAAGTGCACTGGGGATTTGTAAAAGCAGAAAACAATTCTTTTCATACTGGAGTCTGAGTAGGACATTGGGACCAAAGCAGGTATCTTTGCTTGATCTTCGACAAAGGACACTCCTGGGTTGTACTGTTTCGATGACTAGCGACATGCACACAACCATCACAGGTTACAAGGCTTTTGCTCTTCTGCTTTGTTGTCAGGGCTTCTATCCAACTTAGACAGAACAATAATAAAACATTCTCCTATCTGTTACTTCACTATTTATTGAAATTAGAATGGAAGGAAAAGATCCACTGAACAAACCTTTTACTAAATAGTGTAGCCAAAGTAAAGAACTGTCTGAGAAATCCCACCTTGTGTTTCCCAAATAAAACACTGTGCTTCTTCTGAGCTACCAATCTTTAGTATGGTAGAAAAAATGAATTCCCTTTATGTTTCGATTGTAACACAGTTGTGTCATGCTTGCTAAATACAAATTGTCTTGACTGACTAATTAGGTATTGCAGATTACCAGTCTGAGCCATCAATCTCTCTAGTTTTATAAAATATTCCCTGTTTCAACTCTAGGAAGCTTTGTGGAAACTAGGGTGTATTCTCCAGCAGTATGAAATATTTTCCTAATGTAGGACTTTGAATATAGCATAGCATTTGCTAAAAACAAGCAGAAGTCTTTACGCATTCATATTAGGAAAGTTCTCTAGCATGAAGACAATATTGCTGTTATAATGCTTCCTGGAAATGCAAGCATTGTCCTTTCTCTTGCTCCAGTAATTATCCTACTCTGTTGCCTCAGACATCTATAAATGTTGACAAAACTAAAAACACTGAATTAAAATGTGATCAAAATGTTATTCTTGGTCTATTTGTATTGTATTTTGTATCTCTATCAGAGCAATTTAACAATATCTGCTGAAAGGAGAAGAGCCTAATGCGTATGTAATTATAGCCAGAAATCTGTCCTTTGATATTAGAGAAGGCCCAGAAGCAGAAATACTATCTCTATCAGAGACTGCTCATTAACAGAACAATATAAATAGAGAGCTAATACTTTATATCTCAACTACAAACTAATAAATCTAGTATCAAGTAGCATTTCATGCCTATACCAGATCTCTACCCTGAAAGAAATCTCCACCAAATAAGCAGAGCCCTCCTGCAGCTAGAGTTTTACAGAGCCTGCAGATTTCCCCCTGAAGTGCATGCACGTGGTTACACATTCCTCTCCCGGGACTGCACTCAATCAGCTGCAGGCACTTTGCTGCTCAGAGCTTGCAGCTCTTGTGTGTGGTCATGCCTTTTCCTTTAGGAGCTTTCACTGGGAAAGAAAAGAAAATGAAATTAAATCCTTAGGAAGACCTTGAAATTAAAACTTCAGGAAGACCACTACAGGCCTGAACATGGTACTACAACAGTGCAGTGGAAACCTGTCATCTAGCACAATGAAAAGTTTTTTTAATAGATCTTAAAACCAGCTACGTTTATTTTTGCCTGCTTTCAAGGTTTCCTATACATTATAATTTTTTATAATTGCATGTATAAAAGATTCTCATTCTCTTGTATGTGTACAGAGTGCATGTGTATGCAAGACAGAATATTTTGTTTAAATTGGGATTGCAATTTAAGGGTTCAGATTTAGCAGTCCTCAGCTTCTTGTATTGGGTTAAAGACACCTTGCTCAATGAGCATAGTTACAAGCTTCTGTAAAGGGTGTGATTTAGGATATTTCTGAAATGTTTGAGCTTTGTTATCATTTCCAAAAAAAACTCTCTAGTGTAATACAACTTCAGTCCAGTTAGTATTAAGTATTTAACTTTTGTCTTTCAACTTCTTGAGCAGAATACTCTGTGCTTTTATGGTCTTACGTGTTTTTGATCAAAGCATAGCTTTATGTTTGCCTCTGTAACTGCATACTAAATTATTAACAACTTATTGGCTTCGGTGTGGTTATAACACAACAGAGTCAATGGCATTTATGAGAAGTGACATGTTTAAAAGCATGTAGTTTTAAGTTGTTCTTTCCTCTTTAATGGGATCGTGATGAAGGAACCTGTCGTATTGGGAAAAGAATTACTTTAGCAAGACATGATCAAAAGCTGTGGAGGAACACAAAGCCAGAGCCTAGAAGTCTCCAAGGAAGAATACAAATTAATAGTTTTATAGGCAGATTGATCACTCGATTATTGTTAACAGCCCACTCCAAAGGAAGGGTGATATTACAGATATAGTATGATCAATTATTCCTGTAAAACATTCTAAGAACAGCTGAGGTGGTGTTATCTAGCTTCCCTTATTTTTCTCTCCAGCACCTATGGACTCCTTGCTAGCACTAGTTCTGCAGCTGATCCAGTATGGGCAGTTATCTTCATCTCTGTAATCTCTCATTTTCCTCTGTCAACTTCAGACCAAACATCACAGCTACCTGAAAATCTGCTCTCTAGGCTGAAAATCGACCGCGCTGCAATTCTCTTGGGTTCTTAAGTTAATGAGTATGCCTCTATCCATATTGCTATGTTCTGTTCAGAATAAAAGAAGAAAAGTTGAAAAAAATGTACTTCCATTACAGGTTGTGAACTGTTTACAAATGATAATAGCTAGATAATAGCTAATGTTATCAGCACAATCGTAGGAAATGGACGGAGATCCCTACTTAGGAAGTTCTATCAGGGCTATACATGTACACCTAATGAAACAGAACCATGCCATTTTACTATCCCATTACATTTCCAAAACATCCCAGTCATGTTTCATGTAGTAAGTCATTAGTGAATCATAGCTGCAACCAAGACTCTTCTGTGCTAAATGGAGCTCCCCCCACGCATAAGTCACCTACTGCACGAGCTTCTTAGTTATCTACCTTTTAATTATGCTTTCTAATATATGCATTCAAATCCTCACCAGTCTGATTAATCAAGTAGATCACTAGCAAAAAGAAGTTTCATTGTAAAAAAAAAGTTTCAAATGCACGAGGAGAGAATTATCAAGTTGTAGTTTATTCCAAGGAATTGACAAGATCAGCGATAAATGCTATTCACACTGGAGCCTCGTGGTAACACGCTCCTCTGATTAATGAGGTGACAGTTTTATGCTGTGAAATAGCAAAAGGACTTGACAAGACTCACAGTTTTGCTCATTGACTCTAACAGCTGGAATGATGTTTCCTAACATTCTCTCAAGGTTTGTCAGTAATGTATTGTTCTTGTCACTATCTCCTCTGAACGGATTTTCACATCAGAGCACGTAGCAGCAAGGTGAACTCCGGCAAAGCAGCATGAAGCAGAATTGGAGGTATGACCAGGCAATACAGAGCACCTTCTCCCAGCTCCATCACAGTTGAACTATTGCAGGTTAAGGTCATAATGGCCACGTCTTTACCTTCTTGATTTCAAACAGGGTGTGTAAACAGTTGTAAAGGCGGGAAATAAACATTTACTGTATATAAGAGATTGTGTCAGTCTGTTCCCAGTGTGATTTCTAAAAGCAGAAATTAAAAAGTAATATATATATATATAAATAAGAGCAACTGCTTGTTAGTAGCCAGCCTTCCACAAACAATATTTCAAAAATAGTGGATTCAGTAGCCTGAACCCTGTCAAATGCTGGGCAAGAGTGCAAAATGATACCAAAAATAAAAATAAGTATGTTAGCATTTCCTATTTCCATTGTAAGGATTAATCAGAATTTTAAGAAGCACAAGGAAATGGTGAAGAGATTCAACTGGTTTTGAGTGCAGATAAGCATCTGAAACATCACATTTCCTTTATAGACATGGCAATCACAACTCTGGCTGAAGCCAAATTTAACCCCAAAGTTGCATGTTTGAATTTTGGCTCTGAAGATAGTTCCATTGAAAATAAACAATTATAAATGTAGATTTCAAACCCTGTGGAACTGATCCACAGAGAGGAATTCCTGGACTTGGCAGTGTTTTGCAGTAATTATTTATATCCAGGCACAGTTTTCTTTTCAATGGGGAAGCAATCTGGCAGCCATTACAGCAAACTCAGAACAGACCATGTCCTTTCATAAAGGCTACAAATCTCTCTTTACAAGGACTTAAACATTAATGAAGTCAGCTGCATATTATTCTCATGGCACCAGGAAAATAAAAAAAAGTCCAGATATAGGTTGTACCCAACCTTCTAAGGGGCATTTTGGCAGGTAAAGTAAAACCTGAGGGTTCCTCCCAAATGATCTCAACGTACTTCAGAATATACATGCAAACCAGCATGCTGAGAATGACTCTAATCTGGAGGGAACAAAGGAGAGGAGAACAAAGGAGAGATGCTAATTAAAAGAAACAAGTTTTTAATGATTCAGTCCAAATTAGAGAAGCAGAAGGTTTCAGTCTAGTCACTGGGCTAATGGGTAAAATCAGCACTAGAATGCAATATTTTATATTCTAAATTAGCTTTTTTTCTTCCAAGCCCATAAAGAAATTACTAAGAATTCAGCAAAGAGCTTTGTGTGATTGGTCTCATTTGCCAAATAGAGGCAACCTTTAGAAGGTATAGAGAAGAAGAAAACGCTCTAGGCAAAACTCTCCATTCCAGTTATGATGGTTTTCATCCAGGTAACCATGGTGGTCCCCTCTGAATAAATCTGAGCTAGCGCGAAAAGAACCTGGTTCAATTTCTTAAGAGAATATTCCATTGAATCAGGGCCCAAACAAAGTCAAACTGCAATGCAAGGTATATAACATTTACAAGCTTCAGTTCCTGTTCCATTTCTGAAGAGCACCAAAGTATTCCCCCTCCCCTCCCAGAAAACCAAGTAAATCACAGAATTCATCACCAGTTACTGTAGGGCCATTAATGAACGGAGTTTCATTAATGGAGTACAATGGCTTCATCAATACCTATTAGGTATAATAACTTTGAAGTCCATCAAAGACATGAGGAAGCTCATTGTACATTTTACATAGAACTGAGGCTAGAATACAAGACAGCATTTAGCTTTGATCTGGTCTGATTCAGTATGGCAATTCCTTATCTTCCAGATGAAACAAATACGGTAAGAACTAATAATGAAAAGAAAATAGTTGTTAAAGCAAACCCTATCTGTTGTAAGACCACACTCTCTTTAGCCGGGCCAGTAAAGCAACATGCAAGTGACAAGAGTCCTTGAACAACTTCTGTATGAGAAAACATTAACAAAATAATTGGTTATTTCAGAGAGAAGATGGAAAAAAACATCACAATGGAGATGGGGAAAGTGGTATGTCACATGGTAAAATACAGCTCGTTCACCATCTCATTTTTATTCTGAAACTGCACATAGGAAGGAACACAGTTTTGAAAAGATAAATGTTTCTGCATAGTCTGTGCAATTCAGGACAAGACATCTTACAGTTCATGCCAGGATTGTTCAAGAAAAGAGCTACATATTTGTACACGTAATGAAATATTACATTAGATTCAGAATCATCTGGTAAAGCCTTCAGGCTGCAAGGCAAAAAAGCATCTACAGACTGACAGATTAGGACACTAATCCCACAGGTGCTGATTATTCCTTAACAGCCTACTATAAAATAGTCTTTTCGCTTTCTGTGAAATACGTGTTGCTATCAAGATGAGACTGCATTGCATTTTGTTGGAGATTCTTCTAACCCCTCACACCTTGTTCATTAAGCAGAGTGGTCAGCAAGTCTTTCTGGCCAGTTTGGCTACTTGTGCCACATACATCCTCATGCCATGGACTATGCTACTGGAGAAAGAGAGAGACAAAGCAGCCAAATAATTTGGAAACCCTGCCTTTCACTCTGTGACAAACAGATGTTTGTCCAGGATTGGTGACTCCTAACACCTTTTTAAGATAGATTTATTGAAGCTGTCATTCCCTGGCAGATTATCATCTGATCTAATTAACAGAATCAAAGGAACGTTTATTAAACCTCATGACAGCAACAGTTTAAAGCTTTCTCCACCAATCCAGCAATATCAATTGACTGACAGATGATCAGAGTTTCTGGAACATAATCTGATAACAAGTTGTCCACTACTCATAAATAACAGTGCTACGCTTCAAGAGGTGATCTATCCCCTCACAAAATTGGCCCTGTTTGTGCTACTGATCCAAATATAACTTTAAGCACATACTTTTCTCCAAAGCAGATGAAACTTGGCTAGTGAACTTTGCTTTCTTACCCGTAATCCACCCAGTAATTGATAAACACAGATAAAAATTATGCAAACATAAATGACACAGTAGTTAGGAGACTTAAATTCAGTTCCCAGCATTGTACTTCTCATCTTTTGTGCTTCCAGTCGTGCACTTTTACAGAGTTAACGATAACAGTAATGACCACAGAATGGAAAGATTAAGTTTCAGATGAGATTTAAAAGAGGGTACAGCTCATTGATACATCTTGTGATTTAAAGCAAGCATAAAACATTACAAAATCTGAACAGTCAGTGCCTTATCTCTGTCATGGTCTTTTTATTCCACTTTGATATTTTACTGTTAATGTAATATACAAGCCCTTGAAGGCCCATCGGGCTTATTTTAACACATGCTCATTTAGTCACACACGCCGGTTATCCTGGAAGAGGATGCTTACTTGTGTCTGATAGTTTTGGTGACTGTGTTAATCGAAGATGTGATTTAGTTTGGTGCTGTCAAGAAACGATCGCTAGGAGAGGTTCTCACATCTTGTTTGTGAACTTCAGTGCCTTTTGTGCACTGATTTCCTACTTTTTAATCTACATTAAGTTCATATGAAATGTGCACAAAGAACAATAAAGAACAAAGAACAATAAAAATATTTTCCTATTATTCCTCGCATTGAATAAGTACACTGCTTAGCTGAACAGTTTTTAAGTAATCAATCTAATGCTTACATGTGTTTTAACTGAATCCCCACCCCACTCCTCATTTTATCCTTGAAAACACGGAGTACATTATATTAAATCTTAACCACAGATGCTGCAAATCATCTTAGCTCCAGTGTGTTTCTGTGCATTTCCTCAGGGTAATGAAGGTAGCTTAGAAGAGTAGTAGTAATTCATTTACAACAGCTGCAGGTAAAAAACACAAGGTGCTTTTAAACAAGAAGAGCTGAAGATACATACCAGTAGCAAACTGTGTAGTGCTGAATATGTTGCAGCCCTTGACTACTTTAATGTTAAATGAATTAATCAAAAAATAATTAAACATCCCAGACATACTTGTTTTCAATGTACGGTACATGCTTATTCTTCCTCCATATGAATTTTTACTGATGAGGCGCTTTCTGCTATGACACAGAAATAAACCATGTCTCTTGGTGATTCAACGCGGATCCAGCAATTAATTCCACTTCTTAGATTTTGTTTTAGAACTTTAGTTTTATGAAGAAATCTTAATTTAAATCTCTGTGATAACCGATAATGATTTTCTTCTATTCCCACTAGGTTAGGAGGTTGAATGGATTTAAGGAGAAAAACCAGAGTAGTTAATCTAAATAGCTTCGGTGCTTACTTTTTTTTTTTTTTTTTTAAATGAAGGTTGCATGTATGTTGTGGGGAATGATTGCCTTGTGTATATACCCTTTCACCTTTCCATAAATCAGCTTTCTGACTATTCCTGATTGCTATAGAGTTGCTCACAGCTTCTATTCTGTGTGGAGCACACTTCTGTTTTTGTTGCTTGTTTTGTTTGTTTTTCATTACTCTAACAGTTCCTAGGCACTCATTTTACTTATTTTTTTCTCCTGTATTAAAGGAAAGCTAAAAAGGGAACTACCACATAGTTCCAAATTTAACATTTAAAAAGTAAAAAAAATAAAAATATTTTTCCCTGTTGGAACTAAATAAGAGGCAGAGAAAAAGACAAAGTATTGCTCTAATTCAAGGAAGTGCACAGTTGTGCCCATATTAGCATCATCAAAAAAGCTAAAGTATGAGTAAAAATGACTTCTCTTGAACTAAATTTATGTAAGCAAAGCCAAAAAATGAAGATTCATACACAGTATGCTGATTAATATGCTACTCCAGTATGTTCTACAAGTACTTAGAGATGGGAAGTTTGAAATCCAATGTATTTGTAACTGGTGGGGTCCTACTAACAGCCAGGAAGCCTCCTGCTGGTGCTAGCAGGACAGACTAAAACCTCTCAAAAGCCTGACTGCACGAGAACCATCTGAGCCCGACCATTTGTTTCATCTTGTCAGGTCTATATTAAAGCAGTGCTGTTACATCACGTGCTCAGGAAAACACAGGCTTCACCACAGGATCTGTTTCAAAACCTACATTCCTGTGGCCTAACCTGGCTCTGCAGTGGTGGTCCCTGGCTTGCAGTTACAGCTGCAATGCTGTCAATGGAGATGACTGATACAGTGCCAGCCCACCTTACTAAATCAAAGCACCTTTGAGAGCCTGATTAGAATCTCACAGGTCTATCAGTGCCTAACCATAGATAACACTGACAGCAGAGGTGCTGTCACCTGATAGACTGCTTTGTTGTTTCTAATTCAGTAATAACCTCAGCAGAGCTAAAGATGGACAGACTGGATCAAAAACTTGGAAGGAAAGACCTCCAAGGGGAAAGACAACATTACACTGCAGCAATTGATGATTCCAATTCAGGTGCTGACATTTTTCCTTCCAGGCCAGTAGTTTATCAATGCCAACCTCCGGCACCGTGCAGTGTTTATACACAGAAGAGGATTCTTCCAGATAAGCTCAAACTTCAGCAGCTTGGTACCTCAGCAACTTTCAGCACGTAACTGGACACCTGTGAAACTTAACTTACCTCTTCATCCTGTCCTTATTGCAACCAAGCTGCCTGATGAAAAGTCTGCTGTAGGGACCAGTAATTTATGCTCCCCACCCCCAGCAGAAAAGGAATATTCATGTTTACCATCAGAGTAGTCACAAAGGCTACATGAGCCAGAAAAACAGCAGAGAACATGAATTTAAGCTAGCAAATCACAAAATACTCAATGCACACAAACCTCCTGATTATCAAGACAAGTGCTGGAGTAGCTAATGTACAAGCAGGCTCAATTAACCCTAATTAGTTCAGAGTCATGCTACAAAAGACTTAATTAGCAGTTACTGGGTACAGCTAAGAAAAGAGGCATAAATAATGTTCAGTTGCAAGCTACTTTTAAGAATCTCATGACTAAATGACACTAAAAGAGCAGAAAAGCAAAGTAACAGTTCCTTGTGGGGGCCAAAGAGGATGCAATGCAGGCCTTCAGTCAGTGCAGTAAATACTTTTCTGACCACTAAGCACAGAGCATCAAGATCTGTAAAGTTGTATTTAGAAACTTTTTTTTTTTTTTAATGTTACAATGATTTGTTACCCAATTTGTATCTTCTTTCATGCTAAACTTCATACTAGGAAAAATTCAAGTATTTCATTGGTTACTGTAACTTTTTACCAAAAATCTCTATCTGGATGCCTGATTGCACCAACAGGGCCTCAAAGGTCACCGACTTTTAAATGGCAGCCACTCAGCACAGAGGCATGCCTGGGCTTTACAAGATGAATTAAAATTGATCCTCTGCAAAGGAGAGCTTCCAATCTAACATCCTGGTAGTCTATCAAAATAAGCCATTGCTCAGCATGTTTTTATACGAAAACACACACAGATGGACTTGAATCAGGTTCTCCAACAACTACAAATAGTATTGCTTTATTTTTGCTCTGCAGTAGAGGATAGAATTTTTATTTTTTTTAATTGCACCAGAAAAACAAAGTTAACATTTACAAGTTGTCCAGTAAAGAAGAAAACTGTTTTTCACCCTGCTCAACTGATACTCATCCCTTTCCAATAGTGGTTAGGTTGCTATTATGAATGCTTAATACTGAAGAACTCATGCATTCATTCTCCCCAAAAATGCTTAAATCTCTTTAAAAGTCATAAGAATTGAGGTTTTCTTTGTTGTGTTATGCCTGTTAGAGTTCAGACTTTTAATCTTTTCCCTGGAATTTGAATGGACAGGTGCCTATGTTACAAAGAAAAAGGAGACACCAAATGTCGCCAGTTAGCAATGTTAGAATAAGGACAATTTTCTAAAGCAGACCATAATGCTTCTAAAATCCTTCCAGCCTCAAGAGATCATCTGTTCTGTGCCTAGCTTGACCTGCTATACTGTTTTCCTGCATTTTTGCCTTTCTGAGTCCACATTTCTTATTACCTTGTATTAAGCTGTCTGAACATGATTTTAAGGTATAAAAAGCTTTTCGCAAGACAGAGATGCCATCTGCAAAACCCCTTGCTGATATGGCTGGACTCTGTTCATCTTGATGCCCTTTCCTTAATCCTATTCAAGGCTTTTGGAGATCCTCTCAAAGCAGCAAATGAAGGATTTTAATGAGATAAATTTGCTTTTACCAGCTTTACATTTTAGCCTGATCTTTTCTATCTCTTTTCTGGAGTTTTAAATGTTGCAGTACAATACACATCATGCTAACTATTGGGAAGTTTTGCCCTATGGTGATCTTCCTTTTGAGGTTTTTCATGTTTAGGCCATCTTTTAATGACCTCCTCAAGCTGAACTCATGGCTAGTTTCAAATACCTACAGACCCACACTTCAGCTCAATAACCACGGACTCTCAAAATGACAGACTGCTCCAGATTCCTGCCTACTATTATTGTTTTTAGATACAGAACTCCTTGTGATTTTTTTCCCCCCACTGATAATCTTATAAGAAGGTCAAGTACAACATTAAGATTACAGGTATGACTTTAAAGTGATCTAAATTCCCTTTATGCTTAAAAAACTGGTAAAACAAGCATCAGTAACATTTAAAGTAAGACTTCTTGTACTTCACATTGCTGAAAAATATACCACCTATAACGTACTATCTGCCTATCTTTCAAACCTCATTAAAATTGAGTTTGTTTGCTGATAAACAGGCATGTATTTCTAGATTTGTTCCATGCACTCTCCATTACTGAGACACCACGAATAGGAGGATATCAATAACAAACTTGTGCTTTGTCTGAGCTAGGAATAGCCAGAAAATTACATTGGCTGTAGGAGATAAGGAAATCACACCACTGTTTGTGTGTTTAGCTAATGCTGGGAAGGTCTCTGATACAAAGAGACCTGTAGGCGTCACAACTGGATCAGGTTTTTAAAACTCCTCTCCACCTGAATTCTATGCAGAGTTCAGAAAACCATAGTCAACATTTACCTGCATATAACCAACCTTCTTGTAATCCTGCACCTCAAAGCTGCTGCCTTAATCCTGCTCAATTCTATAAATCCCTCTTCCGTGGAACAGTAAGGACTCTGGAATTAGTGGAGTCCCACTCGGTCAAGACATGCAGGATGCCAGGAAGGGCCTTTTCATCGCGCAACTAAATTCAAATGTATTCTCCTGCCTTCTGCAGCCATGGTACAGAACAGTGCACGTATATCTGTTTGTGCCCATGCACATATGTGGACATATGTGCCACTCCTCACTGGCAGACATTTCTGTTTCTGGACCCAGTGACAGTACTGATGAGTTCTTGTATGGGGACTGTCTGCTAGATTCCATCTTGGCAATGTAATCCTGCTTTAGCTGGCTCATTAGCCTGGTTACAGAAGCACAGCTGGTGTTAGCAGATTCAAATTTCAGAACTATCTTTGCTAGGGTTAGCATGCGAGATGTTATCTCATCCCAAAATGCAAACTTCAGCTCTAACTGTGACACTTGGTATGACTCTGAATGACCTTAGTCTTGAAGACAGAATGTAAAGAGTGAATTGTGTTTTCTCAACACCTCAACTGGGCTACCTCTCAACGGATATATGCTTCTTTCTTGATACACATCTCCCCAGTTCTGGGGAAGCAGTTCAAGATTTTTTCCTGTCACTATGTTTTATGGTATTAGAAAATGACCTACTTAATGTTAGGGGTAACTTTGCTTATAAAATTTTAAGCCGAATACAAATTTTATACCTGTTTTCATTTCATGGCCACCCATAAAAAAATTCTTCTAATGTTAATGAAACCTAAGACATGACTGAAATATGTAAAATTGACTGCTATACGCATTTAAGTTTTACATTCTCAGTAACAAAATATTAAAATATCTTAGGGGGGAAAAAAAGCCCACCACAAAAAAGAGGTCTAAGCTGCACCCTGCAGTCAAAAGGAAATTAATAGTATTGCTCCATTCTGAGACAGGATTGTAAACAGAAACGTCAACAATTCTAGATACTTATTTGACATAACAGCAGTATCTAAAAACAGAGCAAATAGTAGCAACCAGTAAAGCCAGATCCCTAAACTTATGCAGATGCCTACATCAGTATAGTTCCAGCCCACAGACTACATACACACTATGAAAATTGAACAGAAGACATTTGAAAGTTATCTGGAGCTCAAAAATAAGTCTTTATGTTCTTTATTTAAAACCCTCCTGATACTGTTATTAAAGGGAATTAGGTTTGCATTAATTGGAGCTTGAAAGATGCTCTGATAACATCTTTGCAGTCAAAATGCAATTACAAATAGTGTTTAAACTGTGGAATATTTTTCATTTTAGTTTGAATTGTTACACTGATACTCTCAACAAGATCTGCATGCTTATGAAATTAAATCCAGATTCATGTACTCTACCTTGCATCCTGGTTAAGACACTGCAACCGCCTCCTCATAGAAATCAAAAGATTTCAAGAGTTACCAGTCTCACTGCCTAGTTTCCTTTCTTTCCTCCTCTTTTTCTATATCAGAACTACCTTAAAGATTCCAGCTGAATAGCTGTCTGGTACTTTTAAATGCTGATCCAAACCCTGAGGCTAACACTAGTTTAGATCTACAGCACATTTCATGAGAATTCCAGCACCCTGTGCTCTTATTAAAGAATCCTGGGCTTTAGACAGGTACTCTGTTGTCATGTACACATGTAGTACATTAAGAATATGGCAACCAGGCTTCATTAATTTACTGTTTATTTGGTCAGTGTCAGGATTCCTAAGTTCTACTACCACCTCTGGAGAGATTTTGAGCTATAACAACCACAGCAAATAGCATGCATAAGGGGGGGAGGCAAGCAAGACCTTTGAGCTTCAGACTCCAGTTCATGAGTCATTGGTTATTTGACTTCAGACAAATTGCTTTGTTCCGTTTAAATGCCCTTTTCATCTAGGATGAGTATTAACAGCTTCTTGACTCCCTAGTGTTTTTTTTAACATGAGTTTAATGTCTTAAATGTTTCCCAGAGTCCTTAGCTGAAAGGTGCTGAGCAAGTTGAACACTATCAGCTGTTATTACGTATAGACAAATCTATTTTTTCAATACTGAAGCAATACTTGCTCTAAGGAGACAGTAGCAGTAAGCATGGAAGGAAACAATCTGTAAAAAGCAATATGAAAGTAAGCTTTTTGCTTATAAGGCAATAAGTGTTTAACCCTGCAGCTGTAATGAGTTCATGCACAGGAAAGGAAGATCACTGAGAATGTGAGGGTGGGAACCTAGCAGCCTCTATGACATACACAAAGTGAAGGATCTTGAGGTATCTCCATGGCCTGAAAGCTGCACATTAGGCCAACAAACCAGACCAGATGGCAGCTAACCACAGGCTCCCTTCTCTAGGCCTGTGGAGACTGTGCATATTGCTGAGGTCACTAAGTAAGCAACCCAGGGTCAGACAGCAGCTGCAGCACAGAAAGTCTACCCTTCCCTAGCTTATGTTACAGACTGGCATTTGGAATAAACTTCAGGGATTCTTCTAGCTGTCCTTGCAAGAAAAAGTAAAGGAGAAGCTGGCTCAGAGGAGTCAGGATAAGGAAACGTATTAGTTCCTCAGTGTGTACTTACTGGCCTACCTTCATATTTCAATTTGTTTAGGGTACTTTTG
Source organism: Anas acuta (assembly GCF_963932015.1). Taxonomy (NCBI): domain Eukaryota; kingdom Metazoa; phylum Chordata; class Aves; order Anseriformes; family Anatidae; genus Anas; species Anas acuta. Next base: position 1,083,049 of record NC_089005.1, on the reverse strand, counting down.
CTTTTCAGCATCAGCCCTTCTTTATAAAAGGTAATTGCAAGGTTATTATTTATTACTATTACAGATAGGGTCAGAAAGACATCTGTTAAAAGGTATTTTTTTGTCTTGCAAATGCATTACACAGTGCTCAGCACAAGTGAAGCCCAGATAAATACATGTTTTTGTACTGTCTACTCACATTTTGTGGTGTGCAGTCTCCGGGATGCCTGATGTCTTCCTTTTGGGAGGAACAGAAGTTGATCATGGTTCATGTCAGGATGAAGTTTTTCTTTAGAGATCCTGTAGACACCTACGATAAAACAGCAGAGAACAGACAAAACTGAGTGTGATACCTTCAGAAACGAAAGCAGAGCAATGCACAGGAAAACGTGTGAGTAGGTATGGATACACAGAGGTATCATCCTTCCTTTACCCCGTTGCTTACTGAAGAACAGCAGTCAAAACAAATTAAATTTCCTCATAACATGTGTGGTAACCAGAACATTCATTATGTATGGTTGTCTATATAAAACATGCAAGGGACTAGCTGGGATTTTATTGGGAAAGCCACAGTACATCCTGTGTAAAAGCTGCAGATGGCATGGGCCATGGGACAGCAGGGCAAAGAGTTCTTCCATACAGAATGAAATTCGCTTCTGCAAGAAGAAAGTGCCTTGAAGGAACATTTGTAGAGGAAGCCCACCTGGCCAGAATTTCAGCCTTAACAAAACTTAGTCAAACCTTAGGCTGAATACAGACGTGAACTCAAATACCCTAGGGTTGAATTTCACTTCTGGGTTCCCCTAGTTGAGGTGTTCCAATGGCTGAGTCAAGAGCTTTCAAAATCCGTATCACATGTATCTGCCAGCAGTTTAACAAAGCTCTTGCAAACAGATTCATAATTAATGAACATGTGAGGTGGTGTCAGCTTTAATGATCTCTGACTTCCTCAGTCTTTATTTTCTAAGGCCTTCCCTCTTCAGTGACTGCCTGTTGTCCTATTAAAAACCTCAGTTTATAAATGGGATGTGACAAGGTGAAATAGAGCCTGAAGTGATGGCTATCATATGCGAATGCACTGTGCAGCTCTGCAGCTGCAAGCACATAAGGGAAGCTCTGATAAAACCCTATAATATATTTTGCATGCAAAATACAGAAATGATGCAAATTTCTTTACTCCTACCTGACTGACCTCAAACTATCTCTGCAAACCTATTTTTTTTAGGTTTCTAAGTCTTGGAAAAGGGAGCTCCATTTACAATAACAATGGGCCACACTCTGTGAGCAGTGACTGAGCAAAGAGCACCGCAAGGTTCATAGTTACTGGTACTCTGATTCCTGATAAACTAATTACTTCCTAAGCATGGTGGGGTCCCCTCTCTGCTCCTCATTTACGCAGTCATATAAACTCAGCTTTGTATTTCAAGACCTAAAGACTTTGTCCAACCTGAGTATTAGAAATAAGCAGAGCTAACATAACCTGAAGCTGTACCCTGTCCAAGGTTTTGTACGAGAACATTTGAAATCAGTGAAGAGCCAAATGAACAAAACTACATAGAATGGCCTTGGTTTTGCCCCTTTTTGCTTTCATTACACCTGAGCAATCCCATTATAGCCAAGGAAGTAACATGCGTATAATTGATGACATAATTTTGCCTGAAGGTCCTCAAGTATCGAGGGATTTAAAAGTGTGCTGAGCTTTAACCACGTGGTTAAACACTTTGCTGAGCCAAGACTTTATTTAATGGCTCTGCTGAAGATATACCAACCACTTGATTCTGGTGAAATGAGGTGTGTAATTCAAGTAGTCTGAAGGTTCAAGTATGCAGATTTGCATTTACTGCAAATCAAAGGTACACCTGAAATAACATCTGCAAACAAGTGCAAAGCTGACCATAGAGCCCTCAAAGCCTTTGCAGAACTAGCCTTGAAGTGATTCCCTGTATGATTTCACCACTCAAAAACAACAACAATAAAAAAGCTTTGCAGTGATATGGTTTTGCTAAGAGAATATTCCATGCCTTCCTGGTATAAATGAACTTCAAGAACAACACTGCAGCTGAATTTAACTTTCAACAAATTCTGCTTCAGTTTTTGCACTCAGTGTTAGCACATTGGAATAAAGATGTCATATACCCTCAAAAAACAAGTTGTCCTTGCTTTATAACTGTCTGACAGAGGGAAATTAGGTCTCTTGCTCTAAGAAAACTTCAAATTCTACAAAGGTTCCATTTCATTAGCTGCTAAATTGAAAAAAAACCTCTGTACTGAAGCTAGAAAAACCTCGAGAGTCACAATGCAAACATAACCTCCTGTGTAGGCATGCTTGCTTCCAATAGATTGTCCATCACTACTATTCGAGACCCAAATTGATTTAAGACTCCTATGTATATACTGTGAGTAAAGCCAATACTCACCTCACATATTTACAGGAAAGAATATAAAAGAATATCCTCCTGAAACGTAGCCTAAAGTGCTTTGAGATTGCTTAGTTGACAGCTCATTTGCAAAATACAGTTGATTCACCAGCACAGAAAGCAGCTCTTACATTTTTAGAACACACAGATTTGAATACTTCAGGCAAAATAATACTGACTACAGCAGGTATGACAACAACCATATCTCAGTAAACAACCTCGTTCTACCACCTCATCATCTCATTAAATCCCAGATAACAATTAATTATTTATTCAATTATCATTCATTATTATTTCAGGGGGTACTCAAGCTTTAGCAATAGATCAAGGAGAATTTTAAACTCGCTGCAGTAACGCATCCCCCTTTCCCCCCCCAGGTTTGTCTTTAGCAAAATAATTGTGCAAATAAATCTGATGTTGAAATTTAGAGTAGAAAAAGTCAGAACTATATCGAAATTCTTCTTGAGAGATAGAAAGATAGGAGCCCCTTCTACTGATCACTTGGTGAGAATTAAGTTTCTGCAAAATGTGCTAACACAATGAAAATTAAATGGGTTGTTTAGTCTCTGTAACAGTACTTGCAACCACTTTTATCTTGGGTGCAAGAGTATTTGTATAACAGTTAAGGAGCACTCTATTTCCCCAACCCTAGGGAAGCTAATCATGACATTCTTCTTCTGTGTTACCTAGTCCCATTAGTTGTCTCCCATACCTCTCACAATGCAATTACACAGATCTGCACTCCTAGGAGCTGCTACACTAAAAATACATTACGGCGTTACTAGGTGGCACTGATAGAAAGGAGTAATTAACACTATACAGGATTTTTGTTACAAAAATTTGCAGACATGCGAATTCATAGAATTCTCATTTATTTTGCTCTCTGCTATTGCTACTTGAAATACCATTCTAGGAACCTCAGGACTTGTAAAGCACAGAGCAATTGTGTTTTAATGCAAGTCCAGCCCCTCAAACGAATTTTGTCCTGAACCCACATGCTCACCTTAGTCTGGTTCTCACTTTCTTCCCTGGGAACCTTGATGAATGGATTTCCCATCCCATCCAAGGACATTCATTATTGCAGATTACGAGTTAGTTGTGCTTCACTCCGCACAACTAGTTTGCTCCTTTCCTTCAGGCATCTTAATTCCTAATTTTCAGCAGGCTCTCTCCAAATGAAAATCACTATCAGTATGGGTAGTATTTGGAGTTTTAGTATTGATTTATGCCTTGGGCAAAGAGGTTAATTAAATGTGAATTTTAAGCCAGCAACATGATCAGGAGAGTGAGGAAATCTGAATTCATGAATACTTCCAGAGCTGTTAAAACCATTTAAAATGAACAGTGACTGGAAAAACCCTGACCATTACTTGCAACTGTGTCAATGTGACTCTGAAAAGTTTAAGAGAAATATCAGGTGGTTGCAGGTATTCTAGTTCAGCAGGGCTGGTTTTGGTTTGCATTTTTATTGACACTAACACTGAATTTAATATAAACTACTTATACTTCTTTCATTTCTTGCCTTATTCCTTTTTCCCTTTCACAATTTAATCCTGAAGCTGCATGAACCATGTACGGGCTGTACTAACTTTGAACCCAGTCTCATCACAGATGACATGTGCTCTGAAAAAAGCTACCAAATTACCTTCACCCACAGCACCAGCCAGCACCTGCTCAGCAAAGCCAGAGGAACTGTATCCACACGCTGATTTTAAACAGAATTGTGCTAAGATGTTCTAGCTCCACTTCAGAGCACAAATACCAGTGGAACTGCCACTGATTTAAACCATAAATCTATGGGCTTGACTTCAACCACAACAGGAAATGATTTTATTTTCTATTTTTTTTTAAGCTCACGTACTGTTGTCTCTCCTAGGTCTATTCTGTTTTCTTGTGGCATCTTTACAGAAAACACAAGCATTTGCTTATACAAGGCAGCAGGAAATTATCTTCCACCTGAAACATGGTTCTTATAGGGTAGCAGTAAAGAAGGGGGAGAGAAGCAAAACGTAAAGCAGCAACACTTGTAATAAACATACCCTGACACACTACAATTCAGCACTGGAATCCAAGTAAGATGATAACTAGGGGTGGGAGGTGGAAAACAAAACAAAACAAAAAAAAAGACAAAAACCCAGCAGGTCAGTTGCTATCGCCACTTTGCCACCTCCTGCCCTACAAACCTTCCAGGCAGTTGATCAGCTCAGTAAAACAGAACAGCACTGAGCCCATACCAAAGTTTTCTGCAATAGCAGAACGATTCCAAAGCAGAACCGACTGGCCTTCACCTCGCTTCGATTTCTGTGTTACACTCCCGTCTGTGGTACAGGTGCATTTACAGATAGTTAAGAGAACAACTGCACTTAACACTGCGTGTTCTGCAGATCCCACAGCAAATGAGCACCTTGCAAGGAAAACGATCCAATTCCTGCTATTTGTTTAGACTGTCCTGTCTTCTTTACCTCCCCATCTTTCACAGCAGACTACTGCTACTAACAAAGGGCAGAGAAAAGGCCAAAATTGGTTATTTATGCAGTACATTGCCCCAACTAATGGACAGAAAAATGTGATAAATTGCCATTTCTTTTCCTCCCCACCTCATCTGAAACCATAGGCTTATGGAAGTTCCTTTATTAGCTATATCTGCAAATCTCTTTGGAACATTGCACGACTGCAATCTGCAATGAAGTGTTACTTGCAGTCTTTGCCCTTGGCATACTGTGCATGCCTTGATAGAGAGAGAGATCATGCCTGAACCACTTCCAAATTTGTAACAGGCTGTTGATATTTGCTTTCTGGTGACTAATGGAGGGGAAAAGCCAAAACATTACTGTTTTGCTGTTGTTTTTTTGTTGCTGGAATCTTAGGAAAAAGTAAAAAAAAAAAAAAAAAAAAAGGAAAAAAAAAAAACAAAAACCAAAAAACAAACCACCAGGTAAGATGCAAAGAGCTCTGACTTCCTTGCCCCAAACCAATGGGCAACCTTCCCATGCTGACTGACCTTGTAACTTATTTTTCATGTTCACAAGAGTCATTGCCACGCAATACAGATACCAGAATTCCTTTCAAATCACTTGTCTGAGGCCCCAAATGCAACTTTCCAAACAGACTAGCCCCTATACAGCACTATCACAGCTGGACTGCCGAATCCAGCTAGTTTGTTCAGAGCTTGTTCAAGGATCCCCTACATTACCTCTCCGACACAGTCTAAAAGCATTCTAGTGTCTTTTGTCAGTACGTTGAAAGGAGAAATTGTTAACTGAATATGGCATGACAGAGTAGCTCATGAAGAAGCTTCATCCTGGCAGCAGTAAAAATGTTTCCTTTCATTCAAATGGAGAGAGATGAGATTGGCATACAATTTCATATGTACGAATACATAGAGAAAGTTCTGGGTTTGAGACATTGAACAGCAGTAGGAAAAGGAAAGCACACCAGGATGCTAAGCAGCAGTATTTTGTCATGAATCATGCGTTCCACACACCCCCATCCTTTTTGGCAGAAGCAGGAGCTTTTCCCACTCTGTACTATATCCAAGGAAGCAATAAACATCACAGATCCATGGACATAACTACTGACCCGTGCAACACAAACAAGACGTAGATTAAGTGCAGAGTATTTCACCAAACCCAGGTTTACTTTCTTTTACATAACTGAGAAGTAGCGATGGAGGTGAAATGTTATTTCCTCAACTGACCAGTTAACTTGCAGGTTTTTTCCTACTACTCACTTACACAGCCTGAGGACTTAAAATCAGTTTCTTTGTGCATTTTTTTTTCCTTGAATACATGCGATCATGCTATTTCATGAAGAATATATTAAAACTTGGCAAAACACCTGAAGAGTAAATCCTAGAAATACACAATAACTTATTTTTGCATTTTCCCCTTCTGTTCATGGTCTGTGTAAAAAAGTTCTCATAAATGTAGAGAAGAGAAGAAAAAAGAATTGCAAATAAGTACGGGAAATGTGTCCACAATAAGATACACTGAAAAATTAACCCTTCCTAAGGCTGTATGCACAGTAACTACCAGAGTATTCTTGAAGATTCACATTTATTAACTGCCTTTTCTGGCAGCAGCAGGCAGCTTTCATGCACTGAACACGTCCAATTCCCATTTGAACTCCAAACTTGACAAAAGCTTTTATGGATTTCCCTTTTCTTCCCCAAGTTAAAAATATTGATCCTTTGTATCTCATGCGTGATCTTCTTATGTTTTCATATTAAAAAAGAACACAGAATATATGCTGACTTGCATGAGAGGAAATAAAGAACAAATGAGATTGATCTTCCTACAGCACAGGGAACACAAAGGTCTTGTATCAAATTTAAGTATAATATCAAACCACACCAATTAAACTGGTATAAAATGTTGGGTGAACATCCTTACTTCAGCCTAGGAAAGATACATTTCAGTTTTAATAAGGGATTAACTTTCTAAATTACTTTAAATAAGCACAAAGAGAAAGATATATGGTTACTGGAAAACAAGGGCTAGGTGCTGACAGCCATAACATGAAGTAACAGACTGTAGTTACTTCAAATTAAGAAAAACTAATTTACACAATATCTTACTATGTCTCAGCTTCTCCCTGTCAAACTGGTGACCTCTGCACTGATGTGCTATTTCTATTTAATCTTTTCAAGCAAACAAAATTGTTTATCTTTGCTGAGCCAGATCAGTTCAAACTTACACAAAAGCTGTTCTAAAAATTACTTTCCCTTTTCTTCTAGCCCCTGTTGCTCCCCAGGGCTGCCTAACTCCTTATCCCAACAGATTCACAAATGTCACCAAACCCCACAGAGCACTGACCTTTACAGTACTCTGCTAAACCATGCAACACGTGGCTCTCAGAATAACTGAGCCTGATGGTTTGTGTTGGGAGATGTGGAAAACCACCATTCTCTTTCTTACACTGTGTACATGTGTGAATCTGTACGTTAGTAAGAGATAATCGTGATGAACATGTGAAAATTATTTTTCATGGGACTAAAACTTTTTTCATACCTCATGTACAAAAAAATTCTCTTTGCAGAAGCCACTATGTTAGGCTGTGCGAAAATACATAGCCAAGGATAAACCATTACCCCACAGCATATACAACTCAAGTAGAAGATGAGACAAGAAGCAGCAGTGAAACAAAACATGTATCATAGCGGTGTTTCAGGGCAGTGTTAAAATAGCCAAGAAGAAAGAGAAAGGTCAGGTTTTAGATACATGAGGGATGGGGTCCAACTTTAAATATCTGTCTATGTATAAAACGTATAAATGTTCTGTTTCTGCCTCTGTCACCCATTTGTAGTGGGACCCCACTCAAGACACCATGTGCCTCATTTTGTACTTGTCTTGTTTATTTAGACTGTAACCTCTGCAGGGTAAGAAACACTTCTCAGTGTAGTTGAGCAGTATCTGACACAATGGGAAAAGAAGAAAAAAATGAAAGAAGTTAGCTTGTCAAAACAAAGGAAAAAAAATCTAAGTTCCAGTAAACTTTACCATTGCATAAATGCTGCAGAAAATAGAGTTTTGCTGGCTGCTTCCAATATCCACTGAGTTTTCATATTTGTTTATTTTAATTAACTTTGTAATTAATTTTTAATTTAACATTTTTTAGATTTTTATCATTATTTAAGATAACCTCATATCATGTTTTCTGCAGTCAACAGCAGTCAAGATTTAAACACAAAAATCACAAATTAGATATCAAAACACCAACTGTTAATATAACATGAATAGATGACCAGATTGCTCTTGTGACAGAAGCGGTCACAGGTTGTCTACAAGGGTAACAACTTATCATATGTTTTTAAGTTTTCCTTTCTGTACATTATGCTACTAACAGTGGGAGAAGTTTCCATCAGCTTCTGGCTTGAAGAGAAGAAATGGAGTCCATCTGGGTAGGAATTTATTACAAGTCTGATAATGACAGCATCATATGGATGAGTTCACTGTTTGCAATGCAGGGCAGTCTAGAAACCCTGGGAAGCATAAACACACATCTGAGAAGAAATAGAACACCCCGAGCTAGGCAAATTAACAAAAACATAATGGTAAGCTGAGGCTTGCTCTCATTTCCTTGGTGTGTTTAAATTCAAGAAGGGGATAAGACAGTGAAATAAATCTTGAGAAATTGTTTGAGAGATGTTTTTTCAACTGGGTGCCTTCACTCCAAGAGAGAATGTGAGTGGAAATGATAGCCTGACCAATGTAATTTGTCCCATCAGATTCAATAGGAATACTTGGGAAGTAGGCAGTGGCCACTAAACCAGATTTTTAAGCATATTTAAATACCTCACTGCTGATGAAGTGGTACAGAAGAAGCCATTTGCATACACTGAATAACCTGATTCCATTTAGGTACAGATTTATTAAATCTTTCCCTGAAATACCTGGTGCTGGCACAGCCCTCTGCAGCATTAGCTCCAAAGCCTCTGCTGTCTTTCTACTACCTGATGCCAACATTGCACTTTGCACAAGGTCAGGTTTATATGTAGGCTTTTTTATACGTAGGCTTCTGCTGAAGGTAGAACAATGACTGCTTTCAGACATCCTCCATGTTAGCAGCAACAGGCAGAGAAGAAATATTAACCATGACTGGCAAACTTGTGAGGCTTAATTTCCCAGCATATTTATTTATTCAACTGACTATCATAAAAAGCCTATCACCTTGACAACGAGGCATTTATTTACAAGTCTGGAAGAACAGTATGGCATAAAGATACCTATACAGAATGCAGTATTATGGGAAATAGTTGCCACTGCTATTTGGTAAGTAACCCCAAAATTGTGGTGTGAGGTTGGGGTGAGGGGAGATGTCACACTGGAGAGAGACTGACAGAGCTCATTGCTTCTTGCCATGCGAGGCATTTTGTTTATAGAGACAAATATTTTTTTATAGAGACATTTTGTTTGGAGACCAAACTTAAAAGTACCTATACCCAGTCTATTAAAAGAAGTTCAAGAAAACCTGTAGCTTACTATCACTCCTCTACAAAGACCTTTTAACAGAAGGCACAACATGCCAGGCACACGCACAAAAAAAGCCTACATTTGAAACAAAAGAATAAAAAGAAGGTAGTCTCTCTCTTTCCAATTACATTTTTATTTTTCTAGAATAAGATGAATTTTGCTAGTTAGAGCAAGGTCCAGATGGCATCTAAACCCTGAAGATCTTACAGTCTTTTTGGGGAGTGAAGATAGTACATAAAAATACTTCCTGTATGTTTGTGTATTTGATATAATGAAGCATTTGCAGTCTGACTGTGCTCAGACTTACCTCCCGTGAAAACACAAAGTTGAAACACTAAATCTACAAGTCCAGCTGTCAATCCCCTACACATCAGAGCCAGAAGCTGTTCAGTGCATTATTGCACGCATCCCTCTAGAAAACGAAGAGGCTGCTCCCCACAGGTCTGTCAGTCACCTAGCCTGACAAAGTAGCTTCAAGCTTGTCTTGTGTCATTTATTAATCAGCACAAATCAAAACGTTGTCCTGGGCATCTACTGCCCTTGGGTTTCCTCCAGCACTCCAGAGACACTGATGTATCGTGGCAAACAAGGAGCACCAGGACGTGACCTCTGGTTCCTTTGCCACAAGTGGAGGCAGGCCCAGGAGCCTCTCCACCGCACCACGCAACCTCCAAGTAGTGCTGGACCAGCACAGCAGCAGAACTTACTAAATGATTAACAAAAATATCCAAACCAGCTCACCCACACCAGAAATGTTAAAGACATATTTTGACTCACAGGCAGATCCTGAGTGTCAGCTACAGAGCCTGTTATTTTGGATTTGTGGAGCACGGGTCACCTCAACAGCATTTCATCATCAGTTAGAATTGTTTTCCTAAAACAAAAACCCAAACGAACTCTGCAAGCTGCACCTCTCAAAATAACTTCAAAATATCCATCAAATTAGCAAACCGACTCAGATAACAGGTTTCAGGAGTGTTTGGCTTTGACTTTTAAAGACAAATCTGCCTATGTTTTCTAAAGACTTCATCTTCAAGGTATCTGAGCCCATCGCAGTCATTAGCAAATCAGGATATCCTGGGAGGAAGATCACATTATCAATCCTGTACAGGCAGGAAACAAATAAATAGCCTATGAGCAGCTCAGGATTACAGTGTTAAGGCTGAGAAAAATGCACTTTAGTTGCATCATCACCTCTTCCTTCCAGGTAGAAAGACCTTCCTAAATTTAGGGCGTGTTCACGTGAGGTGTTTGATTTCAGATAATCTCTGTGATAGACCTCACCCTTCTCACAGCTGGAATCTCAGCCAAACCTGGGGGCTCTGAGGTTTTACCTTGCGTGGTCAAAAATAACTCGCTGTTAATAGCCCTAGCCTAGCAGCTCTTCAGTAAATGCAGAATATTGGTGAGCTTGAAGGGACACCTGCTGGCAAGAGGGAACATTACAAGCAGGTAACACCTGCCCCATGTTTAGTTACTTTCTGAGCATTTGCATAGTTAGAAACCTCAATCGATATTATGTGATAACCTGTGACGGTTCCGTGATCGGTAGTCTGGAGGTAATAACTGAAATTCTGTACCCATTTTGCTGAATTCCGAATTCGATTGCAGCTGCATCAGGGTAACCCTATCCAGTTGGGTCACCTGGCTGTCCTGCAACGTTCATTAACTGAATATTGCATCTGCAAACCAGGAGGATGTTAAGCACTTTTTCATGCTTGTCCGATAACTTGTTGGACTGGGGAAGAAGCAACTTCGTCATGAGATGCACTGGAGAACAGCCATAACACTGTAATTAAAAGGTCATTAGAGCCACTTTTTCCTTTTATCCATATAAAAGGAGGAACCCTTTGAACACTCACGTTTGCCATAAAAGGCCAACCTGCCTCAAAGCTGCTCTTTTAGGCAGCCTTATCTTCCACACACCCCTTTTATAAGACCTATTAGCAATGCTGCAGAAATCCTTTAGATGTGGCTTTCTTTTTTGAAAATAAGCAGCCCAGCTGATCTTTTGCACTGAAAAAAAAATAATAAATAAAACCACCAAGGAAAAAACAAAGATCAATGCTCACATTTCAGCACTGATCAACAATGCTGCCTGTGTACCTGTGATGGGGAAAGGGCAGAAGACTAATTCCATGCTCTGCAGAGCTTGCTATTACTAGCAAAAAGCATGCAAAAGATAAAGTGATGCAAAAACAACTAGACAGCAATCCCTGAATGTGCTTTGCTTTTGAGCTTTCTTCAGCAGGATGCATGCTTGCAGGACCAAGAAGTATACTGATTCGGTTAGGTTTTGCTGATCTTTTCTCACCACATGCAAAGCTCAGTTAATTAAAAAAGATGACAGCAAGCCTGTCCGTCTCTGTGGCTTGGACAGAATGACAATATATGCTATCAGAATCTCTTGGAAAACAAATGTAGTAGAGAAAAGACAAAAAGGCCCTTCGTCAAATCACAACACCAGTTCTGCACAATTTCAGTAGGAGTAAAAGTTGCTTACGTAAAAAGTGTCCCTAGTAAATCCTTGGGTATTGACCCTTTTACATCAAACACCGGAGATAACAGGTTTAGGGACCTCTCTTCTCAATACCTCTACCTCTCCATTTTTTGCTTTAAATATTTCTCAAACTGCACAACATGGTTTAGCTGATGCTTGTAAAGTTTTGACTCAGAAGATAACTACAAACATAATGGTTCCAAGAATTTAGCACAAGAAAAAACTCAGAATACTTTGCTAAGACTTTTATTTTTAAATATAATTGTGAGGATACCCCCATCCTTTTTGTTTTTTTCCAAAGCTTTTCAAGTTTTTTTGTTTCAAGCCGATCCTCATAATTAAAAGAACTGATAAAAAAGCCTATGTTAACAGGATCTGTGCATATTAGAGTTCATTAAAATGTAATTCCCACAAAACAGGACATTTTAATCCATCCATACTTGGGAAAAGAGGGAGAAAATTAATTTTTTTCCCTGCATGTATCTGTAGGCCATATGTGTTAATTACAATTTACTTGTATAAATGAAAAAATTATACATTAGCAAGTAGTTAACTAGTTATTAACTCAATTACTCTTCAGAGACTAGGGAGAAATTATACTCCCAGCTAAGGTGTCCATTCTAGCTTGTATGTTAGCGTTTTGCATGTTCTTTAATCTACAGAGAAGATAAAGCGATGTAAACCTTACTACAAACCCTGCTTATGTACTGTAAGCTACACAGAGAAAGATTCCTACATCCATCTTACAGGCAGGTAAACTGGGGTGGGAGCTACGTGCAGCCAACATGCTGCCCCACTGTTGACTGTTGTTTGGGGCTTCCTCCTGTCATCTCTATTTCTGCTCAGCAGATTGTAACATTGCAATAACAGACAGAAAAGTCAGATTTTAGGGAGACATACGCCCTGTCAGTTAAAGTTTTAAACTCGGTGCAGCTGTCCAAGTGATGATTGAAGAACAGTACTTAGTCAACTATTCTGCTTTTGGTTCCCCCTGTCCACGTACACTATCAGAATACTAGAAGTCATTTTAGCAACAAAAAGAATCCCACTTGTTTGGTAAAGAAATGCCTGACACCACCTGGCAGCTCCCATCTCCCTGCCTACTCAGAGGAAATTTGGCTGAAATCCTTGTGCTGGTATGAGTCACTACACAGAGCAGAGAATCGCTGTCGGGAGCTGGGGGGAGATGGTCCAGAACTTGTCAAATTTTCAACCGGGATAAATTGATTCCTAAAAGTAACACGGTCTTCCAGTGGTGTATTACCTGTTCAGTGCATCAGCAACACCATTTGATAAAAACATTCAAAATAACAGACACCCAGTCTTGAAGAGAAACAGGCCAAGTATCTTTCTACATGAAGTCGCTGGCTTTTTCTTTTCAAGATGTATAGTAATGTTTTTCACAAATGCTGTATCCTCAGTCTAACTGCTATGTAATGAACTGTTGATAGATGACAGCAATCATGACTGACTGCTATTATATCTTATTCTGTGACTGGCAGAATGAATAGCATGAATTCATTCCAGAGTGAATGAATGCCTTCAAAGAACCTTTCATAAAACAGGAGCCTTCAAAGCGGGGTTACCATTTCCAACAAAGATTCAATATTGCTCTAATTTATTTTTCAGATGGAGGGCCAAGCTCATCCTTATTTCAAGTCTTTTGAAGTCAGACACCAGAGCTGACTTTGGTTCACAAATTTTAATATAAAGGGTATTTCTTAGAAAACAATTGTTACTGTACCTACTAATCGCATGGCATTGTACAGAAAGTACAGTTGTATTGCTGTCAGCTGGTGGCCACCCAGCACACAAACACTTAACCCATTACTTCACGGTGCCACCCTGCGGCTGGATTTGCCGCCTGGCTCTTGAAGGCAATGAGACCTTTAACGTTCACTGAAGACAAGGTGAGATTTCCCAGTTGAACAACTGACAGCGTGATCTCAACTTTGCCCTTGCTTACACTCCCTGCTACGCTGCGATGCTGTTTACATCGATCTGCATCCTGGTTCTGGATGAATTAATTTCTCATTCAATTAATTGTTCATTCTTCTCATGCAACACTCCCACTTCCTCCCTCCCCTTAGATTATAAAGGCTCTAACGCAAGTCCTGTTCTGCTGATGGCTAATGTAGAAAAGTAATCAACAGCAAAAGCCCAGCAGAGGAAGGTACCGTGTACAATTTGGCAACAACCACTCTGAGACAGACTACTGCTGTTGTAGTCTTGAAAAAATCCTTGTCAAATGAAAAACAAAGTTAGATTTATTACAGCTGTAATGCATGCCATTTTATTTTATTCTACACAACTCTGGATTTTACTCTAGACAAGGCTAGTATACTGCTTTCATATGGAGTGATAGAAGTGAAATGAATACATCTGTATTCAATGATTCAATGCATCCAGACCTACAGTACAAGACACATCTTCCTCCATATCCCGCCTGCACCACCGAGCGATGAATTATGGAATGCTGCACAAGGCTGAAGAAACCCCGGTCTCATCTTCACATCAGTGAAAGCCAAGCATGTAGCAGCTGTACACAACCCCAGAGACATGAGCGGTTTCACACACCTGATGCACAGCACAGGCATGAGGAACAGGTCCAACTGCAACACTGCATAAACATGCGAAGTACGAAGAGGCTGTGGTTTCATTTCTGAAGCGAAACCCCCAGAGCTTCCATTCCAAAGGAAAACAACAGCACGTAGATGAATCTCCAGCCCGTCACAGGCTTTATCCTGCAACATGCATCTCCGTATTAGGGCAGTACAGAGAAGTGAAGATAAGCATGAAAGAAGAGAGACCATTTTCAACAGCACTTGTGGATTCAACTCACTTCCACCACCGATGTTAGCACAGACTGAGCAATTTTGAGCACGGGGGCTGTGTGTAATTAGGGGGCTCATTTGGCCTGCTGCTTTTGGTGAACTGCATGTGTGTTAAACGGGCTGCCCTCTCCAATCTGGTAACTCCCCGCTCCTCTCCGGAGGTTACTTTTGAAATCTTCCAACCACTACAGTGAACCAGATAAAACTCACAGAGAATTAGGAAATTTGCCTCCCACTGTGTGTATTGAATCCTAAATGATAAAAATAAATAAATAAGCCCTCAAGTTTCCCTCTGAACTGCAGAGTAAATACTTCTTAAGTGTGGAGCAAGTGGTTTGAAGAGCTTGTTTCACTTGTTCCATGCAAATATCAAGATTAACAAAGAGATTAATTATATCCCATTTTTCTTCTTACAAAGGATACAGGCAAATTTAGAATAACAAAAATAAACCCTCTGGATAAATATTCATAACAGTGCTGAGCAGTACAAAAGCAACTCATTTTTTATGTAGAAGGGGGGAGAAAACAAACTGTCATGAGTGCTCCAGAAGCATAAATACATATTAAGTAAGGAAGTCTCAGAGGTGCACTTCCTCGGTCTGTGGAAAGAGAGCTGGGGGCTCAGAAGCCTGTGCAACATCTCACCATCTCAAGGCCTGAACTCCAGTTAGAGAATTCAAAATGAAGACTGGACTTGGACCATGACAAAACATGTATCTGTTCCTGTTTATCTTTCTGTTCTTGGGAGAGCTGTAAATTGGGGGTTCAGGTCTCTCAACAGCTTCAAAGCTCAGGAGGATTTTGCTTTGAGGTGCAGCAGCAAGTTTTGTCTGTGTTATTAGCTGAGTGAGTGCATTATGCAAGGAACATCAGCCAAGCACAAAAGAAAAGTGGCACCATCCCTGCACCCACCTTTCCACACTTCAGTGATAAATACCAGCCTGATTTCTGAAACATGTGCGGCATTGAAGATTGAAATGCTGCCTGAGAAACACACTGATCATGCAGTTCACAGCAGGTTTGGACTGAGGCAGAGAACTTTGTGTGTTTATTTATCTCAGAGATCCCACTTCACCCAAACACACGCTTATCTGAGCACTGCACATTAGACAGGCAACTACAACACACCGTTACGCCGACAGGTGCTCTTCTATAGACTAACAGCAGTACCGCTTCTTGAAGTTCTTTGGCAAGCTCTTGTATTATTTAGTTTAGAATTAAAAGTCTTTTTTTTTTTCTCCTTGAAGTCACACTATCAGTGGGATTCTCAGCTATTATCTTTCAATTTCCAAGCTTTACAGAACCAAATCCCCCTAGCAACAAAATGTGTTTTTTAAATTATCACCATACCTAATATCCTGATCATTAGAGGCACTGAATCATAGTTTCTGCATGCTGATAGTTTGTGATGCTGTTTTGTGTAGGTGGTTGAAGTGATTCAGTTCAGACAAAAGAAGATACCAGGTTATCTATAGTCATTAGATGACTCCTCAAGACCAGTAGGTTTAGCAGGCTATGGACGGAAAGTACACAACCCTGGAACATGCAGATTTGCAAAGATTTACTCATTTATGAAAGGAACAAAGCTCAATAACTTGAAATATAGTTCCAACTGCTGAAAAACAATCCTTGCTGGAGCAGATCTGGATTTTACTTTTTGAATACAGAAATCTAATAGAAACTCTGTAATTCTTTGTGGCATCCCTTGAGATCTTCTAGAATTTTCATCCAGTTTCAGGCAATTCTGGACCTCACTCTTGCATGGAAATTTATACATGGAAACATCCATGAGGTCATCTCTTGTGTAACTTATATTTAACTTGCATCACGGCTGGGCAAAGCATTACACAATGGCTCCTCATCACATATGATGAATGAACAACACACCCAATGATTGTTTTTGAAAAGGACTGTAATGATGCATTACTTAAAAAAAACTGACCACATTGGTAAAAAGATCAACACACAACTCTGACCCAGCATAGTCCCAGCAAAATATGGCACCTGCACCATCTGTATGCTTGAAATTAAACCCGCAGTGCAGCTCAGTTCACAAAAGATTTAGGTCTTCAGCTGCTAATTTGGTTAGATGAGGAAACCTTTATGAAATCAAACTATCAATCTCTTACCCAAAAGGAGCAAAAGCCTTATAGGGGATAAACAAACATCATTATTAATTGGGCTGCCCAAATTTGCATCCCTGCTAATGCCAAAAAAACATATATTTTTTTGCTCAATACTGCAACTCAGTCAGCCGAATCTCTCTGGAAAGTTCAGGTCACAGATCTCACCCAAAACTAATTGAACAGGTGAATTTAGGTCCAATTTGCATTGGCATTTTAACACATTTGTTTTAAAATGAAGCGTGTGTGTATGGGACAGACTTAGGATTGCTATATTGGCTAGAACACCAGATGTAATTCATGATCCTTAAATTTTCACTTAATGGGGCCATTACACCTCAACAGTTAGGTATAATCCCATCCAGGATCTGACAGCCCTTAAAACACAAAGTACCACAATTACTTAAATCAGCCATTAGGAATCTAAAGTTTGGGTACATTTCCTAGGCTCTACCTTTCCATGCTTAATTTTAAAGCCTCATTTTATCTCCTTTTGTGCTGGCAAAAAGACCTGAGTCATCATCCCCTCACAGCACTTTTTCTTCCGCCTTCCTTCAGGAAAATGCTTAGGCACACACCTGATTCTAAACATGAACTTACACGCTAGGCTTTACGTAGTCTTGTAAAGGCTCCCAGTTCATATTGGCTGCGCGTTGCCTTGCCAATGAGTCTGGCTCCAGTCCTTAAAGCCTCCTACAAGGCACATGAAGCCCCTCGTCATGCCTGTGCAAGGTCCACCTCTAAGGGTGATGGATACCACCTGGAATGCTGCTATGGTGAAGTGGAAGCAGAACAGGAACAGACTTCATTCTGCTCCACGTTATCTCAGTTACAATAACATTTGAGTGCTTTTCCAGAACACGGGAGTCAACACGAACATCTGTCACTTGGTGTTTGAAGGGAGTTTATCTGAAGGACTGGAAATAAAAAAAATGCCTCCAGGGTTTTTATTAGTGGGAACAAGGGAGTGCTTCTGCCACTTGCAGCACACGGGGTCTGCAAAGGTTAAGAACCACCAGCACAGATGCAGAGCTGTGCAATGCAGGATTTATGCTGCAGTGTTTTCAATATCTGCAGGGAAGGAACCAAGGAATTTGAACTCAGATCTCTGCAGTAGTTCTACGAGGCTGCTACTCTTTAAAAAATATATATATGTATGTATGTTTTTAAAATACAAGGTCACAGAAAGAGACCTGGAAGGCACCTCAAGATACCTTTTCTTGAGGCAGGATCACACGTGCCTGCCCAAACCAGACTTGCCCAATACACGAGCATTTATGTTAAAAATTTTACAGTAAAAGATCACGACTCCCCTCAGTAAGATGGGGCACATTCCAGTCCCCATGGAACCAGCCCTCCTCATCCCTCCTGCCCACCCACATCTACCCAAAGATCTGCACTGGTGCAAGCTCCAGCCCATCCCTTGGTAAACATGAAAACCTCCCGAGCCTGGTGCTTTTTGCCCACAGCTGAAGGCTGTTCTCAGGTCCCTGCTTATTCTTCCCCACTACAATAAATCAACCCAATAACTTTCAACCTTTCCTGCAAGTCATTTTTTCCCTGGGAGCTTTTACTTTCTTTGTTGCTTATCGCTGGATTCTTTCCACCCCATCGAGCTATCTTCTCCACACAACAGTGCCCGAGGCATGTACTGTTCCCCCAGGGGAGATCTTGCCAGCGCTAAGCAGAGTGGAATAATTACCTCCTGTGTTCCACATGCAATATGGGTCCAATATCCAAAAATGTCGTTTGCCTTTTCTGCAGCTGAATCCCATTTTGACTCAGTTTGTGACACCACATCCTCTACTTCCTCACTAATTATTCCTTATTACATATCTTTACATTTGCTTCCTCCTTTCTTGTCTTTATTAAATGTCATCCTTTTGATACAGGGACGTTTTCCCAATGAATCAAAATTATTTCAAGTTGTATCCTATCTTCCAAAGCACTGACAATACCCACCTCTCCCTTCAGGTTAGTTTAAGATACGAACTCTCTAAGTAATTGAGGAGTCTCTAAGATATCTTACTGAATGTTTAATTTAATACGAACTACATTTACAGCCACTTAAGATTTCACAGTTGACATTATTCTATATGACCTCCTCAGAAGAATGCCATGCAGTATCAGCCAGACAGTACTCACACCATCCTGATTAGAGGAAGTTGCTCCCTAACAGCTAGATTGAAAGACACTTATTATGAAACTTCTGGTGGGATAGGATTTCTGACACTCAAGTGACGATCTGTGCTACCAGTAAGAACATGGCAGTAGGATTTAGGACTTCGAAACACAGGCATGAATGTATAAATGGATTCTTGTACACTCAGATTTGTTATTTTCAATTTACCACCTATTTAAAAAAAAATCGATAAAATTCATAAAACATTTATTTAGAAAAGCTTTTTGTTTCACCTTTCACTGGTAATCAGAAAAAAAAAATCAAGAAAAATCAAGCTAGACCTTTAATGACATCTTGACTTCTTTTTTGGAGCAATTTAAGGTAACAGCACATTTTATGTATTGGATGCAACAGAGACAGAACTTAATACATATAATTATGCAGTTTGCAAATGTGACAGCTCTGATGTTGCTGCAGTGCAAGTCTATGCAGTTAAATTAGAATCATAATGACAGTAATTATACTAATTAGCCTTTTTTTCTAGTTTGTTACCAGCAAAGTTTTGCATATTTACGTGAGTAACAGCTACTTCAGCTTTCTCCTGAAAATCCACCATAACCAATTCACTAAATAGCCAATTTATCACAGCCATGTAATACACAAGTAACATTCAGAGATGAAAAGGCAGATGCTAAAAGGGTAAGACTTAAAATCCATACAATGTTTTTCATAAATTATTTACATGCACAGTCTACAACTGTAATGCTCAGAAGTTTAGACAGGCGTAGGGTGAAGTATTTAATGCAATCCACAGGCAGCACCACGCTGACGTGTACGAGTACACACACAACAAGAGACTGCTCTGCAAATGACATGGAAACAGCAAGGCGCCCGGTTCTCTAGCCCAGAGACAAGGCTTTGAGCAGGACCTATTAATCAAAGTGCTTTCAAACCACATTTCACTCTTAAGATGTGAAAAGCATAATGCACTGTGGATGCAAAGATCTCAGAGACAAGCTCTGAATGCAGCTAAGTCCCAGATACATGCTGCATTTCACAATATCAAGGGGATTCCCACATATCTAACTGGATACAAAGCACACAAATAGGTGGGTTATTTTTGTTTATAACATCAAGACATTTTAATGCCCTTAAAATTGCTACAGTGCACTTCCAAGGAGTATATTAAGATTACTATTATTAAAGTGCCACCTAGATGTCCCCAATAGGAAACGTACATATGTGCAGACAGAGCCAGGATCATCAGCCACATCAGATCATCTGGTGCTTGCTATCAGCTACATCAAAATCTGCTGCTGCCCCTCTCAACTTATAACAGAAGTTATTAGTATTAATGAATAATTTGGTTTCTTCTCTAGCACTGAAGATGTCTGGAAACAAAGCCATTATGATTTTTCCCTGGCCTTGAGCCTGACTCAGAAGATGCTAACACTAAAAATACTCTGTGGTCTCACAGATCTTTGCAGATTTCTGGGATTCGCATACCAGAAGACAATTCTTATTCTGGTAGATTATTTCTCAGCCAAACGACAACCATCCTAAGCACAATGAATAAGTAGTCTACAGCCCAGTGCCAGAATCCAGGTTTGCTTTCTTTCAAGTGTACTTGAAGAACTGAAAAAGGAAAATATGAAAGAAATTTCCCACTTCCTCATTGACTCGCATCAGCACAGCTCAGAGGCGCTTCCTGCTCAGGATGTATTAGGACGTGGCAACCTGCCTGCGAGAAATACCCTGCCCAAACCAACGCCAAATCATAAAAAGCACCACTGGCCTTGAAAATGGCTTGTCAAGGCCACTTAGATGAAGCAGCTGCAGCAACTATCCAGCTTCAGAGCATGAACTTTTGGATCGGTCAGCCCTGTGCGCAGGAGTCACGCTGTGGTTAAAGGACAGGACAGAGCCACAGAACGGGTCATTAAATTTAACACTTACTCTGAATGGTAGAGGTTTGACACTGATTCTGCTGGTAAAGCCCTTTAACTTACACCTCTAAAAAGCATTCACAGCTAGAGCTAGTGTGATATTAATAGCCCCTAAAGCGGCCTAATTAAGGAACTGCAGCTTTCATTCACTGAAGTCAGTGACTAGGAACCCCCACGCTCCTCTAGGTGTGGTAACACGCCTGATCAGAAATCTCATCCCCAAAAGGGATGAGCAATTGCAGGGAGCACTGTATCTGATAAACAGTTGAGCTCTCACTTCAGTACCTAATACAAGTGGTTGGGTTTTCAAAAAAAAAGGATTGAGACAGCTAATTACATAGACAATCAGACTGCAAGTGCTGCAGAGCTCATGGGTGCTGGGTTCACTTAGAGCTGGATCCCCTCCAGATTTGTTATTCCCCAACAGGGACACGAGACAAGCACTTCACTGTTTTCATCAGCCGGCCACTTGCACTGCAGGTGCTCTAGTGACAATTGCTAACAGCTCTAGCTGAGCCTGTCTGCATGAGCAATTTCCACACCACCACCACGTTTTTGGAAGTTTATTACTGAGTTACAAAAAGTGGCTTTGAAGCTGGAAGTCAATAATCAACATGGACTGAACTTGGGGATGTTCTTCTATTCTCCCTGTTTTAAAGCGACAAAATAGAAAAAAAAAAAAAAGACCGATTTATCTAGTTTCGGGCTTTTGCTGTTGCTGCTTTTTTAAATACTTCTGAACAGTAATACTTGTATTTGAAATTTAAATTCCATTCCAGTAGTAACATACAATACAGAAACAACGGTAAGAACTGCTAGCCAGGTACTCCTGCTTCTTGCAAAGACCCCTCTGATTTTAGAAAATATATTTTCCTAAGGAAAAGATCCAAATCCTTTTCAAGTCAATCTCTGACCCTTTTCTACAAGGATAGGGGACACAATTAAGCAACGATTTCAGTAGGGGATCCCAAGTTCTTTCAAAAGGTAATAAAAAACATCACAGCATCAAAACTACACAATGTGTTATAATTTGACCTTTTTTTCCCTGATAAAGCTTGTTCAAGGCTGCCTAGAGTACTGCTAAAATGCCTTGTTGTATGAGAACAATTTGTAGCACAGTCTGTCATCTCTCTCCTGAAGGCACAATCTGAAAATCTGTTCGAGTCAGTAACAGCACGCATTTCACTGACTTCATTGGGCTCTTTACTGGCAAAACTTGAAGCAAAAGCTCACGTTATAGGATTCTATTAAATCTATTTTTATAAATAGCACCATCTGTATGTATTTCCTGACCTCTCTAACATCCACTTACAAGGGAGAGTGAAGCCCAGTGCATCGATTTCACCGTTGTACAGGATATTTTACATTGGCCTATGGCACACTAAGTTCCTCTCCACATTCAGAAAGTTCAGCAAGACATGGATTATGAGAACATAATTTTCATCGACTGGGGTGTGAGGCTGTGTAACTGGTTTGTAGGAAGCTTCAGGTAATGTAACACTCCATTCAAATCATGTAATACATTAAGTCAGTCAACCAACAGATCCAGTCCAAACAGTACTTGAAAGACAACTACTACATTGGTATATTTAAGATTTTGTCAATCTTGGTATAAGAAAGTGTCCTGTGAAAGATTCTGGAAATAAAAGACAAAAAAAATGCATTTTCTGGCTTTCAATTAAAATAGAAGTGACATTGCAAAGTTCTACATGTTCTATATACCCTAGAAGGATTACAAATCAGAATCAAACAAAATGCTCACCCTCAAGAGTGTGCTGGTTTTAGATGGGATAGAGTTAATTTTCTTTACTGCAGCTGGTGTGGTGCTATGTTTTGGATTTGTGATGAAAACAGTGTCAGTAACACATCGATGTTTTAGTTGCTGCTGAGTGGGGCTTACACAGGGTCAAGGTCTTTACGTTCCTCACACCGCCCTGCCAGCGGGTGGGCTGGGGTGCACAAGGAGCCGGGAGGGGACACAGCTGGGACCCCAGCTGCCCAAAGGGACATTCCACACCACAGGACATCACACCCAGCAACAGAAGCTGAGCAAAAGGACCAGGAAGGGGGTCAGGAGGGAAAACACATTTGAGTTATGGCATTTGTCTTCTCAAGTAACTGTTACATGCGATGGAGCACTGCAATCCTATAAGCTGCTGAATATCTGCCTGCCAATGGAAGGCAGCGAATGAATTCCTTATTTTGCTTTGCTTGTGTGCACAGCTTTGCTTTACCTATTAAACTGACTTTATCCGAACGCATGAGTTTTTTCACTTTAACCTTTCTGATTCTCTTCCACATCCTGCTTAGGGGTAGGTAAGCAGCTGTGTGGTATTTAGCTGCCAGCTAGGGTTAAACAACAAGAGAAAAAGACAGAAAGAAAAAAAAAAAAAAAAAAAAAACAGAAATTGGGTATTGGCTAATCTGTTATACACTAGACCAAATTACACCGATGTACTCCATATACTACAGCATTTCAGTGAAGCCTATGAATACGGCACATTTATGACGAACAGTTGCTCTGTCTTTTTGGTAACTCTATTACTTGAGTTCAAAGAAGGTTTATGGACTAGAAAGCCTCAGGTATGGTCATGAATGTTTGATGCTTTCACATATACTATTATTGCTGTAAAGTCACTCCCTGTTGGAATTATTTCATTCTGACGGTCTGTGGTCATTACAGGCCAACGGGAGCAGTACGAGTATTAACCATTATGCACTTCCTATATTACAGGATTATTTTTGCATTGAAAATGGTACTAGTTCATTCAGCCTCTTTCTCAAAGAACACAGCATAGTCTTCAAACCTGCAAAAGAAACTATTAGCTACCAGTATTTGTGCAGTGCCTAAAACCCAGCCTGTTGACATGAGGTGCCTACAGTCTTTTCTTAAAAAAAAACAAAAAAAAAATCTACTTGGAATGACTGAAGAAGGGAAAAAATCCTCAAGTGCATACGTTTGATTTTGAATACAGCAAGAGATTTGCCATATAAGCCTTTATCACATGGAAGAAAGTACTGACTATTTTTAAATTACAAACAGCCCATCCCATCCCAGTGCAGACAGATGACTCGTTTTCTATTCTCATAACACTGTCCTATGAGAAGCAGTTTACAAAGGTAACTAGCAGAGGGAATTTAATAAAGCTATTGTGGCCAAAGCAATTTCATTCCAAAGCCCTGAGAAAGCAAATCAAAACCCTTGTTGGAAACTTTGTGTGTAAATTTGGCCTGGCTTACTGCAGAAAATCTCAATAGGACAACTATTCAAACAACACCCAGACAACGTTCCATATAGGATTTGAACTTTCCTAAGGTCTCAGCTGGCTTCCACCATAACAAGCATCAATGGCAGATTCTAACTTCAGACTGGTATCTTGTCTGTGATCTCACAAACAGGGATTGGTTTGGGTCAATCTCTGCTGACAATCTTTGTACTCCCTGGATTACAAGATTTAGCTGCACTGACACCTGCTATCAGCACCATGGGGTTAGCAGATGAACGGTCCCAAAACACAAGGAAGGTACAGCACATGGTAAAAGAATACCAATAAGGATTTTTTATTTATTTATTTATTTTTAAACAGTATACATATATATATTTTAAGTCTGTAGCTCCCAGAATACCTGTCTTGGATGCCTACAGTTTTCCATGCACACTTGGCCACTCTTAGCTTTTCTTCATATCTGTTAGATACTATCTTACATTTCAGTTCTGGTAGTTACTCGTATATTCTCAAACAATAATAATAAAAATCTACTATGTTGCTGCCATTTTATATTGTGTAGATGAATTGCCATCAGGTAGAATGCAACCAGGTGTGACTTAAAACAAACAAAACCTCCACACCCCCACAACTGGTTTCATTTTGCATCCTCCTCAAACTCAAGTTGCAGCATACAGAGATTGCTCATCCACACACTTAAAATTTGAGTTTGGATATGTATTAGAAGATAAGAGAAAGGCTCCATGTTGACTACATCTAAAATTCATTCTGATCAATGGGAGAAAAAGAAAACTCATTCAGAAATCACTTTAGAAATGCAAAGTGATGGGTCTGCAGTCCTGCTGGTTATACTTGTTGCAGCACTTCTGTAATACTAAAGTACACATCTTCATCCAACTAATTATCATTACTGAAGCAGCAAGCAATGCCTCACCCCTCAGCCTTCCTCACCCAGTGGGGAAACACCAACAAACATCAGCAACCATTTCTCTTCCCTCTTCTTCCCCCTCAACTTGCACTCCCTCACACACGTTTCAAAACACTACTACTTCTATTTTATGTTATTCATCTAGAAAGGTGGCAAAAAAGCAAAGCAACTTCCCAGAACAATACAGTACAGAAACAACAAATGAAGGAACAGCAAGACAGCCCAACTTCTAGTTATCTGGTCTGCTGTGTTACATTCCCCTTCCCAAAACCACTCAGGACTCCCAATTACCAATTGTCTTTGGGCACTACGTGAGGCTGCCTACCCATACTCCTCCCAGCATGAATTAAAAAAATTGCTTCCAGAAGAATTAAATTCAGGGCCTTTTCACAACAGCGTTATCTCCCCCTCTGTGCATCACCCAGCGCACGTACTGTTGGCGCATCCTGCGGAGCACTTGCTCTCAACCCTAACAAGTGCTGACAGAGCCCAGCCCAATTATAACCAAGCAACTCACAGGTTATCTTCTATTGCAACATTACCTTTAAAATACTTCAGTCATTTTTTGTCATTATTTGTCATGGCAACAGCAGTTGAAGCTTTTCTTTCCTGGTCCTCCCATTAGTTTCACTCTAAACTCCGCTCATTCTGCTCTTTGAACAAGGATATTGATTTGCTGTCCCATTGGCATCTCGGAAAAGCCTCAGCTCCCTTCTTGTGTTCTTGCCATTCAGCATCAGCCAGATCCTGGCAGATTTTCCTCCCTAGTAAATATTGGGTCTAACAGGAACTGCACGGGGAACAAGCCAGCGTGTCAATGGAAAGGAATGAGAGGCAATGGGAAGACCCTTGGCTGTCTGTCCATCTCTTCACAACCCCCAGCACAGGAGAGGGGACCAGGAAGATCAGCTGTGGCCCTGCTCCATCCTTGGCCACTCGCCTACCAGCAGCAGGATTCCTGCTCTCCCAATTCTCTACTGTGGGCATGCCTCAAGGAGGATTTTCCTTTTATGATCTCAGAATTAGATCATGCTGTATGGCTTAAGGGCAATTCAAGTAACTTTTACTAGAATCCCTTTATTTTAATCTTTATTCTTGGACATGAAAAGTTACCATAGCACTTCATCTACGTACCTCACCTTCTTCATTCCTAGTGCTTAAATACCCTTGCAGCTTGGTGTTACTATAGAACATTTTATACAGAGACCCAAAAGACTGCTTATGCTTAATCTTTATTAAAAATCATGACTGGAGAAATGCTTGAATCTTGAATGGTATTAAGGAACTTAATCAGATCAAAACAAATAATATTAACTGACCACATAGCATGGGATCCAAAATCCAATTTAACCAATTGGCACTGACCATATCCAGCACAAATTATTACAACAGACACCCAAAAAATAAACCACACTGGTAACTGACACCTTCTACAGAAACAACATCCAACCAAACTCATGCCTGTAAGAAATAAGGCTGCATTTGGGGGGTACAACAGCAAGCTAAAGAATTCGACCGTTTTATTGTGGCTGACTTAACAGATGGTTAGCATAAGGGAAAGGATCTCCATAAAAAAAACACACAGGGAGCCTGTGGGCAATGTTATTCCATGTGCTGGACACTTCAGGCTTTTGTTAAGGAAGGCTTTTCGTGCCTGCCATGTCCCTTCTCCACACAGAAGCAGAACGCTTCAAAACCAGCGAACCTCACGCGCCACAGCGCTGCATCCAGCCACCCCGCCAGCCCAGTCCAGAAGCATTTCAGATGCCTTAAATTCAAAGTTTTTGAGCTTCCCTTTTGCTGCCCAATTCCCACCTCACTCATGGCTCTTGAAGCATTCATAAAATTAAGCATCAATTAGTGCAATTGTTTCTTTTAACATCTACTTGAATATCATTCCCCTGAACTGACCTTTCCGTAATGGCCCTTTTTTATTTATTTTTGGACGTTAACAACAGCCAATTTCTTTCACTAGCATTGACTACTTTTTACATTTATCGTGGTCACATTAGCCCAGCTAATTGCTCTGACTGCTCTGCTTGCAATCCACTTAACTTTCAAATTACCGAGCAAGACTCAAGAACACTTTCAGCAGCCTGCACAATAGCCCTTCTGTTTTCTTCCTCTATTTCCACCTTTGCACACTGTTTGAAATACACAGAATTCTCAATACAAAGTTCCCCTTCTCCTTCACAAACACAGGCTTGGATTTGAAAATCACCAAGAAAAAAAACGTTTAACATCTTAGAAACCTTCCAGCTGCATGCTCCTGTAAGCCACAGACAAAAAACAAAACAAAACAAAAAAAAACAAAAAACAAAAAACACCACTAAAAAGCACAACACTAGAAGCCCCCCACACACTAGAAGGCAGCAGATTCAATTTAAAAGATACAAAATAATTATTTTTTGTTTGTTTTTTAAACCCAAAGTCTGCTTACCTCCACTCAGCACCACAGCCCAGCGCCCTCCTTGCTTCCTGTCCCTTCTGGAACTTTCCGTTAACGGCCCCTGTGCTGGCGGCAGCACCTGGGGCAGGTGCCCAGCTGGGTCCGCACCTGCGGCAAGGCTCCCTGCCCACCCCAAATTGTAAAGAACAGGCCAATTAGGCAGTTTGCTTACTTTTTAAGCTTGTTATTTGTTTTTCCTTTGCCTCTACAAGGCTGGCTTTGCTATTCTGCCCTGAGGGCTTGCAGGGGTTTGCCCAGAGCTCACACCAAGGCAGGGCTGCAGGGCAGGACCCACAAATCCCCTAAAGTCCCTAACCCGATACAAAGCTCTCCCTGCCCCTGAAGAGCCCCACCACACACACACACAAAAATCTTGGTTTAAAAGCAGCTCAGCCAGAGCCCAGGAGGAGCACCTTTTGCCCTCAGCAGAATGAGAGCTAAGCCAGCCATATATTTACTAACCCTCTCCCATGCTGCTTGCTTCACCTCACGTTTGCCACCACAGTAAGCCCAGGTCTCCATGAGCACCTAAAGCCAAACAGGTTTCTGTCAGTGAGCCTTCTCCCTGTAGCTTTGCTAAGGGTCAGCTGCTGGCTGCTCCAGGTAAGGCCACTTCTTCACCCAGCACAGGTTTTGGGGGAAGACACTCCTTGCCACCATCGCTATGGCTTGTGGAGAACTGGCATCAACAACGGTGACTTTTTAGTGTCCACAGTCCTGCCCCCTAACTGGGTTACCCCTTTTCGAAGCTCTGTTTTCCCTTACAACATCTCCAAATGCTCCTGGATTACCTCCCTCCGTGTAGTCTGGCCTTTAAGCATTGGGAGGTGCAGAACAGAGCACCATATTCCAGGTGGTGCCTAATGAGGAGCATATTTTTTAAAAAAGAGAGAGAGATGCTATCAGTTCACTGTATGCCATCTGTTCAGAGCTTTGTTTATTCCATAGGAGATCACAGGACTGCGTGGCAGATACTCTTAAATCTTTCATCAGTACAGTTTGATTTAAGAGTTTTATTACATCTGCTGTATGCAGAGTTTAAAGGGTTAAGTTAATCTAGTATACATTTTCAGTAACAGCAATTTAGCTCCTTATAGTGCTATTGATCCCATTTTCTTCAAGGAAGTTCCCCAAATGGTGTTTTTTTATGCACTGTGGGAGTCTTTTATGGCTGCTACAATGCAAATCAAGCAGTTACGATCACCACAAACTGATCTTGCTCTTTAGAGATTAAAGCCCCAGAGACAGAATTATCTTCTGATGAATTTGACCAAATAGATTTTCAGGACTTTGATGATCTTGCTTGTGGGTGTATGTATGTGCATGTGTCATTTTCTTTTGACAGAATTTACATTAAGACAAATGAAGAATGAAAAAGCGTACCAGGATTGTGGATACAATTGTGTCAGTATAAACATACTTTATAATTAGATAGCTATTACCATAGAGTAGGGGAAGAACTAAATCAGTATAAATCACTTTTATACTAACCTAATTGCATCCACAAAAGTGTTCATAGCAGCATAATCCTTTTATTAAAAAAATCCTTACCAACATTATTATTCTAGTAAAATGTAAATGCAGGCCAGGTCTTAGATACCAATTAAACTGCAGTTGGCAGAGGTGTTACTCTCTAAATAGAATAAATGTAACAGAACAAAAAGCAAAATAAATAATGAAATAAGAAATAATAGAAGCATCTATCTGTGACATTGTCAAATTGTCCAATAAGCCAATGGGAAGATCTGGGGAGAAATTATCATATAGATCATTTAAGCAATTTCTTGCTAAGTGGATGCTACTAGTTTGGAAAGAATCTATTCATTCTAAATACAATGAAATTAATTCTTACAGTCTTTTGTGTGTATATATTATCTCTTTGTGAGTTAGTGTGCTTGAAACTGATAATGGATCTCCAGAGGCCACCAACCAAGTTTACTTCAATGACATAAAGTTATCCCAAGAAGTTAATGTAATTCCATTTCTTGCAGAACATGTGGCAACCATTTACCCAGAACACAGAGTGATATCTGGAAAGAAATCTGTAATGAACTGGATTACTGAAATGCTAGGACCAAATCTATTACTGATATTATGCTAAAATGAGCTTATTTTCCATGCCAAAACCTTCGGCAATTCCTAGGCTGTGAAGTGCTTAAAGAAGCAGGACTCTTTATCTGGAGCTGATTAATTTAGTGTGTTCACAGCCAGGTTTCCCCACAAAACCTGATTCCATTTTGTTTCATGCTTTTTGCCCATTTTTTAAAACAAAACAAAACCTGTTGGAGTTGTTCACAGCAAAGAAGGGGAGAAGAGGGAGAGAGAAAGGGGAGAACATTAAAAGAGCCATGAAAAAGAATGTCAGTAAGATTTATGGGTCATATATCGCCACAGAAAGACTGTAGGTGGTAAGGAGCATGCTGTGGCAGTAATTTATAGTACCTCTCTATGACAGACTCCTAGACTGAAGATGAAAAACGTGCTATTAAAACAAAAGCAGGCTATCTGGAATGTTGTTGTAAACAAGAATCCTCTTATCACAGCTGCTACAACTGTTGGTTGATCGTTCACTGGGAAATTAGCAAAGCTGTAACAGATACCTGGTTCAGGCTGGGACCTTGTGTGTCAGAATTCATCTGATTGCTTACACCACTTTATGGGTATGGCTAAAATGATAAAAATAGAGTGGAATAAAGATGGTTTTGCTACTTTACTATTCCTCTGTAGCAGGATTAGAGAGAGACTGGTATAAAACACCTGTTAGTAATACACAAGCAGAAGGGTATATGCTTTAGCTAAAACCAAAACCCATTTCAACTAAAAAAAACTATACTAATACATTTTTTTTAAGATGGTAGTTATGAATCTGTCTGGAACATACAGATTATAAAATTCCAACAGTCTTTCTCAGGATTTTGATGTTAAATTCAGTTTCCATGTTTCTGAAATCTTGCTATGTTGTTTGTCCCTAGTATGAGGCTGAGAAACTGTTTCTTGAAACACAGGGTAAGACAAAGAAGTTACACTTCAGTGCAGGGAATCACAAAATGATTGACTATTTCTATTCCACGTGATTCTCAAAGGGTGTCTTACTTTTAAATAGACTCATAATAATTGCTTTTGAAAATTCCTTTGGATCATCGTACCTCCCTACATCCTTGGCTTTTGTGGCCTGTCTTGTTTCCTGGTGTTCTTTTTTTTTTTAAATCCAATTGATTCTCCTTAATTCTAGGAAAACTTGGGTACCTATTATACCTTCTGCTGCTAAAGTAAGCAGATGTGGTAGTACAATTGCAACTGAAGTCAGGGGAACTAGCAAATGATTCTTCACTGCTAAATTAGGGTAAGCATCTGATACCTAAGCACTAGGTTTTTGAAGATTACCTTCAAATAGGATAGGGTAATTCCAGCAAGGGTGATGTGACTTGAAAAAAACAAAGGAGTTAGAACTAAGCTTGAATAAGATTATATGAAGGAATGTATGCAGATTGAAAATGAGCATACACACAGAGACACACAAAGATATATATGTATGCAAAATGAAAATGCAAGATCAAAACAGAGAATGTTGAAAGCAAAGATCAGGTTTGCTTTGGGGATGAGATGTATTATCCCCTGTTTTGTTTAATCCAGATACGACTGTCATGCTGGGGATCACAAGCGCAATGCAGAAGCAGACTGGCAAAATTCAAAAGGGCATTCAGCTATATAAGGAGATTATGCATATAATCTACACCTTTCGCCAATATTTATATGAGCATGCGATTCAGAGGGGAGTTTTGAAAAGTTTTCTACCAAAGACTTTATCCTAAACATGTTAACAAAATGCAAACTTATGTCTTTCAGGTTTAGAGATTATAGCTGCTAGGGCATCTTGATTGTTACCTGGAGTGTGAATTAGGAAATGGATTTAGTTGCAGCCATGGAAATACTAAAACTCCAGTGCTGCCAAGAGATTTAGGGGCAAGATGAATTCTGATGTAACTTAAAAACATGTTTTATTGGAAATATTTTTTTTCCACTTAATCTCTTACAGCAAGAATGCAAAGACACAAATCTTCCAACATGTTCCCTGGAGCATAATGAAATATTAAGAGTAAAGTCAAGTTTGCCCCTTCCTGTGAAGTCCACTATCTCTGTGATACTTCTTTCATTAACTATATGCCTTCATAGATTTGGTAACTAATCCACTGCTTTAATACCATACCATGATTTTTAAAATGGCAGTGAAAGTGATATCTGTGCTTCCCCACTGAGAATCTGCCCTAGAACATTACTCCTTAGTATGTTAGTCTATGCAGGCTTTAGGCTAAAAAAGCTGGATCTTCAACTCAGGACATAAAAATTCAGTCTTAACATCTGAAATCTCAGTATTCCAATGAAAAACATCTTGAAGATGAAATTCTGCTTTAGATACCTGTGTTTTGGTGAACTAAACCATCACTACAGATGAGGTAGTTGTCTCAAATTCCTGTACAGCCATGGAAAGAAACACACACTTCATAGGCACAGTTCATCCCTTCCTCAGACCTGAAGCAGGGCGTACTAGAAGTGTCAGATGTCCTGAACTTCCTGAGGAGCTGTGATGACTTGCAAATGTCACCTAGCACGTGTCATAGAGAAGGAATTAAAACCCAGATCTCCCCAAACCCAGTCCGTAATGCAAAACTCTCCCACCTGTTGATTAAGTCATTTTTTGAACAACATTTTAAATCCACAAGCAATAGCTCTAGATGAGTATGGAGCTTGGCTCTCCCAAATTTATTCTAAAAGTAGCAAAGTATGTATTATACTCAGGTAGCTCTGCCTG
The DNA here is from genome assembly GCF_963932015.1 of Anas acuta. Classification (NCBI taxonomy): domain Eukaryota; kingdom Metazoa; phylum Chordata; class Aves; order Anseriformes; family Anatidae; genus Anas; species Anas acuta. Next base: position 1,050,743 of record NC_089005.1, on the reverse strand, counting down.
TTGTTTTTTAGCAGCTAAGCAGAAGATTTCATTTTCAGGGAATGTCAATCCAACACCTTTCTACCGGCATCAGCTTCCCTTTAATTAAAAGTACAAAGCTCTGACAAGAGCTTAACAATGGAAACACTTGCAGGCAACTCTACTATTAAATGAAAACTGTTTGCATGTCTCTATTGTTAATTATTATCATTACTAAGTACTCAGTGCAGGGAACACATTTACACTAGTGCTCTGTACTCAGCAACAGTCTGCAATTAATTTCCAAGAATAAGAGCTACCACAGTGAAGAAAATGAACTAAGAGTATACACCCCCAATCTCTGTATTGTTCCCTTGACGTCCCTCCACCAAATTGACTCTGAGGTGTTCAAATACTGCCATCTTCAATGCTCATTAGCATCTCAAAGCCAGGTTTGTCTCTGAACCTAACTCTTCCAATTTCAATAACACCAATGCAACATCCCAGTAAATTTTCAGCCAGAGCCTGTAGAATGGTGCCTAAAGTCTTCTACAGTGAATGACAAGACATCTGAATTCTGTATGGGTAGATATAAGCCCTAACTTTCTCCTACAGGCTCTTGGCTCTCAGAGCCAAAAAAATAAATAAGAGAAACTATCAAGTATATTAGTGGTAAACTAGAAAATAAAAGAGATTTGGAAATGCAGCACTACTGTGCTTCTCTTTCTCTTCCCTTGCCGCATTTCATTTTCTAACAGCCAGAGCTGAGGCACAGCAGATGCCAGCTAATCCTTCTAAGTTCCCTGCTCATACTTCTGCTCCATGGCTGGGAGGCCTGCTGTGTGCCAAATTAAAAAGCAGCATTCTTAAAATTAAACTTTGACAACCGCAAATAGGGGCCTGTTTCGGTCTTTGCTCCTCTGGATATCCACACTTGGATGTGATTTGGATCAAACCCTTCTTCATAATCTGTGTTTGCCTCCTCTACTTCCAGAACACCTGTTTGAAAAGCCCTCCCTGAAGAAGGGAGAAATTCCTCTGAAGAAGGATTAGGAAGCCTGATAAACACCACATCTAAACTAAGGCAATCTGCAGATGGATTAGGAATCAAAGAAATGAAATTACCAGTAACCTCAAAATTGTCTCTCTCTTTATTCCTGTGGCCTGGAAGACTTCTATAATGGTCAGAATAACTTTTTGATTTTTTTATTTTATTTTATTTTTTTTAAACTGCCCCTATACAAATCAGAAAGGCTGTCTGACCAAAGTGTCCCTCCTCTGATAATTGTGTAAACCTTAATATCATGGGAATTGTATCCAGTTGCCTTGAAATTAATTGGAAGAATGCAGGAAGCTATATGGTGATTGACTGACACACAAGAGTTGTTTCCCCTTATTTCATTATTTAAGCATAAATGGATAACCAGTGATCAAACTACACAGCCTGCAAAACACCTTCATCTGAGTGTCTGAGGAAGGTTTCTTTTCATTGGAAACACTCCCATACAGCTGGCTCACCAGCCAGCCCAGCTTATCTAACTAGACTCATTACTGCAGTTTCTGAATGTTAACACCTACTTAGATTTTTTATTTCCTGGCCTGTAATCTTCATTGAAAAGATGGAGGCATCCAAGGTGTCTCTTGAAGGGTAGTTGTCTGAAAGGAGATAGTTTAAATGCTGGTATGTGAACTTATCTTTGTAGCTCTTTGGAACAGTCTGGCTAGCATCCTGCTCGATGCCACTCTGCAGAACAGCCTCAAGACCCTCCCCAGTGCCGCGTTAATAAGCAGGAGCTCACAAAGCATAGGAGAAATTAAAAGAAAGGGAGGAGCACAAAGATGATGGATGAATATCTCAAGGGATCCAACTGCCAGCAGAAGCAACATGTCTTGGACAGTGAACCTATAATCCAGACTCAAATGAGAGGGATGCAAATCCTCAGAAGTACGAGATAAGGCAAGAAGAGGGAGGCTAATCTCGTACCTCTCCAACCTGAGACCAAAGACATTTTTAACGTAGTATCTTGGGGGAACCTCATGCAGCTGTACTAAGAAAAGATCTTTACATACACAGAAGAAGCCAAAAGATCTATTTATTAGTATGAATGTTGGCACTGATATGTAATATGGTGAATATCATTCTGCAATTCCTAATTGTAGTAACTAAAAAAAAAAGAGAGAGAAACCTTGGAAACCAACTCTCTGCTCTACTGTTTCTATTCCTTTATATATAATGCTATGGTGATTTAATTTAAAAAAAAAAAAAAAAAAAAATTAAGTGAAATGCCCTGAGGAAAAAAAAAAAAAAAAGAGAGAGAATAATAGGAGAACTATCATCACCATAATAATAATTTAAAAAAAAAAAAAAAAAATCAAATGGGAGAGCTCAGAGTACATGAGAAAGCAGGTTAGAAATCCTGGCTTTTTCACAGGAAGAGGAACTTCAGGTATCTTCTTCAGAAATATCTGTTGAGTTGCTCTTCACTGTGAGTTACTGGTATGAGTCTGTCACCCCTTGTTGAAGAAGAAACTTGTTAAATCTTCTTTTAGCAGCATATTTGCTTTTCCATTACATTATCTGCCCACATTCACCCACGCAGACTGACTAAAGGCTTCCTGATCTAGATTTTTCCTTTTTTTTTCCCTCCTTTTGTTCCCAGCTCAACTGCAGTGTGACACAGTTAACTTACCCTAATTTTTAAGCTGCCATAGGTAATAAGAAGATAGGCCTTTGCCACTAACATGTAATCTTCAGCTGTTCTAGAGAATATGTGAAAAGGCTTGCTTGAAGAACCCTGAAAACGTGCAAGTGGCTAAGGAACAGAAAAGCTGAGAGCATCCCTTCTCTATCACTGACACAGGAGCAGCTTTGCAGCATAGATTTTCTATGGCAAAATAAGATGCTGAAATGCAAACGCAGCTATAGCAAACAGGGGGGATTAAAGACTACAGTAGCTAAAGCAATCGCTTCACAAAGTTATGAAGTAAGGGCTCACACATAAAAGACTATTGCCCCTCCAAAAAGAATCACAGCTTAAAAACAGGGCTTTTCTAATTTTCTTTTGTATTAGCTGAAGATTGTAATGGGAATACCTTACCTGTGAAAAAGTTTGCCTTTGAAAATAAGGAAAAAATATTTACTATTTTGATAAAACCTAGACTAACATTGTTATCACCTTCCAAACACCTGAGGGAGCCAGGGGCCTTTGAGTGCGCTAATGAGTCCCACCCAGGACTGCCCCCCCCACCCCCATGGGCTCCCTGTGGCCCACCAGCCCCATTAAATCCCTGCACAGCACTATCAAGCTAGTTTGTGCTGTGTTGGGGGTGCTGGAGGAGCTACTTGGTGCTGCTTTTAAGTCTGGCTTACCTCAGATATGGGGCAACTAGACCCTTTTGGTGATGTTCTGGTTGTTGGGTGTAGGGTGAGCACTCAGAGCTCTCCACTGGGGTTCCTCATGAGGCAGTGCTGCTTTGTGGCATTGCTGTGGTTCCTTAATAAGAGTCTGGGCTGGTGGAAGTTTGCATCAGTGTCCATAGTGTGACTGTGGTGCTTCTTGAGCCATGTTAGTGTATACAGCCTGTTAGAAACACGGAGGCAGGTTTTTAATTTCATTTTAGCTTAGAGAAAAGAAGGCTCAGGGGGGACCTTATTGTACTTTACAATTATCTTAAAGGAGGTTGCAGCAAGGTGGGGATCGGCCTCTCCTTCCATGCACCAGGTGTTAAAACATGGGGAAATGGCCTCAAGCTGTGACAGGGGAGGTTTAGACAGTTTCTAGGGCATAGGTTTATTGTAGCTATTCAGCTAAGTCCTCTGAAAGATTTAAATTGTCCTATTCTGTACAAATTGCTCAAATTCAAACATGCAATTATTGTCTAATTGGACTTGAAGATTTTTCAGCTAGCTACCTACTAAATTACAGTGCAAGCTGGAAATGATTTGGCTGTTTAGAAGGCTCTAAGCAACTGTATCTCATAGATGCCTTGTGGGGGTGAAAATACCAAGGATATTTTTGTAATGGGGTACTATAAAGCATTCCTCCCTGCCTCCTCCATACTTCTCCCACACCTTTACTCCAGCCCTTGAAGTTGACCTGGGTTCCTATGGTGACGTACCTTGTCTTTGTTTGCTCTTTGTGCGGTTTTCTGTCCATTGGGGTGTTCTGAAAGACAACAGAGAATCTCCACATTAATTCAATATTGTATAGAATCCAATATTCTACCTTTGAGAAAAGGGAAGCCTCCCCTGCAGTGTTCAGCACCTGAAGTAATAGCTATTAAGTCTCTGTGAACATTATAAAATATTTTCTATAGAGTCCTTGTTGCAATTTGCAAGTAACACTGCTCAAATAGTTAAAATGAGGCATTACAACTCCAGCGAGACTTGAGGTTTTGCAGTAGTAAGCTAGTATGAGGCTTGACTATGCTCATGAGATCCTAATCACTTTGCAAGATCCCGTAGTGGAGTGAAATGGTGTGTTCATATTCAGGCAGTCTCTGAAGCTGTACATTTGTCTTTCAGTAAAGACAGAATTGTAGAGCCTTCCACAACATGCAATTACAGGAAGACAAAACTAAAAGGAATCTCTTGTGGTCATGTGTTCGAAGGCAGCATCAGTAAGACGTAACACTTTTACATTTTTCTAATCTCCCCTTGTAAATCTCCAGTGGCATAGAGATCCCACAGATTGTTACTCCCTAGGTACTGTATTCTGCTTTTTAACTACTCTAGAGATCAGAACGTGATTCCTGATGTTTTTATCTTTGCAAATTTTAGCTCCTTTTCTAATTAATATTTTACTGTTAGCTTTTCAGTGTTCTATGAGAAAGGGGGTGAAATACTTCTCTGCCTCATGACTTATCTCACAACTAGGTTAGTGAGTCATGCCACTACTTGCTTTCTTTGTTAATAATACCCTTTTGCACTGAATTAGAGTTTTAAGAGAATGGAAAAGGCCTCACCTGAAAGTAATCTACAGCCTGGTTAACTGAGTAACAGTGTGAGAAGCTTAAAAATGAACTTTAAAGGCCCCGAGATAAAGAAGAAAAGTGCACCTATTGTGCCTGTACCTGAACTGATTGCTCTACCTGCTAGGGGTTCTAGCTGAGTGCTGCACTATCGGTACAGTTACCTCTTAACCAAGCCAGTACTTGGATGGCTTCCTAACACCACTGTGTCTGCTTGCACGTGTGATAGCCACTTTGCCCTCTTCAGTAGTCTGTACACCAGGAAAGTTAAGAGTGATGTTTCTTGTATCTGTAGTGGTCTTGCTAATATTCCAGTAGCCTGAGATTGTGTGCTAAAGCTGGACTTGTCTCTCGGTGTGGGCAGTAAAAAGGAAATTAATGTCTAAGAACATGTTCCAAAAGCCTGAAGTCAGTCCAGTCAAGAGGATGAAGCTTAAAAGTTTTATCTACATCAAGGACAGGGGAGTCAAAGGCCTCTCTGAACAAAAACAGTGATGCCCTGGGGTGGAAAGGCAAGCAGGCTGAAGGATGTGTCAGCAGCAGTGGTCCAGCTTGTGCTTTGAGCAACATGGATTTCTAAGATGAAAAGCTCCTAACGTGTCGGTGCACTCAGTCATCTGTCTGCCCACCTCCTGTTTGACTCAACTGCTCCAACAAAGACAGTTTTCCTTGATTGTGGGGAAGTCATGCTGGATTTGCATGGAGCATGAATTTGAATCTAGCTGTTGGATTTCGTGCCTCGACAGGTTTTTTTAATTCTATTCCAAATTTTAAATTGCTGAGCAGAAATAACCTTGATGTGGCCTGTAAATCCATGAACCTGAATTAAAAATTATACATTTTCTGCTCTAAAATTGAGAATGTTTAATGCTTTGCAGCTCACTGATTATTAGTGTGCTTCTTTCTACCCCCTGCAAACCAACTGCAAACCTTATCTCATGTTTTTTAGCTCCTTCAGCTTGTTCCCAGACTCATGTTTTTGTGCCCTCTCTATCTCCTGCTTGTCAACATACACCACTTGTTTCTCCCAGCTGTGGAAACAATTCCAGTAAGTTCTAAATGCTGTGGTGCTGCATCTAATGCTGCTCAGTGTAGCAGAATTAGGAGGAAGAGAAGTTCCCCCAGCTACTACGAGCAGGTGTCTGCCTCTGCTCTCCTCCTTTGATTTTTATTTTTATTTTTAATGTTCTTGGTTGTTCTGCAGCTCATCGCTGCGTAAGAAAACCCATGGCCTCATCATCATCTTTATTTTTTTTTTTTTTCTGGACTTCAGCAAGTATCTTCTCATTGTCTGATGCTTTCTCTTAGATAACATAGTAAAAGTCCCTAGCCATTGTAATTATTAGTATATTCCTGGAGAAAATTGTGACAGTATATATTAAAGGGCTTCCTGCAGGAAGGTACACAGTAGGTATCCAATTGCTCTTTAAATAAAAGGCACTTGTAACAGTCAGGGGCTTAAAAGAGGAGAAGGGAAAGGGAGCAAATAAGATTTTGAGGGACAGTGGGGATTTACAGTGGTCAGAGCAGATAGTCATGCTGAATTATATGACTAATTAGTCTTCATTAGCAAATCAGAGCAAATTATGATATAGTGCCAATGTTGTGTAACATGCTGGGCAGAGAGTTTGTCTTTTTTTTTTTTTTTAATTTTGGTTTAATCTAGTTTATTAAAATACTGGTCTTGGGTTTCACTGTTCTGCCAGCAGGTTAAGAGAATGTAGTTTATAACCCAATCCCACTACTACTACTGTTTTGTATGGTTATATCTGCTAGAATAAATCTCCTATTTTGCCAACCATCATTTTATGAGGTTTTCTAGGAAAAGAGAAGCTTAGAGGATGATCATCATGGCTGGTTAGATGTTGGCCTTTCTCTGACCCATGATGGACAAAGCCCAGCCATTTAAATTACACTTCTGGGTTTTGATGGGCAACGAAGGATTTAAAGCACAGTTTGTGCTTTCTATTCTTTTCCATTTAGACAAATCCTTGTCAAGTCCAGTCTCTGTTGCTTGCTTCAGTGGAACTGAAGGGAAATGAGTATCTGATTTTTCCTTAAAGCCAACTGTAACTATATAAGTGACTAATTCCTTAGCTCATGACATGTCATTTGTCTAACACAACTTGCAAACAAGATCCAGACTACAGGAAAAGAGTAGGAGGTATATATTCTGGTAACTAAAGAATCCTGTGAACTGCAGAGGACCTGTGCTAAACTAGTAAAATAAAGAGCTGTGTTTTCTAGACTTCATTAGCAGTTAGAAAGAAAGAAATAGAGGGAAGAACCCAACAGCCAGCAGGTTAGAAGTTAATTAGGAGCAGCAGTAAGGGACTGCTGTTTTACTCTGAAGCTTATGGGGTAGTTTAAAGCTTTTTAATGCCACTATAAAAGTTCTTGTGCTGGAAAGTCTTCTGACAAAGAAAAACAAGTCCCTGGGTAACTGAGCCAGGTTGCTGTCAGCTGTGGGGGTTCCTGACTGCAGGGTTTCTACATCTGCCCAGCAACACTTGTTAAATCCTGCATTTCATTTATTGAACAGATTTTAGGGGGAGGGATCAGTCAGGATTGCACTTTGTCAGCAAAAGTGCTCTGCTTCTACTTTAACTTGAGCTGAAGAGTGAACCTCATTGCTTGGAACAGTGGAAGCTCAGGAGCTCTTAGGAGGCAAAAGCAACATGTACAAGCAAAGTAAACGGAGAAGCTTTTGTACTTGCAACAGGTCATAAAAAAAATGACCTAAAAATTGAGCTGTAGTAAACGAGAGCCTGACACTAGTTCTGTTCCAAAGCAACATTTGTTCACCTCAGTTTCTTATCTGATCTGATGCCACCGTTTAAACTCTGAGCAATAACACTGCTCATCTTGGCCTGTTGAGCTTTTGCCATGCCATCCACATGCCATCTTGTGTGGGTACTGTGTGCCTCTGACGAAGCATCAGCTAAAGTATTGCCAAAAGGACTGAATACCAGCAAGTATGTAAGAAACAGTGAATAGGTTAACTGAGCTGTTGTGCCTTCATTTCTGGAAAACTTCACTTTTAAGATATAGGGAACGCTGAGGGATCTTGTAGGGAAAACAGAACTTTGTGCTGATGTGATTTGATACTGGATTGTATCTTTGTGGCCAGAAAAGACTATTGTAAACTACCAGTTTGAAAATCAACATGCTACAGACAAAATTTAGTTTTGTCACGTCTTCTGTAAGTTGTTTGTAAACGTATGCAGTCCTGATGACTTTGATCTAGAAGTTATCCACACCTCTAACTTTCCTGCTCCTTCTGGTGCTTCTGCATTTGCTCCTTTCTGTTTGTTCACTGGTTGTACCTTAATGCTTCTGTAATAGATTCCTGCAGACTTGTACTTTCCCAAACACAGCACACAACTTGGATAGAGTTTGGTATTTTACAAAGGTTCTCTACATCTACACTCTTCCCACTCCTTCTCCTAAAAGTCCTGCAGCCTTTGTCCTGCACTTCTTGTGTGGGAGGTATCATAAGCAGAGAGCTGTGAAAGGGTTAATGAGCCCAGGCAAAGTTAACAAGGGATGGGCAATAAATGGCTCCAGCTGTGTATAATTAACTGTAATACTGTGAAGTAAATGACTTTTATTGGCAAGCATGTCATAACTTCATTAAAAGTCATATTTACAGCCCTCTCACATGGAATGAGTGCTTGTGTAGTCTGCAATTTAATGAGCACTCATTTTCACCTTGTTCCAATTATCTCCCACCCACCCCTCCCTCTCGGTGTGGGGAGCATGAAGATGAAATACAATGGGAGTGTAATTAAGGCTGGCACGGATCCTTTCAGGAAATGTTTTTTATTCCAGCACAATCACTTCTATTGCTTACTACTAATAATACTTTTTAAGTGTTTAAAATACATAATTTTCTTTGGTCCCCAAAGTGTTACTTAAATAACAGTTATTAAAGAATGTCTCTGTGGGAAAGGTTTCCCAGGCCCAGAACCCCTGATAGCTGGGCACCTGAAATGCTGTGTCTAATGAGGCACGGTGACCTAACTGAGGCAGTGTACACAATAGGAAATTAGTATCACTTAAGAGGAAAATTGCAATTTAGCTTAATTACAACTATATCTGTGCTGTGCAAACCAGTGGAAAGCCCCCGTAGTACCTGAAGAAAGCTCCTTTTCTCTTTCCAGAGCGTTGTTCTGCGTAGCCCAGTGCTGCCTCCTGTTATCCAGGCACTTGCATTCCTGGTCAGGTAGCCAGAAAGGTCCAGGAGGAGGTCCAGATCAGACTTCTGAGGCTTGTGTGAGACTAGAGATGTGAATAAAGGAAAGGCAGTCAGACGTGGGACTAGGGAGTCTACAGTGCAGTATTTCTCCTGGCACTTAAAAGCAGGTACACAACAGGGCATCTCAGTTTGGGACATGACTTGAGTTCTTGCATGCCTTACCAATTTACAGTTCACTTTCATTTTACAGCGAATGGCATGACTGGCCAAGCTGCTAGCAAGGTTGTGTTCTCATTTTGTCAGCTACACATTTCTCATGGGCTGTACAGTAAGTATAACAAGACTGTTTTTTCAGCACCAACTATGTTGTGGTCCCAGTTCTTGACTGACAAGTCACACTTAATAGCCCAGCACAACACCGTATGTGGACCTTGTAGAGTGGCATGAGAGCTTGCGGTTGGCTTCTCTTTGTATTGTAGAGCAGCAGTCATTCCCGTACCACTGCAGGGCCTCATTACAGATTTCAAAGTGGAGACGATGCTGCCTGTTGTGGTAGCTGAGTAATCTTTGGGAAGAAGGGGGATGCGTTCCTCTGATGGATGCTAACAACTGATACCCCTTGGGATCTACTCAGGGGTTCAGAATGAAGTAAGGGTTATGGGAGATTAATTACTGGGCACTGCAAGTGACGTGATTAGAAACACATGATAAATGATTTATCTCATGGCACAGCGTAACAGCGGAGCAGTCTGTTATTCTTACCAAACACACATGTTACGTTCACTGCTAAGAAAATGAATTAGAAGTTAAAGATCAAGGACTAGATCCTTTGCAGCTATAAATCAACTGAGAAATTACAATTCATAGTAGCTAAGAATTTGAACCAGATAGTTATGCAGGTCCCTTTAAAAAAAAGAAGCCTTGGTAGGGGCTTTAGCCTGATATCTGTGTACTAGTACAGCTCTGCTTGGGCTAGTTAACTAGTTATAAGGTATTCAAGGTTAGCATGAATGTTGTTCCTTTGAGATGGTAAAGCAGCGATGCTGGCCTGTTTGGGCAGCATTGACAGTGCCTCTCCAATAAAACTACTTTGATGTCATCCAACAACTCGCTTATTTGCTCCCACATAAGGGGATGGTGATGAGGCCAATTATTTTTTATATGAAATGCCTAATAATTAGGCAAACTGTAGCTGTTTGTAGGGTGCTGACAATGCTTGTACTTGATTGAGAAAGGCTGGTAAAGCTTAGTAAAACAGAGCACCTGCCCTAGCAGGAAGAGTACCCCTGCCTTGACTCATCTGGCAGGAGATGAGCTCTTGTCTCACCTTAACCCTAACCCTTTCCCAGACTACAAGCTATTAGCTGCTTTTGTGACCTTGGTTTGGCACTAACAAAGCTGCTAGATTATTCATAAGCAAGAAGATCAGATGAGTTGTGTGAATTCTAACAGCTGATCTGAAAATGCTACAGCTTTTTAAGCTCTGTAAGGATGGGAGGGTTATCTTAAGAGGCCTGTCAGTGTAGATTACTGTCTGTGTTACAGTGATGCTTGAATGCCTCTAACAAGGTATTCGTGTGCTGAGCTGAGTGAGACACCCTCCACGTATTGCAGATCTTGCCATGCAAACAGTCGAGATAACTTCTTACCCTATCTTGGAGGTGAGGGGAGCTGCAGAGGCACTAAGAAATCTGGAGAGGCTTTACAGCCAGCTGGGTAACGCTTGCCTTCCAGTGACAACGTGGCCAGCTGCCAATTTATTTATCCAGGTCTGTATAACGGGTTGCAGTCTGCAGAGAGCTGTGTGCCACTGGTGCAAAAGGGAGCACAAGGACAGCCACTAATGAGCGTGGGTTGAGGTTGTCTGTGCCCCGGTGCCATTAAAACAGCATGCGTGTGTAACTCTGGTGACTTGCCTGAGGTTACACAAAGTCTGTGCAAGAGCTGATCTCTCAGGTGGAGTTTTTTCTGCATGAGATGTTGGATTCTCCCAGTTGTTTCTCTATGCAATTCAGCGTCCTGAACCCTTCCATGAGCTCTGCTGAACTCAGTCACCTTTGAACAGAATTATCAGAGGGTTCGTGGTAGTATTTAACAGTGCAAAAATCATTCAACTGACATTAAAAGAAATCCATACTTTGCTAGGAAGTTAAGGCTGAAATCTGGCTTTTGAGAAGTATTACCAATCTTTCCAAAAGATTTTGGTCATGTTATCTTCAGACTTAGCATAAGGACAGTGCTGTCACTCTAAAGGATGAAAGTGCAGTTTCTGTGTTGTGACACAAACCTGCAGCAGCTTCCCAGGACGTTTTGGTTTGACAGAGTACAGACATGTCTATGCTGTATCCTCAGGAATGTTTTCCCTTTTGCTTGCTTTCCAAAGACTTGATGCAGTTACTGTACAGCCTTGTTTAGCAATTAAGATGCTCTCCTGCATACTTTACATCATGAATATCATTGATAATTGTGCAATACAGTAATTGAAGATAGCAATGATTAATTCCTGCGATAAAACTTGTCCTTGGAACAATTGATTTTACTGCCAGAAATGTACAAGCATCCTGATGGAAATACTCTCACATAATTATTGTTATTAGTTTAAGCTTGTTGGAGGAGGGAGAAATGAAAAAATCAATTACTTTGGATTTGTCATCACTAATCTGTTATGATCACTTTAATACAGCAGTGTTATAACTCAAGGCATGGCTTTCCTAATTCATGAGCTATTAGAAAAGTTTACAGAAATTGTAAGAACTGGAAAAGAAAAGAAAAGAAAAGAAAAGAAAAGAAAAGAAAAGAAAAGAAAAGAAAAGAAAAGAAAAGAAAAGAAAAGAAAAGAAAAGAAAAGAAAAAGATATCACAAGAATTTTTTACAGCTGTTAAGTTGTAGGACACTTCCTTTTCTAATGCCCCTGTCTTATTAAAAAAGCAATGATGGTAAGGGGGGGAGAGGGAGGAGGTATCAGCAGACCGGTGGTTTGAGTTCTAGGTTTGTCCCTAGCTGAGCTCACACAATTGCTGTGCATGAACCAGCCTAAAGCTACTTGCTGGAGGGAATATCTGGAGCATATTTTTGGAAAGCTCTTAAACTTGGGTCTGATTTTTTTAACGGGATGGTAAAGAGCACTGAAATTTTTATTTACTGGTCAACAGTTCTGCAAAACCTGGCTCCTGCAGCTGCAGGAGTTAAACCTATTTTGAGAGTTCATATTCACTCCACAGAATGGAATGACTCCTGGTACGTATTAGCGAAACTTGAAGGAAATTGCTTACAAATCCAACAGAAGAATGCTGCTCATCTTTGAAGCATCTCATGTTCTTATTTTCTTCTCTTAAGCAAGTTTAGAGACCATGAGAGCACAGAATGTTCCTGCTCGCTTGCAGGCTTGGTGGGACAAGCTGATCAGCCAAGTTCTCCTGTGAATTTTTATGGCAGCTAAACTGACTTTGCAATTTAGAAAACTTATTTCTGTAGCTTTACATAGATTTCTGTTGCAAATAGGAAATCTATTCCACTTTTTTGACTTAAACCCATCAAATATCTGTCAGGTCCATCTTATTGTACTCAAGCTGAATGAACAAAAATTAAATGTAATAGCCACTCCATTACATTCTCCTGCCTAATGTCATCAACTTCTCTTGGTTCTTTTAGTTGAACTTTTGTATTAGTGGATTTGCTAAAATAAGAACCTCTTAAGAGTGCATCTCTGGCTGCTTTTAGGATGCTGACAGTTTGGCAACAAAGGCAGTGCTGCTTCTATGCACTACTAAGCAAGAGTGAGTCCTGACACTATTAATTTTCCCTCCTTTGTGCCCACCTTAACTCTTGTCTGTTTTGGTAGCAGTGCAAGGGGGAGGTTGGTTGTACCAAATTAAAAAGACTGATGTATGCAAAGCACAGCAAGTGGTTCTGATGTGTCAGTACTGGATCATCACAGGACGGGTGTCAAGGGGCTAGAGGGCATCACAGAGTTGTCTTTCGTACAAGACCATTAGTAGTTTGAATATTCTTAAGTTGATATGTTACCCTTACTTCCCATACCTTGGCAATTGTATGACTTCTGTGTATCTTCTGTTTGGCAAGTGAGGGCAATAAGCAGTTCATTTGATTTAGCTAATGATCTAAAATTTCTATAGTTAAAGCCATTTACAAAGAAGCTGTCGCCCCCCCATCCATAAGGGTAGGAGAGTAGCTTGGGTCCACGGTGTAATCAGGGAAACAGACTGTAACAAGCAAAGCTCTAGCAGTGCATGGGCTCCAGATTGTAGCAAGTAGCAGTTGCACACTGCTGGAGCAGGTATTAAGCTGATAAATCATCAGTGCATATTCTGTGAGGAGGCTTTTAAAAGAATTATCAGGAGCAGGAAGCAGACTGGTAGAAAAAAGGAATTTTCTCTCTAATGGCTGCTGGAGGAGGTATTTACTAGGAGCTGTAATCAGAGCTGGGTAGGCTATAGCACAGGAGTGCCTTTGTGAGGCGGGTGGTGTGTTGCAGCATAGGATGGATTACAGCTGAAATAGACCTGCAAAATGATTCATTTTTTTTTTGTTTAGGTAGTGTAGTATAGAAACTATCTCAGAGTTCTGCACTTATGAAACAAAACAACTTACCAGAGACTGAAACCAACGAGGGTTTTTCCCGTTGCATTCCCTACAGAAAACTTCTGTGTGTACGGGGGTGGTGAGCTGGGTCTCAGGATGGGCAGAGCTCTAGATGTCTTTTTGGGCAGCTCAGTGTCTGACCTGCTGACCAGACTGCAAATGTGCTCAGGTCTAACCCAATGGTCGCTATTGTTTGTGCTGATACTGAAGTTCTTCTAAATCACCCCCAAAATACAGGAGGGCAGGTAGCTAGGGTCTGTGAAGTGACTGAGTGCGCTAGTGATCTGGACTATTCCACTTCCAACCCTTATTCTAAGGGTTTAAAAAGTACATTCTGAGTCCACAGAGAGGAATTGCTGTATGTATCTGTTCTTATATGAGTTAAATATGTTAGTACTACTGCACATCAAAGACCTTTGTGTATTTGTACGTGTACCTGAGGCCAGTACTATAGTTTTGTATTGTTAGAAATCCTTTTAGCTACAAGAACATTAAGCTGAAACCAATTATTTATAGAGTTGGTGAAATGAGCCCTCTGTCTACTTTGTAATAAGAGCCTACAAGGTGTTAGTGTTGTTATTGGCCCTGTCAGAACTCCTTTCCAGAATGTAAATCTATGGCTGACTTTTACAGTGCTGGCCAAGGAGGTTCTGTGGCTAATCAATATTTTGTGGGCAGTGAGCCAATGTTAAGGCCAAAGTGTTGAGTAATGAGAAAAGCAAAGAATACACGAACTTGATGCTTTGAAGTTCCATTGTCAGTGTAAAGATTTAGGATATTGCATCTGACCTGCAAATATTTCTCAGAAACCTACAGCATTAATGTTTGGGCAATCCTGCTGAAAATCATGGGTAAGAACATGATAAAAGAAGTCTTTGAGCATTGAAATGAGATGCTATAGTACTGTTAATTTTAGTGACTGGGGATGATGTGAACATCACGGATGTTACAAATGGCAAGTTACTGGACAGTGGATTTTTGTGGAGATTACACTCAGGTGGCCCCAGCAAGACTGGGAGGTCACTTCATTCCTTCTTAAGTATACTTAACAGTAAGCCCTGGCTAGGACCATCAGCCATAAAGGTAACAAACTGCCCTCCTCTGGGGGACAGGGATACAATTCTAATGGTCGGGGTGGTCTCTGGCTGCTGTGTGTCCTCTCCTAGTTATCTTCCTGAATTCTGAGAGCTTTGTGACAAAGCTGTGCAACCCGGTGCTCATCAAAAGAATCGAAATGCCAAATATGTCAACCTGCACTGAAGCATCTACTTCAAAATTAGTCTCCAGATTATCTGATTCATCATTTTATGCCCCTTAATAGAGATTAACTGATTGTTTCTGCTTTGTAGTATATTTATGTGTCATTATCATGGTTATTCATTTCAGGATGCTATTGCACTCTTTTGTTGCTGATGTTTTCATGGGCGTACTACATCACCACATACATGGTCACCCTCACAAGTCTGTGCTCAGCTGCATGTCATCCTAATATCTTACTTGCTGAACCTGCAGTGACTGTATGAATATGCTGCCCTGAATGATGGATTTATATTATGATAATGTGCAAAACTTAAATGCTCTCACTAGGGCTTAATGAATGCATCCCAGTTAAAAATAATTAATTCTGCTCTCAGGGATTGATTTGGACCACAGGATCAGTAGCGTAGTTAAGGCTTCTACCCTTAGCCCTGAAAACAATTTTCCCAGCAATGAAGATTAATCCTTTTTTATTGTGTTGATGAAATAACAACACGATCATAAAGCATAAGAGAACAAGGGGAAGTTGACAAAGTATATCTTTGATTAATTGCCGTAATAGATTGCAGGTTGCTGACTGAGGAAATTTTTTCAATACTCATTTTTCAGTGTTTAAAACCTTAATGTGAAAGGGGAAGACAAAGAAGAAACAGCTAGCTAAATGCCATGAACAATTTTATGCATGTGAGCCACCTAGCAGAGCAGCCTGAAGGACAGCTGCTGTTACCTTGAGTGGGAACTCTGAGACAGCAGGATAGGACAGTGCAATGGTTAATGTGATAAAGTGGGGTTTTGGACCTAGCTGCGGTCCCTAGCTGCCACCTGGGTATCTGTAGCTTCATCTAAATTATGCTAGCTAAGTGCTAGAGCTTGTACTGAAACAGTAACTTTCTTCGTAGCGTGTATGTGGTGCTTATCTTCAGTTTGGGACGAGGTCCTGGTACCCTGAGGAGCTCACCTATGTTAAAGATGACCATGTGCTGGAGGACTTTGGGACTGAATTTCTCAGCTCTGCAGTGTCACGACAGAACACATCAGCACCAAGGTAAGAGACTTATCTACATGTTGAAAGTAGCATTGTTTTGTGCAAAAAGCTTGTTGCAAAAAAAAATATAACCCGTATTTTTAACTTGTTATTTGGTCATCCACTGAAATTCCTCGGCATTTGAAAATCTGAGGAATTTGTAAACTATCGGCAGTCCACAGATGATGAAACTGAAGCACGGGGTAATGTAGAACTTGAACTTAAAGAATTCTAAGCACAGCTCCACAGTTTTCCAAAGCTTTTTCACTTCTGACTCCAGCAGGGGCTGTGACAGCTCGGAATCTAAGATCACACCTCGGAGTGCCACTTGTGAAAATATTAGCCAAAGTGACTTACTTAACTTATCAGAGAATCAGTGGTGCAGACAGGTCTAAACCCAGGGTATCATGACTCTTCCAATTAGTTTAGGTAATTAGGAGAAACAGCGATAGTCACTAATTAAGAGTGGGTTGTTGCTCAGTTAGATGGGCTTTGGTACATACGCTTCCAAAAGAATGGAGGACAGATCCCCAGGAGGGACAGTTATTCTGGTAAAGATTCCAGCAGCTGTTCCAAATGATGCACCATGGACCTGTAAATTTAGCAGATTTTGTTTTCTTTTCTTGTTTTGAAACTAACTGCTGTCACATTAGAATCAGCTCAACTATTTAAAATTTTCCCCAGAGAGGCTAGTAATTAAAGTACATTTTTCCCCTTCAGTTGCCAATCATGCAGCTCTAAAGTGGGTCGTCACCTATCTTGTTAAACAAAAATCCTCATGTTCAATAAGCAATACAATTTCCCTCTAGGGAGGGGAAAAAATCAAAATCAGGAGGAGATTGAGGTGCTAAAGAAAATGCCTGTGCTTGGTTTATTGGACCCCCACCTCCCAGAGCAAGCAAGTCAGACATACCATGAAGTTAGGTGCTTTTTTACACATTGTGCTGCTTCCATGAGCTCAGTTCATCATTTGCCTCTGCCTCCTACAGAATGCAAGGAGATGCAACCTATTTTTGCCGGTGAGAATTTACTTCTTTCAGTTTATTTTTGCCTGGATGAAAAGCATACAGATAATATTGCATCTTAGCTAACCTGAGGTGCTTTGGAGCGCTGCTGAAACTTGCCCTACAGACACCTTCTAGGTTCCCTGGGAATGCAATTGAGAATGGAAGAGCCTGCACTAATAACGAGCATAAAGTTGAGAGGAGAGTAAGCAGTGTCAGGGATTTATCCTGATACTGTGGCAGGGCTGGGTTCTCTGTCTGAGGAACAGCTGCCTCTCCTCGAGCAAAATAAGCCATGACTGGGAGATGTTTGCTTGCCCTTACTGGAGGGCGTACGTGGCTGCCCTCGCTCTGCACTCCCAGACAGGCACAGCAGTGGGGAAGCGATGCTGCGAGGCAGTGGTAGGAGCACAGAGGATGCTTTCACTGCCCATATGCGTTAGTTAGACAACTCATTCCTTCAGCTACCTGGGAAGCTGACTATCCTGCAGCTATCTCCGTGACATAATGAGCTGCCTGTCTCCTGACACCCGGACCCTGGGAGAAGGGAGGCAGAGCACAACCTCTGCCAGGGCTGCTGCCCCAGCAGCTTGATTCGCAGCGAGGTGCTGCAGCCTGCAGTACCATCTGCTGGCTGACACCACCTCTGCTCCCGACTTCCATCTTCGTCTCGGCAGAATTGTGCTCCCTGCTAAATTACCTTCAAACTACAGGAGAAAGCACTATAGCTATGGAAAAATCAGCATTTTGACATGCTGCTTCTATTGGACGGTGGGACAGTTATTTCTTTAACAGACCTTAGATGGGCGCAAGCTATCAGGCACCGCAAACTTTCTCAATGGCAAGTTAGTGCTATGCAAATACAGCAACCTCATTTGGTAATAGCTTCATGGCCCATTATATTTAACTGATTTTTACTGTAATTGTTTGAAGAACTTAACGAATTGCACTTAAGTATTTAATATTTATTCATGTAATAGCGAGCTGATAAACCGAATGAGGGACAAGGCACTGTTTGATTTGCCCTCTGTACAGTAAAACAGTCCTGTTCTAAAAGGGGCAGAGAACTCAGCACAGGATAAGGCATGTGTGCCTACTTTGATTCCTCTCAACCTCCTTTACCTGTCCTGAAAAGAGGTGGCTCTATTTTTGGAGCTTATATGGCCACTAGCAATGCCCAACAAAATGCAGAGGATAACAAACTCCATGTATAATAAGCTCAACTGGCTTTATATACTATAGCTCTTCTTTCATGATCTTCAGCTGGATGAAATTAATCACCACTATTAGTGCTATTACAGCACTGCACACTTTCATACAACGGCTCTATAAACATTTAAGCTTCGCAAGCCCTGTTGGTGGAGCTCCATAACAACAAAAATGTCCGTGACTTTTGTGCCCACGGTAAATCTCATATGGATCCTATAGAGGAGTTGATGTACAATCATGTAGCAATTGTCTTGTCTGCTAGCATTAGATACGGAGCCACAATGAAGATGAGTTATCTGCCATGCAGACAAGGAGCTTCAAGCATGGCCCTTTAACATCGTGGTGTGCTGTCCTGTATGTGCAGCTCTCTGCGTTTTAATATGCCAGGCAGTTGAACTTGCTTTTTTTCTATGCATGAGGCACTGTGCACGTGGCAGTAACTGGACACTCAGGGGGTCATAGGCTGAAACAGTGTCACCTCAGAAACAGGGCACAGAGCTGAGGCAATAGAATCAAGGTCATAAAACCTTGCTGCAGAGGTGAAAAACAAGACTCAGGACTCGTGTGTTATGTATGCTAATACCTGTAGTAGAGCTGAACTCTCATCATAGAGAGATGCTGCTTATTGGAATGAGTGAACTCTGTCAAGGGGTTGTATAACTGATGCTAATGAGAATTGAGACAGCACAAGATAATATTCCCACATCACAGATCTCAAATAGGAGCCAAATCTGTTTTGTTGGCTGAGAGCTGAGAGAATTTCTGTTGTCAAGAAAAATGTCCTGGGGACTCCTCAGGCATAGCTCTGCTTTGTGCGAGCAGCACATTGCTGCAGTGTTGTCCTGACCAGGGTGTCGTCTTATGAATGAGCCATGAAAACTTCTCTTCACCTGTGAGGAATCATTCTTCTCATCCACTGTTGGTTCATGAAATAGCTATACTTCTATCAAGAGTGGAAGTGAAACAAATGTAGTTCTTGATGCAAAATATTCATATAAACAAAGCCACAAAACAAGACCTTGTGAATTCTCCCTTCTGCATCAGAACGTCCAGATTTTGCATAACTTCATGTATAGCTCCACAAGAATTTCTGGTTTTATTTTTATATAAAGCACTGTGTACAACTTGCAAGTACTATCTTAGTATTTCTGTGGCACACTTTTAGACATTTTATCATTATTCTTCATTTAAAATGTCAGCCTTGTTCTGACAAATCTTCTGTGCTTGGTTTGAATAGCTTTACAGGTGTCAGGCCAGAGCTGTCAGAAATAGTGATAAAGACTGCACATTTTCTTTCCTAAGAGTAAGCATAAATTCCCGTGTAGGAAGACTGGATTGAACTGTTACTGCAAATTGCAGGTTTTCCTATACATCAGGATCTCTCCACAGTAAAATCTAGAGACTATTTTAGTTAAATCTGGAGTTTCATTTTTAGCAAAATAGTATTCTTCCTGTCTCAAATACATCTTGCCTGTTAAAGCTTTGACTTCCCATCTATTTTCTCTCCTGCTGGGCAGATACACATGTTTACAAGGGGTCATGACAGGAAAGCTCCTGTCTTGATTGCTGTGTTCCAGCCAGGTTCATGCACCAAGCTTTGTCACCGTATTCTCTAGGCACAGGAGAAAGAAATGGTTAAGAACCAAATCTCGGTGGGGAAGGAGTTCTGGGTCATGGGATCTCAGTGCAGAAACATGGAATTTTCTTCCATTTCTACACCTTTCCAAGCTCAATGGGAGGGTAGGGAGTCTCAAGAAGAAATTCCCATGCTGCAGACTTCTGCCCAATAGTTTTTAATTTGGTAGTCCAGCTTCTCTCCAAGCATCAGGTACTAGCTGGAGTCAGCATAAGGACTTGATGGGCTAATGAGCTGATATGGTTTGCCAGACTACAGCATCCTTAAACTTTCTCCATTTGCACCTTGGCAATATTGCTTACATGTCAAAAAGATGGTTACAGCATGCGGGAAATTAGGGTTGAAAGTCTGCCACAAGACTAGGGAAAAATAACAGAGAAACATCACTTTTGAGATGAGTTTTGTTGTTGTCCACACAGGTAACTCCATGTCACTTTTACGTAAGGGTAAGGGTGTGATTTCTCTTCAGTCACAAGGAACTTCTTCCATCTGTTTCACTATATTCCTCTGGAAACCCCCTAACAGTGTAAGAAGCACATGCAGGGTTTCCAATTAAGAGCTATGAATAGTAACAGTGAGGATATGCGTTCTGAAACCCATCCATTAATCAAACACTTCAGTGTGCAGATGCAAGTAATGTTCCCCTAAAATTGTAGTAACTTTAAAAATTGTTTCAATGTAAAGTCTCTCTTCCCTTGTTCTCCCTGCTGAATTGCATTTATAACAGAAAAGCCAATCCAAACAGTAAGAGCTTACTAAGGAAAAACAAGTCAAAACAAAAAGGCAATTTAAATCTGTGCAATTTCCTCAATTTTTCTTGTATGTCCTGGTTGCTGGTCCTCAAGGGATAGCTGCACTTTCTGATCAGTACTAATACAAAATTCATATTTGTCTGGGCTATTATGTGCAAAGTAATAGGTAATCCCTCAGGTTAGAGTGAAAAGCAAGTCAAACATTGCAGGAGACCTTTCCATTTTGAAAGATTTTGGAAATAAGCACAACACAAACATATAAGGGGATCCAATTATATGTAAACAAACTGTTATTGCAGTCTCCTCCTTAGAAAACACAATTAGATTGCCAACAAGATTGCTTTTGGATTACTTGGATTAAGCATTGTATTCAGAGGCTTATGAAGTTCCTGGGATTTCATTTTTTTCTGAATCTTTAAGTTTTAAAGCTCAGTTATATAGGGCTTACAGGTTTCCATCATGTACTAAGGTGCATCTGCACAGTCCTCAAGTGCATCTATTCCTTTGAACAGATGTTGCCGTGGTAAAATGTGGTTCCTGGTGATAAGGAGATGGTTAATCCATATCTAACAAAAATATATATATAATACTCAACTTGCTGAGTAACCTGAAGTTAATTAAAAGAACCTCATAGACATAAAGAAATACAGAATTAAGGCTTCACTTTCTGATAAAGTACTGAAATCACTTTAGCTCTGTCCTAGGGGGAGATCTGCCTTCTTTCTTTGCATGCAGAGTCTGTAGTTATAGAGTACAAGAATGAAAAAGTGATTCAGCTAGTCTTTCTCCATCACCAGTTACTGGAACCAAACAGTGAAAATGAAATTAAAATGTTCAAGAGAACTGTCACCTTCTGCAGGTTTTGAGATTCAAAGATTTTAAATAATATCTGATTTAATGTTTTATGAAAAGATTCCATTTAAGTTTCATTAAAACCCTGACTCCATTTCATCAGCCTTCTCACAATGATGTTTTCTCATCTTAACCTCCTTTTTAGTGTCAGGTGCTTCAGAGGGCAAGAAACTTTGAAGTGCCTTAAGTAAAATTCTTATATAGTAGTCTTGTCTAAGATTGTCTTTGGTAATATTGCATTATATTTGTGCTCAAAATGATTTGTGGCTTCTACCCAATCTTCTCATTTTATACTATACTTAATTGTGACAGTAGTCACAAAATGCACTACATTCAAAACCCATCCTGAAGGTGCCATACAAACCGTTCCTTACATTTGGCTTTTTTTGTGGAAAAGTAAAAAGAGCAATGAAACTTTGACTTAGTTGTTAGTGTTTACATATTGTTCTTAAAGTTTCTCATTTGTGCTAAGTTTGTACAGGTCCATTTTTCTTTCCCTGGGGTAGCTGTGAAATTATTCCTAATTTTACAAGTGGTCACTAATGCAATGATGGTGAGAACTGGACCTTTGGATATTACAAATGGGATTGGGAATTCTGGACTGGAGTGACAGTCAATTCAGCTATTCCAGAAGCTTAAATTATGCTTACTCTATTAATGTGTAACCCCAAGTCTTCCAGGAATCTAAGCTGATAGATCAGACCTGCCTCTTGGTGGGGAAATGGCTTGTACTCTTAAACTCCAGACTAACTTCTCTTGGCCGTCTCTTTCCAAATGGCTCAAACAGAAGGGTATTGAAAAGACAGAAATATGAAACAGGCACAAAATCACCAAGTATCCTACATCTGTGAAGTAAGGCAGTACAGTGAATATTCCACTTATTTTTCTCTTCATTAAATATCCTTTTCTGCTTGTTGTGGAGTCTTTCTCATAAAGGTAACTTAGTCTCTGGCTGTCAAATCTTGTCTAATTCTCCACTTCCTTGATTATCTCTTGCAAACATTGCTGGCTTGAAATATCAGGCAGCTTTGAACCGTGGTAAATAATTCATTTTTCTTATGAACTTTGAAAACTTGGTGCATCATTTTATTCCCCAAAGTGAATCTGCCTGGCACTGCTGTTTTCAGAACAAACCTCTGCTACAAAGGATAGATAGGAAATCAAGTCCTGAAGGAAGTGGTGAGGGATGCATGAATGAATTCTCCTGAGAAGGGCAGTTGGGTTGTTGCTTATCTGGTGAATTCCTTTCCAGATGAGAATTTCATGAAAGAATAATAACAAAGCCCCAAGTTCACAATTCCCATTTTTCTCATGGGGCTCTGGATCCTTTGGTTTACATAAAGAGACTGTTCACAAAGTGTGAATAATAGTGAAAATAAAACTTTAAGTGTTTTTATTTCCCTTCTGTTCCAGCTTTCTCATGGCAACAAAACAGTAAGTTCCTTCCTTGCTGTATTTTCTGCTTAACTGCCAGGCCTATTTAAGTGTCTTTTGTAGCAGTTTTCTAATTTCACTATTGGTTTAATGCCACCTCCCTTCTTTTTCCTGGTAACTGATTGTAAGAGAATGCAAGATCTGTGTATGTATTGTACTAGACCAATCTAACACTTATTTTGAAACCAAATAGGAAAGAGGATACAAATGTTTCTCACTGTGATGCAGCAAATGTCTGTAGTTCAACATAAGGTATAGGAACAGAAGGTCTTCAGGATTACTCTGACCTTCCATGGATTTTTCAGTACACTGAGGACTGAGACATAAGCATCAGTGTTAACAAATGATTGCCTGTTCTCTGGAGTAGGAATGAAGTGGTATAAGATAATTGTGACCCATTTGGCCTGAACAAAAACTGGTGCTGCATCACTTATCCTTTGTGATCAGAAAGAATGAAGAAAAATTGACCATTGTTCCATTTCTTGTTCAATTTTTGGGAGTCACTGATGTTACAGCCAGCAGACCTATTATTTTTCCCTTTTTCTTTTCAGGAGCTAAGACTTGGTTTCATTTAGGATATGTGGAAATAAAAAGATAAGTCTTGCTACATTTCTGGTGTAATTAACAAAGTTTAGGTTAAGCTTTTTGCCAACAAGTATAACAGTAACAGCAACCAAAGAGGAAGACGTAATTGTGCCAACTAGAGAACCTTTCTTTTCTTACAAATTTTCTCTCCATAATTTGGCTTCCTTACAGAAGCTTCTATTTGTCGAATTGAATGGGGGAACCTGAATGATGAGTTCACATTCACAGATCAGTGGTGAATGATGCTGGAAAATTAGGTGGGAAGGATGACATTTTCTTACAGGGACAGTGAAAATGAGGGTTAATTTTAATTTCCAGAGCTTTCCTTTTTATTGTCTTAAGGAGTAGCATTTCCAACACACATTGAAACCAAGAATAGAAGTGGGTGGTGTGGGGGTGAGAAATAATGTGGTGAATCAGAATTTGAATGCTATTAAAAATCTATTGATGGGTCTGATTAATTATTTCTATGGCTGATGGAATGCCAGACTCTATAAGATAGCTTAATTATTTTCTAGTTAGTGTTAATCTCAGTTAAAGAAAACTCTAAACTGGAGAAAAAAAGATGACAAGAAATGACTGTTATTCATGAGTCTCTTAATCTATAAAACATCTAAGATGTCATTGCATGTATCTTTGCTTTACTTGTATTTTATTTTTTTAATGATCAAAACACTTTGTTCTCAAGTTCTTGATGAATCATTGTGTGACAGTTCAGAAAAGATCTAAATAGATGATTGCTTTCATTAAGAAATGAAACTGATGTAGGTACAAGCCTCTATACAAGTCATGGGTGCCTAGGCAGTTGATACTTTCTATGTATTTGCACAATACATCTGAGGAAAATTAAGTCATGTGAACCGAGAAAGACCTCTTCCTGAAGTATATTCACATGCTTAAGCCCTCAATTTGGAAGTGGAAATGCCTAATTACTTTTTGATGTAGAGCTTAAATGTCTAGCCTTAAGTCCCCTAAAAGAGTCAGTCGGTATCTTATGAATTGCACACAATATTTTTAAGGCTCTGAAGTTTGCCTTAGGTACTGGACCATTTCTGCTAGTGAAAAGATAACCTATAATCTATAGCATTTGCTTCCAAGTCTATTAAACAGGTTGTTGAGGTAGAACTTGATCTGATCAGAATTTTATGAATATGTGGTGGCAATAAAATAAAGCAAAATACCCAATTCAGCACATCTGCTGACTGCTCTGTATTGATCAGAGCATGGTAGTACAGTGAAAGAGAAATGTAAAGGAAGCTGGTTACTGTAGCGATATCTAGAGGAAACCGCTGTGCTGTAAAGTCATAAAAGCATGCCATGTAGAGAAACAGAGCTATCTGATTTGGGGGAAAAAAGCCTTTATGTAGAAAAATAGCATTAGGCTGAAACTTGTATTCTCTTTTGAGAAGTTAAGACAAAGGACGTGCTCCTACTGAAGCTTGTTGAGTACCGTATAGACACCTGGCTTTGGGTATGCCTGTCAGGTGATGCTCTCCTGCAATTCATAACCTTCAGTTACTGAATAGACTTCAAACTACTTTCTTATTAACATTCACATATATTCATGTGATGCAAATGATCATCTTTGTTTTGGCGATCCTGTTCATAGGACAGGGACCATGTAGGCAGCACTATGGGATTCTCTGCGTCTGCTGACCCTTTTGTATGTTAAGGCTAAGTGGCATCAGAGTTCTTAATTGGTATAGAAATAAGAACTAGGATCTCTGCTAAAATGGAAAACACATAAGGACATGTCTGTATCTTTATTCTCACACAGAAAACTGGAATATATTGCATATATTAATGTAATGATTTCTTTAGAAATCCAGGAGGCAACAGGTAGTTCCCATCTTAATACATATACACACAACTGGTTCTTAATGTGCTTTAGAAAGCTTCTGCTGCCATACCTCAGGAGAAGTTAGTGACTGATTCACTTGATATTTGGGTTAAAAGAGCAAGCCAGCTTCCCTCCCTCAAACCTTGGTGTTGATTTACTGAGGCCTCAAAACCTCCTCTGTTATTTGGGGAATAAATTGTGCCTTGATATGTCAGGACACTACTGTGATAATCTCACTAATTGTAACCTGCATGTGATTTCATATATAATGGTTTATGCATATAGAAAGATATATTTGAATGTAGAATGATTCAGTAAATACTGTATATTTAGATCATGCTATACAAACTTTATCTGGCAATGTTTCTGCTGAGGTCATTATGCCATAAGCCAGTGCCCCTTTAAAGTATGCTCAGACTGCTCTTGCAATACTACATTTTACCTCTGAGGCTGCATGCAGCATCTCTTTCATCTGCTCCTTGCAGTATGTACATACATCTTGTGCTGCTGGTTTCACGCAAAGGAGTCACTTGCATGCTGCCAGAACAGATGGCCATTCTGATTTCAGCTTCTGACTCAATTGCTCCATTTCCTAGCAAGCCGAGTGCCTGAGTCTTTGCATGTGTCCTGTGAAAGGAGGAAATGAACACTTCTGTTATAAATTTGTATCTGAATTTCTACCATTCCACTAAAGTTGGCATTTCCTAATTGTACCTGATAAAAGCAGATTTGGGAACGCCTTCCTTTACCAAAAGGACTCCTAAAATTCCCATGTGGTCAGCACCCAAAGAAAAGAACTGGCTGTGTAGGTACCCACATCAGGGTTCTAGCAAATAGATGCTGAATTCACTTGCAAACTGGCTGAAGGACAGAGAGCATTGCTGGCAGCCCTCTCTATTTTATTCTGCTGTGTCTCAGAATAACCGTGGAATATTGCTGGAGAGGGGGGAAAGCCTCTCTAGCTGTGCTGTTTAATACCTGGCATCACTGCAGTTATCTTAATAACATGAAAGCTTAGACTAGATGGTTCAGTTGGTCCTTCACATTGTAATGTTCCTCCATTGCTTTGTAAGCAATTTCATGCTGTAAGCTAACTGAAGCTGTCAGTTCCAATTTTGAACACTTTCTTGCTTTTACTGGAACCCTTTACAAGATTCTAGGGTACGTATTCTGGGGAGAAAAGGCCAATCTGCTAAAACACCACCTCAGTGAGAACAGCTGGTTTATAATCTTCTCTTTGGAGGAAAAATAAAATTAATAGGTCTGTTTTTGAGCATTCATGGTAGATCTGTCGTCTGTTCCTCAGCCCAAATGACAAGTGAGTTATACAATGGGGCTTTGAAAAGTTCAAACCATATTGTATAGCAGATGCTCTGATACAATTATTCAGTAACTCCACACAGATTCCCCATTGTCATCTCCTTCCCTTGAGGCAATTTATGACCAGCTCTTTGCAGCATTACGTTATGACTACATTAATCCTAAAGATGCATTAACCTCACCTCTGGCTTTACAAATTTTTGTGAAGTTCACCTCTCTACTGCTCTTGCCACTTCCATGCACTGGGTTTGTTCAACACTGCATTTTGTTATAAGCGTCTAAGGTGCTCAGCCTGATACTTACACTTCTTTTCCCCCTTAACTCTGTTCTTCTGGTCTTTGTACGTTTAATTTATCCATAAATCCCACTGCAGTAGTGTCCTGAGAGGATAATGATAGTTATCCTTTCTGTCATGTCTCATTTCCTAGCCAGTCTTGCCTAAAATTAACATTGCTTGGCACCTCTCCTTGTAGAAAATACCAGGTAATATCCACAGTCATTATTTCAAATATGTTCAATTACTGATACTTCGCTGAATGTGCACCTAGGAGTTTTCATCTTTTGTTTTGAAACTTCTGCTTATTTGCTTATCTCCAGTGATTCCCAATTTTCTGGTTCCTCTGTTATTTCGTTACAAATGTTGGGGTTGCAGTGACCGACTGTCTTTCTTGAGTATGTTGAGATGTAAAACTGAAAAAAGTAGCCAAGCTAATGTTTTGGTTGCATAAATTTTGGTTGCAGAAGACTCCTATATAGTTAATGAAAACCTTCTCTGAACATGGCCTGTGAATTAGAAAGGTCCCTTTGCAATACGCAGTAAATGAAGATGCATCTCTTGAGTAATTTCTTGTATATTATGTTGGTTGTGATTGCACCAAGTGACCCGGGCATTAGCCAAAACCCAATATTGTAGCTGCCCAAGTTTTTCCAGGTTTTTCCTTGGGCAGCCCGATTAGCAGAGTTGTTAATGCGAACATCTTCTGTCTTAGCAAATGTTAAACGCCGCTACACAGAACAAAGAGCTGCTCTTACTGTTACTAACCTTGCTGAACTGAGGGGACAGCGGGAGAACAAAGCAAACCATTTTCTGATGACTCTCTAAAAGCTGCTGTCAGACTAGATAGAG
The DNA here is from genome assembly GCF_963932015.1 of Anas acuta. Classification (NCBI taxonomy): domain Eukaryota; kingdom Metazoa; phylum Chordata; class Aves; order Anseriformes; family Anatidae; genus Anas; species Anas acuta. Next base: position 1,022,974 of record NC_089005.1, on the reverse strand, counting down.
AAGAGATACTAACTAGGTAAATGTGAATATTGTTTTTAACCAGCAGAGAGCAAAGCTGTTGGGAAAAAAACACCTCTGTTCTCTAAATCGGAACTAAATTGCTGAAAAGTTGATAGTTGCTCATTTCTTAATTCTACATCTGCCAAATGGGGATAACACCTTTTCTGTTTTGCCTGCAACAATTAAGTTCTGTGCCTCAAGGACTGTTTACAATGCTCTTGTGGCGTGTGTAGTACATGGGATATTGTTAGAGTTCTTTGAATCTTGCTGTAATAAATCAGGAGGCTTGTGCTGGGTGGATATCCAAATGTTATCAAACTACAACATCTTGGCCAGAAGTATAAATCAAAATGGGAAAAAAAAAAAAAGTGAACGAGAAAGTTTTGATTAATAATTGACCCATTTCCCTACAGGTACTGTGCAGCCTGACTCTCTGAACTGCATCACCCATTTGTCACTGAATCCCTCTGTACCAACACTTAGAGCTGAAGTTTAACACGCTGACCTCCAGTTGATCTCAAGAATGATATTATCCTATCCATTTCCTAGAAAATTACAGTTCTTTGCAGAAATGCATTAAACTATCAGGTCTTGCTTATTAGGGATTTCTCATAGGGCTTTTAACTCCAAATGAGCTTTGAGACCAACTAAATCTCTGAAGCTGTAGTTTCCCTCACTGCTAGAAATAAAAAGTGTATCTTTGCTATAACGAGAGAACAGGTTTGTGTGTTTTAACTTGGGTAGCAGTAGGCAAGGGTTGTTATATCTCAGATGGAAAGTCTCAGCATTGCTAAATAGCAGATTGTCTTGGGCTCTTTAGCAGTGCTGATCTGATAAAAATATTGACTACCGTGTGTTTAACATTCCCTTTCTCCCTTTCCTCTGTGGAATCAGCCACTCCCTTCCCACTGTGATTTTAAATTCTTCCTTTGCTGGATGGAAAGGATTTCTTCCTTTGAGAGCACAGTTTTGCCTCCATGTATTATATGGGGGCTGGGGGAAATGCTAACCGTTGCCTGTAGTTTGTCTATCAGATAACTTTGTATTGATAGCAATGTGTGCAGCATGATGTATATGCTGTGTGTAGCTGTACAGTCAGGTGTAATGGCTCTTTCCTGTGTCCATTCAGCCGGCTGCCTCTCCCCTTATTGTTAGCAAGACAGCAATCTTGCATTATTACCAGCTCTGGTAACAGACATGCAGTATGGCTGGATTTAAATCACTCTCAATGAGATATTTCCAAGCTTTGCAACTGGCTTAAATGAAAAACTTGAGAAAAGCAATAACAATTCATAATCTTCTAAGTCAGAGCTATAAATCCCCCTCAGCTTGTTAATTTAAACAGAGGTATTGTGCTGTGAAAAGGGACCAAATATAAAAACTCTGCAGCCAGACAGATCTTAGCAGGTTCTACCATTAAAGTCTCTCTTAAGCAGGTCAACACGAAGAGCAGAACATATGTCTACTTGAGGGAAGAGATATATAGTCTTCAAATTTCCTTTTTGGCTGCCACAGCTTATTTCTTCTGGCTCTTCTTTGCCACCATGTTAAATAGTGGTTGCATTCCTTAGAGGACAAGGCAAGCAATCATCTGGAATACTGCTGGAAAGTAGCTGGACTTCTGAAGCACTTCTATTTACCATGAGCTGCTGTACAGCTTCTCAATACGGGTTTGTAATGCTTTAAACAAGTTAGTGCTTTAGCTTTCACTAGTAAGGCTGAAGCTAATATAAAAATGTCTAGCTATGAAGCTGTAATATTTTAACTAAACCTATATGAAGTCATAGTTAAAGGAACACGTGTTTGTGCACAGGCAGGGTCTAAGCACATTGGCCTTTGTAGCTGAAGCGAAAAAACAGCTCCCTAGCTGCAGCAAATTCCTCTCTTTATCAAGCATAGAGACGCTGTGTGATGCCACTCAAAAGAATGGGATGCAGCACTTAACTGAGGGCAGTAGTCCTCTTGTGTGCCCGTAAGTGCCCTCTACTGCCAGAATATCCTTCAAACTATTCAGTGGTTTTGACACTTGCATGAAAAGGAAGGTAGGTCCAGGAGTGATTATGCCATGGTAACATGTCAAATCACAAGGAAGCAAAGTTGCTCTGAACAGAGCTGCATGTCATAAATTAAGCAACTCTAGATCACTTTTCATAACACCAGCTGCTTAGCACAGACACCCCCATCCTTCATTGTACTGGACCTGTCATCAAACTGATGGGTCTACCCATCACCTGGGTTGTGATATTCAGATTGGAGAAAAATACATTTTTTTTCTGCTAAATGGAAGCTCAAGTTCAATCCTTTGTAAATAGGTCTTATCAAACCCTCAAAATAAAGTGGAAAGGAAGATACATTATCTAACTTCATGGTAACTGGCTATACAGCTTAATTATAAAAACAAAACCACATAAAACAAACCTCTATTCAAAGAGTCAAATGTCTCTGGGTTCTCGGTCTTTGCTATGAAAGGCTGTCTCTTTCCCTCCCTGAGCTGTGATCATCATATTTTAAACACAAGCTTTCTGACTTGAAAAGCAGAAATGAGGTTGAGCACAATGCAGGGTTTCCCTTCTGGAGCCAGCTAAAAAGATTGATGAAATAACAGATAGTCTTTAGCAAAATAGCAAGTGTACCTGACGGGAACCACATATCCATTCAAGGAGTATAATAGCAAGAGCAATGCATTTTAAACATACTCCCAACTGGTCTGTCAGTAACAAATTGGACTTGTCACATTCTCCAAACAGTTTTAGTGAGAACATTAACAATGTTAATGATCTGTGGTCTCAGCAGGAGAAAGAAGTTTGGGTCTAGTTCCAGGAAAGCATGGAATGGCTTGCAATTGTTTTGTTCTTGAGACTGTAGGCTTTTCAAAAAGTATATGATGTAAGCTATTGCTCAGTGTGGAAATTCAGAATTGGTATTCATTATGCACGTGGTCATATAAATGCGTCAGCATAAGCACAACGTGACTCACTTGGTATGAGATTTCAGAAATTTACTAACACATTTCTGAAGATCATGTAAGGGCTAGAAATCTTCGTCACCCCATTCTGGATATTGAGATGCTGTGAAAATTTTGGGCTTTGCTTATACCCACATGTGGGTTTTAACTCTCAGAACTATTTCAGACAGTCTGTGTGTATGTATGGTGTTCCCATTCAGGGAAACGTTACTGTTTGACATTTGTAGGACTTCTCTATAAAAAGCAGAGTAATCTCCTTTTTTTGGTAGCATCTTGCTACGTGAGAGAAGATGTGAGGCTCTTTCACAACTGTTTGTATAAGATCTACTACAATGGGACCCTCATCTAGATACTGTTGTAGTAACAGAACAGTAAAAATCCTCATAGTCATCCCTTTAAATTTTTCACTCTTCCTGATTCGAAATAAAGAAAAGAATTCAAGACAAAATTATCCCATATACCCTTTCAAGTGCTTAAGCCCATGTAAAAAATGAAAAAATAAAGTATTTTGTTTTTCTTCATTTAACAATCTTATTATATTACCTGTCTTGCTCAAGGTCTAATTCAAAGTAGAATACTTGATGAGGAAACATGTTCATTGTCAAGTACACAGGAAAATAGAGAAAACAATCTACCTGTTTCTCCTAATCTCTGGTAATTATGCCAATGACCCAGACTCAGAACGCATACCTAGAGGAGAGAGAAGCTTGGAATGATGAGTTCAGGTTGAAGCCAGATGGTAATTAATTCTACAAAGAAAAACACCATAATTACTAAAAAGTAATAAAACTTTACATTATATTAAAAAGCCTAATATGTTTTCTAAAAGGATTCTATTAAATCTAGTGCATTAGGAATATGCTATTTATAACTGCAAGCCTTGCAAAATGTCAATAGCTTGGTATTTACCTTGGAAATTAGGCAACTACATAAAAATAAATAATTATATTTAAAAACACATTTAGAAATTCTTTCATTAATGAAATTAATTATATAATCTTAATAAGGCCTGTGGTGCATAATTGTTCTAATTCCTGAAGCTCTGAAAATAAAAACCATCAACAGAAAATGAGAACAAAACCCAAGGAAAATCTCCTCTTTCTTGTTTCCATTTTAAAACCAAAAGGCTGTGAATTTAAGCCACTTTAAGGAGAACTCAGAACTACTTAGAGCTCTGGGTCAGGGTGTGGGAAGCTGTGTCGACTTCTCCTTACATGGCTGATGGGGAAGTAACTGATTATTACAGCTGATGTTGTCTTGGTGTCTGCTACTGATTATTTTTCTTTTCAACCACTCATTTGTGCCTTAAAGTGAAGACCTGATACAGACTTCAGCACGACATGGATTCCTCCCTGGGCCAGTGGGAAAGACATTTAAAGCAATAAACGCAGACTTACTTCTGGGTGGTAGCTTCTCAGTGGAATAGAAAACAGCTCTTAGGGCAAAAATCTCCCTATACTAAAGAAACGTTTTCTCATGTGTTTTGCTCTGAAGTGGACTATTGTGTTTTTTTTTTTAGCAAGTGTCACTACCACATGTATGCATGCTTGAGTGTAAATAGAGTTTGAATTTACTCTGCTAATACTTAAGGTAAGGCAATGTTCTTTCTCTTTATGAAGAAAGGCAGAAAATAGAGATGCCAAGTCTGTAGGGAGGGCTAAATGCAGTCACAGCCTATGCAGTCATTTGTTCTGGGAACAATTCCATCGCAGGTGTGCAAAGGAGCTTCCAGAACATCCCAATTACATCTGAATATTATTTTTGAAAATTGATACATTTTAAACAAGTTGTTGTTTTAGTAAATTTAAATGCGTTGCTGGTTTACCTCAGGCATGAGGTTGATTGCATGCGAACTACCCTCTCCATGACTGGCTGGCATCAGGTACACCTCGTGTGGTAAAGGCTCAGCCTAGAGGCCAGCCTGGCTGGGCATCCTGCTGGCCGAGCAGTAACGGTGAAGGTTAAAGGGCTCTAGATCTTCATCACAGAATGCTCTGGCTGGGACCAGGCGTGACAGTATGGATGAATTTGCTTTTCTATTGCTTGCGTGAAAACTGCTTTTTGGTTCATTTCTGCACCAGACTGCCAAACCAAGTTGCAGAACGTGCCAGGAGATTTAGGTATAGTGTTACAGAAATGAGCAAAGATAAAAAGGCACTTTAAACAAGCCTTTAATGATTTTTAACTTCAGATCATACCTGCAGGCTATGGAGAATCCCTTCACCTTCTGCTGAATGCTGGGGTGCTCATTATGACAGCTGTTTAGTGCAGAAATAACACCAGGCAACATTTTAGTACTGGAAAAGGTCGTATTTGTTTTGCAAGGATTATGTGGCTTTTACTGTGGTAAATTAGAGTTTCCTGAATGGGTTTGAGTCCGTGGCGTGAAATCTGTGTGCCAACATCTCTGTACAGTCTTCAGTGGAATGAAAATAGTCTTGCAAAAATTGACTTCAGTTTGATGACTCCAGGTGCCCAGAAAAGCTACCATCTGTCTCCTTCAAAGGTCAGCACTGCCTCTTTGACGTTGTTCCTTCACTCATTGTTTCTGACTGAAAAAGATCCTGCTGTAGTGAACTAACACCAGTATCTCAGTCCTCCTCATGTGCAGACCCTCAGTTGATCCTTCCTTACTTCTTATCTAATAAAGCAACAGCCCAACATGATAGCTGTCACAGATTTTATACCGTGTTAATAAGCATTTTAAAAAATCCTCCTATTTCTATTTTTATTTTATTACACTTTGTTGGCGTGTGGCATCTGCCCATTTACTTCTATTGTAGTCCCACTAATTCCAGAAAAACCTGCATTAATTAAACCTGTTGGGATGCCACACTCTCACATGCCTACAGCAACATTGAGTATGTTGTGCTTTGCTTGATCAAGATTTTTGGTTTTGGAACAAGATGGGAGAAGAGAAGGAGATAGCAGAGGTACAGGTAGGGCAGTAAATAGAGGATGCTTCTGAGTTTAAATATGTTTATGCTGTAAACAGAAGAAAAGGTGGAATTTCCTGATTAATCTGGGAGAATAATAAATAAATAAAGGCAGAGAATTTGTGTGTTCCTGACTAGAAACAGAGGGAGGAGTACAAGGAAGCAAATGCTAAACCACCAGGCTCCGTTCTCACAAGCTCATCATCCAGGTGGGCTCCCTTGTAGCTCCTGCTCAGAGGCAATAAATGTTACAGCTTTACAGTGAGGAAAAAATGAGATCTGCCATTCCCAAAGGATGCAAATACATCTCTGCCTATGACAAGCAGTTAACAATACAGATAGCATCTGCCTGGGCTTTTATCATGATTTAAATTTGTTTTCCATTCACCAGGCTCGATTGCAGGAGAGTAATATTGAAATGTGCATGAACCACTAGATACAAATTTTATTACCACCTCTGTGGTGCACCTCCTATAGAGAGAAGTTTATGAGGGGAAAAAGATCACAGGCTACTTTGTCACCTCCAATGTTTGTAGTGCAGATTTGAAGAAGTAATTGTTTTTCTAATAATAGAGAAAATTCTTGGCTGGAGGCATTGTATTGTTTTAGCCCATGGCTAGGTGATGTAATCTGCACAATATGGAGTCAGCAATCTGCCTTGCAGCGATTGGTTTGCAGGATTACTTCTTCCCAATCCTGCAGATGATATATCAATGCTGGGGGCCTTACAGCCGTCAGACTCATTAAAAAAAATGCATGCCCATTTTTCACAGCTACGAAGTTGTTGGCACCTTTGGGTAGTGCTACAGTCCCCAAAACACAAAGAGCCAACTATGCAGGGTAAATGACATTGAACATCACTGAACCCTGGTAATAATAAAAGAAGCTCTCCCTTCCTGTGGGCAAGATGGGATTTAAAATGTACAGGACACAACAGGTCAGAGTCTCTTTGGCTCCTACTGGTTTAATGCAGAGGTTGCCTATGGCTGTGAAGCACTGTCCAAGCGAAGGGCACCCTGTCTCCTGCAGAAAGCTGCCTCTTCCTCACAGCAGTGCTCTTAGCACACCTTGGAAGAAAGAGCTGGCTTGTCTTAAAATGTTTTAATAGTAGATCTGGCTGACCTGACTCGAACAGAAACTGCTCAGAAGTCCAAATACCCTGACAACACATCTGGAGAGATGGTAACCCCTGCCACAAGAGCCAAACACATGGCAGCAAAGAATTGTATGTGATGCAGATTCATTCTCTTCAAACTGATTACCTGTTGGTAAAAGTTGGCAGCTGGGAGAAACAGCCTTCTGCCTCTTACTGACTGACTTCTGTGTCTGGGGCACCAGTCTCAAAAACCATGTTTCTTCTTTTATTCTGAATTATTGGTATTCAGGCACAAAAAGCATACGTACCACATTACGGAGAGAACACAGCCCTGCAACTGGATGTTCAAACAGATTTTGAAAGGGTTTCATATGAATTTCAAAGGACTTTGGTTCACGTGTTCTGTGAACTGCATGAAAAATGCAATTTGGGTCAGGTTTGGGTCAGTATGTTTGTATTTTTCCCAGTGTTTACATTGAAGTAGTGCACTGTCACTTTGCTGTCAGTTACAAGACAGGAGCTGGAGCCTGGGGACACCCAGGTAGTTTTACTTTTGCTGCAGTTATCAATTAATTCTGAGTGATCAGAAAGGCAAATCATGCATACAGTAATAGTGTCCAAAAGATATTCTGAGCCTCTAATTACAAGATTCAATCTGGGCAATTTGATTCCATTTTCACTTCATTAGAAGATTATTTGTGGGATCCTTCAGATTCCAATCTGCCAAATTCCCAGTCTGTAGGCTATGACTGCATTTATGGATCTGTAAGAGCAGGGATCTCAAACCAAGGTTCGGTGATAGCAGCAGACTTATATGTGCAGGTCTCCAAATTCAACCAGTGTCTTATTCAGGGGGCAAGAGACTTCTCTCCCACCTTTTTGGAGCTATAAATGAACTTAAAGATTAACTGCTAATTAGAGTTGTAGAAAAGAAGGCAAATGTAGAACAACAGAAAGCATTCCCACTAGTTAACGTAAATCGATGCCATGTAATTAGGTTGGGCTGAGAGGGACAGGTGTCAGCTGAGCTGCAACTAATAAGGGCAGAAAAACTCTAAAAGAGATTAGAGCTACCCAAGGGACTCTGCTTGTTCTTGCCAGAGCAGACGAGGAGCAAAAGGAAGGAATTGTAGAGAAGATGCTGGAATCGCTTTGGTTAGTCTATGTGGGCTGCAGCAGTTTCAGGTTTCTTTTCCTTCACAGATGCCTTTTTCTTTGTCTTTGCTGGGTGGCTATCACGTGTATGTGATGTATTTGTATATGCTGCACATGTATGATGAAAGTTGTTTTTTTGCCTGATTTCTGTTTCGGATAGTTCACAGGTTTGGTATCACAGTATCATTCAGATTGAATATATGCAAAACATTTCAGGAATATTTAGTTGAAAACTTATACAAATCTCCTAAGAACATGTAGTTTGCTATTGTTTTTATGGCATATTTTCCTCTCTTGCACATAGAGTGTGAATCACAAAAGCAGCTGGCACACAGAACCTTGTTTGATGTTCTGGCTTTTAGTGCTAAACTGAAAACAGAAGAGTTGATGTGATCGGTGGTACTGTTTTAATGAAAATACCCAGTCCCTTGACAGTGACCTTTTCAAAAAGCTTGGGTTGAAATGTGGCAAGCAATAGAACTTACTGAAATTGTATTTAAGTCAAAATATTAAGAACAATGCTTTAATCAAGCTTATTTTCCACCTTCCTTGGTATTGAAAGGCCATGTTTCTGAAGGAGCCTCTAAACTGGTGATCCTTGAACTAATGTGCAGTCCTGAGTTTATGTTTTTTAGGGCCAGACCATCAAAATAGCCACAGAGGGAAGCAAGACTTGCAACGTAACTTTACATAATTCTAAATAGTTACGTCCACATATATCTGGTAGGTAGCCACACTAATGACTCGTATTATATTTTGAAAGAATTACAGAGAAAATGAAACATCCTTTGTAGCTGCATTCAAAAGGGTTGCAGTTGCTTTTAACAGCTTGATGGAATCATGCTGGTACAGAGCTCAAAGGTCTACATCTGTGTTTCCTTGTCCTAGCCACAAACCTCTGACTGTAGGATCTCATCAGTATTCCTGCTGTAAGACTTGGTGCCAATATGGTCTTTGTTCCCTGAGCTTAAAAACCAGCCTGTTTTCACTGTTGACAGCTTTATGGAAGCTGCTATAAAGTTTTGCCAGTGCTCCCTCTGCCTGCACCGATGAATCTACGTCTCCCACTACAAAAAGATTGATAGTGGGCTATTTTTATATTCTCAGCCAGATTTATGTATTCTGCAGAATCATATGAAGCTAACCACATAATAAATGCATGTATCAATGAATGTGCAAAAAGTTATGCCAACTCTTTCTGAATCTCTCCCTGCATACCACTAATACTGCAAAAGGAGATTTTCTATTTTTGGGGGAGTGTGGAGGGGAAAACTTAGATATATGCAGAAAGGTGTGAGAAAGATGAAGCTAAATCAGAAGGAATGAGTTCCAGTTGTCAGGCAGTCCCAAATCAGGGTAATACTGCCCCAAGGGCTCAGTCTCAAATGAAAATCTCCTTAACTCTGACAATGCTGATACTTTGACAGATCATACAGTTGAGCTGTGAATCTTCCAACAAAACAAAATGAATGGAAAAATAGAGAATGACAAAATATTATTTTCTTTATTTTTGGGCTGCTTTTCCACAGTCAGGTTTCCAAAAAGATCTGTTGACATAAGTGCAGCAGCCAGAGATGAGAGGGTTTTTAAAATAGGTTTCACTGATACAGGGTTTGTACTTGGAAAATAATTATTCTTCAAAGATTTGTGAAAAATAGAGTTTAGGTGTTTAATCATTAAAAACCTGATGTCCTTGAGTATAAAAGTTAGATGAAAGAACTGCCAGGGATCTTAATGCTGCTGAAATGCTACACGTAAAGGGAGCAATAATGATCAAGCCTGAGGTGATTACATTCTCTAATTAGAACACATGTATCATTTAGGCATGTTAATCTTTGTCTGTCTAACGATTTTGGTTAGACTAACCTATATCCACTGCAAACTACTTTGATCGTAACATCAGCACACGTAGCAAGAAGAACCGCTACACGTGTTTGCGTTCCCCTGAGCAAACATTGAAGCTCCCCGCAGCGTTCTGGTTCACCTTTGAAATACACCTGGGTGGACTAAGGGCCCAGCTCCCACCAAAGCAGTGTCATGGGCATGTTAAGCTCAGAGGGTTTAATTTAAAGCTATAACACCATTGAAATCAGCTTCAGTGGATGTGTGGAATGTAATCGTGTATCTCAGAGTGTATTGGTGCCTTGCAATGAATGCCATAACAAAGAAGTGAGTGGGGAATTGGGCTTCAAACTGTAACTAAAGGTTGGTACCTGCTAAAACAAAAAAGCTTTGGGTGAAAAGGGAGACACCATCAGCTTAGCTGAGATTTCTGCAAGGCAAGTTTGATTGCAGAGCATTTGTCATGCCTAGTAAAGGGAGGATGGCTGAGAGGCTGGGGAGCTTGGGAGACATGGTTTCAATTCCACTCACCTGCAGACCTCCTGTGTGACTTTGGGGAGGAACAGCAAAATCATGTAATCCTCCTTTTGCTTCACCTCCCTGTTTGGAAAATGGGGACATGCAATTTCCCTCCCACATAGGCATGCTGTGAAGAAAACCCTGCAAATGACTGATACGCTCTTGTACTGCAGAGATAAGGACCAGACAAACAGCAAGGGCCCAATTTATCCATGTACAACCCATTTCAGACTCCTCCCTTGCATCCTCCATCCTAACTCCCAGATTGCGTTTCAAATGCTCAGTAGCCACATGAGGTTTTTTAAATCTAGGAATTGTCCTGGAGTAGATCCAGCTCTACTGTGTCCTTGGTTTCTGAATGCTTGTGTGTGGAGATACTCCCCCACAGAGGGAGAGATGTGAAGGACAGTTGATTCGGCTTTAAGCTGAGGGTAAAGCCTTGTGTGCATAGCTGCCAGATGACAGGGGAAGTACAGCAGTGAATTTACCTCTGAACAGAAGTCACAGGACTGCCTCTTGCAGTGTGAGCCCTTGGTTGTGCTGCAGGCCACACGTCAGCAGCCTGGGAAGTGGGATCTGGGAGTAGGGGCTGCTTTGAAAAGACAAGCATCTCCTGAGGTGCTTCCCATTCTGTGCGAAACATGTGGCGAGATACAGAGGTGACTTGAAGGATGCTGTGAGGCTCCTCAGGATATTCTAGCTACCAGAATGTGGGTACGACTTTTCTGTGCACCTGCCTTTACAGAGCTGATTGTCCCTGGCTTTGAGTGTGCTCCTCTGTAAAGCTTCTGGTGCCAAGCTGTTGCTGTCCCTTTGGCACATGGTTTTCTTTTATCCCAGCGTATCTTTTCTTTGTACTCTCATCAGACATGAGAGGCCCCATCAGGTACAACATGACTTCCAAATCAACATGATTGAGACAATCAAACTGGTTGCATAAGGCTGTTAAAAATCCTTCATTAACCTCAAGTGTCCTTCAGCGATGAATGCTCTGGATAAGAAAGTTTTGAAGGCTAATAGAGCTTTGAGACTGATGGGCTGTGTTTGGAGCCGGCGTGTGGGGGAGAACGAGAAACAGGCTAATGAGACAAACAGATGCTCTGAGACAGGCAGCTGAGAATGAGAACAAAATGCAGAGATAAAAGGGAGGAACAAGTCCAAGAGCAAGCCCTTGTCCCCTTGTGCTTGCTCCATCACCATGGGTATAACTTTCGTCACACTGCAGTTCATCGATTTTTAAAAAAATATTACTATTTTTGCTTCCATGGTGACCCTAAGGTGTGACCATAAGACACTGTATAGATGGGGACATGATTTCAACTAATGAAGATTGGGTCCTATTATTTACCAAAGCTCAGCGACCTTACACGCACTAATGTAGAATATTATGGCAGCAGAGGTGTCTGGCTGCTTCAAAAACACTGCGTGCACTGACTGAGCACACAGAGATCATCTATGAGAGACCAAGAAAGAGCAAAGTCCACACAGACCTGTGGCACTTTTTGAAAGCTTAACTGTTTATGAAGATAGAGAAAGGCTGCACACAACACCTTGGGCATTTCAGCATACTGAATCATCTACTGAGGGATTCCATCTAACCCTTAAGTACTATTAAAGGTTGCATGCAAAGTTGTCATCCTGGACCCAAGGAGAGCTCTGCAGTTAACTGCCAGAAATCCCAGCACCTTGGTGGATCCTGCCAGGAGATGTATAGGAGAGCAATTCTAATCCTTCCCAGTATGGGACAGTATATTCTTTGAAAACTTTCTAGGTCTCAGCAGTGCTTAGCACATTCTGGCCTGAAAGCTCTTTGATTTAGAAAAGCAGCTGCATGTCAGCTGTTGGTGCAGGCGTGCCTGGCCATTTGCTCTGATGGTGCCCATAAAGCTGCTCAGGATCTGGCTCTAGCAGAGGAAAGGACTGCAGGAAGCACGAGGGATTATTATCCTCATCAAGAGAAAATGAGAAATGATTTTACTAATAAAATATTTGCATTATATAAACAAAGAGAATTCCTGTGCAATTTATTCTCTTCATGGACATGTTTGATCCTGTGTCACATGAGTGTGTGTTTGTGCATTTGTATTAGGCAGAATAATGGCCTTTTTGAAAAGATGTTAGTGGATTATTTTATTCTTGCTGCAGGTGGCATTAAGATGAGAGGCCTTGGCTATTGTGCTGTCAATTTGTTTAATGATTATTAGAGGAGCAGGTGATTTCTATTAAAGGGAAGTGACAGACTGTCCATGAGATATAGATGCATGTTTATTAAATTGGAAGCCTGGAGCAAGCAGCCTGCCTCATTTGTTTCCAAATTCTGGACCAATCTGTTTTATTTTGCACCTGGAAGGTTCAGAGCACAATGAAAGTGGGAACTAAGCAGGGACAAGAGGACTGTTGCATTCATGCACTTCATTTTGGATGGAAGTGAACAGGAGATTGCAGTGGGAAGGGGGCTGGGAGAATGCAGGCTGTAACACATTTCTGTTTAGTTTCTTAGCCTTCTTACCTAGATAGGTTTGGTAGTAGAGAGAGGTGATATAAGGATTTAACCTTTAAGCACAAATCCTTTGTCTCTTCCCTCTGTGCATGTCTAGGAAGGTGAGTGATTTGCTCCAGACCTGTTTATCCCAGCATTCTGGGTCTGCTGGGAGCCAGCTGCTCCAGAGGGAGATGTAAGCTCTCTTTGCAGTGAACAATTATAGAGGAATCTACCCAAAGGAGACATTTATTTGTAATCCCTGCCAGCTATTGGTTTGTGCTCTGAAGCCGTGGAATGTGTCTTTTTTTTTTAATCCAGCCTAATGTGCCTGTGGATGTTCTCATTACTTAGTAGTTAAATCCTTTCAGGATGTGCCTCCCCAGTTCAGTGCCTTTGTTACCCTTCTTTCCTCTCAGTCAAAGTGGTGCACTTTTAAAATCAAATATTTCCTTTCACAGATCTAATGTAATAAGCTTATCGCTCCATCTGCCCCCATTAGCCAGATCTTCACTGGGGTAGTGATTCAGGTTCTGGTGTCTGCAGAACAAAGAGGATGCTGAAAAACTGGAAGTGTTCATAAAAGAGCCATATAAATGATTCAGAGCCTAGGAAACATCTTTCTACTGAAAGACATAAGGAGCTTGATCCATTTAGGCTATTAAAGAGGAAATAAAGAGGAGACTATCACAATGTGCAAGCACAAGCACAGGGAAGATGACTCCTGATAACAGATGGCTCCTCCAGCCAGCAGGCAAATACTCAATATACAGTGAAATTTGGCTGGAAGGTCAGGATCCAGCTTTCACTGGAACCTGGAGCTAGCACAGGAGCGGGGGGGAGGGAAGGTACGTGTTTTCAGGGCAAGGTTAATAAGCAGTTGGAAGAATTTGTCATCAGAGAAACAAACTGGGGACAATCCCAAATATGAGCCTACTCTAGGAGATCTGTAATGCTCTCTGACGGAGAGCGTTATTTTATTCTGCTGATTAGACTGAGCCAAGTGGTGTTTCAGTGGGCCCTGTGAGCTCTTGGGGAGTGGGTGATCATGGTGCAGGCTTGTTGTGGTGGGGTTTGTGTGGCTGCAGAAAGGAAGCTGCTTAAAGCATAGGCTTCTGTGTCAGAAACATCTGAAACAGGTTCCTGTGAACCAGCTGAATTCCTCTGTGGCCTTAATTTTTCTCCCCCAGTTTCCCTACCTTCAGATACGGAGGTTACAGAGACATTTCCTTTCAGGAGGCAGGTGTGGAAGTCTTCACGTTCATAAAGCACTCTGAACATCAGCAAGGTTATTTTTGCACCAAAACCGAGCACTGTGTGATGCCTCCTGGTGGATTTCCACTCTTCATCTAATTCCAAATGTGAGCATCAGTGCAGCATAAACTACGGTTTTGTCAAATTACAGAAAATGAGTCTGCTGGCTGTTGTCAGCTCCCTTCGAGGCTTTTGTGTCTCTGCTGCTGTATCTCTTATCTGTGCTGCTGACAGGCTGTGGCTGTCCCGCAGCTCTGCCAGGGTGGCCTGTGGCTGCTTTGGGGACAGCTGGGCTGGGAAACAGCCAGGAGTTACTGGGAGCCATTACTGGGAGCCAGCCCTGGCTCAGCTGCAGCAAACGAACGGGCAAAGGCTGCCATCTTCAGTCAGAATCCCCCTACAGCAGCGGGTGGGAGAACTGCAACGAGGAGTTCGCACCCAGAAAAATGGGAGGTGAGGCAGGAGCCAGGTGGAAGAAACGTGTTAGATGTGGGAAACGTGTTAGATGCGGAGCACGAGCTGCACTAGCTGCTGGCACGTCCTGGTGTCATCTTGGCGGAATTGCTGTCCCCAGCTGCGGTCCCACAGGTAATGCTTTGTCACTGCCACAGGGGCAGCTGCACAGCCAAGGGGACAACATGGCTGCCTGTGGCGCGGTGAGGCTGAGCTGGGGCGCTGCCGGTAGGCCAGCGTCAGGTTGTCCTGTGGCAGAGCTAAAGTTGGGTTTCCTTGTAAGAACTCGCCTAGCTTACCTAAACCTGCCACTGGACAGTCCTAATGAGCACCTGGCCTGAATGTTAATTGAGATAATAGATAGGAGGTTCACTGCTGTCTGTTGTCTCCTGTGCCTGTGCCGGGTTTTTGGCTTGGCTTGCAAGAGATGATTGAATGTGTTCTTGTGGAGATGGTAGATCTCCCATCTGCTGCTTCAGAGAAGGGCCAGTGCCCCAGACATCCCTATGTTACAAACTGTCCTACAATTACCAGACCTTAACCAGAAGGTAATAGCCTTGAGGACTGATAAGAATACACCAGGAAAAATAAAGAAGTGGCTCAGTTTGGGACAACAGCTTTTCTTTCTTTCCCTCTTTCTTTCAGTTTATTTTTTTCTTTTCCTCTCTTGTTTCTCCCCTCTTCACTTTGGGAATTTATTTAAAATTCTTTCTGCCCTTGACTCAGGCATCCTGGAGCTGTAGATGAGGAGCTGATTGCAATTGTGTCATATTAGCCCCTGTAAGAACACAAACGATGACTCCATCAGCTGACAGACTGCCCCCAGGACCGCCCTCGCCATTCACAACATCCTACTGGCTTCAATCACTCACAGTCCCCTCTGATGCTCAGCATGGGAGGAAAGGAAAGGGGAGGGCAGACATTAACTATTACTGTATTTAAAGGCTACAATAACACATTCTTTGCCTCCCAGCCAGCTGGGCTGTTATTTCACCATTTTTTTTTTTTTCCCCCCTCTGGGCACATGTTTTTCCCAATTCAGGCAAAATCACTACTTCCATACTCAGCTGCCCTGATTGCTTGAAGAAGAGTCTGATTGCATTATTCATCTGCATTGCTCATGAAAGACTTCAAAACTCTTGACTAGACCTAAAGCTTTTGATGGCATTATTTCCATAGAAAGGGGGAAAGACGCTGCGTGATCTGGTGGCATCTGATCACACCACACCAGCTGTGGGTGGGACAGCGAGGCCTGCATGGTGCAAGGGGAACTGTTGCTTTTACTGAGCAGTTTCTGGTGAGAGCTTGCTGTGCTGTTCTGCTTTGCTCTTTGTCCAAGGCTGCAGTGATGCTGGGGAGCAAATTGGTTTTACACATAGGGGTGCAAAGGTGGCCTGACTCCAAGGAAGAGCTGCTGCTTGTGGAAATGGCAGCACATTTATCCCAGGTTGGTTATATTTATATCCCATGAAACTTCAACTTAGCTTGTCAAAATTATTCTTCTAATTAAGAAGTTTATTAAGCTAGAAAAAGAAAGAAAGAGGATAATCTAGTGAAATGAAGACAGCAGGGAAAAGGTCACACTGTACTTCATCACCAACAACTGGGCAATAACAGAAACAAAATAGCAGGCTAAGTGCATCTTTCTTCTGACTCGGTTAACCAATCTTATTCTGTTTATTCACTGTTTCTATTGATGCTCTTATCATGACATCTACACTTTCAATGCCAGGGCATCTTGCTTGTATTTGTTTTTGAGCAGAGGTAAGACTCGATCCAAAAGTGGAATGGAAATTCCCAGGGGAGAACTGCAGTATGTGTATGTTGCAGCTCTTGAAAGGAAGCGTGAAGTGGGGTCTGAATGGATGTCTTGAGTGCCATGTGTGAGACTTCACAGGTCTGGATAAGCAACTTATGTTTATACAGTGAGTCTGTGTGAGAGCCAGCTTTATAAACAGAGATTTTCCAGAAGGAACAAGTACCTTGGTAATATCACTACACAGATACAGTTCTAAATTGGAATCCCCATTCAAATGCTTCCATTGTGGAGGGAAGCGTCTCCAGTATCCTGTGCTGTCAGCCTGACCAGTGCCTGTGTGATGCTGCACTGACACTGAGGTCGCTGCAGTCACAAGAGCAGCAGGGTTCTAGAAGGTTCCTTGACCCAGCAGTCAAGGAACCTGAGGAGGAAAAAGGCAGAGCAAAGTGGTTCACAACATGACACAGGAATCTGACATCACCTCTAAACTGAAATTTCAGTTGGCTTTTATTACACCATCTTTGTTTGTATTTTTGGGAGGCCTGTTTACCATTCTGGCTTTCAGGTTGGCCAGATACATGTATGGATTCATCCTTGAGCAAACTGGGAGGAAAAAGGTAAAGGCAAAATCTTTTTGAAATAGCTCATGTTATGTGTGTTGATTTCATAATGCAGAAATTACATTTGATACTGATCTGAGTTCTGATTTAGAAACATTGTATCTTCTGCCATAATGCACTAAACATGGTATATTCAGAGACAGCTGGGTTTGGGAAAACCCAGAGGTACAGCTTTTGTCATCAAGATGATGAACAGGATAGTGCTTTTGGATGCTACTGTCTTTCCCCTTTTAAGAGAATGGAACAAGATAGTTTTTACCAGTGTGAATATTAGTAGTTGCACAAACATACACACGGAAACCTCAGCACCTACATGTGCATGTAGATAAATACAGCCACACAGAGGAGCACTATAATGCTTGCCTTTTCAATAATGATCACAATTATCCACGTTTTCATACAACCCCTGTTCTTAAACACACAGGTTTGTAAATGCAAACACACAGTGTCTTGTGCATGTAAATTTTTAAACACTAAGCCAGAGCTGATAGCAGGAATGAGGAGCATATGTACGTGGTCAAGCCATCTCTCAGTACCATATTTCCACATTCTGTATACTGAAAGTATCGCAAAAATTACTGTGGGAAGCTATTTTTCAGTATTTTAGGATAGATGTTTTCGCACGGTCTGGACAAAGGATGGGATTAAGCATAGTGAAAATAATCCACCACCAGATCTTTTGTCCCAGTCCTCCGTGTGTGTATTACAGAAGTTTTGAGAAGGTGTAAGTAGCTCCCAAGGATAACACCAGGAGGTTCATATGACACATCCAGGTCACTTATTCAGCGGGTTACAATGTAATTTGCAGGACTGAAGAGCTTTTTCCTTGTGTCACTTCATGTTGCCTCCAACAACTGTCACAGGCCATTTCACTCCATCACTTCCAAGGGAGGCCTTGACATTCTCATAAGCTCACCTGGGTTGTGTGGGAGAGAAATGAAGGAACACCTGTGCTGCTGGCAAGCAGTAGGCATCTCTGTGTGCCAAAATGTTAAATTAACCTCACTCTGTTGTTCTCTTGGCTGCTGGAGCAGAGGTGGGGTTTTGTTCTTAAGTGTTAGCTCTTTACAGGCTCTGGTGCCTAGGAAACTGAGTATAAAATAGGAGGGGGGGACACACAACATGGTATCTCCCATTACAGTGTTGTTTTTTTTTCACTGGTAGATGTTTACAGATTTTCTGTCATCTAATCCCTGTTAGCTATTTGTTACAGTTATTAATAACTGTATCTGCAGGAAGGACAGAATTGTTTTCATAGCAAAAGCTACTCAGAATTAGCTGAAGCTGTACAAGGGAAGTGTTATAAATGATCATACTAAGTAAATGAGTTAATTCACTACTGGTGTAAGATGGGAAGGGGTGGGGGGACAAGTAGAGAGGCATTTTTAGCAACAGTGCACACTTCTGTTCAGTCGCAGATTATGAGGCAATCACTTCAAGGTGATGAGAATCAACATTCACCGATGCAACTAATAAAGAAAATGATACTGCATTTTGGAGGGAAGATAACAGTGCATGTCTGCACAGCAAACCCTCAGTGAATTCCAGGAGGATAAGGCATTCTGAAGATTTTAGTAGCTTAGCAGAAGGAAGACATACTCTATGCCTCCCTTGCTTTCAATCACCATTCAGATATGCTGGTGGCTGGATGTGTTTGCTTTAGACATCCTGGGAAACAGTGTCTGGCAAAGCCAAGGATAACAATCTATTTGCTTCTCTGTCAGGACAAAGATGTCTGGTGGCTACGTAAAAGGAAACAGAGTTCAGTCTACTTGGTAAGAGTCTTCTTCACCCATGTGGAAATGATGCTATCAGCTCAAACATCTACGGGGTGTGTATTGGTAAGTAGACTGGTTAACACAGATTTCCTCTTCTGATACGCAGGTATTGAGCCGTATTTGTTCTTCTGAGAACATCAAGTGAAAACACAAGTTTGTCAGGTTTAGCAGTTTACGTGATCTAGTTCACACTTTTTCCTAATACAAATGTGTTTGGCCTGGGAAAATGCTTCAGAAAGTCCTCCTAAGTAGATCAAAAGTGATAAAAAAAAATTGTCAGAGGCTCACTATCTGATGTCTCTCTAGATATGGCTATACGATCTCTATTTTCTGGGTTATCAGGGTGACACTGGGAACACAGAAAAGTTGATCAAAAGACGTAATCTAGATTGCACAGAGCAGAACATCCATCACAGTTGTGCCTGGGTTCCTTCAGTGCTATGGCAAGTGACCACCAATTAAATGTGTCAGTAGAAGTTGACAGCTTTTTTTTTGTCCGAGCATCATTTTGTACATCACAGTTTGGTGGCTGCAAGTAAAAGAGGAGTTTATCACCTGGGCAGACAAACAGCAAAAGTGGTGTTACAGATGGAAGCTGTGTTACTGCCATAGTAAACCTCATAACATCTCCTTAATGCATGTGTTTTCAGGTGATACTGGTGTTTCTTCTGAATATTGGCTCACTCATCATTTATTTTGTCAATCTTGCTGAGTAAGTAGATTACTGATGTTTATTCACACAGATATTAGACAGAGGAGCCAATGGGTGCTGTTATATGACAGGCCCCTTTGAGCTCTTTGGGATCTCGGGTACCTTCTTCTCCATTTCTTTAAGATCCTAATACTTTACGGGGACTACAGATAATAGAAGAGCATACCTTGGGCATAACTGCATGATAACAGCTACCTGAGTAGTGCAGGGAACTACATAATGCAGTCAGAAAGGAAAATTTGTGCTTTGTACCATTCTATTGCAGCTTTTTTTGGTGTATGTATTTATTTGTGTTTATACCTTCAAGTCCAGATTTTCAGAAGAACTAAGGAATAGGTGTCCAAGTTCTGCAGCTGGAAACAGGTTTTGAAAATGGTCCGTTTTGATACAGGCATTTTCAAAGGCACTCAAAGCCTGGCTCTTTCTTCCTATTGCAATGTTTAGAGAGTCCTAGGCTTTTAACAAAGCTCACCACCTACTACCCGAAGCTCTTTTGAAAGTCTGGCCATTTATTTTTGATACCTAAATGGGAATGGAGCTCTTCTCTGAAGTCCAGCCTTCAGTAAACTATTTGATGGGAGTAAAATACGACTGAGTAAGAAACGATAGTTATAGACTCTACCAATCTTCACCCGAATACATACATTTTGTAGAATGTGCTCAGGGGTAAAACGATATTAATATGTAAAATCCTTTGATTGATTTAATATGCCAGAGCATTGTTCTCAGTGCTTTGCTTGGACTGGTGCACAACACTGGAAAAATAAAATGGAACCATAAAATGAAATAAATAAAATATAAAAGCTGTGGAGCACTTTGAACTGAATTCAATCAGCAGGGGTAAACCTGAGAAACAGAATTATACATCAAGAGCAATCCAATATTGTGTTCAATCCCAAGGCATTATAAATCTGACAAACAGCTAGGAATAGCTTCAGAAGGGAAAGAGTTTCTTTTTTAAGGAATAAACAGGCAGTTAATCCTATTCACACAGAGTTCTTTCTATGAATAGCATTACACCTGTAGGTGAGAGTAGATGTTCACCTGCACTGACCTATGGGACTAGTTTACTTAATTGTGTTTCTGTTTTCAAAACATTCCCTGCACGGAGCAGGAAGAGGTGTCAGATGGCTCATAATTGACGTACCTAGCTTGCTGTCGCCTGCTGTAGGCAATATGTCAGCGAGTGAGTGTGAGGTATGCTCTGTATCTCTTATGCTCTGTAATCTCTTGAGCCAGTGTCAAACATCCTTTCCTGGACCAGGTGGTACCCGTGGGAAAAGCTTATTCCCTCAGCTCTACGCTGCCAGATTTCACCACCTGCACTCGTGCAGTTTGAGCACCTTGTAGGCCTGTTTCATGCAAGGTCAGCGAGTCTGGCCTAGAAAACATAAATTGGTGTTACAGCCTAACCTGGCAGGCTCGTCTGGAAACTACTTTGTGCTTAAACTGCTCCCTTGGCAGATAGAAGGCTGGGTTCAGCAGGGGCTGGGTGAGCACTGCAGGAGCTGTCTTTTCTACTGACTAAGCTGAATATAGAAGAGTCTGCTGGTCCACATGAGAAGGGTGAAACAGTTTTCCTGAAGAAATGAGCAGAAGGATTTGCTTAAACACTATAAATATATGAAAATCAAACTTTCCAGTATATTTGCATGATAGATAAATAATGTCATGTTTTAATATGCTCACTAATGCTAACAAAACCCTGCTATTAACATTCATTTATTCTGCCTAACTCACTGAGGAAGTAGAGATTTAAATTACACAAAATTGCGAATACATTTAAATTCTGCTTTACGTATTTCATAATCAAAATATAAACCCAAACCAAATGTCACTGGATAGCCAATCTACTGTTGTTTTTTCTTATTTTCACCCTTCTTTCCACTGTCTCTGGTGTCTGTTTTCCCATTAGAGAAGAAGGATTCCAGATCTTCTTTCCAGACAGCATCATTCATGTAGACACAGGCTTCAATGCTTTCTTCCTCTTTTACTTTGGATTACGGGTAAGTGCACGTTATGGGAAAGGTGAGTTAAAACTGAGCTATATATGGGAGCAGTTTACCTGTGTGAACAACAGGTGCTCTGTAACATAATGCTTGGTTGTGTTAGCTTAATTCAGAGCCACCCACGTGTTTTTTTTTTGTTTGTTAGTTTGTTTTTTCCACTTTTACTTGTAATTATTTTCTCCCTTTGGAGTTTGGCTTTTTCCAGCATTTCCGCAGCATTTCCCAGCTCACACATTAGCCTTGTCTTTGTCCATGTCTTTAAGCCACTGAATCAACTAGTCAGGTCTCTCTTCAGCTTCCCGTGAACAAACTGGATAGCTGTGTGCCATCTGTTGTTAAAATGCCATTAGTTTCACTGGTGTGAAATAGATTTTGATTGTAGCTTTTGAGGTTAGATTTTTTGGCCAAATCATTAGAAAACAAGATTTCCACATTTATAGGTGAGGATGTGGTCTTGCCTGTCCTTAGGTTTATGATTTATTATTGCTGATACAGCAGTACCACAGAGAAGGGCACCCTAGGGGAAAAAAATAAAAAATGAAAGGGGCAGATAAGAAAGAGAAAAAGAAAGTGTCATTATACCTTTGGGTCCAACCCATTGTTGTGTTCTCAGGGCTCCAGACCAAGCCTTTCTGAAACAAAACAGGAATGTTAAGTGGGTTTTCACAGAGGGCAGAACTACAGAGGAGGAAATGTACTACGAAAATGGGTTTCTTTCTCAGAGAGCTGCCTTCTTGCTCTGGTGAGGCCAAAGATCATACACAACTGATGCTCTTTGATGTTATTCATCTTTAGTTTGTGGCAGCAGATGACAAGCTGAGGTTCTGGCTTGAGCTGAATTCTCTTGTGGATTTCTTCACGATCCCTCCAGTTTTTGTTTACTATTATGTAGACAGAAATTGGCTTGGTAAGTAAGACTTGGAGATCCTGCTTTCCATCCTTGTTGTTCTACATCTTATGTTGAGAATTCTTCTGAAATTGTTTTGATGTGGGGAGACTTTAACTGACCATCTGTTCTTCCATTGTTCCAAACTGTTCTTTGGGAGAAAAATTATTCCGTATTAGTTTTAAAATGCCTTTAATGTTGAGGGACTTGTGAGTTACCAAACTCTGCCTGTTTTGTTTATCCATTAGTAGGGATAGTTTTAGTTTTTTAGGGAGAGTTTTAGTAACTCAAAAATCATTGTGCTTGACCAACTGGATGATGAGCTACCCAGAGGAGAAGTAAATATGGCACCCCGAATTTTGTGAATGTCTTTCTTGCATGCTCTGGGGTCTGTACTCCAGTGGGACCTGTATGTCACTTAAACCTTCAGGCTACAGCTCAAAGGAACTACATTTTTTTTTATTATATTTTGTTTAATAAATCAAAGCACCTTTGAGGACTTAAATGGAAATCTAGTGGCATAAAGGCTCTGAATGCAGATCAGTGTTATCCTCTCTTGCTAGGTTCGAGGTTGTAAAATAAGTGGAAAACAAAGCATGCATGCTTAAACATATCTGAATATCTGAACTTCCAGGCAGATCTCTTATTTTTTCATTGACATTCTTGCTTATCTGCAGGTTTGCGTTTTTTGAGAGCACTTAGGTTGTTGGAGCTTCCCCGAATACTACAGTTCCTGAGGGTCACAAAGAACAAGTGAGTTAAACTCTTGTCAGGTACACTTACAAGCCTAACCTTCTCCTCAATACCTGTATTTTAGTTGACTCAGGTAATAAAAGGAAAGAAATAGTATTGCATATTGGAAAAAAAAGCTATCAGTGATGTTGCACTGGAAATTGTGCAAAGGAAAGTATAACCATCAGCTCAGTGAAACTGTCTGGGGGAGGAGGGAAATCATAAATCAAGAAGTCTTAAAGGTTTTGAAGACTGATAAATGTAAAAAATGGGATTATCTGACATGCTGCCTGTGATAGAAAGGCTGGATGTAGGAAGATTTTTCTAATCCTAAATCCTTCCTATATGATATAACTCACTAGAGAAAAGTTTTGTTGAACAGAGATGGGGTCATATAGGAAATTTTAACTATTGCAAATGTTAACGTTACGTATTAAATATCCCGGCTTTTTTTCACTTTCTATCTCCAGTTACTCAATCAAGCTCTCCAAACTCTTTGCTGTATTTATTGGTACCTGGCTTACAGCTGCAGGATTTATTCACTTGGTATGTACAATCAGCTACATGTCCTTCCTTGTCACCTTAAATCACTATTACCTTGTGAGCTTTGGGTATATATTTTTATAATGAATGCAGCATTCTCTTAGGAGAAAGAGAGAGAGAGAGAGAGAGAGAGAGAACAAATTTGTTGTACCACAAAGCATGACTTAAGCCAGTATAGCTTAATTGCATACTTAACAAGACAAGTTAGCACTGATAAAAAACCAATCCCTGCTGTGGTGATGTGTCACTTGTACAATAATGAAAATGGTGCCAATTTTTTAATCAAATAATTATAAATTGGGGATGAACTGAAACCAAAACCACTCTAAACTTCTCTTTCCTGTGTCCTGGACAGGTAGAAAACAATGGAGATCCTTGGGTCCAGCCTCCAAATTCACAGTCCATCACCTATTTGAAGTCCATGTACCTAGTAATGGTGACAATGTCCACTGTTGGTTATGGTGATATTGTCGTTCATACAGCCTTGGGTCGAACCTTCACTATTTTCTTCATTATTGGTGGCTTGGTAAGAAACCTATTTTTCTTTTCTGGAAATGACATCTAGGTACAGAGAGTGAACAGGACTGTCACCAAAAATGTGAGCTTAGCAGGGTTCCAGTAGGGATTAGGAATCTATGAGCAAAAACAGAGCTTTAACATTAAGTACTTACTGGCATGGCTATAGAGTAATTTTTTCTTCTAAGACCTGGCAGGGCTTCTAATATTTCTTCCTGAGACTGCAAATACTGGCAAGAGCCAAAATACTGGACAAAATGAATCCAAGGTATCAACAGCATAAATCCATTATCACTACATCATACAGCTGTGCATCCTTGCCAGTGATTTTTCAGGAATCCAAAGTAAATTGTAGTAGTTGTTCCACATAATTTAAATTCTTACAAATTAATTTGTCATGATTAGGAGAGACAGAATTGGCTCTGAGGAAGATTGTATTTCTTGGTGTCTTAGGTCCTGTTTGCAAACATAATCCCTGAAGTTGTGGAAATTGTTGAAAGCCATAAAAGTTACAAATCTTCCTATGAAGTGGTGAGTGGGAAGAAGTAAGTATGGTTGCTATTTGTCTCTGGAAAATAAAAATCAGGTCAGTTACTAGGCTGTAAACCAGCTCATAAGAAATTCCTGTAGTAGCTTAAATCAAATCCTGAAACTTACTTTTGTTTGATCCTTAACTCAAGAGAGACTGAATAAACCTTGTCAACAGCACTCTTTGGCATGGGTTTTGTTTTCAAAGGAAGAGAAAAGCTAGGTGACACAAGTCTCTTCAATCTTTAAGTTAGCCTACCTCATTAGTGTTTTTTTGGTGGTGTGGTGGTGTTTTGGTAGTTTTTTTTTTTTTAATTTTTATTTCATTATTATTATTTCTTTTCCTCCACCACTCATAGAACAAGACAGATTAGTACAATTTCTAGGAGATCTTATAAAGTTCTTTCTGTGAGTCTTTACACTGGGAATTTGTGCCATTCACTGCTTCCTAACACAGTTTCTCTTCCTTTCCAAAATAATTCCTGAAGTACATGTCCATGATGGGTGAAATTTCTATCAAAACAGAGACAAAAACTATCTTTTTTTCTTCGTTGCTGGGTTTAGTACAAGCAGATTGTGTCATACAATGTCAGATTTGCAACAACCACTCTGCTATTTTCAAAGTGTCAAATCTTACTTGATCTCTTCCTGTAGCTATGTCGTTGTCTGTGGTAATATCACTCTGGAGAGCGTTACTACTTTCCTACAAGACTTTTTGCTTCAGGACACAGGAAAGGTTTGCACAGAAATCCTTTTTCTGGGAGAGTAAGTATTCTTATTTCTCTGAGATATTTCACTTTGATTTCCTGAACACTTAGAGAGATGTAGGAGGTCTTAAACTAAAGGAAAGCAATATTGTGTACCTGATTAATGTGAGTTCCAAAACAAATTAGAGCAATGAAGCTTTTATGCTGGAATGTTAGTGATAAAATGTTTTCTTCTGTGATCAATTAAAAAGTTAATATATATATATATATATATATATATATATATAATATATATATATATATATATATGTTTCCCTCTAAATTGTATGGTAAGCTAGCATTGCCAGGTATACCCAACTTTAAGTCTTGCCAAATCTGGAGATCAAATAATTGACTTCTTTCTCAGTTTCTTACACATTTTTTCATCTTGGGGAGGAGAAAATTTATAACTTCCACTTGGTCACACCAGTGTATGGCAAAGGAAGGAAAGTGAAACCACTTTTCTATGCCAAGTACATCAGGCATGTAAACAATCTCCTATCAGAAGCCCTTGTACCTAGCTGAAGCTATGAGATATGTTCCTGAAAACAGAAGCCACAGAGGGAGGTGATTGCTGGGAGCACAAACAGGATTTTACGTTGGAATGCAGTGGAGGTAGGGCAAGAGTGGAGCAGAATATTATAGGCATCTCTTCTGAAATACCATGACATTTTGAAAGAGCTGTTGAATTGCGGATGCATGGAAATTAAGTACAAGAATGGTTCACAGACAGGAAAAAGTGCTTCAGAGGAAGAGATGTAGAGTTCAGTCCATTCAGTGTAATGGAAAATAGATAGGGAGTTGGTTTGATTAAAGTGCCTAAGTAGCTTCACAGCTAGTATAAGAATCTTCTTTAATCTAGAAGAGAGAGGCATAATAAAAACTAATGATTAGAGTTCAAAACTGAGCAAACTCAAGTAAGAAAAAAGGCATGTATTTTCAAGAGTGAAAAGTGATTAATAATCACTGAAACAAACTGTTTAGAGAATAGATGGATTTTTCATGTCTTTAAGTCAGCAATACCTGTACCTTCCTTCAGTGCATGCTTCGTTGCTGAGGTCATTGTACAAATACCTTTACGTGAGTTTTATAATCCAGTTTAGAAGAAAATGTTACATAAGTTACTGGGTGAAATATAGTTTATGTATGTTGGATAGGAAAATAACAGTGGAGAGAAAGTTGAAGTTCATCAGTTCCATTTGAACAGGGAACACAGAATGAAGCCATAGGAAGTGTCACTTCCTGACTCTTGTGGAGCAACAGTGAGCTGTAGAATTACAGTCACATGGATGGTTGTGGAATGACACTCATGAAAAATTAACGACAATAGCAGAAGACAGGAAAAATCCAGGAAACATTTCCATGGCTGTTAAGTGTTATAAAAGCTTGTTTTCATTAAAATCTAAACTATGTACTTTAGTTGAGCTGCCAAAATCCCTGTAGCTCTTTTTTTAAGCTGTAAGTAGTTACAGCAAATAGCTTCACTGAGAAACGGAGAATTGCAGAGAATATAATTATGAGAGATTGATGGATTTTTTTTTCTTCTTGTTTATACTGAATAGGTCTCTTCCTAGTCTTGAGCTGGAAGCTGTATTCAAATGCTATTCAGCCTACACAACTTTCTTTTATGGCTCTGCACTAAAGGCTGGAGATCTGAAGAGAGTTGGGGTAAGAACTTACTTATCTTTTGCTCTTTCTTGTAGATAAGTCAATCTTGTGAAAATCTCATGCCTTATGAAAGGATACATCAGCTGCATTTACTTAATTCATGTTGTGATTTACACTTCAAGCAGCTCCATTTATTTTATTGGTACCTTTTGCATACCAATATAACACTCGTGGGAACTGAAAATGCAAAAGTCAGTCATAACAGACTTTTCAGACTACTTTTTTCAAGCACTGAAGCAGGAAAAAAAAGGGCAAAGACTGATCCAACTGGTTTTAAAAGAGGAATATTGTGGGGAGCAGCATTTCTGGAAATAGTGTTTAACTTATTGGAATAGCCTTTAGTTACCTTTCTTTCAGGCATGCATTGTGTTTGAGTCTCATTCATGAGCATCCAGGAAAGAAGAGACCTAGACCTTGTGTTTTGAAATACTGAGGACTCAGTAAAATATTCCAGTAGCAGCAAAAGGAATGGACCTGAATTAAAGGAAAAACAAAATAAAATGAAAAACACCATTGGCTTTAACTCTACTGAGGTTTCTGCTTGTTAGTTTCATGTTTGAAATGCTTTGGTAGATCTCCATCCAGTTCCCAGAAGACTATAAAAACTGTACCATAAATGAAACTATTTTTTTTTGTTAACAACTTCAC
Source organism: Anas acuta (assembly GCF_963932015.1). NCBI lineage: Eukaryota > Metazoa > Chordata > Aves > Anseriformes > Anatidae > Anas > Anas acuta. Next base: position 995,130 of record NC_089005.1, on the reverse strand, counting down.
TGTGCTGCCCAAATATTAATTGGATGGCAGAGACAGAGCTCTTCTGACATGACCAAGTGTTGACCCTTGAAAAGTGCTTTGGCTGGACTTTGCTGGGGAAGATTATAGCACTGATGCCTGTTTTTTGTAACCTCTTCTAGGAAGATGTTAGCTCAAGAAATCATAAATTTAGTGGGTTCCAGCACGTTGAAAATAGAAATATGAATTACGTACTGTATGTTTGATTGGAGCTGTGTCATTGCTGAAACATTCAGGCATGTGTACAACTCCAAAGTAATAGGATCGTGATGACCTTATGCAAGTTTTTAACTAAAGACATATGCCACTAAATCAGCTCACTATTAGAGATTGTTGTACTTCATATGGGATTAAACTCGGATTTAACTTTTCTTCTCCTGGGATACAGATGGAGTCTGCAAATGCTTGTCTCATTCTAGCAGATGTTTGCTCTCCACAGCCCTATACTGAAGATACTTGCAATATCATGAGGTAGGATGAGATAATCCAGTGCTTTCGTTCTTTATCTGATTGATATTAACAGTGACACAGATAGTGCAGCTGGCAGGGGAGCATATTTGTCCTGTCACGTTTTTTCTTTCAGGAGAACTCTGAAAGCCAACTGACTGCTTTCTGCCATAATTTTATCAGATGCTTTGAAGGACTGAGACAGGTAGCAGCTGTGCAGCCTTGCAGCTCTCTACAGAATATAATGTTGTTAAATACATTGTAATTATTTTCTTTACTGTCCTGAATATCAGCAGTCAGAGTCTCTGTGTTTTACACAGGAGAGAATTAAGCACTACTGTCTGGTTCAGCTTGGCTGTCAGGTCTCATATTCTAAGCATTTTTGTATTGGTCTGACTTGAACTGGGGACTCTCAGTACTGCTGGATTGTGTGAATGTGATGGCTTGGTATGGTGTTCTCCACCCAAATCAATACAGAAGTTCAAGTTCTAAACTGGATTATCCTCACCTTCTATTTGTAGAATGTCTACTGAAGACTGTAGTGAATAAATGGGGTTTACAGGTAGAATTTTCAAAGCAAATAATAATTATTGTTCTCTCTCTTAGCTCTAAAGTTGTAGTAGGGTACAGGTACGATTCTTCATCCTGTATCAAAGCCATATTCTATTATCTTACAATCTTTTGATGGTGACTGCTTTCCTCTCCAAACAGTGGACTTGGATATGGTTCAAGTGTAGAGGAGCTCAGGTACAGGCTTTGGGTCATATGCCATTCTTTGTTACCACTCTCAAATTGCTGTCTGCCAGAGTAAGCTAGCTGGACTTGAAAAAAGAGAGACCGTAGTTAGAACCAAGCATATTAATCAGAAATTGTATCTTTCATACAGAGTGCTGTCAATCAAGAATCACTACCCCAACACCAGAGTCATTTTACAGATAATTCAGTCTCGTAACAAGGTATCACAGTTGTCTGTCTGTCTCGTGTGGGTTGTCACAGTTGAAATTCTGGCCTTTTTGGAATCTAAGATCCTTACTTTGTAGGAAGCAGAGGTTTTATGCAGTGTCTCTTACTCATCCAGGTACTAACCTAGCTAGAATATCTTTTAACATTACTAAAAATAAGTAACAGCTTTTTGTTTTTGTCAAAGTTGTCAGCAAATGCATATTAAACATTTAAAGGAAAAACAAAACCAAAAGAACATTCAAACTCAGAAGTCTGCTTAGCTATCTATTAGTGTATTCCAGTGAAGATTTTCAAATAATAGAATGATGAAGGCAAGAAAGACAAGAACCATCATGTTATACAAACATCATGCTTTGCCTTTCTCTATGCTGACCTGTCATCACTTTCCTACTCTGAAACAGGTTCACCTGCCGAACATACCCAACTGGGACTGTAGGAGGGGAGACAATATCATCTGTCTTGCTGAATTGAAGTTAGGCTTTATAGCACAAAGTTGCCTAGTTCCTGGTTTGTCTACTCTCCTAACCAGTTTGTTCATTGGGAAAGAGAACACTGAGGTATGTCCTTTGCTTATCTGAATAATGTAAATATAGCCCAGTGAGATCTTCTCTGAAATAGGTGCCTGACTCTTGAGTAGAAACTGCAGCCAGGTCTTTTGAAATTAATCTTACATTAGGATTTGGCTTGGCACAGAAGGCAAGAGAACCTAAGAAGCTATTTCTAATATGATACTTGAATTCAGCACAAGAGGTGAAAGGAATGCTCTAGAACATGCTGAGGCAGAAGAGCCTAAAGAAATATTTTACAATTGAGTGTGCAAGTAGGTGCCAAGGCAAAGGACATTGCACAGCAAGCCATGCTGCTGTGTTTAGGTGACCTATGGAAACTCCTTGTGTGTTGCTCTATTTTCAAAAGCTGTAATGTGGTGCTAGTGCTCCACTACCCTGAGAGAACTCAGTAAATCAATTTTGGTTACTGCACAGTGTGGAGCGTGTTAGCTTATCTGACTTCTGCACATGATCCCATTGTGTGGCATTTGTAAATTGAATCTCTGCTTAAAGCACTTCATCAGAATCATTCCTGCTTGATGCCCCCCAAAATGGGCTGAAAAATCAGTCCAGCATACCCTTTCCAGTTAATAGGATGCCTTTCTTCAGTATCATTTTAGGCTTAACAGTTTCTTTGGTTGGTTCTTATGGGGTAATTTACACAAGAACAGTCAGAGGTTTCTGAATTGCTTCAGTCTTGCTTAGGGTCTCAACAGACTGTAACAAACTGAACTGACAATTAGAAATTCTGTCATCTGTCTGCAGGGGAGGTGATCCAAATTTTTCCTCCTTTTACCTTTATTTTCATTACCTACTACAACACAAAAATGATAAGCTGTATATTAAATTTATGGTACATAAAAGTTGCTCAGAAATTTCCACATTAATACCAGAGGATGTAATAAAAACAAGAAGATGGAACTGTTTGGCATGTAGTTGCCTGAATAAGTCACAGATTTGCTAGTCCTGCTGTGAATGTGCTTTTGCTATCACCTAGTGGCTGTATGTGATACTTCACACTAATCTCCAGCACAAATATATATATATATATATATGTATGTATATATGATTGCTTTTTCTATATTCAGGGGCCATTCCCAAATTGATTTAGGCAAACTGTATAGATATCAGGTGAAATGAATACAGAAGTTTTATATAGAACTGGGGCTGCTTTGCAGACAATGTTTTTGCATAGGCAAGATGTTTCATTCAAGTCCAAATGTGTTACTGAGACGTGAAAAAGCTAGCAACACTGATATTTTAAGTCATTTAAAGCATACTATGAAAAGTCAGCAAATTTTTGACAGGAAGCTTTTTTCAATTAAAAATTTAATTAAATAATTTTTGTTTGGAAAGCAAAACTTTTTTACACATTTTAACAGCCTATTAAGTTTTGTGTGAAAGGCATTCATATGCTAAAAGAATGTTATATACTGTGAGGTAATGAGTAGCAGTATAAAACCAGAGCCAGCTGTAAGCAGCAAAAATGTTCTTCTGCTTAAACTACCTGGATACAAACAACCCTCCCTTAGTCACATAGCTAATTTTTAAAAAACAACAACAATAAATCAAAAAAAAAAAAAAGAAAAACACCTACAATAGCAAAACACCCATACCCCAAAAAGTGTTTATAATGGAGCAGACCATCTCTGTTCAACAATAATCTCACCTCTCCTATATTTATGATTTATAAAACTTAACACAAGACCAAACTAGGGAGACAGGTTAATCGCACTGCAATTAAGCCCTAACTTTCCTCAAATAATGGACTCCCAGTACTTTGCAGTCATAAAATTTCCATGTAACATAATTTCTTGCAGTAATGACACCTGTTCTTCAATGATAATGACTTGGAAGTGTCCAGGAGAGTTAAGACATTCCCTGGTCTGATGTTTTTCAACTCTGATATTGTCTCTGACAACATATATCTGAAGTCATTCTACTTTCAGTAACTAATATCATGTGGTGTTAGAGTATTTTCCCAGTGTTTGGTTACACATCCTAGTTGCTTTGCCTTTGAATAGATTTATCATCTTTATGCTTGATGCTTTTAGACAAAGAGAAAATATCTGAAGGACAAGACGCTTCTGGGAGACAAAGACTACAAAGTAATGACTTTTCAGCTCTCCAACGATTTTGCAGACATGACTTTTATAGAGGTTTGTCGGTATGTGGTACAGATGTGGATATTTTTCTGCTATTTCCTTCCAGATGTCTGTCCACAGAACAGATACTGTGACTGACTTGCTCTCTTTCTCCAGGTTGTGCTTTGTAAAACTAAATCTTGTCCTCTTGGGAATTGAACTCAAATTTGGCAGTCGAGGAGAGAGGTAATTGTCTGTAAGACTTCTCTTTTAGTAAGAAGTCAATTAGTTCGAAACTAATTATATCCAAATAACTCAGATTTGCCCCCGGATCTGCAGATTTTATATACCTCTTGTTTTCCTATGCATGGTATTTAGGAGACAGGATCAAGATGTTATTCCTGGTTGCTTAAGTGCCAGAGTGAATTTTACCATACACAACAATCTTTTCTGCCTCCTTTCTTCTCACAGATAATCAAGCAAGGGATGGAGGATGGGCCACCGTTCTCACCTTCCATTCCACAAAAAGGCAGCATAGATCTTGCTTTGATTTGGGGCAAATCAAACATATTTATTTTCATTGGTAATGGAAACACTGCCTTTTTTTAACCACATGAGTTTAGCTCCTAAATGCTAAAAAGCATTGTCATAAAGGGATAATTTGTCAATGCTGGCAGCAGAGCTTTTGCTGTCTGAAGCTGATCTGGTCGTGGGCCAGATAACACTCTCTGTCTGTTCTAATGATGAAATACAAGACATCCTAATGGGGAAGCTGGAACTAGTTCAGAAAGGGGAATAAATGAGTGCCATAGATCTTTAAAAAGCTTGAGAAATCATCCAGAAAATGCAGACTATTGAGTGCAATTATTACTCTTTCCACTTTTATAAAGGAAATGGCTGTCTTGACCAAACTAGAATAGCAGCTCCAAAAACAAAGGAGTGTAGGGAAACACTGCTGTGAGGAATACGTAGGGGTTCTCTTCCGGAAGTGCTGAATGAACCCTACCCTGAAAGAAGTCAGTGCATGTTGTAGTTGTTTAGCACTAATGGAAAACAGGCCACTACAAATCTATTGTTCCTTGAGTTCATACGTTGTCGGGATGATAATAGAACGATGCGAAGTAAATACAAGAGGGAAAAGGAAACTGCATGCTCTATGAGATAGAGACTGTATTTTTGCTTTCTTTAAGTTGGCCTAGAAAGGATGCTTCTTCTAAAATGGGAGCATCTCGATGTTGCTACAATATTTATGTTATCTACATATAATTGTAGTGCTTAATATTTCTCATAATTCATATTTTGTTTGTCCCCTGAGACACAAATCTGGAGGAGCTGAGGACTTCACAGGAAAGGGAATTGTTAACAACCTTGTCACCTTTCCCTGTTCCATTCACAATTTTCCTGTTCCAATATTTATTAAAACTGGGTTGAAGGCAATAGGAGTTTGGACTGAACTGGTGCCTTGAGTTGTCTACATAGAGAAAACTGGCAAATTTAATGATGTTTCAGGGGATTCAACATAGGTATTTTTACAGCAGCCCAGCAGGGATATTCACCCTGGATGTAGAAAGGGGATCCATTAGGAAAGAAAGTTTCCTCCCCTGTTTATACCATGCTTGTTCAGCTCTAGAGCAGATGCATCAAACCCTGCACATCTCTGTAGCTTCAGTTAACCTGCTCTTGTATTTTAACTGTAAGTATTTAGGTTCTTCAGCGACTCCATGGAGAAATGGAAATACCTGGCCCATTCAGGCTGCAGTAGACTGTTAATGGTTTTATTACATTAAACATTTTCAAAACAATGTGGTGGAAAACAGAGTACCTGTTTCCTATGAAGTTTAAAATTTATCAAATTAAAACATCAATTAAAAAACAAACACCAATCAAGAATCTCTGAATTGAATAAAGTGCAAAAATCCTAACAAAAGGAATTGGGTGGTTTGAATCCCTGCTCTCACACAGCTCCCCCACCTGTTTCCATGGAAAATTATCTTTATGCCATTGAAAATGCAGCAGTTAACTTTCTTCATGTCTCCGGTCTCTCTCGTAGGTCATAGAAGTTATAACAAAGGGGATTAATGTAAAATTTTGAGGTGGGAGGGAACTGTTACAATCATCTAGTCTGAATTCTTACAAGACGGGTGAGAAATGTCACCTGATAGACAAACTGTGATTACTCTCTCGATGTTTTCCCAATACAGCACTATCCTGATCAATCCATCTTCAGGGATAAAACTTCATCGGAATACCATGGGATTTTTTATTGCTCATTCCCTTGCAGAAGTCAAAAAGTAAGATTCTCTATTACTGTTTTCTTGAAGAAAAGGTCTAAAATATAAAAACTTTCAAGAGCAGATGAGTGCATTTATTGTCTGATCAGTTGAACATAATTCAACTTTTACTGAACTAGCTTTTGTTTTGTAGGGCACAGTTCTATTGTAAAGCCTGTCACAGTGATGTACAAGATCCAGAGCAGATTAAAAAATGCCATTGTAAAAGAAGAGTTCACTCCAGACATTTCTCAGGTAAATTTAAAAAAAAAAAAATCTATTTCTCATTTAAAAAAAAAAAAAAAGCTGAATCAATGGCTGATAATTGTATATGTATTAATTATTTATCATAGTTATTCAGGTTTTTAATAAGAATAGATTGGAACTGGATTCTTGAGCAAGATTCACTGATGAAGTCTATCTAGGTTGTTGTCACCATGAGAATAAGAAATGTTAAATAAGAAGTCAGAAAAATGTTCTGGAGGTTGTACAAGGTACATGGCAACATTTAATGGTGTTTAGCTGAAAGGAGAGAACAGATCAATCATAATAATGTTAAACCAAAGCAGAGCAATATATTACTTATTCACCTCCAACTCCATTTTCAAAGAGTTTTGTTGTTTGTTTTTTTTTTGTTGTTGTTTGTTTGTATTTTGTTTCACTTTTTCTTTTTAGACAGAAAACTTAGCCTCTCTGATCTATGTCTAACTGCACCAAAGTGAAACTTGCCACAATTTTGTTATGCATTTAAGATCAAAATACATATTGTTTCTTCTCTCTTGTGAACTGCTCTGCTACTGTCTTCCCTCCATGGAGATGGTGCTTTGCTTTAAAGAGTTGAGAAGGAGCTTTCTATTAAATATGAATATACACATGCATGCCTACTTATTTCAAACACTTGCAAATCGTTTAAACAGCAGATGGCAGCCAAGCCCCATTACAAAACACGCCTCTGAACTGCAGATGGTTGAGATAAAGGCAAAACTTATTCACACTGTGTTCAACCAGGCCGAGTGAGCAAGCACAAACATACTGACACCTGGAGGGCTGCATGTAGTAATGTCACGTAGGAAGGGAAGCAGGAGCCCATTTTCGGTCCCACGCACTTATCAACATAGATGCAACTAAGGTCCCTGAAAGCCAGCTACCTTCCAGAAAAAGGACTTGTATAAGTGGCAAAGGCACCATAATAAAAGTCAATCTCAAACAAATAGAAAGACATTGGCACAGTGGGAGCTCTCTACCTGGCTGTTTTTCTTCTAGTTTCCTAGGCAATCTTAGATTTTTTTAAAAAAGGACAAGATTGTGTTCCAATATAAATGTGCATTAATAAAAAGCCCTTGTTTGCAAATCTGCAGCTCTGCACCAGAGACACAGCAGAGTGGTTGCCTGAAGTGGATCAGGAGGTTTGCCAGCCATAGGGCCTTGCCATCGGTTTCCCCTAGGATATATCAGGGCTTAACTGTAGGCACTTTTGTACATTGCTCCTCATTTAGACAGTGAAGATCAAGTTAATTGTCATGGATAGAAAACTAATACAGGAAGGAGCCTCAGACTGTGAACTTTAGTCAAAGGAGCTACTATTGCTATTTTAAAAGAAGTGTAAATGGCTTCATACAGGGCATTAAGTTAAAATAAAACAGAGGCTTTTTTTCCTTTATCATCCAAACTTGACCAAAAGCTATTGTTATTATAGTGACTTTTTATTTATTAATTTTTAATCACTAGATATGTATTAAGAGGCCATAAAGCTTCTTGAGGCAATGATTCCTGACTCCCCTTCAGGACCTGGTCAGGCAATGGCAGTAACAGGGCTTTTCTCCCTGGTCTGCAGCACATCAGAGCTCTTCTGGGCAGTCAGGCTCTGCACAGGTTGTTCACGTTAACCCAGAACATCTGTGCTAAAGGCTGGGACTGAACCTAACTCTATAGAGATGGCCAAGTGTCTTGTTTTAGAAGACTGTAAGAGCATTTTCTCAGCTACTTATTTGTGCCTGTGTAAGACAGGCAGCTATGAATTTTCATTCTCTGGCTTGGCTTATGATACTTCATTAAGCTTGACCTAGAGGGAATGATTGAGTGGCGTGTGGCATCCTCAGAGAGCTCCCTCTTTACCCATCCAGCTCCCACTCCATTGAACACAGGGCTGTAGAAGGAGCTATCCTGTTACCAAGGCTAAATGCACCTGCTTTGAGCACACCTGTGCAGAGCAATTACAGCTTAAGGCTGACAAATCACCTATTCAGAGAGATGTCCCTTTATCTGCCAGGGGTATGTTTAGAATCCCTAGCTGCTCCATCTGGGCTGGTATGGTTTGGCAATAGTTGCAGCCTAACAAGGAAGTTAAGGGTATGTGAGAGGGTTCGCCTGTCAGTTTGTGAGATAAAGAGATATGTGTGTCTGAATGCTCTTCCAGTCCAACCTTTCCTTCCCCATCTGTATGGGTTGGACATGTTTGGACACATGTGACATGGAGAGCTTTGCTGTGCCTCCTGTCAAATGCTGATAAGGGGAGGAATGCAGATTAGCAACAAAGATACGGACAAGGGGAGTGTGGGGAGCAACAGCACACATCCTGAACTTGCTACATCACTGTGAAAAGCAGGAGATGCAGGTGGGCTCTGGTGTGCTTAAAAATCTCAGAGGGTGCTGCTGTACATCCTCAAATCACTGCCTGGTGCTATAATGCTGGGCTTAATGGCCCATGACCTCAGATTATGGCCCAGAAAAGACTAGATCAAATGTCAGAGAAAAGATGTTCCAGCTGTTAAATTGCTACTTTAGGATTTGGGAAGCTTAAGCTCATTTTCTTGATCCGTTTCCTCGGAGTCAATCTGGGACTTTAGGCCACTTACCCTTTCTGAATTTTGGTTTCCTGGTGGGAAATTGAGGCAGCTAAAACTGGTTTGACTCTGAAATAACAGGAGAATAGAGTAATGAATAATTGCTAGTCACTTATGACAAGTATGAGGACAGTACAAGTACCAATAACGATCTCTGCCTACTCTCTGTTTTTTTTTTCCTTCCGTGGAGAGCCATGTTTTCATAGAGTACTCCCCCTCCACCACCATTTAAGGACAGGCCTAGAGCATCCCTGCACCTCTGGCTTTCCCGTCCCTACAGGACTGGCCCAGAAACCCACACCCTTTCTCTTCAGGACTGGCACTGGGACCCCCTTTTCTCATGGGAGATGTGATTCTCTGTAGCCAAGAACCCATTCTTCCCCATGCAAAATGAGAACAAGGGTCTTAGGGGGTCCCACAAGCGTGTGTTTTACAGACTGTTTTACACATACTAGATAGCATTGCTATTTTATAACACTGTGCTATATTTTGGAGCAGTTGTATGAATAACCAATTCAGTGCTCCTTTTTCTAGCGTTTCTGAAGCTCCTGCAGAATCCTTAAAATGGTACAGTGGCCATTTGCAGACATGGTCTAAACACAACTGAGGGCTATACAAAAGGAAGCCCATTTTGTTTCATTGTCTTTGTTTCAGAGGTACTGAAATTACGAAGCGGATCACTTGTTTCACGTGGAGAGCCTGCAAAGTCAAGGTCCTTTATCAACCTTCCACTTCAGAGATTTGTTGATGGGTAAGAAATGTAAAGCTGTGTGTGTGCTGAGCAGGCATTTCCTGGACTTTCTTATTGAGAATTCGTGTGGAAAGTAGCAACAGCCTGTTTCCTAATTCTTCTGCTATTGTTAGCTGTTGACGTGGATGGTTTATGGCTTCCCCCATCTTGATTAATTGAAATGTCTAGAAAGCACAACTTATGCCGATGTATCCAAATCCTCAGCACGTCAACTCATACCCTTCTGCAGACTCAAAGCCTGTAAGCATACATGAGGTGCTGCGAACTGATACTAATGTGAAGGTACAAGTGAAAGGTGAAGGGAGGAATTGGTACACCTCATGGAAGTGATTACTGCCTTCTAGACAGGAGCCAAATAATAGCAGGATCGTGATCACGTTTTATTCTGCTGCTTCTGAGAGGGCAGAGTGGAGGCAAGAGCAGCTGAAGGTAGGAACATGAATAGCCGACATCGAGTTTTGCTCATTCCTCAGGTGCTTAATTACAGTGTGGTGTTGGCAGCAACAGGGGAGAGCAACAAACTCTGCTATACCCTAAAAGATGTTTGCTCTAAAGCCAGCTGGCGATCCAAGAGAAATCTCACCCTGCAGTATTTTTCCCTAGCATCAGTAATGCATGCTAGAGCAGTCTTTTCTAGGCCATCTAAATTCCTCCTGGCTGGAGGGATCTGATTTCCCAGCAGGGTTCACAAACTGGTGGCAGAGCATGGTCATCTACTGTCTAAGCCAAGGTGTGAATTGCAATATTTTTAACTACAGCGTACTTAATTTGCTGAGCAGTCCAGTTGACTTGCACTGGGACTCCTCATAACCTGAGCTGCTATATTCAGCATAAGGAAGGGTATCATGGTCTGAAACTGAGCTGTCAGTAATAACAAGCTGTTACACTCTTCCAAACATCCACTAGAGAGGGTGACAGGACATATTGGCAAACAGTGTCATACTAGAATTTGCAGGGAGTAAACAGGAACCTGGTAGGGGAAGAGATGCCCAAACTAGCATTTCTTGCCTTGTTTCTGCTTGTGAGCAATTTGCAGCCGCTGTAGAACTGAAGAGGCTTAATAAATAACGTTTCCCCTCCCTGCAAAATCCTATCTTGTGCTTCAGCAGCAAAGGCAAATGTCAGTATGGCAAGGACTGTAAGGTGTCCTCTAGAGAGCTTTGCATCTTAGCAGCTGTCCCCAGCACATACATGGTATCAGGACAATAAAACGTTGCTCAGTGCAGCTGTCCTACAACCAATTAGGTCAGCTGTAAATATTGGGACTGCATGGTAAATACATACACACATACTAGCAGATTGTGCTGACTTGTTAAATATAAATGAAAACATAATTAGATTTATAATACAGCCCTCCCCCTCCTCATGCCCAATAACATAATTTACCAAAGAGGGGAGGGAGAGGGGAGAAGAACAAGCCCTCACAACCTGCTGAAATACCATTATTAACATGCGCATGAAAAGTCAATTATGCCAGAGGGAGGTATTTAAGTGAAGTGAGTTTCCATACTCTGGGATTACACCTTGGGGATTATACAGTTCTTATTTATTTATTTATTTTCCCCGAGATCTCTGCTGCTGCTTAGCAGTGAGGAACAAAATGTTGCTAAGAGATATTCTGAAATCCCCTAAAGAAATGGCCAAATGTGCAGATAAATAATTGTTCCCATCCCCATCAAGATTCTCCCTGATCACCATATCAAAAAGACACTATATTCTCTCCAGTCAGGGCAGGTATGTTTTCTGGTGTTTAGTTTTAAATGACACCAGGGACTGGTCTTCCCGTGCCTCCCTTGGGAGGGCATTTTACCATGCTGTTGTTATTAGTTGCAGTATTTATTATTTGTATTATAGCTATGCCTTGAGGCTCCTACTGGGACTAGAACCCTGTTAGGCTCGATACTGTATACACACATGGTAAAAGGAGTTTTTGCCTTAAAGAGCAGCAAAGGGAAGTAGGAAAGGGTGAAATGAGGTATTGAAAGTCATAGAGGAAACCTCACAATGCAAAATACAGCTGCTTGGGGCTGACTCCTCATAACATTTGAGATCTCAAATCAATCCCGAATAATTTTTATTATTATTTAAACCAAAAATAGAACTGGATACAGTTGCCCATTTTCAGATTAAGCTGAGGTTTTCCACCTGGGGTGTTCTGCTCATAGAAAAGCTAACACTGACCTTTTCTATCCAAATTAGCACTGTTCGGACAGTGGCCAAGGGGAGCTCCAGGTTCAAATCTCTGCTCTGTTTGATTTAGGATGGCAAACTGTAATCTAATCCAGGGAAGACAGGCACTTTAACACAAGTCTAGTTTTCTGGGATGTCTGGACATACAATGGGGATCATTTCCACTGCATGCCACAGGCAATGCTTTCAGAATGACTTGGATACTCACCATCTTGTCCTGTTATGGACTCCCTTGAAAATATCTGTGTTGGAATATTTAGCCAGTGAAATACTTAATTTCTGTATAAAAATAAATAAATTTTTAAAAAATGGAATCTGGCATCCAAGTTTAAAACAAGGTTTGCATATAGGCTAATCAATGAGGAAGTTAATCAAACCATAATTCAGGGAAATGTGATGAAGTATAGTGGGAAAGAATTGTACGTGGCCTGTTCTAAGACTCAAAGCACATTTCGTTCAGGTCTTGCCAATATTTGTGGTATTCTAGGCTATTTTAATGAAAGATATCTTACTTTGTACTGCACACACTAGGCTCGTGCATTTTTTTTTTAATTGAAAATAAGATCTTGATGTCCCAGGAAAGAACTTAATTAGTGCCAATAAAAGTCACAAACCAGTATTCTCCCTCCCCCCCCCAAAAAAATAAAAATCAACCAAACACAAAATACCGAAGAACTGTGAAGCTCGGCCAGAACTGAATTCATAAAGACCTGTTAGGATTCTTCAAGCACTTCTGAGGCCCTGCATCGATACACTTGCTTTACTAGTCGTGGTTTTCCACACATTCTTGCCTAAGGCACGACAAATTTAATGGTGTATGTTTTGCTGAATTGTTGATTCTTGTTTTTCATTTCTGCTAAGTTTCTAGTGAGGCATAAGAGAATGTTTGTGAGCAAGGGTCTGCATGCACACAACTCTGCAATGGCTTCTTCCCTTTTCTCCTGGTATAGAGTCACTTCAGACAAGCACAGGATTAATAAAAACTAAATTAGATTAAAGGGGAAACCAGGTTAAAGACCAAGTTTTAGTTCCCTTTTAATTGTAATTTATCTAGTGCCTGGATAATTGCTAATAAATACGTGCTGAGTTGCCAAGCCTATGTTAGGGCTTGTCAGTCTTTAATAAATTTTAAAGACTTAAGATCCTACTCTGATGCTACCCATCGCTTCCCAATCCAAAGGTAGGGCAAAACAAAGCAGCAATGCTGAGCACTCCAGCCCAGCTAATCTGGCAGAATGCATCACAATCTTTATAAATGTGTGAGAAGGGCTGTGCAAGAGCTCCCAAAAAGGTCATTGGTATTTTTGGAGCGATAAATCACGGAGGGAAAGATTTGCATTTTGGCTGTATAAAATCCAGGGCTGGATTAGAGAGAGAATAGTTTGCAGTAATATTTCTCTCCTGACTTGTTTTATTAGCTTCCTTTAAACATGTTACATTATTGCTTATAGAATTTCATTTACTTGGATTGGCAGCTTGATAAATATGTCTATTGGCGATGATTTGGATTGCTCTGGGCATTAATATTATTAAAACCTGTCACAAGGAAATGTCTGAAAGATGACTTACTGTAAAGATTACAGCATGAAATAAATCATACAATGGTATTTGTTACCGTTTATGGCCTCTTGGAGCCGAGTCAATCCCTTTTTATGTTGCATTATTTTTCAAGTTTTTATAGCCTTACATTATATATCGCTGTCAGAAATGAACAGATGGGGTGTCAAACACGAGCCTTCTGAATAATTCCCACCCTCGGGTTATTTGTATGAAGGACAAGTGTAAAACTGTGTTCTCAAGAAAAAGGAGATAGATAGAGGTGGAGAAAGTGTTGTTACAGTGAGCGAGATCCCTTTTGTCAGCAGGCACATTGTGCTTTTGATCACTACCTGGTATTTACTCTGCAGGGTGGGGGCTCTGTGGAAAATTTAGCAGTCTGTTGGCATAGCAAAAAACCTCACATGTTAGACAAGTTTCACATTCCTTTGGATTTACTTTTATTGCTAGAACGGGAAAGATGTGGAGGGGGTGTTTCAGTGATAGCCAAACCTCAGAGGGTTTATAGAAACATGGAAAAATATGGATGCCTCGAACACTTCAGGGGTGGAATACTAAAACGAGTCCTTCCTGAGCTACGCAGATGGCACTGCTGTAGTTTGGGAGGCAAGAGGAAGAAGATGGACAGATACTTTGGGCATCAGAAGTTTGTGAACTGGTGTCAAGCAGGGAGCTCCTCCAGGAAAAAAATAAAGAATATTTTCCATTCCATTTTTTATTCTTCTGGGAAGTCCCATGTTTTTGTTGTGTGTTTTCGAGGAGTCCTTGTGAGAGTCAGGGTGACAGGCTGGATGGAGTGATAGTTCGATAAGCTGAGAAATACACCTGCAATTTGTCAGGGTTAGAAAATTCAGGTAGGAGACATCATCCACGTCTACTTTCCCCCAAGGTTTCACTCTTCAAATCTCCAACCCCCAGAATCTTGCACAGGTACACAGAATATAAATCAGCATTATTTTTTAAGCATTACTCTCCTTGGTCCAAATGAATCTTTAAGCACCCTAATAAATTGTTCTGTCAATGCAGACTGGCTGAATCTTGCTCATGGAACAATGAGGGCTTTCTCATCTTCACTGAAACTTGCAACTTGAGAATCAGTGCGATGGATCAGATATTTTAGCGTCGGCTTGACACAGAAAACTTAGCTTCCATGGTGTTCAAAATCTGCCCAGACTTGTTTTGTACAGGCTTGTTGTCTCTTTGTGTGAAAACTAAGTCTGTTTGCTGGCATTGAAGGATAGGTTCCATGTTTTTTAACAAAAGTCTTAATAAGCAAAATCATACTCCATTTTGGCTTTAAGCCACCAGAGGTGTTGTGACCAATTTGAATAGCAGTCTTTCCTCAGTGATTTACTTCTTGATTCAATTTCAGCTTAATTTTATATATAGGCCCCTAGTTGTTTTTTTTTTTTGCTTTTTTTTTTTTAATTGTTTGCTTTTTTTTTTTTCCTTTCCTTCTGGAGAGTAAATTATTCAGAATACTAGACAAGGGCAAGGACTGAGACCTTTTCTTATACATAGAATTTTTCTTCAGTTCATATTCATGCTCACTGCATTTGGCATCTAAATTCTCTGTGATTTTAGACAGGCACCATTTTTTTATGAATTTAATCAGCTAACCAAAAGATCATTGCAGCTTCTTTCTGAAGCTCTCTTCCCTTCTGTGTGTAGGCCTCTCTCGTTTCTCTCAGGCTTACCATTATAGACCAGAAAGCCTTATCCTTTGCACCTCCACCTTTCTATGTATTCCTCAGCTTTTTTCTAACTTCATATCAAAAGTGCCATGGTATGATACTTCATATCACCCTTTCTCTCTTCCCCAGGCCCTTGTCCCACATCTGTAATCAAGCTTGCATGAGAATTTTAGGGACTCACATTCACCATGCAAAGTACAATTGTACAGCATTGTGGTAACTGGAGTTGCACCCACCTGTATGTACTAATCCGATTCCACGTTATACAATCGTATAATCACTTAAAGAATTTGCATGACTGATAGTGTGTGTTCTGAGTGCATAAGGAGAAGTTTCATAATTAGCTTTCCCTGTGAACTTGTGCAAACCAGTCTATTTATAATTTGGTCAGCTCCTGATTTTTAATGAGGGTGCTGAGAGTGACTGAAGCCTCTGGCAGCATGCATTTCATATTTTAATTACCCACAGTAATTCTGACAATTACACCGATGTCATAAATCACATCATAATGACCCATAAGAAAAAAGCATACTTAATGATTGAATGGGGATTTGATTTAAATAGGTATGTGATGGCTTAACAAGGAGCCAAAAGCTCCATGGAGATAGAAGTCTTCCAAATCTTCTTGTTAAGCTGTGGCTCCAGCAGGTGAAGAAACTTGGTGCAAAGTTTCTTTCAGAGGCCAAGTACTGGTTTTCTCAGCACAGGATTGCATTTCATGGGATGAAATCTATTCCTGTGTGCCTAACCAGAAATGAACTTCTACATGATTTGTGTCTTGGTGGCTAATTGGCCATTCTTGTCTCTGACTCCAGAAGAACTTGGATGTTGCTTATCTTTGGCAATGCCAATACAGCTTGTGCTTTTCTATCCTGGCAGATAGCTTTTATTACTGTGTCCATGGTTTAATGAAGTGTAAGCTCTTCTATCTATTGTTAGGTGCATAACACTTCTCTTACCACTAACCACAGCTGAGGAGGGCACTTAGGAAGTGATGGGCAACATCATGCTGCTGCCGTAGAATTTTCTTCTTTGGTTACTTCCTGAGTGGTGTCAGCATGAGCCACAAACCT
The DNA here is from genome assembly GCF_963932015.1 of Anas acuta. Classification (NCBI taxonomy): domain Eukaryota; kingdom Metazoa; phylum Chordata; class Aves; order Anseriformes; family Anatidae; genus Anas; species Anas acuta. The sequence goes on along the minus strand of NC_089005.1, from coordinate 978,692 downwards.
GAAATGACAAGGCAAAACTAGGTTTGCAGGTAAGTCCTGGGAGGAACAGAGTGTGCACAAATTTACCAGTTCAGCCAAAATCAAGGCTGTGTTATCCAGCATAGTCTATTATTCAGCTGGGAGCTGGCTCTCTGGTTTTGGCCCTTAGTGAATATCACTCCTATTATCTAAGATCTTGACTAAGCCAAGTTCTGCTCTTTAGATTATTTTGCTATTAATAATGTCACAATAAGTGGGTGGAAGTAGCTAATGGCTCTAAGCCACAAATGATCCCAAATGTTCCCAGTCTCTACTCTCCTGTAAACCTTGACAGATTGGGAGTGCTTAGTAAAATATTGTAACACTCAACACGCATTTACAAGGCAGCGATCTGTCCCATGACGGCTTCCAGATGTGTAGTGTGTGCAATTTCATAATTCAAGAACAGATTCTATTGCCCTCTGCAGATCCCCCATCAGGCTGTTCATAAATGCTGCTCATAATTAAATTAACCCACTAACTAGCCATGCAAATTCTGATAAGCAGTGACCAAAAAAATAAAAAGAGGAAACTGTTGAGATGCTCTCAAAAAATGACAAGGTTGTCTTCAGAGATTATTTATCATTATGAGAGGATTTGTTTTTTCCCTTCCTGTTTGCCAAATTCCACTTTGTCCCTTCATACATGACAACTGTTTTAAGGCTTTAATCTAATAATTAGGAGCTGAATTTTGCCACCCTTACTCAAGCTGTCTGCTGTCTTACTCTCTGAACAGCCTTTCTGGAATCAAAGCAAGCCACTATTCTGTGTGTGGGTAGCAGGATGGGGATTTAGTTTTTAAAATCCAACTCATGCCCAGCCCAAGTAGCAGTGAAAGAACAAAAATATGCACACGCACACTCACTCTCAAGCCGAGGAGAAGAAGCTGCATTTTATCTAGCCCTCCTCTGACCTCGGAAGGGAAGAGGGGGACTTCAGCAAAGATTTCACAAGGGATGCTAGGAATAATGGGCAGTTGTTTTTTGTCAGAAACAATGGCTCACAGCTCTGACACGTGAGATCTGCCTGTAGTAGTATCCAGGTTCCCCACAATAACTGTGCTATATTAATTTGAAAAAGAGCTGGAGTTATTACACCTGGTTTATATCTAGGGCTGAACAATATGTCCTTATACAGTAAAGTGTTAGCTGAGGGAGGTGATTTGGGTGGAGGCTGAGTGCGGAAATGGAGGCCAGATAACAAAAGTAGAAGATATATATATATATATATATATATATATTTCTATGTCATTCTGAGGATTCTTTGGTGAAGTAGGCCCACTAGTTCATGTAGATAACTGTAACTGTTTGGGCAGTCCAGGCCAGTTATCCTGATGCATTCTGAGTTTCTCCAGCATTGCCAGCTCCTCAAACTTTGCCACATGGATGTCAGGAGTTCTTCTTATATTTGAGAATCTTGGCTCCAAGAAGTGGAGGTATAAAGCTGTGCCTATTAGACTAGGACTCAGCTTTTGTGTTTTTGTGTTGTACAAATCCTAGGGTTGTTTCCATACTGTTTTCTCAGTTCAACTTAGTTTTGCCTTTGCTGTTCACGTTTACAACTCTAAACCTAAGGGGGAAAACTGTAAGTATTGCTTCAATATAAATGATAACTACTGAGTATTTTTACTTTAGTGAATTCTATATAACCGCAGTGACTTCACTGGGATTACACGTGCTTTGCTTAGGGGTGGATATGGTTCAGTGGATGTAATTAAAAAAAAAATTAACTGCTCGTTTTTAAGATTGGCTTTACTTGTTGCCCGATACATTTGTTAATTATTGGGTGGAATACTCTAAATTGCATCATTTTGCAATGACGCATAATGCCTCTGTGTCTATTAATTAATTAAGCTTCATAGTTCCTTGTGAGGTAGGGAAAATACTTTGAAGCGTTGTGATTCGAGTGATATAATCCACGATGATGAATAAGCCAAGCCCAGATACGCGCCATGTTCTCATAGTGCAGGCCTGGGAGTGAGCAAGGGGCTTTGCAGCAGCCTCCACAGGCACAGGCAATTTTCATTGTATGTGTGTGAAACTCCGCTCCTCCCTAAAGGAGAAGGTTAACATATGTGCAGATCTGGGAACGATTCAAGAAACAATAAGAGGATTCCCAAATGGGATGTGAAGCGAACAGCCCACATGCCAAGTGTTAAATCATCCCCGTGGCTGCAGCACAGAGACAGGGGAATGTCAGGGCTGTTGTGCTGGTGGGCTGGGACCTTTCCAAACGCAGCTGCTGGAGCAACCTGCCTGCTCCACGCAGGTACACGGGGGTGTCTGCTCTCTCTGCAGACTTCTGCTCGCAGATTTCTCGTGTGCAGGATGCTGAGGTCCAGTGGTGCAACTCTTCCAGGCCTTGCTTGTCCTGAGGTGCTTGGTGAGAAGGCAACAAAGCTTTAGGGCTTTGCAAAGACCTTGTAAGGAACTTAAAGAGAGCTTGTCAGCAGGAAGTTGTTGGCAGCTAACAATTAGATAAAAGGACTTCCACTCCCTGCCTTCTAATACTATAGACAACTGTTCATCACTTATGTTAGTCCTCAAATGAAGTCTGAAACATCTTGGATGTGTCTGACCATCTTTTAGTCTAGCTGTGAGCTACATTATTTATTTTGATTCATGGAAACATGAGTGACTGGTTTATATTAGGTCATGGCTGTGGGAGAGGCAAAAAGGAAATGTTTTGCCATGCTGTAGTTGCCTCAGTTTGGCTGCTACACTGGACTGAACTGCTGTTTTGGGTGATATATAAGCTTGTGGACTGAGGTTAAATTTCTCTCTGAGTTTAATGATGGGTTCAGTACACCTGCAGATTGGGCACAGACTGATTACACCAGTGGCTTATGCACCTGGCACTGGAACAGTGCTTTCAAATGTTCAGCCACTGGGACCGCATCTTTAGAAAAGCCCAAAGTACCCAATTCTTTTTCCAAAGTCAGCTCTACTTGTATGGTCTCTGATAACATGGTCCTGTGCTCCTTTGATTCTCTGTTCAGTGCAAAGTAAGTGATAAGAGCTTTAAATGAGAATGTGATGGGAGGAGGGGGGGAGAAGTAACACAAACACGGCAATGCACAGCATCATGTGAATGCAACTGCTTGCTTTCTAGACTCATGGGGAGCAAACATGGATAACTGCACACACAGCACAGTCAATTTGTGACCCAGATAACCTGCTAATAGCTGTAGTAAGTAACTGTAGCTCAGCCAGAGACTATTTCTGTCTCTCTGCATGGTACTACACCGTATCAGTTCTAGTGTCCCCGTCCTCAAGCTCCTCAGAGTCCAGTGCAGAATGATTTACGAGTTGCTCAGGGAAATCAGATTTCTGTAAGGATCATGTAATTTGCAGAGTTTGTGGCAGAAGAAACCCTAAACTAAAGAATGGTTTGGTAAATCAGAATGTGCTTGGCTTTGGCAGGGTGGATGCTGTTATGATAAAGTAGGTTTCCTGCTGTCTTTTCCCTCTCCCTCCCGCTTTACGGATCCATCAGGTGTTTCCTCCAAGGCGTATATATTTCCCATAATATTAGAATGAAAAGATGTCATTTCTGACAGGTTGTGTACATAGATGATGTCTTTATTATGATAGCGATATATACACTGATTGATTGGTAAATTTGAGGCAAGTAAAGAAAGCTTGTGAGAAGATAGTCTCCAAGTTGTCAAAATACTATTTAATCACTGGCCTAAATATTCATTATCTGAGGAGGAGACCTGTGGCTAATGGATGTAATTCCTGCAGTTAGCACAGGGCTGCACAGATACACTGCAGAGGCTGAAAGTGGTGTTGCTCCCACCTTTTCCCCCAGGCTAAGCTGTCAGTGCCTGTTGCTCTTGCATCCTCTTGGGCAGTAGTGCGTACAGCCCTGCTTCTACCTCCGTGGTCCCTTTCTTGCCTGAAGAAAAGATTTTTCAGCACCTTCCTCCATCTGGCGTAGCTTGCATCTCGCTTTGCATTATCTGCCACTTGTCCACATTAAAGGTGGCGCTTGGGCTGGATCTGCTGTTCAGGTAAGGAGTCCTAAAAACCTAGTACCAGTGTCAGCTGGGCCGTGCAGGGCATGGCTGGATCTGCCTTGCAAGCCCCGTGATGAATGACACCTTCCCCTGGCAAAATCCCTCCCCCTCTCCTCTGTTAATCTCACTTCACCCAATACTGCACAGACAAGATAAGTATGAGCTGGACAAGAAAAAACAATGTCAGGACCAAATACTTGTCTGGTCATACAGCTTCGCTAAGGCTGTTGTGTTCAGCACACATTGTAATCCTGGTTGGCAAGTCTCTTCTATCGCTGCTATTTCAGTTACAGAGTGATTAAATAAGCTTTGTTCCTAAGACAACTGTTCAGGGCTGCTTCTACCTACAGTAAAGCTGGAGAGATGGTGCTGAGCAAATGGTTTATCCAACAGATTCCAGGTCTTTTCCATGAGCAGACACCAGTTCTCTCATAACTCTTTGTTGTTCAGCGTGAGTTTCCCCAACAATTCTTGATTTGCAGCGGTCCTTTGGAACAGCTTGATATCTGAGAAGCGTCTGATTGAATGGCTTTTGTTTCACGTGGCCTTGGTGCTGCTTCTGGACTAGCACAATGCTCACAAACAAAGCTATGTATCTGAAATTTGCCTCTAAGAATATCCTGCAATATGGGCCTAATTTGCGTTGTTGAAGACAAGGGAAAAATTCCTCCTGACTTCTTCTTGCTCTTAATCAAGACCATGCTTATATAAATATTGCTTCAGTGAATGTCTCTACTGAAGAACTTATTTAAGATTATCTTAGGGACCAAGCTCAAACAGCCATAAACATCACAACCCATACAATAATTCAATTAAATTCTTTACAGTACATTATTCCATATGTTTGTCCCACTTAACTGACATTGACAAAGGAATTTCCCCACTGTATAACCCCTGTGACTCATACATCGTAATTTTTCCTTGCCACTAAGGGAGCTGAAAGCTATGATGTAAATAAAGAGGGCATCTCGGCAGCAGCTGGAGGTGTTATCTCGACTTGGATAAGCTGTAGCTGCTACTGCTGAGAAGTTGTTCTGTAGCTAAGTTTCTTTCTCTGTTGCAGGGTTTTGGATGTCCAAGGGAAGGAGAACAGCAGAGTCATCTTAGACCCAACAGGAAGGTTCCACTGGTGTGATGCTGTTCCGCTGCAGGAGGCTCTTCTGGTAGGTGTGGGGTGATTGCCTTCAGCGTTTTCATGCGTCTTCCTCCTTGGAATAAACCTGGGCTTCAAGGCCTGGGTGGAGGGCACAGCTCTCTAGTTTACTGTTTATTTAGCTGCATTCCCTTGGCTGACCCTGCCTTGAAGGAGAGAGGCAGAGCCCATTGCCCCCTTTCTCAGGAGTGAGTTGCAGATAAAAGATCTTGACTAGGGTCACGTAAAGACTCTGTCAGAGTGATGGGAGCTGAAGGCTTATTCCATGGACATACTTACTACAATTTAGGTGGTAACCTGGGAACAGAGAAGGATCTCCAAGGTAACAAGGGATCAGTAATGCCTTCCGTGTTCATCTGAAGCAGGGTGGGCATCCTGTCTCAGGAGAGGATCTCAGCAGATGTACAAGGAAAGCTCTGATTGACACCTATCTTTTTCTTATATTTTGCGTGTTGTGTTTCCGTACCCTTGTGTCCCTAACACTATTGATCTGGATATCTTTAAGGCTGGTTTATTTATTTCATGTGTCTAATCTGTAAAAGAACAAATCCTATCTAGAAATGGCAGGTTGTGCTCAGAGCTGCCAGAGAGCTGAGAGTAGGCAACCAAATCTTGCAATGAGGTGATCAAAGATTTCATCAAAAATACAGAATGTTCAAGCTGTTCTGCCAGCTGGGAGACTTGTAGCAGGCTGGAATTCATGCTGCTTGAAATGCTGCAGCTTCCTTCCAAGCAAATAAAAGGACCCTATTGCCCAGCAACCTCCAAAATAGGATTAGTCATTACAAATGGGCAAATATCCCAATAGTCCTGGAAACTCGGCACTGAGAATTGAAGGGTAATGTTTTGAAAAGATCTTACAGGCGGGCTTACATGAGGAAAAGGCTTACAATTGCTAGTGTGGCCTAATTCCCCATGTGCCACTCTTGTATTGTACTTTTTGTGTAGTATTTTTGTGCAGCTTAGCTAGACTATGCAAGAGGCTCTCTGTGAGGTTTAAGAATGTCCACAAGGAAAATAAGTGTATGGTAGCTATTGCACCTCATGCTCGCGCGGTGTCTTCCTTTGCATTCGCATTTCTGGCACAGGCAAGCCCTTAAAGGCTTGGGAGGCTAAGGTGCATTTTTGGGAATGAGTTGGGTGCTTGACAAAGTCTCAGATGATGCTCTGGGTTTTGAAAAGCTATATTAGATGCCCATGCAGAACACAGGGCATCTAAACACACACAAAAATGTGATTCCTGGTGATTTTTACTTAAGGTATATATTCTTAAGTGATTTAAATGTTTTGGGGGGAATTTTAACCTTCATTTTAATAATGCATAGACGTTTGAGAATTAATATGTATTATTTTCCTTAACCTCATCAATAAAGTAATAAATGACAGATGTAGTCAGCTTCTTGGTCCCAGGTTGGAAGGAAGGCCCAAGTCCTTCCCAGTGTCTTCAGATTAGCTAACCTGTTCCTCCTGCTCACTCGCTATACAGACTGCTCCCGTTGATCTTGTAATTGCATATTTCCTCAGCAGAGTTCAGCAGTAATAGTTTTTCCAATTGTTCCTATAGAATAAGCTATAAAATAGATTGTGTTTTTAATTGTTTAGCTTCATTCAGAAGACTAATCATTGGACTTCAGGCATGTTACATTAAATACAGCTAAAGGTTTCATTATTCAATTTAAACTAATCTAATTAGTTAGAGACAATCATTTAATTTGGTTATGATTCTAATCTCTCATCAGGAAACTTCTCCCTGACAAAGACCCTTGTTTCTGTTTGGGGAAAAAAAAAAAAAAAAAAAAAACCAGCCAAGGAATGAACATCGCACAGATATACTCATACTCATCCCACAGTTTCTGGCTGGTTAATGTGGACATTAATGCTGTGCCTCTGACAAGCCTGGTTTGGGGACTTGCCCATACCACCTACCAGCCCTAAGATGCCAGCCATGCTAAGCAGTGCTCACTCCCCAGTACTGCATTTTTCCAGGCTAATTAGTTCATTTGAAAAATGTGAACAATTAGCCCGGAGGGGAGGGAGGGAAGACCAGGACAAAATAGTTATTAAGCTCCTAGCATGAAGCTACTGTTGTCGCTTTGTTCTATAGTTTTGTTGCTTTATGCCAATATAAATTATTTTTTTCACTTCTGTAGGATACACTTGGAATCCAACTACTTCAGGGGAAATTCTTTGGTTTATATACAGTCACATTCTACCCATAGATGTTACAAAGCTAAGAAATGGTTTAAGTCTCTGTAGCTGAAGAAACAAATCTAAAATCAAATTATTAGCTGTTTTACCAGAATTCTGTTTTAAATTTAGAGTTGCAACGACCAAGCAGCACTGAACCTGCAGGATCACATTTTGGTCTGCGTCTTTGGTGATGCAAACTCACCACTGATTGGGCTGCAGGACTTCGTGATGCCCTTAAGAGCTAGTAACTTCACTTACCATGAGCTGAAAGATATTGTTTTTCTTGGGTCTTTGGAATATCTGCAAAGAGAATGGAAATTTATTCAGAATTTCCCAAAACTGTGGTTATTCTCGGTAAGAATTTTTTGCATTTTGTCTCTTCCTCTTCCTTCCTTTCTCTAACTCTCCTGCACACTTCTGAATACATTTTAGAAGTTTTTGATAATAGATAGCACAATTCAGATTCAAAAAGTACCAAAATTGGCTCAGGCTCTAGACTACAGTTTGAGTCCAAAATATTGTAGGAAAACTTTCCCTTCTTAAATACTTATTTTCTTCTGAGGGAGTCTCAGACTTCTCTGGTTACCTGCAGAGGCACCGAGAAGGTAATGGGAAATTGTCCAATGAATTGCAAATCTAGACCCGTGAGTTTCATTGTCTGACCAAAGCTGCTCACATTTGGAGGTGCTTCCAAAATGCTATTTGCCAGTTGGGTTCAAAAGAGATTTTTTGCTCATCTTTCACCTTTACTGATCCGTAATGATCAGTTTCCTCAGATTTCTCCTTATCAGTGTTTGTTTGGTTTTATCAGGGCAGTGCTCTCTGCTGTGCAGATCTGAGGGCAGTTAATGTCCGGGATTGCTCTGCTTGTGCCATTCTGTCTTCCAATACCACTGCTTCAAGCAATCCTTCCCTGGTGGACACGGAAAGCATCCTAGCCACTCTGAACATCCGATCCATGCAGGATAAGCCCAGCTCAGCCTCACTAGGTAAGTGTGTTTCCCTTTGCCTGCAAGCACACTGATGTGACAAGAAAGAGGACTAAAGGAGGAGGAATGAAGGGGTCACTTCTCACTAGTCTGAGCCATAGCCTGTCTCTTCTGAATATAAACATGCCAATTAAAATGGCCAGAAGTCCATTTTAGCCTTGCTGGTTGGACAGCCTAGTCCAACTTCTGTAGCTACAGATTTGCAAAGGAATGGTAATCCAAAATTGCTCCTGGAAATATGCCAGTTCCTCCTGAAAATTCTGAGTGAAGCTTCAAGGTTTCCAGTAAAGAGACGGTGGTTAGAAGCTAAATGGTAACCAGAGCTGGTAACTTCTGTATTTACTCACAAAAGCATGTGTGAGTGGAGGCCCAATCCACCTTTCAAAAGGAGAAAAATAATACCTCTCCCTTGAGGCTTCAGAAGGTGGGCTCTCTGTTCCCACGCAAACAGAGCTCATAGCACAAAACTGCAATAGAAGCAAAAACAACTTCAGCCCAGTCGAATATTTATTGTGTCTCTTCCTTCCTTAATTTGGCAAAAGAGCTAAGATTTGTCCTCCTCTTGAGAATGTGGAAGTATTAATTAACTGAAGACAGGCTGAGAAATGGATGGTTCTCTTAAGTGTTTCCCCTATACTTTATTATCATTCTAGGCTTTTAAAACACCGACTGTGCCAAAGAAAAGATTAGAGTGAGGCAGAGACATTTTTTTTTTTAAATAATAACTAGACAAAATAATACCAGCATACAGCGTATACTATCAGAACAGAAGAAAAATGATTTATAAGGGATATTTGAGTAAGAGGTAATTGTGACTTGAATAGATTACTTTTAACTAATGTATTTATCGCTACCTAGATATAAAGATATATGGAACTCTTTATTGATTGTATATAGAGAGGAAGTAAATAATATGTACTTATATATATATAATTTATGTTTCTCTGGAGTGACAGATACAGATACTGTACCTACTGCATCTTTATACCTATATATGGAAAAGAGAGACACTCCGGGCAAAAAGGGTATTTCATCCTATCAATCACTGTCCTACTACCCTCCAGCATTTTTTTGCTTAATGACTCATAATCATAGTACATGGTGTGCAGAGCTCTGAACTACAATGCGTGTGTGTGTTTCACAGAGATGTGAGCATCTGTTCTTCAAAGCCTTCCCAAGCTGCCTTGCAGAGTTCATGCTTATTTCTCTTTGAGGTGGTAGCTTTTGGCTCGCTTTGTTTCCTTCTAGCAGAAGACCACAGGGACTTAACGCTGACATAGGTGTGACGAGTTGAATAAGCGGAGGCATGGCTGGGTAGACAATTTACGAGGCATATCACCGTCAGAACCACCACTGCCTGCATGCTTAGAGTTCTTTTTTTATTACTATTATTTTTTAAACCACAAGCATGTGTTTTTCCCTCACTTCCCTTGGGTAGATGGGCATGTGGTGAGTTGCATCAGAAAAGTGGATCTTGTGGATTTAAATCTGTTCAGCATCCTTGCTAACATGAGAGAGAGGAGAAACTTTTCTTTAGTGATACTGAAAAAACAATCGAGTTCTGTAGTGACACAGTCCCTGAGAAAGGCTATCTAAAGGAGTTTTTCTTGTGCAGAAAGAGACTAGCAGTGAGAACAGTTAGAGCAGAGACAAGCAGACACAATTATTTGTGTATTACAGCTAACACTGATGCAGCACATCAGAACCAGTCCAAATATAAAACACCTTTCAGGAGTAAGCAGAAGTCAGGGCTGCTTGGTCCACTGTCCTGGGTAAAGAAGGGCCTAGGCTTGAGAACAGGCATGGAAGGGAAGTCAGTGCTTCTGGGTTTCCTTCTGGTTTTGAGAAGGGTCAGGATCAAGTAAGAGACATGTTTTCAAAGCTTCTTCTATTATATATATTATCTATACTCTAATATTTAGCTCTGAGACTTATTTAAAGCCGGATGAATTCAAGCTCACAATGTAGTAATATACAGAGCAAATTATTCTTGTTATTACACGTTACTGTGATCAGTTATTTCTGAAAGATTGATTCAAATTAGAGGGGTTAGATTCTGTTACCATTTTTACTGGAATAGCATTGTCTTCCTCTAGCTGAGAAAATACTGTATTTCTAAACCCACTCTGGTTTATCCATTTTAGGTCTTTCACTTTGCATATTTATGAGGTACCTATTGCCTAGCTCAGATGCTAGTGAGTTGTTGCTCCATAAACTGACTACAGTTCCAGTCTAATACATCTTTGGCTACTCAGTTAAGATCATTCCTCAGATTTACAGTGTTTTCTGCAGCCAGAAAAGCAGTATTCACTTACAGGATATCATCATCAATAAAAAAAGATATATTTACAAAATAAAGCTAAGACACAAGTTTCACTTCTTTCTCCAGCCAGCCACTAAATCTGTCAGTGATTCAGCCTCTGTAAAAATTAGCTCCCTCTCCTTGTATGTTCATTAGGTATGTTGTTTAAAAAAAAAACAGCCAATTTTCTTCTTTGCTGCTGTAATTATAGGCCTGCAATCTTAGGTTAGGATTCTCATAGCAGGAGCTCCTGCTGATTCAACTGCAAGATTAAGGCTGTGTCTTGTGCTCTTACAGGGCTTTGCCTCTGAAAGCCTCCAGGCACATTACAAATGTGTGCTCCTATAAGACAGTAAATTACCGGTTGGTTGTTGCCACCTAGTTTTGGATCAAGGTGCCCAGAATGGAAAAAGAGTGCACGTCCCCACTTTCACTGTTCCAGTCCCTCCCTCCCTACTTCCCCCCATTATTATTTTGTAGGAATTCATCTCAGAGAAGACAGAACTTTTTACTGATGAAATCAATGGGATTCAGCAAATGGGAGTTCATGGGAGTCAGCAAATGAGGAGAGTTTCTGGAAAAAGAGAGGCTCAGATTCAAACAGGGAAAGGATGGCTTTGATCAGAATTTAATCTTTCTCACTCCTCCTCCCCACAATGGAGTAGGGCCACCGGTGGGTTTTAAGTTATGTAAATATTAGCAACGTAGCCAGTCTGTGCAGGTGCTGATCTAAAGTTGGTGTTAGTTCACCTCTTGCAGTGCTTAATTACAGCAAATTTTTCCAGTGAAATCTGCATTTTCCACCAGTTCTGTACATGTGGAGTGGGTGCTTTCAGCTGCAGTTACAAAATCAGCAGGTTTAGGAAAATCCTGTCTTATTTGTAGGAGAAACATCTAGGAGGAGTTGTGCAGTAAAGGAAACGAGCAGCAGAAACTAATGCATATAGAAACACCCCAAAAGTACGGCAGTACTGTGGTTTAAAAAGAAAAGACAAAGGCTGGTGTATCTCATATAGTAGTTGTCATTGCTGCTGGGACTGCAGGTGGATATCCAGCTACCTTCCCATCCAAATCCATTCTCATCTCCAGTTTTGGTGCTGTAGAAAAAGCTACAGCGTTTTGCTTCCTAACCATAGTGAACAACGTGCATTTCTACGTCTTTGGATGCAAGGCCCTGAGTTCCCTTAACAGCTCAGGCGCTTTGGTAAGCATTGCAGCAAACACGGTCTTACTTCAGAGATTGTAACAAGGCACAAATCAATTGTACTTCCCGTGGTTTTAGATTTCAGTGTGAGCCTTCACACCCAACCCACCCAGGCCCGTTCTGTGCTTTACCTGCCTGATGGGGTAGAGAATTAGACAGCTCTTAGAGAACCAGACCCACACAGAGGTAAACATTCCTTACACTCACAAGAATGAGCGCTTACTAGGGTCAGCGCTGATGCCAAGGACTTCTAGTCTTTCCCATGGAAAATTTTAGGTTTTCCAGTAATGCTGTAATTATCACCCTGTCATGTCACAAAGCAAACAGGTTGGCAAACCTAGGTACCGAACTAAATAATCTGTGGCATAATCTAAACATGTAATGGTAATTAAATCTGACAACTTAATAAGCTACTGAAATTCAAATGTACAGTAGTAATCTACAATTAAGTAATCTTTTGTAATAGCACCCTGCCAGTTTGTAAGATTTCAGGTGGAGCGCTGTGTACTGTTTCATAGCAAAAATATTGACATAAGGGAAAGGTATCCAGGCAATGATCAGACACACATTCAAATCGACTGGTACAGTACATGGAAAGGTACAATAAAGGCAATGATTCATTTCAGGCATTCAGCTGCACTGTGTTCAGAGATGCCTTGCTCTACTTGGGCTTTTTCTGCTGTTTTGAGGGGTTGTGATGCCTGACATCCCTAATGAGGTTTTTGTCAGTCCATCACCTAACCTCAGGGATAGCTGATTAGAACAATGGTCTGCCTCGGACCCTGTTGGGGCCTCCATCTCCAACATTCACTTGCAGCTCAGAGGGGAGAAGGAGCCATTGCGTAGTATCTGGATGTTGCAAAGTTCCATTTCTAGCAAAATCCTCAGCGGAGTTTAGATTTCATCATTTTGAGTGCACAGTAAGTAGCGTTCCTAATACTCAGTTACCCAGATGCTGCGCTGGGTAGCAAAGGAAAAACTCAGACATAACAGAAAGGGAGAAGAGATTAGATATAATCAAAACAGAACAAGCAGATTTTGGATTGGGCTTGATTCTACTAACTCAGCGAGTTGGCAAGAACCAGGAAGGAATAAGGACACACTTCTAGGAACTTCTGGATTGCTATTTTTTATTTTATTTTATTTTTTCTTTTTGTGATGGGTTTTCAGAATTCATGGTGTATACTTTTGCCTTGATTCCTACAGCATGTGTCCCATCCAGTTTTGCAGAGCCCTCATGAGGGGGAAGGATAAAACACGACGCTGTTCCTCAAAACCCCTCTGTGTGCAAATTGGCTTACTGGGGGCTTTGGGCCAAACAACTCTGTAACCAGCACTGCTGCACCACAGAGGGTAATTATATTTCAGTTACAATGGCAATAAGCAGCTCCCAGGAGAGTTTTTTCTATTTTTTTTATTTTTTTTTGTCATTCTTTGAAGCCATGAGAGAATAAAGTAAGCCTTGGAAAAGCAAACCAAGGCAAGAAACTTTCTAAATATAGGAAATGCTTTGGGATTTTTGCATGACAATAACATTATTTTTAGGCATAGGAAAAAGATTTCCTGCATTTGTCAGTCTGAACCATTGTGTGTTAGTAGTTTTTTTTTCCCCTCCTCTTTTCTGCTTCTACCAACATTCCTCTCTCCTCATGTTGTTATTGACTGTTTCTACAGATGCTGTTTTCAGAGGAAGAGCATTGGGGAATCAATCAGAGCCATGTTATAAAAGGATCCCCATCACTACAGAGCTGAGTAAGTTATTCTTTAAGAACAAATTTCACAGAAGCAATATGTGTGCTGCATTATTTATTTACCCCAGGCCCTTTTTAGAATTCAGAGGCAGAAAGCGACAAGCACTACATGTCCAAGGAACATTAAAAGGTTTGACTTAGATGTTAATTCACTGGCTTTGAAGGAGTCAGGATGGTTTATCAGGAGAATAAATAAAACAAAGTGTTACGAAGGTCTCGGTGTGTAGCAAAACTCTGAAGCATCCATTTAGGATAAAGATAAGGTCCTTTTTTTTCTTCTTTTTTTTCTTTTTTTTTCTGTTGGACTGGATCTCAGGAGATCTGATTTCTAGTCACGTGGCCCCCATTACCCCACCTTTTGTAACAGACTTCACTAAGGTAAATAAATCAGAATTGTATTTTCCTGGTTTCCCCTTATTTTCAGTAAAGAAATAGAAACCACCAAAGGCAGCTCTGCTCAGAGGATATCTAACTTGCCCTTTGGCTCTGCCTCCCTCTCTCTGATGATTTTAAAAAACAGAGGAAGGCTGCATGGCCAGTTTTCATCTCACAACAAAATGAGGTGAACCAAAGCCTAATTCTCTGTTTCACCCCTGCCCTTTCTGAAGCACTGGTGATGGTTCCTTCCTCTTCTCTGGATCGTGCCGGGAGCTGCTGCAGGCTTCCTAACTTGTAAAAGTGGCCGTGAAAGCACAGAGCCTTTTCCAAGCAGTCTGCACTACAAAGCTTTGTACAACAGCTGCACAGAGTCCAGTACTTGCATGGACCTGTGTGCATGCCAGGACAGCCAGAGGGTGCAGGTGTTTTACTCTAGGCCCCAGACACTTCTGCCCTTATTCCACAAGGCTCAGCCTCTCTAGCCTGTATTCATAACTGAAGCAACCCGTGGAGCTCTTTCATTACTACTCTTGGCTGTTTTTCATCTTTGTCTTCGTCTCCTGATAGCTACACACTAGGTCCATTAATTAGGAACATGTGCACTGATTAACTGATTACTAGTAACATAGCAGTCAGTGTCACAGCAGAGCGGTGTGGCTGGGCTGCCAGTCCCCAGTGACATGGATGTTTAGCTCCATTTAGAGTGCCGACACAAAAATGTAGCCTCCAAATTAGCATAGCATGTTGCTAGGCTTCATGGCTGGCCTCTGGTCCATTTACTCAAGTTTTTTTTTTTTTTCTTTTCTTTTTGTTGCAATGCTGGTAAACATTATATGGGCTCAACACTTCTGGGAGGGGCCCTTGCTTTGCAGTCCTCCCCAGCTGAGCCAGGGCTAGTCATCAGCATCTAGCAAGTGCTAGCAATACTTAATTTCAAAGAAGCTCTGGTGTACCACTTAGTCCCAATGTGCACCTGGAGAGCTAATGGGTCAATATGGACAAAGCTGTTAGGTCCTGCGTGCTCCTTAGGCTAAAACTCTGAAGAACTAGTGCAAAACAAACAGCAAAAGATAATGATAAGATACTGATGCCTTATCCAGAGTCACTTCAGAACTGCTGAATTTCCCAGAATGATATTTGGATATTCTCTTGCACTGTGGTTTAAACTTTTATTTGTGTTGTGTCCAAAAGTCTCAGAAATGTTTTGAGCTGGCTACTGAGGCCCAGCTCCTCTGAGAAGATATTGTGCAGTCAAGCTAACGTCTTCAGACAGGCATTGCACCAGTGTGATTTCCCTCCAGGATGTGGTGTGTCAGTGGAGGGGAAAACATCTGCAATCTGTTGACATAACTTGGATTTTAGTCATGTCAGATCTTTGACAAAATAATGAATCGAGCCCAGTCCCTTAGCACATGGATGCCTGCTCCATTTGTAGCCTTCAACAGCATAGAAATATGTTCAGAGTTCCAGGGATGGGCTAGGAAGGAAAATAACCCCAACAACTTAAAACCTGGAAGCTCAAAACAACTAAACAAAAGCAGCTGGAGCTTTCTTGTGATTGTGAATAAGCTTCCTGTAAATCCCTCTGGTAGACCTTGATCTAGACAAATGCTCACTTTTGTACCTATCTCTAGAAACAAGCTGCGAGGAATAATCCTCATGTGCCTGAAGCTGCAAGGGCTTTGCACGTTCCAAGCCGTGGCCCATTTCCAGCTCGTAGCACACCGGGTGCGGACCAAAAGCCACCTGCATCACTTGGTGTGTCTGACACACCGACACAGCAATGCCACACGCACTGCTGCTGCTGTGGCTGTTCAAAACCTACCACAAGAGAAGCTAACACCCTTTGGTTGAAATCTTGACACCACTGAAGTCGAGAGGAGTTTTGCAATTAATCTTGATGGGCAGGAAGCGACGTACTCAGGAAGCTGAACAGAGCCAGCCCCTCTTTTAAAGGGGGCTGGATTATTTTTTTCCTTGAGGAGCAGGAGAGTTGTGTGTTGTCATCATGCTTGCACACACTGCTGCTTCTCCTTGCCCAACAGTGAGGTGCACAGGAAAATAAATGCTAAACCAGCCACTTTGCATCAGGCTGATGCAAGGCCAATTAAATGGCAAGCTGCACATGCGGGTTTCTGCAGCATCAAATCCACCAAGCTGAGCACATTTCAATATGTTGAGTAGCTTCTGACTTTGAGAGCTGGTCATTGGGATTACAGGCATGTTGTAAATAGTCATTCTTCTGAAACAGTGGACTCTAGAAACCCTTCTCATAAAGGGCCAGAGATATGGGGGAGAAATAGCAAAATCATTTACAGAGAAATAAGACTTTTGCCAATATGTAAAAGAGAAATAAAATAGTTTGGAGAAATAAAAAGGGTCCCTTATTATGGCTGAGACCATGCTTTTCATACCCAGACTCTACAATCTAGGCAGGGGAGTCACACTGATTAATATCAGATGCAGGGCCAACTCCTAAAGGCCAGGGAGGGTGAAATATCTGTATTGAGAATACATGGCTGAAGGATGACAGCGACACTGCGAGACAACAGGAGGCATTAATAGTATTGTGATTCTGGCTAGCTTTAGTCATCTTTAAAAATGATACACTCAAATGCCTCCTGGCCCAAGGGGACATAATAGAAATCAATCATTACTTACACAGAGTTACTTGCTCTATTTTTTAATGGTAAGACGTGGGTTCTTGATCTCAATTCCTTTCAGTCCTCCTGTCTGTCTCTGGCTGTGCTGCTGTCATTTATCAGCGCTCTTACCGGAGTGCCAGGACATACCTAGCACGGTGAGTCGCACGGCAGGGGCCTTCTGCCAGGCTGTACTTAGGCAATTCTCTGAGTATAGAAAGCAAGTTAAAGAGGAATCTCTTTCTGAGTAGGGGGAATTCTGCAAGACTATCTCAGACAGCGAGAATAAGGTTGACAAACTAGCGAAGATCCCTGTAACAGTAGGACAGCTGTGAAAGGAACTCTAACCCCCAGTTAAGCCAACAGAAATAGTAATTCTGTTAGTTCAGGAAAACGAGCAGAAGAAATTAGATTATTCCTTTCTTTTTCGAAGCAGGTAAATCAATTTTGGTCTGCTATCTTAAAACACTCACTTGAAAAATCAGTCTTAGGCTTGTGTCTTTTGTCTCCCATTGCACAACCAGTCAGCAGCACTGACTATTTGTTCCTCTTGCCTTTTCTAATGCAGTGTGCTGTGGATAGTGCTGGACATGGAACAGCAAGCTACTAACTTTTCTGATTCTGGATGGCTTCCCTCTGTTGCTAAGATGTCTTCTGTTTCTTCTTTGCTTATCCAACAGAGTCTTCACCAAATGCCCAGTTCATTAATCAGGCTCCCAGCGGCAATTCTGAAATTCCAGAGCAAGATCAGCTTTCCACCACTGCTGCCCCTGCGGGAGCTATCTTCTCAGATAGCTTCTTGAATTCTCTTTTGTCTATGGTAAGTAGATGTATCACAAACTGTCATGTTTAGCGGCATCAGAGTGTTAACAAAGTGATTATCAGCCAGGGTAAACCCACTTAATCCAGCCGTAACAATGGTCAAGGCTGTGTGTGTCACAAAGGCACGGAAAACCTTGCAGAGACTGGTGAGGTGATTAGTTACTCTGTGCCCTGAGAATTATATGTGTCTGTTCCTGTTCAAGCAACTTGCTAATCATGGGATGTTCCAACCCCCTTCCTTGGGCTGGAAGGGACCAGCTAGTTCCAACCCCCTGCTATGGGACTAATCAGTGAGCTTCTTTGATTTCTTGGGCTGGTAGGCTCTACAGACCAAAAGGCAGCTCCAGAAGACGTATCTCAATGCATGCTCTGAGCAGCAGCAGCACTCCCTGGTTTTGATATACACGTAGAATTATTTGGAGAAACTTTTAGAGTGTTTTCATAACTCTTCATTACTTCCTCCTGCTACAAAAGGTATTTGCAGCCAGCCTGATTTATTTACTTTTTGATTGATAACATGAGGTTACAATCAGTCCCTCTAAGGGACATGCAGTCACTGAAGCCAAAACTGCTTTCAGCACGAGCTGGCCTCATGGTGGAGACTCCAGCATTGATGCTAATGGCTGAGAAGATTATAGGGACTCTGAATTCTTACCTGTTCATGTAGAGTGGATTTTTACAAGCCCGGCTGGAGGTGCTTTGGTGAGCTAGAGAATAGGCAGCTTTCACTACCATGACTTTATTGTAGCAGCATGGGCATAAACAGAACATTTAATTCTTCTCATCTGTCCATCTGGGACCTAGGCAGAAATGCACACTTAAGTTCGGATGGAAAATCTATTGAACTCGATGGGAATCTCTCAGTGGCTGTTTTCTGAGAAGGTATAAAACAAATAAAAGGTACAAAACATATGTGGACTGCCACCGATCCACAAGAACAGATCAGATTTTAAAAGAAGTTATTGTTTTGATTCTCTGTAAGTACCTGGCAGTGTCCTTTTAAAAACATTTGCACCATGAGGATTAGGTACATTGCACCAAAAATGCAAGAACAGAGGGAAGGTGGCAATCCCACCCTGGTGACATAATCGTCTTAAGTTGCTGTCAAACCTGAGTGATATTGTTTGTGGTGACACACCTGTGGGTGACACTTAGGTATAGTTAAGCCAGGATTTTGGCAGCAAACAGCAGTTCAGTTTATAAGCTGGCATTTCTAAAAGTGACTTCTCCTTTTTTTCTGAAAGCTCCTTTCTTCCTCTTTACCCTGATTCTCCCCATGCTGCAGTCAAGTTCCACATGCCTTGCTCTCAGCTCATGTCCAAGGGGATAGTGCTTGGGTGGCAGTTTTGCAGAAATTGAATAAATACAAAACAAATCTCTCAAAGGGATAAGCAGTCCAAAATAAGTGTGTCAAGTCCAGTTATGCTTTTCTGAGAAGGTGTTAGGGAAAGTATTATATTGCTGCTACTCACTGATATGTCAATCAGCCAGATGGTAATTAATGACTGCTAGTGTCAAGTGTAAAAGTAACTCAAGACATAGCATGACCTGTCTTAAAGGATAAAATTTCACTCAGGCATAGATTCCAAGTCTGTCCAGGAATGATCAGCACTCAGCTCTGCTTTAGAGTAGAGGGGCACCTTAAGTCACATTCAGTCAAGTCTGTAAATACAGGGAAGAAGGAGAGAAATAAGCTATTGTTTAGCTATTGCAGTATGAGGGAAAATACACATGAATGTGAGAAAAAAAGAGGAAGAAAAAAACCTTAAGCAGTCCAATGTCACCTCCTTGTTCTGACACTAAATATCTTTTGTAAATATCTGTGTGTGAGACGCTCAGAGCAGGAGTGCTGGATTTTTTTTTAGCTTGAAAGGCGAGTGGCAGAAGAATCTGCATGGCACAGCGTGGTCTGTGAAGTGAAATGTTACCCCTTGGACGCCTGAAGCAGAACTGGCATTTGTTTCAACCTGACTCTGGGAATGGCTGTAGGCAGAAAACAATCCAATGAGCATGGCCATTATGGCTCAGGTACTCTGAACCCCAAATTCCTGTCCTGACCCAGATGTGGGTTCGGAAGCTACACAGGATAAGTTCTAGAAGCTAGGTAGCAACAGGGACTGAAAGGGACCAAGCAGCTGCTTGGCAGAGGGAGAAGGTTTCTGCCTTTGTGTGCAAGGGCATTCCTAGGCAATGTGCTTCTCTCAAGCTGTAACCAAACAACTGGCAAAGGAGGTAACATCTCGTGGGCACGTTTCAGAAATGTTGCTTCCTAAAAGTCAGCTTCGAGACCCCCTGAATGCAGTGTGCTGCTTCCTGAGTGCGCGCGCACCGACGCACGCGTGCACCTCTGTAGTTTTTCCTTGCCTTTCAAACTCCTGCAGTGTAACTCAGCCTAGAAAGTACAGAATGAGGGTGACATGCAAATCCTATTAATTCATCCAAGTATGGAAATGCAATCCTTTTGATGTCAAAAAGTACAGCAATGATATGTTAAAGAGCTCAGCACGCTTCTGTTAAATATGTAAAGTGCAGATTCCCCTGAAGCTGTATCACTCCTGGATAACTCTGGACTATAGCTCCTTACTTTAAAAGGCTGAGAATTACTCTAACAGCATTATAGCCTTTTGCCCGACAATACGGTCAGATGTTCTTAAGCGGATTTGAGTTTAGCTTGGATTTAGTAACACCGTTCCTTCTCTGCAGCTTGTTTCGTTTCTTTGCTCAGGTGAATGCAGGTGACAGATCCCATGAAGTGGCTCTGCATAGGAAATGAGCTTTTTGAGAAAGGGTGGGAAATAAGTTATTTGGTATATCTGAACGGGGTTCAGATTAAAAAAAAAAAAAAAAAAAAGTGTGAGGGGGATGCTGTGCCTTTTTTGGCTTCAAATCTGAATTTTGACCACAGTATGTTTTGTTTGTTTGTTTGTTTTTCAAAAAAATACTGAGATAAGGGCATAGAGAGAGGTTTTCATAATGCATGAGGCATCTCCAGGGACAGTTTCCTTCTGCACCTGTAGGGCTGAGCAGGGTAATTGCCCTCCTCAGCCTCACCTTGTACAGTGTGCTTCTACTCAGGTGGCATCGGAGCAGCTGCCCACTTTTCTGGCTCTCCTGACCCTTGACTGGTAAGCCTTCACAAGCAAAGAACGTTAACAGAGCTGACTCCCATTTTTGCTGTCAACAATTTTCTCATTCAGGCACAATTTAGCACTTTCTATTAGAAGAGTGGAGGTGGGATCTTCTGGGCTCTTTGAAACTGAAATGGGCTAAGCAGGTGGTCATCCATAAATGTTGTCAGAAAACCAAACATAATTAAGGACTAATTTAAGTATACAAAAAACCCCAACACTGTGAGGTGTCTGTCTGATCACATTCTCCAGGCTTTCACTGGAAAATTTTGTTTTCCTTTCAGGAACCAAGGCATACACATTGGTCTTTGAATTTTCATGGTTTCTTCCTTCCAGACCTACTACAACCATCGCATCTTGGCTTTGCTGCAGACTTTGGTGACAAGTGGGACAAGCCCAGCACTGGAGGAACAGCTGTTGGAAATGGACAGTGGGCTGAGCAGAAGTCCTGATGACATGGTCCAAAATGCCTCCCAGCTCCGATGCAAACTGGGACTCCTACCACTGTCTGAGAGGTTGTTAACGGGTGTCACGGTGAGTTGTATCACTGAGAGGTGCTGCATGGACTTGGCTTTCACCCCTGATGTTAGTACTTCAGGATGTAGGCTGGTTGTGATTACCTGAAGCTTAGATTCATTCAGTTGAAGTTCATAAGCCATATTTTAAGGAGGCTGAAGATATCAGATAGCCTTATTTTATATTAGACTTCTAAGCTGAATTGGGCTGAATTGTCCACTTTGGTTCCTTTGAGGTAAGAGTATTTTTGCTTCTTTTACAGCAGGAGGACTCCTTTGGAGACGTTTACTGCAAAGCTTTAGACTTGTTTGGGATACTCTGCTTTGGGCTCTACCGGCTGATGAAAGAGCCCAATCCATACAAGAACAGGCAAGTACACTGCATCTTCAATTGCACTGTAAGTCAAAAGATGACAACTCATGACTGAACTACTTATTTTTGTCTTGAATTTAGACATCCTTTTAGACATCAAGGGCCATTTGAGGCAAACTGGTGTGGTCTGAACGTGGTGCTGTGATTATTTCTGGAGATCCAGTGCTTACTGGCACTTGTATGAGATTCCCTTAAGTTCATTTAAAATGTGATTTATCTTTTCTGCATTAAAGATCTGCTGGAGCACTGAGTTAGTAATGCTGCAGAGGCCACGGATTTCAGAGAGTTTGCAAGCAGAGAGAACTTTCTTTATGAAGGCAGGCTGACGGAATGGGGTTGTTCAGCCTGGAGAAGAGAAGGCTCCAGGGAGACCTTATAGCGGCCTTCAGGATCTAAAAGGGGCTGCAGGAAATCTGGGAAGGGACTCTTTGACAAGGAGTATAGTGATAGGACAAGGAGTAATGGTTTGAAGCTATAAAAGGGTAGATTTAGATTAGATCTTAGGAAGAAATTATTTACTCTGACGGTGGTGAGGCACTGAAGAGGTTGCTCAGAGAAGTTGTGGCTGCTCCATCCCTGGAAGTATTTAAGGCCAGGTTGGATGGGGCTTTGAGCAATCTCAAAGGTGTGCCTGGCCATGGCAGAAGGTTGGAATTAGATGACCTTTAAGGTCCCTTCCAACCCAAACCACTCTATGATTCTGTGATTCATCTAACCTGTTATACTCACTGATTCTTTCAGTTTCAAGGTTTTGGTGATTGCTTGAGCTTCAGATCTCCTAGAGAGACATTTACTTTGATTTAAAGATTTTCAGCAATCAAAAAAATTATCACATCTTTCAGCAGCTGTTCTAGAGACTAATTAGCTTCATTTATATATATATATATATATATATATATATATATATATGCCATTCCTAGGTTAAAAGATAGGTAAAGTTAAGCACTGCACATTGTCTCATCATTCTAAAGAATTCTGCAGATGCAATCAGTCATTGCAAAAAAACCCTGCAGCTTTCTTCCTGTCCCAGGTGCTTGCTACAAAGACCTCACAAAGCAGCCTGAATCTCACATACCAGTGCTTTTTCAGGTTTGTGATTGCTCGGCCTGCCAGTGATTTGAAGATGTTGCCCACTGATCTACTTTTCTGTCTTGTTCCATTCAACGTTGCAACAACTGATGACCAGAGAGGAGAAATGGAGAGTCAGTTAGGAAGCAAGAAAACAGGTAGTACAGACACCTCCATGCCAGAATTATGAGTTTGCGAAACACCCTACAAATAAAGAATTGTACAAGTTATTAAGATCCCACAATAAATTTTCCGTGTTCTTATTTCTTAGGTGGACAGTGGGCAATTTGAATGTGGCTAAACAGCTTGAGATTAGTATTGAAAACAGTATTGTTATGCTCTAACAACAATACCTATCAGAGAGTAAAATGTTCTCTCTGTAAGGAAAAGGGCAAAAACTTGAATTTCTGCTGAGCACTGCACAGAACAGACCTAGCTGTATACAAACACAATGACTCCATCGAGTTTAGAGATTCCCTGCTGAACTTTCCAGTTCAAAGACTCCAGCACTCTAAAATGCAATTTTCTTGCATACAAAGCTGAAGACGTTGGATTGACATACATTAAAAGAAACATACCTAAAAAGCACAAAATCCCCCCATTAACTTATGCCATAAATCAGGTCCCGCCCTTATGTTATAAAGTCAGTTGAGGGGAAGCAGGAGAATTTTTTCTTTTTTTTTTTTTTCCTCTCTCTCTCTCTCTTTCCCTCTTTCCCCTAACACTAATTAGGTTTGAAAGACTGCAGCTTGAGTCCAGATACCACATGCCGAGAAGAAAGGAACCCAAACAGCTGACGCAGAGTTCAGACTAAACTAACTGCAAGCTCCCCAGGGACATCACAAGGTAAACCTGATAGTCTCTGTCATTTACAATCATTATCAGGCAGCTGAGTCTCTGTAATTTTACTAGGGAGCCAATTAACAGATCCCTGAAGCTCAAGAATAAGGTCTTGGTCCTTTTTCTATTTTAGACAGGAAAAAGGGGAAAATAAGCCTTTGTTGCAAATCAGTACTCCAAAAGCTTTCCCACCCAAGGGAATGGTCAGATCTGGGCTTGCCTTTTTCCTCTTGAAGAGTAAAATAAAGCACTGAACTTAAGTGTCAAGCCAACTGGCTTTAGTACCCAATCTGCAACAAACTGGCTGTGTAACTTTGGGTCAGTTATTTAACTCTCTGTATACTATTGCTGCCTACTGCATGCAGGGAAAATAATAACATACTTGTTAATTTAGGTAATTAAGAGCTTCAGGGAAAGGACTGTCTCTCGTGATTTGTTTAGCCTAGCATTAATAGGTACTGATTTAGGATGAGACATTTAGGAACTCCACTCAAACAACATGAGTAAGAAGCAAGAAAAAAAGTTTGGACCAAAACTCCAGATGGAAACATATCTGCTCTTGGGGAAGTTTGGGGTTTGGATTCAGGTCTGAGCCTTAATGTGTTGGAATCATCTTCCTGGAACAAAATAATCATACATTTTCAGTTCAGGGCAGATTGCAAGCAGGAATCAGTGAACCGTGCTTAGAGCAAACAAAATACCATAGGAAGCATGCTTTCCCATTGCCAGCCCTTCGCAGACCTGAATGTGAGCCAAGACAGTCAGCTGATCTCCTGGTAGGAGTTTTTTTGGCCTAAAATCGCCATGTATATACAAACTTAGATAAGAATTTGTGCACTGGATTCTACTTACCCTCTGGCAGATTGAGGCTTCAATAACAGTGTCTCTGTCCATTCCCTAACATGCCTTGTTTTAAACAGACAAGGTAGAAGGAAGAGCCTGGGCAGGCTTTGCAGTCTCTGATCCAT
Organism: Anas acuta; assembly: GCF_963932015.1. Classification (NCBI taxonomy): domain Eukaryota; kingdom Metazoa; phylum Chordata; class Aves; order Anseriformes; family Anatidae; genus Anas; species Anas acuta. The sequence continues at coordinate 954,330 of NC_089005.1, read as the reverse complement.
TTGCAAGCTTTAGGAAGAGCTGAGATTTCACTATGAAGGACACCTCATACTGAGACCCAGCAAGCTTTCTATCTTGTTATCTGAACCCTTCTTTATTTGCAGCTGTAAGTCAGTCTAAGCAGGGCACAGAGGAGGTAACATTTTTTTCTTTCTTATTGTTCTGTTGCTTTTAAATATCCACACGTGCATGCCTGGACCTCTGTGTACTGATTTTAAGCAGGTCTTGTGCTATGGGGAGGCAATTCTAGTAAGAAAGTTGCAAGGAAAAACAAATCTTGTTTACTCAGAACTTTACTGAGTGGATGAGAAACTCAGACTATCTTGCCAGCAAATTCCTCTATCTGAAATCATCTGCTTTTCCTAGAAAATAGAGGCAAATGAGCGTACTCCTTCATGACTGAAATTCAGGCTGTATTGTGTTCAGCTCTAAGGCACCAAACATGGGAAATGCCAGAGCTATTACTCCAGAGCTATGTCTCATGGAGTAAAAGTGTAACAAGTGGTATGAGTATCTTTTTTTATATTTTTTTTTTCCATCAGGAAAAAAAAAAAAGTAAGGAATCTGCAGCAAGTATATCTTTTAAATGTTCCTTGTCTCCAAGGTGTCTTAGGTGCAGGACTGCCAGTGATGACACATGCCATGCTTTTCCCCCATACATTCACACTATCTCTGTGTGTGTATGGGGGGAATATGCCTGTTTTATCATAGAGCTTTTCTAGTACATCATATTTTCAGTTGCTTTACCTGCACCTGCTAGAGCGTGTCACTTGCTGGAGTAAGGTGGAGCAGGGAGGGATGACAAGGTGATGAAGGGACCTCTTTCACTTTGCTTATTCCACCTTTTTGTTTAGTTGCTATCTCTGAGCAAGCAGTTCTGCTTCTCATGCGAGCAGGGGGAGAGAAATCCTAAGGAAGGTAAAAGCATTAATGGGTCAAGGCCTCCTTTGCATAATTCTATTATCACCAGGAAGATTCTGCAATAATCATGTTAGGCATGTGCTCTGGAGCATCAAAGTGACTTGTCTTACCTTACTTTTTGATGTTAGACAGGTTTAAATGCTTTGTACAGATGAGGCACCTCAGACAGCTGATCAAGAAAGCCTGTGCTGTTCAAGCAAAGCAAAGGTCTGTTTTGCTGCTTCTTCCCTTTTTTTTTAATGTCAACAATGTCACATTCTTCCAGCAAAGAATAATCTCTGTTGTCACAAACTGTGAAAAGCAAAGCTGTAGGAGAGAATCTGTGTCTGGGTGCATTCAAACACGCTTTCTGAAGCTACCACCTTGATTCTTCTGCAACAAGATCTTGTATATTGGTTGGGTCATATATTTATATACCTCTCGTATTAAAAAGTTCAGCCTCTGCAGTGAAAACCACTGTGGTACACAAAGCTGATACAGGATCTGTGCGCTGTAGTTTGCTAACCTGTACCCCTTCTGAGCTGTGAAGGTCACTTCAGTGTTGTGCTGGGTACAATTGGAAGTGGTCCCTGACCTACTGAGCCTAGGTGGTGTATACAAGGAGTTACCAGGGAAGTGAGGAGTTGTAGTTCATTCAAAAGCGTGTATCAGATCTGTGACAAAACCAAAGCCAAAACCCAGGTCTCCTGACTTCTAGACTAGCATCTTTCCCACTGGGCCATTTTACATCTCGGCTTTCAGATGTAGGCTCCTGATCCACGTGCCTATCAGGATCATTCCCTTGCCAGTCTGGCGAGGGATTTAACAGTCACTTCCAGAGGTGGCAGCAAGACTGCTGAGATAGTCTTCATGGGGCAGTGCCTGATTAACAGTTTTTCCATGTGCTGTGAGATGGGCAGCCTCTCTAAAGAAGCAGGGAAGTATCACCAGACGGGAAGGTTCCTTCCCTGGGGTTAGCCGTGCCCTGTCTGGCTCATCACCTGGGCCACTGTCGGTTCAGGCAGGCACACGATGAGTGCAGCCAGAAACCTCTCCAAAGATGCATGCAAGGATACGTAGGCTCTGCAGAGACCTGGACTTGCTAAGGCATTTATCCTAACACATGCATCCACCCGGGTCTGAGCACTGATAAGGGCACGCACACACAAACCTCTGCAAAGAGCACTTGCCCCTAAGGAGATGAATATACACATCGAGGCCAGGATTGTTGTGCTCCCTCCTCCTCCTCCCTGTAGCCAAATCCAATCCAGCAGAATGAGAAGTGAGGGATGTCAGCGCGGTGAGCTGTGCTGGGTTTGCAGTACAGCATGTCGCAGGTGGTGACTGACACATAGTCAATGAGATCTGAGGAGAATCCAGACTCTATAAATGTTAGATGAGGCAGGCTGGGCATTGACAAAAACAAGAGGTGGCTGCAAACACTGAGTGTCATTATTCTCTGAGCAGGGATGGCGAGGGGCCTAGGATCTTCCCATGGAGATTAACTGCTCCGCAGCAGGATGAAGTGCTGTCTCCTGATACACAGGGATATCTGGTTGTCCTGAGAACACTTGGCAGGGAGGGTACGACAGCAGGAGCTCAGCCTTTGAGAGCATGCACACAGTTTCCTGTAAAGCAGGTATCTTGTCTGAGATAGGATTTTACTCTTCTGAGATAAACATAAAATACCTGATGGTTTAAATTAACGCTGGAAGAGAAAGCAATCTCTCTTACTCAGTAATTGGCAGTGGGCTCTCTAGCCTCCTTCTGCTGAGGGAAGGGCTCTTTCCTACTTTTCTATCCATCTGCTTCAGCTTTCTGTCTTGACCTGCCACCAATGTACCATAAAACCCCAGTCTCATCCCCCACCATCTCTCTAGTGACCAGTTATGAAGGGACTAGAGCAGGTTAACTGCTGATTGCTTCCCTGCTTGCAGCAGGAGGCCATGCAGAGTGAATTAGGTGAGCAAACTGTATTAAGCAATCTGGAAGTGCATCATTAATGCTTTTTTTTTTTTAATTGAATAAGTCCATACCTTGTTAAAAAAAAAAAAAAAAAAAAAAAAGGAAAAAAAAGTACTGCTGTGGCTTGGTCTTGTGAATCTGTAAGATATTTATCTGAGTAGTTGACATTTCTTTTTCTGTTTCTCTCATCATCTGCTGAACACTTGCCCAGTACTGGAGAACCAGTTCTTACACTCTTCCACGAGCCTCACACTTGCTGGAGATTAGCATTTTGTCTCCACCAGCATGGCTTGTATTCTGTCCTTGCTTATCCAGGCAACTACAAAAAAAAAGAGGCAGAAGTCCTAAATGCCAGACTAATGCATCAATCATAATTCCTGAGCTGCCAGCAGTCATGTAACTGCTTAAAGACCTCAACAGCCCTCTGGCACTTAAAGAAAAAAATCATCTAATTAATCACAGGTGAAACAGCTTGGACCTGCTCCAAAAGCCCCTGAATTTACTGCCAAGCTTTGATGCTAATTTTCCTTCTAAGTAACCCCCTAAAGAAATTTACGATTAGGTAATTAAAGTGATGAATAAAGAGATACTTAGAAGAAGGAGGGAAATGAAAAAGAAAAAGGAAAAAAAACCCTTGAGTCAAATGCCTTAAATCTCCTCCCCTCCTCAAAGAGAAACGTTAGTCATTTTTGCACATGCATTGTCTCTGAAAATTGGGTTGGATTCCCACAGGAGACTTGAGAAATATTCCTTAAATTAATGTTTGCATAACCAAATAAAACAGAAAAGAAGGGACTCCAAAACAGATTGTAATGTCAAGATGGTTGGGGAGGAACTTCCAGCTTCTCCCTGAGAACCTCATGCTGCACAACTTTTGTCAGAAGCTGCCTCATGCCTTTCCCACCTCTGTACCAGAGGTGAACATTCTTAAAGGCAATTAGATATGTAGGTGTGCAAATTAATTTTAAAACGTACTGATAGCTAACGAATAACTTGAGAGCAACTTTTAAAGTCTGGCTGTGAGTTCTTAATAGGACACGAACACAAAAGGTAAAAGAATTCAAGTAATGCTTTGCAATGTCCTCTCACGTTCTTCCATTTTCTTCAGAGGGGGAACTAAGTAGCCTTTGATTTGAATTCTTCCTTCAGGCAAATGTACCACACCAAACTCAATGTAAGGGGCATGAGTTTAAACACATGTTGCAAAATTTTGATGGTACCCAGATGCTTACACTGAAGATACAGATATGGCCCTGAAACAGGAAAAAAACATTAGGATCTAGTTTCAGTTCCAGGCTGCATTATTATTAAGCAAATATTATATATATGTATATATATAAAACAAAACAAAAAAAAAAAAAAAGAAGCTTGTCACTATTCAGGGGTTTGCTGCCGGCTTTTTGGCACAGCTTTGGCTAATTCTTTCCTCATGGCTAAAAGCAAGTCTTAGAATCCAGGAAAATTCCTTTCTGGCCCATAAAACAAAATACATTGATTTCATTTTATTTTTTTTTTATTTTTTTGGCAAGGTTTGCTTGTGGTGGTGGGAGTATTTTCCCTTCAGGACTACATCTCACTTTTCTTTCTACATTTTGGTCCCAGGCCTCAAAGTGGCAGAAAGCTGCTGTGCCCTCACCTTTGGTCTTTTCTGGGAGTGCACCCAAGACTGTGCTTCACACTACATGATACACCTGACCTTTCTCTGTTAATAAATTCCTGCTGACCCCATCACATCACCCCCTTCTTTTCTGGCTGGCACTGAGGGAAGAGTTGCTGAATGATTTTAGAGGAGACCAGAGAGGATAAAAAATGAGAAAATGGCAGATTAGATCTGAGGTGACAGAGATGAGAAATAAAAGCCATTAGAGCCCATTTGCAATGTGCCCTCATTGAGTCAAGTTTCAAGGTGTTTTTCCAGATTATTAATAGCCTGACAGCAGTTTTTGTACAGGAATCTGATACATGAAATAACACTCATGTATACACACTGCATTGTAGAGGGGAAAGTAGAGTCCTCTCATTTATTTACTTGAACAGATTTGAAATACAGCAAACCAGCCAGCTGGGTTACAGACAAAATAAACATTCTCCATTATAATCGTGGCATCTTCAGACACATGTCTCTATAATAATGCTGTGGTATTATGAGGAGCTCTCAGAAACCTCTGCAACCAGCCTTTGCTGTCTGTATGGTCTGGACTGCATTCAGAGTGCATTGCTCTAAGTCATTTCAGTCCTTGGTTAACATCACCAAACCTGGATCCTGTGGGCCATTTTGGTCACTTATAATCTCCCAGGTATCTAATTTATTCAATGTGGCAGGCTTCTCTTAAAACTCTTAGTCAAGCACCATCCTAAAGAGATCTTTCCTGTCTTATCCCCTGCTCATCTGAATTACCTCAGTCCTCTCGTTGTGATATCCATGTGAGATGAAAGCTAGAAAGAGGGAGAGGGAACAAGGATATTTGGGTGTGTGGGAAAGAAAGGTTGAAAAATTCCCAAAGTTATACTTCATAGTTGTGTGCTTGTAAAAAAGAAATACCAGGTGGGTAGTGCTTTGAACTTCACAAGGCTTTGTGGGACGGAGTCGTCAAATATGAATAATTGTAGCTTTCTTCATAAACAATGGGTGCCACAGAAAATTTGACTGATACAGTCCATAATGCCTACAGGCCAAACAGACTTTCAGCTGAAAGAGAGAAGCTCTTCAAACATCATTAGATGATGATGTCTGCTTGTCTGTGGTTGTTGCTTTCTATTAAACTTTCATTTTTTACTTCCTCATCTCATGTTGCAAACTACTTGTGAGAATTACTGAGCAGAAAGAACCAAGTCTTAATCTATGTTAACAACACGCTGTAGTGATAGCCAAGCTAATTTCCAGTGAAACCAGTCAAAGAAATGTAGAGGGTAACTTTACCCCATTTTTGTGCTCCTTTCCAGTCTGCAGTGTATCATGCAGCATTGTCTGGGAGGATGCACTAGCATGCAAACAAGCAACCCTCACTACAGATCCAGCATTTTCTAGTGATGGTTGCCCAACCTTAACCAAAATGAAAGGAGCTGCTGTCAGAGGTGCTCAAAACCAAAGAGACTCTGCTCTTTAGGGCAAAAGGAAGGTGCTCTTGATAGATGCAGAGGAATCCTGAGGTCTAAAATTGGAGTAGCAAGGTGGAGACCTAAGTTTGAGAAGAAGGAAATTCTACATGTGGTAGTACTTGCGTTGCTGGACTGTCTGCAAGGAGGTGACACAGCAGCCACCTGGACAGGTCGGTCTGGAGAATAATACAATTAGATTTCCGTACTGGGATACTGAGGTGAAATTGAAACAGAGGTAGCTAAATCTCTTTCCTGCTCGCCCCTTCCTTTGTTTTCTTGGTCACACAATTTATAATTTAACCATAATTGCACTTTGTATGCTGGCAGCCTCAGCCAGTTCTGGGTGCTTCTATGAGCTTCTGTCTAGCAGAAGACAGAAATGAACTTAAAGCACTTGTTTGCTTTCTAATGAAGCAATACCTCTGCCAGCAGGTCTTTTCCAGGAGACAGATGAGACAGCCTGAAAATCCACTCTTATATTAGGGTCAATTACCCCCAGAGGATCCACATCACCTAGCATGCAATTGAGCATGTGCAATTCCTTCTTAGTTTGGTAAACCTTGTGGGTACACAAGCATTTCCAAACGAGAAATCGTGTATCATTGTTCAAGAAAGCAACGCCATAACAGAGAGGCAAGGCTGAGGATAGCAGTCTCCCACTAGCTCTTGCTTTCACACCCTTACGAGTGCTATGTAATTCCTAGGAAGTGTTGAGAAGCATTTGTAATTCCTTGCTCAGCACTTCTTGACTTCGTAGACTTGACACGTAGGCTGTGAGCTACTTTGGGAGCCAACGAGTGCTATAGTATCTTACTTTCCTCATCCAAATACTGGTGTGAAGTAATTCAGATTCCCTACAATTGCATCTTTGGTTTCCAGTAGCACTAACTCGGTACTTTATGTTTTGCAGTGAGGTGAGTTAGGGATTAAGCACTTTGCTCTGTAACTTTCTGTTCCAGCAAGTCGTGAAGACCTGGGATTCTGCCTCTGCAGGGAACTGATGCCACGTTGAATCAGTCTGAGGAGTTTTTTGCTAGGGGCTTACCCAACATTCTTCTTGCATCTGTGTTTTGTAGTGTGTCATGCCACTGGCCTTCCTCTTCTTATCCCTCATGCTGCTGTTTATGAATTCAGCTTGTCTGGGTTCTCACAGGACACCCAGCATTACTGCATCTGAGAAGCTCATCCTGCTGACCACAAACTGCCACCTACAACATAAGGAATTTCTCTCTGATGATTTAATCAAAAGATGTTCCTTGCCTTTTACTATAACTAGTTGCTTTTATTTTCACAGGAAAATAGAATTTTCTCTCTATGAAGGAACACTTTCCCAACTTTTTCAAATGTTCATTTTTCATGCAGTTTTTCAGTTATGTTTTTTTCATCGACAATATTATCCAAATTGTGATCTATTAATCAGCGTAAGACCAGCATGGTAAATGATATTTTAACCTTGCAAGGCAGCAGAATGTAAAATTGTGAATATTTTCACTATACTAAAAAAAAAAAAAAAAAAGAAAGAATAAGTCAACTCCAGCATGTAGATCTGCAGCTTGTAAAGTATTTTGCTATCCTTCAGGATGAAAGGTGCCCATGTAACAATAAGGCATTATTATACTTCCTTTATTGCATTGTACATGCATAATTTACTGACTGCTAAAGAAACCCCTGGTGGAATGCCTCTTTGAAGTCATCTGCCTCACCTAAGTAGTGGTTGCTGCTTGCTTCTTTCCTACCCAACTGGTTGTGATGCTGCCTATGGCAATTTCAGTGGCTAAATTCCTTCCTCCAGTAAAATCTTAACTAGTTGGGCTGAATCTTGAAACAGTTCCCTCAATAAATATCAAAAGGGAAATCCAGCTTAATATAAACAGAGAATAGCAAAATGGTGCTACGTATATGGTTGAATTTCCCTTCAGGTAAACCACTAATGGCGCATATAACTCTCATAATTAAAAGCCACATCTGATAGAACAAAGTCGTCTGTGCAAGCAAAGAAAGGGGAAGATGAAAGCGCCACCAGTGCAGAACAGCAGTCCAGCTATAGGTCTGTACATGTCTCTTTCCCTGTTCTGAGAGTCAGCCAGAGCCTGAAACCTCTTTTGACAAGTAGCTCCTCTGATGACAGATGCTCCCTGCAGCCTCCACAGGCTGCAAACAGATGCATTGTTCTTGCTGTCAGCTCCCCATTGAAAGGTGATTCCAGTAAGCAACAATTGGCATGATTTGTTAGCATTAGTCAGCAAGCGCATGGATCAGATTTGCTCCCAAGGAAAAGGAAAAGCAGGTCTGAGGCTGAAAAATCAGAGCTCATAATCAAGGGCTTGTCAGGGTGTACGTCTTGCTCTTTGGGATGTGAATGAGGGACGTGTTGCTAGTCTTGACTTCAACTCCTTCACACTTCAGAATAGGACCTATTTTTGTCAGAGTGCTCTGGATAAATTGATCACATCCCTCTTCAGGCTCCTCACCTAGGCAGCCTGCAGCCTTCGTCTCTGTGGCAATACCTGGTGACACCAGGAATACTCTGAACCACAAAAAATAAAATAAAAAAAATTGACTTGAGCCAGAGTGGGCCTACTGATCAGAACTGGGTGAAGAGGGACAGGCTCTGGAATAGAATATTCATCATTTAGAAAAGAGGCAGGAAAGCAAATGTCATAATAACGTTGTTCCTGGTACTGAAGGATTGTATGATACTGAGTGGCCAGGCAAGAAAACAACAGGGGAAATTCAATGCTAGTGAAGTTGCATGGTAAAAAAAAAAAAAAAAAAAAAAAAAAAAAAAAAAAAATCCCCAAAATATTTCCACAGAACGTCTCTGAATTAATTAACATCTTGAAGGGAAGAGATGTCGCCAACTCTTTGAGAAATTTTTAGGGAAGAACTGGAGACCATTTTGCTCTTTACACCTGTAGTGTGCCTTTGTCTGGAATACCGCATGCATTTCTGGTCACTCCCGTAAAGCTGTCTCCCTGCTCGGTTAGACATACCATAAAGTAGCTCAGATTTTTGTTTTATTATCAGTTCAGCTACAGCTGGAACAAGAAAATGGACAGCCTGCCTACTGCTTCTTCAACAGCAGTCGGCAGTAGGGAACAAATGCCTGCTGTCATTTTCCACCCAAGTTATGCTACCAACTTGAGTACAACCAACCGAGGTCAGGCTGTTACAGCAGTGCTTGGCTCGTAGGCTTGATTCAAACCTTGGCTTGGAAGAATTTAGATAACCAGGCAATTTATGACCCTTCCTCTCCCAGGCTCTCTTCATGCAGCTACAGACCCTAAAGAAATGATAGGTTTTCCCTGCCCTGGGCCCCACGTAGGCAGAAACCTCACCAATGTGGTGCTAATTCTAGATTCAAGCTTGTCAGTACTTTGCTTTTTACAGAACATGGGAATTGCTCACAGTGCAAAAGTGTAGAGCAGAGACGAGCTAGAGATGAAGCAAATGATTAACACCACGCACACAGCCTGGAGCTGCAATTGCAACTGATTCCTATTTTATTTTTTTAAGTACGTTTTGGCACTTTTTCCCCAGCCCTTCCTTTTCCCTCTCCCTCAACACAGCTAGAAGTAGTCCATTAGTGTGAAAGATGTGTGTCACTGCATGCTGATCTAGGACAGAGCTCAGGCTGCTTTTCAGAGCAAGTGCCTAGAAGCATTATTATACACCAGCCAAGATTCTTGGTAGTGATTTAAAATGGATTTTGATTTTCAAGGTGCATCTTAAAAGCACCTGGTTTTCTAAAAATGTGAGAGCTACTCAGTTCTTACTATCTGCAGATCAGAAGCTCTCGAATTAGGTGCCTAAAAATAGAAGCATCCTATAGTATTAGTCACTTCTGGAAATATTGTTAACACAGCCCGATTTCCTTCTAGTCTGCAATTTGTGCTCACCACTGACTGCGTGAAGTGCCCGAGTATAAATGAGTGCTGATGGGAAAACCAGGCCTGCAGGATCCGAGCAGGTTGTGCTCTCGTTACTCTTTCCACGTGTACTTCAGTCGCAGCCTGCACCACGTTGCCAGCTGGAGATGTGGAGATGGTGCTGCCCCAGCCCTGCCCCACCACTGCTTTGACCAGAACCACTCGTCCCTTGCAGTTCTTGGTCTGCACATTGATGTGGACACAGATCTACACCCTGTGTGTGGCTGCTATGCTGCCATCCTCCCCGTCTCTGCCCCTGAGCGGTCCCATTTAAATTCTCATATCCCCATCTGGTTCTGCAGTGCCATCTCTGGTCTTGACCAGCTCCCTTAACCCATCCCTACTCTGAAGTTTCTAGTTGTCTGAGCAGAGGTCGGTGCTATTAGGCATGTGATAAGGCTGGAAATACTTTTTGTTTTCACGAGAATCAGTCCCTGAACTCATCTCTCTAAAGCTTGCAATGCCTACTGGTTGTTATGGGGGAGAGGAAATTTGTTCATCTGGGATAAAAGCCTTAGAGATACTGACCTGAGCAAAGTTACAGCTGCTCGGGATCATCCAGCATTTGCCCCTTCTCCTTTCTATTAAGTAGCTATTCAACAAGTTAAGCCTGAGCAACTGTGTGCGACCCCATGGCTAGAGAACATCTGTGACTGTACTCTGTCATTTGCAAAATGGAGCAGCTCTAATCTCTTGAGCACACTGCTCTGCAGTGACATTTCCAGGACATCCGCACTCCAAAAGGCATGCAGTAGCCTTGGATTAGAGTTTAAAATAGAAGCATGTTTGCCTTTGTGTACAGCATGGGATCGCTAAGGAGAAATAGCGATGGGAGCGTGCGGTTGACCCACGGTGGTTTTCGGGAGCAGAGGTCTCCACGGGGTGGGACGTGGGCTGGGGGGTGGCCTCAGTGATTCTTGATCTCCCGTGTTTCTAAAGGTGCTTTTCGTAATCGTGAGCTCTGGTTTCGTGGCTCTGGTTTCCTAACAAACGACAGCTGAAATTCTTTTGTTTGTTTGTTTTAGGTGTGGTGTTTTTTAAACACTCACAGCAAGCTGTTGTTGTTCCTCTGCGTGTTGGTAAATAGTAGCTGCCGACTTTCACCTTGGGAGAGGCAGAGTTTGAGCAAACAGCAAAGTGCCTGGGCAGAGCAGGCGGAGAGGGTGAGAGCACAGGTGAACCCTGTCTGCCTGATTTCCTAAAACCTGCTGATTTTCACCCAAAGTTCATGCTTCTCAAAACCTACACCTGGGATTTTGAGGCAGGGGCTGCAGAGAGCTCTGCCTGGCATAGAGGGGGGGACCTGCGAGGGGTGGGCACACGGCAGGCTTCTTCTATGCTCCCTGTGCCTTTTTTCATCACCCCTCCATCCCTCCTGCAGCCCAGGGCAACTCGCTGGACCTTGCTGGTGCCCAGCATGGCCCAACCTAGCCCTGCGCCTTCTCTCTTGTTCTGCAGTGGCAGCTTTCAGCTGGTTTGTAGAGAGCATCCGACTGATTTATTGCTCCCAACGTCTCTTAGTTTGTAATAAAGTTTTCAGCAGCTCTGTCGAGCCTGCTCCCCGCCCCCGCGCACGCACACATCCCCGCGCTTGCTTTGTTCTTCTCACACATAATGTCAACTCATAAACCTTTCATCAAGTCAACCAGGTGGAAAAAACCCATTACTGAAAGAAGTGTTCATTCAGGTTCGGGGGGGAAATGGAGGGGAAGGCGGAGGAGAAAGTTCCCCAATGGAAAAAAAGAAGGAAAAAAAAAAAAAAAAAGAAGAAAAAAAAAAAGAAAAAAGAAGAAAAAAAAAAAGGAAAAAAAGCTGTGTGTGCTCTTAGCTGAAAAGCCGGCTTTGCTGCGCGCCCCAGGTGCCAGGCCCCGGAGGAGCCTGGCAGATCTGTCATCCCGGTGACAGGAGATGGGAAGCGCTGTGCACGCATTCAAAGAGGCAGCGATTTGGGCCTAATACCCGCTGATGAAAGGGAGCTTCAACACCGCCGGCCGCTGCCAGCTCCGACAAAACCGCCTGGGCTTTTGTGCGGCGGAGAGGACCCCCCCGCGCACACATACACACACACACACTGGTGGTGGTGGAGGCTTCCCTCTGCTCCTCCCCACCCCAAATCGGTGTTGGCTGGGGCTCGTGTGCTGAAAGATGCTGCTGGCCACACAACGGAGGGGCTGACAGGGGTGTGTTGGCCACAGAGGCGCTGTGCGATCGACGGAGGTGCTGAAAAATGGGAGTGGGGAGGCAGGCACAAAGTGCAGAGGTGGGGAGCAGCCTGGGACCTCCTTGCAGGGTGCCAGCGGGGCATTGTGCATCGTTCAGCATGGCTCATCGTTCCCCGTGGCCAGTCAAATGTTGTTAATTTTGAACGGAATTTCAGTGAAAAGGGCTGGAGGTGGAGTTTGCTGGAAAATGAAATCTCCCTTAGTCCAGCTTCTTTCTGTTTAGGGAGCACGCTTTTGGGGTTGTTGATGGGTTTCTTTTTACACGGGGACTTTGCGAAAGTTCTGCCCAAAATATTATTTAAGCAATTTCTCAGCAAGGTAGTCCAGAGTTACTGCTCTGGAGCAGGGAAAAAAGGGCACTGAGGGATGGAGAAAGGCTGGGAAGCAACAAAGGAGCATAGGCAGTGACATCTGTCACTAGTATTTCAGAAGTTAAAAATTCAGCATAATCTACTGCCACCCTGTCCGCTGTACCGAGTTCCAACAGTAACAGAATTGTCATGATTTCTACATGAATTAATTCAAATCTCTCTTTGCATGATATGGCGTAAGAAAGGGGCCATCTGGTTTATGTTCTAGGTGTCAGAACCACTCATACCAGCACACGCTCCTAGTGCAAGATGCAAGTTGACTGCACATATTAATGTCTCCTTACCCTCTGCCTCCCCGAGACCTGATGCTGTTGTCCCATTATGGTGCTGCCATTTATACTGTCAATAGCAATAATAATAATAATGCAGTGCTTGGCACGCACATAGGACCTCCAATTACAACCGTGCCTGAGTTACTTACCATGTGTTTCTTCACGTGGAGGGGGCTTAGGGACATCGAGGAGGATCATGCTGTGATGAGGTTCAGAGTGGCCAAGCGCACAGTAAAAGGTTGTCCGGTTTCCACAAAATTAGCACGTAGCTAGATAAGGCAGACATCCTAGATCGTATGTGGAGGTTAATGGCTTCCCCTGGTATACAGAAATAATCTTTGGCAGTGGAGTTGAAAAAAAAAAAAAAAGAATCAAGGCATTTGGACACCTGCCCACACCGCTGGAGAATGACAGCTACTGTCGGGTGTCTCCCCATAATGGTAAATATTTAAATAGCGGCTATCAGACTTAGAAGCCTGTGATAAGAACTTAGATAATAGTAAAAAAAATATATAATTAGATGTCTGTAAAGTGATAACGTCACACAGATTTACACTGCATGATTTTCAGAGATGTAAGCAAACCCGAATGTATTAATCCTCACAACACCCTGCAGCAGTGCAATATTGCAATTCCAAAGTGACTCAGGAAAAAAATGGGGTCCGGAAAATGGGTCAGACTTTTTGGGCTGTAAGCAAGTGCATCAGATTTCAATGCAAAGTCTGAGCAGAATTGGCTTGCTGAGACTGGTCACCTGAGTGATAGTTTGTGTTCCTTTGTCTCAATGAAAGAAGCTCAAAATAGTGGAGGAAAAAAAAAAGTCCTGAAGCAGAAAAACCTCATCTACTATAGATTAGCTCTGTTTATATTGCAAAGGCTCTGGCTTAAGTGATTTTTTTTTCCCTTAGAAATATTGTTTTAGCATGAATTTATCTTGAAATGAACTTTGTGGTAAATATAATTTAAGCATAAGCTTAAATTCAAGGTCTTATTTAAGTGCTTTTCTACTTTACTTGCCAGCTAAGGATCTGGCCTGGGCTTTGAATGTCTTTAGGGAGAAGAAGCAGATTAATGAGATTAGAACATTTTAAATCACTTTTGTACTTTTCTGGGCTGCATGATCTTTATAATACCTCGTCTCTATAGACTCTATAAAGTGTGTTGGCTGGGTGCTAGTAGACAGGGATGATGAAAATGAGGCTTGCTTGTGCATCCCTTCAGATTTGGGGAACATATTCAATGGCCTATGGCTATGTTCTGTTTCATATGTCAGCGTGCGTGTAATCTCTCAGTCTGCTTTTTGAAAACCTGAACTTTACTGCTTAACTCTCAACCTTATGGGCCTAATTTCCTCGCTGAGGTTTACACCGGATATTTTACAGTCAGGCCAGTAAAAAGAAGAATGTGGTCATGGAAGACAGTGACCTGGGAACCCACAGGCCTTCACCCAAAGCATAAGTACAGAAGGGTTTGGACTGGTACCTACTGGCAACTCCTGCTAGCACAGACACATATGGGTACACACACTCACTGCTGAAGCTCCACAGACAAAAGGCAAATCCAGGATACTAAGTTTTACATTTTTTTCTCCCAAATTCAGAACTAAGGCATCTCTACCATAGTGCAGTCAAGGAATCAGCGCGGCCTGGTGAGCTCATATTTCCCCCTGTGTCACTGGGTGGTTTCCATTTACACGGTGATGCAATGTAAAGCGACCCCAGTGAGAGCAGAGGAGTGTAATGTGGGTTGTCGGCCTTAGGGGGTGAAGGGGCTCGTCAAAGGGAAATTGAGCAATTGCAACAGACTGGAGTTTCCTGCAGCTAAAGTTCTCCAGCAGCCAAAGTTAATCTGTTCCTCAAAGGCTTTCTGTGAAGGAAAGTAGCAAGAAGCCCAAATCCCACAAAATATCAAAAGCTCCAGGATTTTTTCTGTCCAGAGATTTTCATCAAGGCAGGTTTCCCTGGGGGTCTAATTGCATGTTCGGCTCACGCAGCCCCTGGTAGCTCAGGCTCTGAAAAGCCACGTGGGAAGGAGCAGGAGAAAAATCTGGAGTATTCTAAATAGAGCTGCTGGTTATTGCTGGTCAGTGTCAGCGGGGCCCCGACAAGTCTGCCTCCAGCCAGGAGAGACAACGATATGGAGAACTGAAAGTCCGTGTACGTAGATAGGATGTCAAGGGGAGGAGGGCAAAAACACCAAAGCAAACCAACAGGCTTGTTTATAACAATCATATGCATAAACAGGAGCATATGTTTAATTCAGGACTGTCCCAAAATGCAGCAAGAGTAAATGATTGTTGGACAGAGCTTACACCTTGCAAGCAGGGCTTGCATGGAGCTCGGACAAAGTCATCGGGACATGCAGAACCAGTTACAGCTCGGTTTCCCACATTGAAATAGTGAGTATAATTAAAAATAAATCACCATAGCTTTTAGTTTGATGAAATTACCACTTATATTAAGAGCAGCTTGAGCTGACTCTAAATCACTTTCTGCAGAGTGTCACTTTGGGATTTAAAATATTTGATTGGTTAAAGAATGTGTTGTGCTGCATTGGGGAAATAAAACAGTAAAATGTGAATCACACACGGTGAATGCAAGAGGTTCTCAGATTCTTGGATGCCTGAAGTCTGTAAGAATTGAAATTAGCCCTTCGGAAAACAGGGGTTGATTAATACAAAGATTCTCCCAACTACTTAATTCATCTGCCCTAATCAGATGTGGAAGTCAGTTTTGACTTTCTGGCCAAAAGGATGATAAGGAAAAGTACATACTGCAAAAAACAAGTCAGGGGATTCCTTACTAAAAGTCAGTTTGATTCCCTGTTTGCTACTGGTGAAGATATTTAAATACTCATTCAAGAGATGACCTTTAAACAGAGACTTTAGAGAATGTATGTAAAATTGAACAAAATAAGAAGTAGCACAACTCTACAAAGTCTTCTGAGCTGAAATACCTTAGTGACTGAGAAGCAAAGCAAGCTGTGTGAGACACGG
Organism: Anas acuta; assembly: GCF_963932015.1. Classification (NCBI taxonomy): domain Eukaryota; kingdom Metazoa; phylum Chordata; class Aves; order Anseriformes; family Anatidae; genus Anas; species Anas acuta. The sequence continues at coordinate 938,579 of NC_089005.1, read as the reverse complement.
GAATGGAGAGTCACAATCTTCTGCCCTCAATGCACAGCTCAGGTTGCACCTAGCTGGTTGTGCTGAGGCAGCTACAAAGACTTCAGTGCTTTCAAATATGAAAAAACATCTTTTACTTTAGTGACTTTATTGCAAGTTTTACAATATCGAGTATTTTTTCTAAATCTCATCTCCAAAATGTATGAACTTAGATGAGAGGCATAGCTTTCATTCCTTTTTGTTTCTTTTACTCTGTTAAAGCTGGTTCCTATCCAGAATTATTAGGATTAGAAATTTAAAACTATGACTGTTTTTTAAAGCATTTTCTGATATTGCATTCTATGTTGCAGTTATGGTACCTTAGGGGAAACGAGAACTTGAGCTCATGAATCCTGGAAGTTTGGGGTTTATGATGCTGCAGAAAGACTGTTTGTTGAGTACAAGGCCTGATCTGGAAATGCATTTAAGACATGCATGACTTTGAGCATATAAATAGTTGCACAGAAGTCAATGGGACATAAATTTATGAATTTGCCTAAGTGCTTTGCTGGATCTTTGCCTAAGGAACCACTTACCATGAGTTTGAATAACAGAATCATGGCCTCATTAATGAACAAACCTCTGGATGAAGAGCATCAGTGAAATGTGAAATCCAGCTCCGTGCTGTATCTCTGCTATTCGGCTTGATTTCATCTCTACGTAAACTCATTCTGCTGTGCTGACATTTATGTCCTTTGGCTTTTCCAAAATGTGATTTGTAAGTTCTGTTCTACACTTGTGAGGGCAACGGGACTGTGCAAGGTGTAGAGCAGCAGTCACGGCAGTCTGGGAATGGTGCACATCAGAACCCAGCTCTAGAGGGCAGGCACTGGAATAGCTTTTTTTTTTTTTTTTTTTTTTTTTTTTTTTTTTTTTCACAGAAAAAGGCAGTTCCAGAACTTCATCTGTGAATTGTGGCTTTTACCTTCCACTTTTCTCTTTTCAAGTCCTTTTTGGCAGTAGAAGAGGCTGCCTAGGAAAGAGAAACAAGAATGATTAAGACCAGTCACTATTGTCAGGCCTCTGCATGGCTCATTAGTGCTGGCAGGCAACAGAAACGCACCTATCACTGCACAAAAGACCAGAAATAACTTTGGGAAATGGCTGCTGGGGTGGGGCTACAGGGAAAGGACGAGGACTGTTGATTCATAGGCTGCAGTGGGTGAAGATGGAGCCATTCAGGTGGACCAGCATGAGGCCTGTGCACTGCAGGGGTGGCTCCAGAACTTCATGAAGCCTGCTTATTTTCTGGTTATCACCAGCAAGGTATCTGTCCCACTTCTTGGGTGCACAGGCCTTGTGCTGGCTGTCTGCACAGGGTGAGCTGTGTCCTCTGTGGCAGCTACTTGCTTTGGCTCTGCCCAGTGCCTCTGGGAACAATCACAGCACCTGACTGAAGCTGCTCTGCTAACTATTACAGTTATTAGCTTGGACAAAAATAGGGGCTCTGCCTTCAGGATATTACAATATAAATAAAAACAGGAGCATGGCAATGGGGCAGGGTTGAAATACCTTTGATCCTCTGCTGTAAGCAATTGTATTGGGGTTGCTTTAAAACAAAAAGCAGCAGCTGCCCTTGGGAGATCATGGAACAAACCATGAGCATGAGGCAGAGCGGTCATTTACTGAGTGTCACTTGGAACTGTTCAGCAAATGTGGGTATGCTCAGTACTCACAGAATCATAGAATGGGCTGGGCTGGAAGGGACCTTAAATGTCATCTAGGGCAGGGATGCCTCCCACTAGACCAGTTTGCCCAAAGCTCCATCCAACCTGGTTTTGAACACCTCCAAGGTGTAAATCAGCTTCTCTGATTTAATAAATCCATGTCAGAATTCTTTCACTCAGAAATAGAATTGTTGATAGAAATTAGAGGTATTTTTATCTGTTGTTCAACTGAATAAGAAATGCTACCAAGTCATAATGAAACTTTTGCAAAATGGCCTTGTCTGACCCGGAGCTCGCCACTGCCACTTGCTTGAGGTGCATGCACCTATTTGCTACATTTTCTCTTAAGCATCCATGAGGCAATCTCTGGATTTCAACTGGCAAAAGGCATTAAAAGGGGACAAGAGCTGCCTTTCTGCTGCAAGTGTGGTAATCCCTTCATTCCCACAGCCCCTGGGCGTGCGATCAGCTGCAGAGCAGAGAGCAGTGGAAGCCGAGGGCTCAGCCAGCTGCTCGGTGTGTCCCCAGCGGCAGCAGTAGCAGGAATGTAACAGACAAACACTATGGGGAGACCTGGTGTGCACCGAATCGGTGTATTAACCTCCTACCCTGAGAATATCAAGTAAGCAAATGTTTGGAAGTTTTAATTTATGAAGATTAGTGTGTCACATATATTTTGAGGAAACTTCGGGAGTGTTTTCCAGAAGTAAACCCCAAAACTTTTCCAGGATTTTCAGGCACTTTGTTGGTTAAAGGACCTTCAGCCCTTCCCATTCTCACAGCATCCTCTGCTGTGGTTCACACACAACTGTGTTAACATAAGTCTGGAATATCTCAACACATAATTATTTATCCTTCAATAAAACAAAGAAAACCATGTCTGAATCTGACTAATATCCCTTCCTCAGCCTGCCAAGTGGGGCCTTGTGTTTTCAGTATTGAAAACCAAGCCTGACTTGCTGCATATTTTGTGTTACCATGGTTTATGTCCAAATGCAAGGATTTAATTTTGTCCGTCATCAAACCATGGTTTCCATATGACACCAATACATTCCTTCCTCTGCCTGCTGTTCTGACAGACGACAGAATAGAATTAAACATTCCAACCAGCACACTTAAAACGCAAGAGCTTATGTTCCTTTGGCTTTGGAGATCAAGGGGCAGATCTTCAGTGGGTATAAATTGTCTTCACTGGAGCTATGAAAATTTACACCACTTACCCCAGCTGAGGTACAACCTTGGATGTATTTATTGCACGGCACAATTTCAAGAAGATAGATTCAGTAAGACTGAAAATACAATGGACTCCCCTTGTCTTCCTCTCTGCCTGGCTATAATGAATGATTATTGTTGGGTTTCCTTCTGGAGCAGTTACTGACCGGCCCAAATTATGCTTCTGGAAGCCAGTAGAGAGAAACCCCTGCGCATATTTATCCCCTGACTGCAGCTTGCCCTACCTGCCAGCCAGTTTCAGCTGAATGGTATCAACGTTAAAAGAAGCCAATCCCCTGACTCTCCCAGACTGAGACTAGAAAAATGATCGGCTCCTTCTCAAAACACTGGCTGGTGTTTCAGAGGAGCCTGGGGGAATTATGCACGGATCTTTGAAATTTAAGCTCTGGATTTTGAAAGAATAGGTTTATTCCACGCTTCACACCCTGGAAGGGCAGCTCATTGCCTGGGATGGCTGTGATGTCATCCCTTTGGGGAATTTTTTCAGATGAAGTCAGAGCAAAGTCCTAGGCCGTGTAGTGACCTCCATCTCGATCAGAACACCAGTGGTGTGATCCTGGGCTGGTGGCTTTTCAGATGCTCCTAACAGTTTCACTGTCTGTCCATCTGAGCATAGTGCTCAGTCAATATGCTGAAAATACGGTGTTCCAGCTGGGTGGTGTAACAAGGCAGAGCTGAAACTCCCTGTGGATGGGAAGAGGAGATGCACTATCCTCAGGAAGGAAAGAGAGCCCAGGATGATGATAGTAACAATCCAGCTGGGCCTGCAAGTCAACACCAGCCCTGGATTTAGCTGAGAACTTTGGCAGTTTTTGAAGTGCTTGGGATTTTGCCCTGGATCTAGGGTCTCCAGAGTGGTTGTTGTCAGGATTTGCTAGGTGGGGTAGGGCCACGGCTGCTAATGCCAATAGTCTAGGAGAGGGGAAGTGAAACCTACTGAGACTCGGGGATGAAACAAATTTGTATTAATTAAAAGCAAATGCTGTATGTTGGCTAATGGGTTCCAAAGCAGATGTTTGTCAAAATGGCCAAGAGATGGGTCATCTGAAAGCAGAAGTTATAAATAATAGCTACATTTCTAGTTATTTCATGTTTTCTTAGGTCAAAGCCAGGTGTCAGTCAGTGTTGGAAATATCATATATTGAAACATATTGTGTTGTTACACTATAGGGAACTACGTGCCATCACTTCTGCGTATCTGACCCATAAACCCAAACCCCTGTGCACTTAGAAATCTGTGCACAGCATTACATGCCAGCTGAACAGACCTTTATGGGAAGGGAATGGTTTTGCAGGCAGAGGTAGGTATCATTGCTCCACCTATGACCAAATGGTTCTCTTCAATTCTATATTCAGGTGGATGCATCCTCACGAATGGCACTGGCACCTCTGCACATCTCCAGCCCTGGAGGCAGCACCAAGGACTAGAGGCAGTTTGCTCTGCTCAGTCCCAGGATGCAGCAGAAGGGGATGAAGAAAGAGGCATATAATCCTGTCTGTGATCCAATCCAGTTTTTCCAGGTAAGATTTCTGCGTCTATGTTGGCACCTAAATTTGGAATGTCTTACTCCTATAATGTGCTTTAATAATTTAACTGTGGTCTTCAGACCGGGTAAGTCTTCCCTATTCACGCTGCAGATCAAACAGCCGATCCTGGGAGGCTCTTCCTATCAGCAGGGCTGCAGAAACATAAATACGTGTAGGGCCAAATTCACTGCTGGCACAAGTACACATAATGCACAGTCTTCAGAAAGATATACCTGCTTGCTCTTGAAATGAACATGGCCTGCTTATTTCCTCTTGGACCACTATATATAATATCCTCACGGAAACATACTCTGACCATGTTCTAGTATTTATATACGGTGTGGTACATGCTGTATAAATACCTATGGGTTCAATTGCCAGCACATAAATCAGCACAGTTAAACAAAGATACGGATTTACACTCCCTGCAATTCTGACTTTATAAACGGGTCAGTATGAGCCTGCTCCCAGCCTGGCACTTCATATGCAAATACCAGTCATTTCTTTAGGCAGTAGATGGTACGAATGGAAGTGTGGGCATCTAAATCTTCATACCAGGACTTCTGCATTCCACAGTCAGCTAGCCAGTGTGTGGATGAATGTAGAGAATACGACATAAATCTAGACTAACAGTCAAACTTCATTTTCCAGATGAAGTGAAATGCGATTTTTTCCCCCAAACTTTAAATATTTAAAGATGCTTCAGATTTAAAGAATGCTGCTCATTGTTTGTACTTAAATTTGCTTACAAATAGCGTAGTAAGGAAACATTTTTTTGAAAGGAAGAAATTTTGTTCATCTTGGGATGTATCCATGTGACTGTCTTCGCGTGTGTGTGGATGTTTAGGTATGTTTTTTATATCTTTGAAAATGTGTATGCTAGAGCAAAAAAGACTATATTTAGAATTAATTTGTGTAAGTACATGTGCATGTAAAGACACCCTGTTATATACACACATTTTGTCACATATATATGTGCATATATAATAATGTTTGTATACACAAACACACACAAATTATGTACAGAAAATTAAGCATATGCCCATCTCACCCTAAATGGTGCATCCCTCCAAGGAACATCAAACCTATCTGTGTCAACAAACAGACCTCTCCAACCCAGGGAGATACTAATACAGATATACAGAGAAAAACAGAAATCTCTATACCTGTAAGGGCAGTTACCTATTTAAACCCCACATCTGCCCCTCTTCCAGTTACTACCTCCCACTGCAGTCTCTGTCCCTCCCAGATAGCACTCCCTAGCCAGGATCCTGTGATCTTTGCCCTCTTTTCCTTCAAATTAAATTTCAACTTTTTTTTTTTTTTTTTCCAAATCTCTAGTAGAGTGACAAGCCGGTGCCAGAACTGTCTTTTAATACACAAAAGCATAAATAATGCCATCCATCAGAGCTGTCACTCAGAAAGATAGATTGCTACTTGTCCAGACACTGGAATGACACAAAAGTGAAAGTTAGAAACTGTCTCTTTTCTTTGCTCTCTTTCTTTTTCTTCTTCTTCTCCCTCTCTCTCTTTTTTTATTTGCCGGACTGCTTGATTCTGATTAATGGTGCTGTCAGGGAGGGATTCCGCTTGCCCGGATAATGAGTCAGGAATGTATTCCCTGTCACAAACACAGCAGATGTCAGGGGCAGAAGGGCCCGGGAATGCCAGAAACAATATACAGTTTCTTCCTAGTCCCCTGACAGGCCAATATGCTGCACAAGGTCTAATTTATGTAGACAAAATGCAGGCAAGGGGCTGTAGCAGCAAAGAAACTGTGCTGGGAAGTCTGAACTACAATGCAGCAGGGGAGAGAGCTGAAGGGAGGTAATGAACGCTAGCAGTGGGACTCAATAGCACTGCATCAAATGGCCTTAACAAGAATGGCCCAGGACCACTTTGACTCCATTAAAGTGCACTTTACATCATTACAGAGAGAAATCAAACAGGGCAGAGGGCTTCTGTTTCCTTTAATGGCTCGATTAGGTTATTCACTCATCAGGGTTTGCAGCTGTCATAGTAATGCAGCAACTGCCAGGAGAGGTACAATAGCACTCGTGGCAGTGTGGGGCCCGTGCCCCCTCTCAAAGCGGAATGCATTCACTGGTCCTGCAAATTCCCCACGTGTATGCGCCGACTGTGGCAAAGGCAGAATTAGAGGGGATTTGCCAGTCCCGCTAAAAGAATTTCAAAGCGATTTGTCTTGAGATGCCTTCACTTTTAGGGGTGGCCACCTGGAAGCACTGGAAAGGGGCCAGGTCTGTGCTGAAAGCTGAGCACCTGCCTTTGGCTATCTGGGGCCCTGGCTTGGCACACCAGCAAGAGGAGCCCACGTTGGCTGCACAGGATGCTGACCTTCCCCATGCTGCAAACAAACCCCAAGCTTTCCAGCTATAAAACGCTGATGTCATAAAAGTAACTCGCATATTGGGAAAATAAATTAGCATTTTGAAGTGTATGCAACTGCACTGGTCTGCTGCACTTTCTGATCAGCACACGGGGGCAATTTGGCTTCCCAGTGCCTGTTCAGCACTTGGTGTAATCAGGTCCTGGTCCAGGAGAACTGATGTTCAGGGCTGTGGGGTGGTGTGCTTCCATCCCACAGCTACCAGGCTTCCTTACCTACATGCCACGACTAGGGAAAATGTTAGTTACAAGAGAATCATAGCTTGGGAAATGAAAAAGGGGTGATTCAAAGTCCTCTGATGTTCACCAAAGTTTCTGTATTTACATCAAAGAGTCATGAAGAAAACTCCCAAGCACCTGGGGAAAACCCCTTGAAGATGTCACGTCTAGCGACTGCTTAATTAAATCCTGTTATACTGCAAAATTCGGAGTGAAAAAAAGACTTTGAAACTGGTTGTGCCAGAGGCAGTTTTCTATGACTGTGGCTAGCAGCAAATTTCAGAGCTGCCTTTGGGTTGTGAGCCCTCTGCGATAGGGGTCTTGTCTTGTTCCTCCCTGAGCTGCTGGCACAGGGGAGCCCTGGTCTGGGGAAGAGCTTCCTCCCACAGCAATAACACTATAATAGCTGTTACCACAACAGGACTAGTCACTTGAAAGGGATTAATTCCTGTCTGGGGTAAGCGTACTCATCTCCTCCCTAAATCTAGTTCTAGACCTTTTTTCTGAGGTCAGTCTTTCCAGTCTTAAAATGAACACCTTAAGGCATTCTCATCTTTATCTCACCTTTGAGTGTTTAGTCGTAGGCTGAACACAGCCATTTCACTGTCTTTAACCACGGTAAAAACAGTAATAAAAGGAAGAATATGTGAGCTGTTGTTCTCCAAGAGCCTGCTCTGGCTTTTATTTCCCTGCTTCTTAACTTGGGTTCTTAAGATGGGTTCTGCCACCCAGAGCCACAAGAGCAGGCAGGAGCTGCTTGGAATGGGGAAGGGTAGTCAGGATGCTGGGACTCGCAGATTGCAGGGCCAGATTGAATAGGATTAAATGGAGGTCCTGAGTTTTCCCCTGACACTGTGCAGTACCCCAAGGCCTCGTGTATGCAGCACGTATTTCGGAGCAGTAAATCTAGGCAGCTTGTCTGAAAGTGACGCTGTTCTGGAGAAGCCTGTTTACACCGGTCACGGAGCTGTGCTAGCAGGGTCAGGTTTGCCAGACCCACGCTCTGAAGGCACGATGATATTTTTAGTCAGATGAGTGTAAATCCAGCCACGGGGCCATATTTGATTTCATTTGCAGCAGCAGCAGCAGCAGTCCAGAGCAGCTCTACTGCAAACACCAGCCTGTTTGTTCAGCAGCACAGCGTGGCACAGTGTGAGCCTCGGGGACAGGGGTGGCTGCAGAGCTGTCCCACTGCTGGTTGCTGCTGCAGCAACTTGGCTTTATGGGGGCACCAAGGGCATGCTCAGCCCCCTCCACTGAAACCCAACTAGTGACTTTGTATTTGCCTAGGTGAAATCTCGTGTACTTCTGAGCCTCACAAAACCAAAGAAGTTGTCTCTGAATATGCTTCTGAAATGACATTTCCTACAAATGCCTGGAGTCCTTATCCTCTTGGATCCAGCAGTCAAGTCCATTCTCTCTACCTACAAATGAAGTCTTTCTGATCAGATTAATGCAAGGAAAAAGAAAGGTTGCTTCCCAAGTCAATTGGCGGCCTTGTCCACAACACAGGGGACTGTAACTTGCATTGAAAAGACATTTCTTTCTAATTGAGTTATGTGTTTTGTGTTTTCTTTTTATTTTTTTCTCCTAAAGCTCAACGTGTTTTTTATTTAAAATAACTTTATCTGCTTAGAATGTCCCTAATCAGAACCAGCACCTAACAGCCTGAAAATAAAGGAAATAAAATTAAAGATTGAAATTGTGTTGGTTTTACAAGCCTGAGGCCTTGTGAGGCTTGCTTCAGGAGAGGGAAGGGTAGGCAAGGGGCTCATTTTTCTTGGTTTTGCTTGTATTACTCTGATCAAAGAAGCATATTGTTAAGTAAGCACAAGTGTGGATTTAGAAATTTAGCACATTAAGACAGCTGTGATTGACATCAGATTGCAAGAGCCGGTGCTTGAAGGGAGTGCAGAGCAGAGAGATGGGGACGAGCAAGGTTCTCAGGTGCTGGCAGAGGGAGCTGGGCAGGACAGGGCACAGAGACTGAGCAAAATGGGCTTCTGTGGTGCTGCAGGTTAGGTATGGAGCAAGACTGTGAAAACTGTGAAAATTTGCTCTCTCTCCCTCTTGCTTTGTAATTTAAAGAGGGAGCTGGGTCTCAGCCCTGCTGGGGGAAACCAGGCTGAGCTCCTGGCACCTTCCTCGGCTGTAATGGAAATCCTATGGAAGCAGTTATGACGTGGACATTAATAACAATACAAGGAGTGCTCCACAGGCTGAGCACAGTTATGTATTACCAGTGGTGCTGAGACGAATGAGCACTGGTTAACAGCACAGCCTTGACTGTATGCTCTTGCATATCGCGTATTGTTGGGAAGGGAACCCTCCAACCTCTCCGTCCCCCCTCGAGTCAGCATTAGCAAGCAGCAGCTGAGCATTCGGTCGTGTGAGTTGTCACCTGCTGAACTTTGCAGAAGTCGCAGCCCCAAACATTTATGCTTATCAGAGTCAGCACAGCGTTTTGTGTAACCCGAGTCCTCGAAGGACCAGGTCAAAACCTGGTCAGCGTTAAGGCATCTCCCTGACTTCCCGTCCCCACAGCCCCGTGAGAGGGGATTAGATTTCAAACACGCCGTGTGTCATCTTTAAAAGACATAATACAAACAAGCGACACCCCAGGACCAGGCGTCTGCATCGGGGGCAGGAGGAGGGGAGAAAGGCACATCTGATCAAAGATGCCCCCAGCCGCTTCACCGAGGCACGTCCCTCAGGAAGGAGGCTGAAAAGACCAATTTTCACAGATCTCAGCACCAGGAAATAGGCATTTCATCATGAGTTGAGTCATGGAAAGGAGCATTCGGCCAGGCTGCTGCTGCTAAGGCAGAGACAAATGTAATTTATTACCCCGAGGCCTGCTGAGGCTTGGGGAACTCAGGAGGAACATGCAGCATTAAGGAGGCCTGGCCCCCTAGGAGGCTTTTTGGAGAGTGACTAATCGAGATGGGATATTCTCATCCATCTGAGCACATCCAGTCCTTTCACAGATTTGTGTCATAAAATAAACAGCACGTAGGTACTGGGAGAAGGGGCAGCCTGCCCATTAAAGTCCTGACCTGAAATTCAGGACACCTGGGTTCACTCACAGCTCTTGTAGGTGGCTTATGCAATTCAGCAGGTCATTTAATCTTTTCCTCCATCATTTCCCCACCTGCAAGAGCTGATGACAGTGCACCCAGGTGCTAAGAAACACACGTTCCTGTAGGCGTCCTCCCAGCAAGGAGGCAGTGGGGAGCTGCAGGGGATGTTCCTGGGCCCTCTTGTGCCAGCTGGGGACACAACGGAGCCCAATCACTCCCTGTTACCTGCAGCTGCTGCATCAACAGCACTTTTAGTGTAGGCACAGGTGATCCAGGGGTGACACTGCAGATATTTCATAGCACTAAAAGCCCCTCACTGGGATTTTTCACCTGCTGCTCGTAGAGGTGAGGGTATGACCCACCCTGCCCCAGCCTCACCTGCAGAGGGGCCTGATTTCAGCCAGGGTGCATTTGGCCAAAGGCCTCGGGTAACTGATAAAAGAGTTGGGCTGGATTAAGGGCAGCTGCTGTGACCCGAGGGTGAGATGAAGCTGTGTCATCTACTATGTCTCAGCTCCTGCCTCTGTGGCAGCTTTCCTGGGGGCTCTCTGCATGTTCTGATGTTTCATCCTTCAGCCTGGTGTGTGTTTTGGATAAACAGAGCGGTGAGTTTATGCTAAGGGATGACTGTGTGATGTTGCGGGAGTGATTTCACATGGCTGTGCCTTCTTTAAGCTGTAAGCTGAGGCTCCCACACTTTCACTGCAGGGGAGGAGTCATTAATATTTCTGAAATGTGTTAAGAATTTTTCAGGTGAGTGGGGGCCTTTTGCAGCAAGGTAACGTGTCTCTTTTTTTCATGTGAGTGGTGATTAACTGATAGTACGAAATGCTGAAGCCCACTACTTCCCATATGTGCAAGCGCGTGTGTGTGTGTAGCAAGGCCAGGCAAATGACTAATGCAAACCTGAAGAGAGACAGCAGAGCATATTGTAAAGATCAACCCTATTTCAGCTTATGTTCGAATCGGAAATGCCAGAGATTGTTTCATAGTCTTCTGCAATGTTCATTATAAAAGTCCCCAGATGGCAGATGGCTATTAGCTCACTGTGACCTATATAAATGTCAAACGTAAAGCTATTGCCCCAGTGAAAATCTCAAAATAAATAACAACAGGAGGGATGCTGTTCTGCTGCCACCAGGATTTATGGATTATGAATTCATGCTAATTCATCCTAAAGCCAGCAAAAGAATGAATCTTGTCCTTTTGGAGGGATTCACTTAACACCTGCTTGCGGATGAATTCAAGTCCCACGTGCCTGATTCTTCACCGATGTCTTCCCTGTGTCCCCTTCCAGTTGTAAGCAGCTTTCCCCGGAGGGCTGGTGGGTTCCTGGGAAGAGCAGGGGATGTGCAGGGTGGTATTGATTAACGTGAGACAGCGCCAGCGTCACTCACTGCAGGCAGCGCGGGCTTTCTTTTGTTTGCCAAAACCGTGTAACAACAACACGAACAATGATCTCGGATTGTTTTCTTTGCCCTTATTGATCACCGTGTCACCTGTCAGTCCGAAAAGGGGTGATTTCTCCCTAGGTTTTTAGGAAGCGCCTGGTTACAAAGGCCAACCTGTGCTTGGAAGCACGGGCTGCTTGCTTACATCGCTTTGTTTGGAGGAGGAAGGGGGCTTGGTTTGCTTCCTTGTTCTGTTATTGTGGCCTCGAAGCTAATCAAAATAATGCATACCACGAGTAATTGCAATTTCTGTAGCAAAACTTTCCCCGTCCTTCTCCCTAAAATCAGCAAAGAGCATGGTGGAACAGATGCACTTTGTAGAAAGCCCAGAAAATTAGCTGTTAAATCTCCCTCTGGTCTCGTTCGCATCATCATCCATCTGTGGTAGCTGTGTCACCAGAACTGCTCCAAAAGGGACAGGAGCTGCCCCGGGCTGTGCTGCAGCAGCAGGATGGGTCTGTTGGGGTCCCAGGGCTGCTGAAGGCAGGGTGCTGTCCTGGGCACCCCCAGTGCTTTGAGCAGCTCCCAGGAGCTGAAGCAGCATGGCAGCAGCACCCTGTGCAACCCAGAAGCTCCAAAGTATGCTTAAGGCTTGTCTGTGTGGGGAGCCGTGAGGAGTAACTAATTGTATGAGGTTACAAACAGAAGTTCAAGGCTATTAAACCCCCATGTGGCTGCTCTGCCTCAGAATAACACGTCTGTAGCTTGCTGCAGTTTCATCTAACCACAGGGCTTTGATGTATGCTCATTAACTTCATACCTTGGCTCCGTTTGTCTCAACTTTTCACAATGTACCCTGTAGACAAGACCTTTGAGAGGAAAAGAATTGCATTCACAAGTTTCAGGGAATTTGCCCTAAATGGCCATTTTAGGATGATAGGCTAGATCGCTCAGCAATTGCCATTTAGTATGTTCATTTATATTTGTTTTTATGGTGTTCGGATGATATCAGGGACACATAGTACTCAGCAGTGAGGAAGCAGAAGAAAATTGTGGGGGGAAAAAAAGTAAAACTGCAACTGGAAAGACTTACTTGTTTTTTAAAAAATGTTTTTGAGGGGAAAAAGTAATTGCTATTAAAATTCTTTAAGTTTCACCAACACGAATTACGTGTGTTTTTCTTAATATATTACTTGGTGAAAACATTAAATGAGCTGATCTTAGAAATATTTAATCCTCATAAAAGGCATTTTGGTAAACAAAAATATATGTGAATATTTTATTAATGCTTTTGATAAAGATGTGAATAAGTAGTGACATCATGCAGGGAATGAATCAGGTTATTAAAAAAATTAGGAGGAAAGTAGGAATGTGGGTTAATTTTATCAATGCAGAAACAACTTCAACCGTGTTTTTCTCACAAACACGAGATTTCATTTTTGAGCTGTCGCAATAATAAACATTCCCAAAAAGCATAAACTTGCTTTCATTTCTTAGCACGCTGATTTATACGTTGGCTGAAAGCTTGCAGGTCTCTGAAGCTGAGAATCTCTTTTTAAAAATAAACCTTGTGTCATACCCAGAGGTGCACTGCTGTTCCCTGGTGATAGCAGAATTGAGAAATGAGGTGTATGTCGTGTACGGGGCATATGCTGTGTGCGAGGAAACACTAGTTAGACTGCTACAACATCTCCAAAAGCCAAGTCAGGCCTTGGAGCACTGTGTAGTAAATCCAGGGCTCAAACCTCTTGTGTAGTTAATGACCAGAGCTCTAAAAAATGTGTATTAAGCATGACATTAAAGTGCCAGTGCTAAATACTTCACATACTAAGTGCAGTCCTGCCTGACATAAATTAGGAGCAATTAAACGTTACAGAAACTAGAACTGCGCGGTAGTTGTGACCAGTCTGCACTGGAGTTAACGTGTAGCCAAAAGGAATGGTCTGATTTATGGTGTTGGTTAGTCAGAAGTCGGGACTGGAAGTGGCTGTGTTTGCTGTTCTTATCCTCTGGTCCTGCAGGGCACGCCGCCCTGCTCGGAGCTGCATCGCCTCCTGCAGCAGTGGCTGGGTTAGCTGGACTTGCAGGGGTAACACTCCCTGGACGTGGCTGTCAGTGACAAATGCTGTCATTTTTATGGTAATCCCAGTAATTTAGTCCCAGTGACTGCTTGCTGCTTTAACCCACCTGTTCCAAGTGGCCACAGAACAGAGGGCCCTGGTACCTTGGGTATAAATGAGATTTCTCCTCTGAAGTCCCTGAAGCTGTTCATTTGTGTGAAGTGACAGTCCAGCCTAGCACTGGAAAAAGTTCCGAAGATGGTAAAATATCTTAAATACATTTTTATTTTATAGTGGGTTGCATCTTTTCTTGAAAAACACAGTGAGGAAGCATGCAGGTCCACTTCCCGTTTGATCCATTCCTGCTGTTCCACAGCATTAGATGGACGGGCTACTGAAATTGCACTTGAAAATTAATTTCCCGCAAAGCTTTTGCCAACAGCTGACAGGTGACAGATTGCTGCATTGGTTGTGTATGTATTGTTTGTGCCCTAATGTGAAATGGAGGTCTTTGAACAATGTCTTTTTGTTTTTCTTTTCTTTTATTAAAGCTGCAATTCCACTATGACAAAAATTACAGCCACTGGCTAGCGCCACACAGAGGTGTGTGAGCTCGTGTTGAGCCCCCAACTCTGGAATCAGCAGAGCTGTGCCCGAGGTAATTAACTGGGCAGGGAGGGCTAATAGGCTCGGGATCCTCAGCATGCATCTGTAGTCCTCTTGGATGGAGGCGAGGATCTCTGCCTGGCATTGCAGAGCGACACGTGGAACAGCTCGTGGCTCGTTGCTGAGAGTGAAGTTAGTTCTGGAAGAAAGGACAAAGGGATTCAGTTCAATCCTCTTCTTATGTCATACCAAACTTATGTCAGGAAGGAAAAAAAAAAAAAAGGAAACAGGAAAAACAATAGCTTCAATAGGGAACTAAGTCCTTATTTTGTGCTCGTGGGGTTTCAACCCTGGAGGTTCATCTGCTGTGCTGCCACTGCTGGGACTCAGGAGGCAGCCCAAGGGATGCAGAACTGGTGGGAACGATGGCAGAATGAGGCCTGTTGTTATGCCAGGCCTGCAGAGAGAGGAAAAGACAGCTTGGCTGAGAGCAGATCTTTTCTCGGAGGCCCAGCTCCAGCTGCCCATGGAAGCCAAGTAAATCTGTGCGAGATGACGGTATTTGAGGAATTGCCACTGCAGAAGATGAGGGTGAAACACCAGCGGCCCTTGTTCTGTAGCAGCGCAGCAGGGGTAGAGTTAACGTGACCTAGAAGCAGAAACAAAGAAGGCTTTCCTTTTTCATTCTTTGGCATGCATGTTTCTTGCTTCTCTGAGTATTTGCATGACCATAAATTCAGAGCTCTGGAGGATATTTTCAGCCAAAGACTACATGTGCAGGATACCATAATGTAAACTGCATATGTTGTGAGAAGTTGTTAAATGGAACCAGCAGATGATAATGTGCCCAGCATTGCTGCTAACATCACTTGATTTCCTCCCACCATAGGTAAAACAAGACCTCTTCCCAATCAATTCTAACTTTCTGACAGGCCTATAAATTAACATAAAGAAGAGAATGTTTTTTGGCTACCAGACCTCCACTGGAGACCTGGGAGCTGGCCCCGGATCCCAAGAGTGGCTCTGGTTCAGGGGGAGCGCAGGCGCGTGCAGCACACTCGGGCTTCGTTTGCCATTTCCCATTTCTGCGCTCTGCCTCGCAGACAACAACACATGTTGGAAAAAGTCTGGCACAGCCCAGTACATCTGCCACCTTTCCCAGTCTCTTTCCCAGCCCTTTTGCAGTGCAAATGGCTGTTCCCCCCTTCTGGGTGGATTTAGGGACAAAGGGAGCTGCGGTGTTTGCTCCTGTCTTGAGGACGTGCAGCTCTTAGAGGCCCTGTTCTGAGGAACTCACCATCAGCTTCAAGAGTCAGGACTGAATGGACAGAAAACTGACAACTCTCTTTGTCAAAATACCTGAAAGTCCTGTGCTTGTTTTTGTTGTTGGTTTGTTTGTAAGTCTATGTTTGTAGGCAAAGATTGCAACAAGAATTTCTTAGGAAGCAGTAATGCAATACCACAGCACTCTGGGCACGTACCTTTTGGTGTAGAACCAGCAAAAGGCTCCTGTAAGAGGGAAAACAATCTTCAGCACGTCTTCCTGCTATCGGTGCTGAATCTCAACCTGAAAAAAACAGGTTTTCTCTCTAATAGTCCTTAGCCCAAATATTGGTGTTGAGTTTGCTTTCCCTCTGGTATGTAGCCTGGGACAATACTCAATTTTGCCTTTCCATCCAAATGTACTCTAACACTCAGCTGTAGAGTGTTGATGAAATTTGCTGCTGGACAATGATTGCAGAGGTAACTGATTATTTCCTTCCTCAGCCCTTAGCCAGGAAGCTTGTTTCTCCGCACAAGTATCAAAGGGGGATTGCATACTTTCCTAAATAATGTTAATATCTAGGAGTGTAACGCTAAACACTAATCAAACATGTATTGAGTGAATGCTAAAACATACGTTTCGGGGTTTGCATTTGTTTATAAGTTGAAGTGGTCAGAAAAAGATGGCCATGTGGGTTGTGTGATTCTCTCCTTGTGGAGTTGCTTTTGTGTCTTGAACATCCTGCTCTGAAGTTTCTTGAATTCTTTTGCTGAGGCATTTGATGCAGGTCACTGTCAAAGGCAGGATATGAGGCCAGATGATGCACATGACCCATCCTGGAAATGTTTTTCATTTCTCTATTTTAGAGAGGAGCTAATTTTTAAAAGTGTTTATAAGTGCAAATTACAAGAATGCATTTTTGTTTTGAAGCTCAGCTGCTGGGAATCTCTCTACCCATTTTTTACTTGCCAAGTCTCTTGCCAAATTGAGAATTTTTCCTTGCAAGATTCCAGGGCATTGCAAGCACCTCATGCAGCACAGGCTGGAGGAAAAAGCTGTGCTTGAGGTGTCTGAGATGTCACTAACTGTTGCTGAGGAAAGACAGAACCCTCAACTCAAGACTAGCAAAGTAAAGCAGACGTGGTATTTGACTTTCCGTGCAGTTTCAACATGCATTCAGTTTGCCTTGATGTTAATTTTGTTTCATTTCCTTTGCCATTTCTGGCTTTAAAACTTGATCTTTATACTTATTATTTTGTTATCGTTTGTCACAAAAGCTTCTGAATTACTCTTTAATTGGGTCAAACGTTGTCTGGGGATCTGAAAGAATTTCCAGTCCCAATCATCGCAAGACAAATGCATCAAATCACTGGTGTTGGGAATGCTCCTGCTGTGATTTGTATCTGTGCAATCACAAGAGTTCAGAGTCAAGCCAAGGTGATTAATCAGCAATGGACTTTATATTGGGGACCTAAAATGTAGAGAAAAGGGGAACTGTAGCTTTTGAGGACAGAAAAAGTTAGCAATCTGCAGAGTACAAGGGTCTGGCAGACCAGAGATGATACAATCTCTGCTGAATGTCCTAACTGTTTTATTAGTTCAGAACCTGAGGCCTCCCGTTGAACAGAAGGGTCAGATCCTCAGTTTTGGAAATAAAATGCCAGGAGTCTGCTTGTGGACCCACCACCAGAGTTTGGATGCTCTTGGATGCAGGCCTGTGGGGAAAAAGAAACAGTTCTGGAGTTGCAGGGGAAAAAACAAACTTGTGTATCATAGAAATGTCTACAGACCTATGGAGCTAACCCAAAGAAATTTAAAACAAAACAACAACAAAACACTTTTGTATGCATGCTCTGTATTGTAGTAGCCCCTTTTGCAGGAAAGCACAAAAACTTTAGAGAGCAGCTATTCTTTTAAGGAGAGGATTAATTAAAAGGGTTTTTTTATTATGTCCTGCTGATTTTCCCGTAACAGCAGGTGTTGAGCAGCCTGATGGGAAACAAACACGCTCGATCCCCCTGAAATCAAAGCCTTTTCTTGATAAGGATGTGGAGGAAGAGTTCATAGAAATGCAGCATGATTTAGATCCTGTCCTTTCCCAAGGGAAGTAAAGTGCTGGTTTCTGGGCAAGCGAGCATCGGGGCTCTCGTGGGGTGAGAAATCCTCCTGCTTTCTTCCTTCCTCCTGGAGCAGGCCCTTTTCATTCCACACTGCCAGGGCCCTGTGATTGAAATTTGAAAGCATGTAGCTGTTAATCTGGGAGTGATTAAAGAGCCTCATTTCTTGGAAGAGTCAGTACTCATCATCTGCCGTGCTGAATGAGCCTCTAACATCCCCTGATCCCATTATATTGTGATTAATTGTGCCAGTTTAAGTCAATAATTCATTTGTTAAAAATAGGCCTGCAAAGTATCATTTGTCTCAGGGGAGATATCAGAATAAAAAAAAAAAATTCATTTGATACTTCTCATTAAATTAGTGTTGGGAGTTCTATTGAAGGGTTCTGTTCATGAAACATTTATTGCAGGCTTATTTGATAAGAAGTTGTATTTGTCTAAAATTATGTCTGCTAACAGATGTAACGGCCTGCATTTTCCCATTGTTAATGAAAGTATAAAGAGTCCAAATAAGTGTGTGACTGTGGAGAGAAGTCTGTGATGACAATAAGGGAGATTTCTGAAAATGTGTTTTACAAAACAGGCAGAAATAATGTCCTCATCCTTCACTGCGGAGTGGGGTCCTCTTCTCCCCACTTCCTCCTCCGTGTGACAGCGCGGTAATGGGAGGTTATGTGCCTGCAATGAAAGATGGATGTGCCCCAAAGTCTCATATGTGTAAATGGTTATAAATGTTGCATTCATATTCATCGAGCCATTAAAAATGTTTCAGCTGTAAACGGTTCTAAAAGGAATATATAGGGAATAGTAGCTAGTCTGCTAATGATAATGGCCATAACTGACAGAGACACATGCTTAATATCTTCATCTCTCCAGTCTGTCATCCTTCGCATCGCAGTGATACTCCTGGAGACGTGGGGAAGGATGGATCGGTTACGGGAGCTCACCAAAGCTGCTCGAAATGTCCCTTTCGGAGGCAGCCGAGGTGGCTAATGGGGTGTGCGGTCTCTGATTGCGAGGTCATTGATTTAAATCCTGGCCAGGTCACTAAGAGCCAAAATTCGTGCTGTCTAATGGGTGCTCAGTGGCCTGCACAGCTGAAGCCGGAGGTGCTTCCAGTGGCTCTGACCTGTCCTCACCTTGCTTACCAGAACCTGCTGAGCAGAGCGGGACTCTCCCTCGCTCTGTAGGCTCCAGAGGAGGTGCTCAGAGGTTGGAGAAATGGTCCTGCTTCGTCCTTCAAGGGCTGCAGCAAAGCCCCTCATGGTGTGGCTGCCAAGATCCAGGCTCTGAACCTGCCAGTGCTGCCCTTGGCACGGGGCAGCTCTGTGCTTGTTTCCTGCGCTCCGTGCTTCGAAGCAAGATCCAACCCCTGCATCAGGGAGGTAATTTTAGTATGGGTTTGATATCCCTGTAGGACTTTCTTACAGTGTCTTGAGTGCTGCTAGTGCCCAGGCACTGCAGCTGAGAGACCCTGGACAAAATAAAACCACTTAGGGCCACTCACCCAGCTGGTTGTTGGATTGGGCTGGGATTAGTGTCACATGCATAGTTTTCTTTCTCTTCCCCTTTCTCCTTGCCATCTTTCTTGATATGCTAGCTTACCAGTGATTTATATATTAAAAAAAAAAGTCACAGTTACTCAGCTCCAACTGCAAGCTCTCATTAATCATCACTCAGAGCACCACGAGCTCTGTTGGGAAAGCTCTCGGGGACGCATCCCCATGGACAGCAGGCTCAGGTGTGTCTCTTGCTCACCCTGCTGCAACGTGCTAGGTCTCACTGAAGTGGTCCCTGTTACTCCTCCTGAGGTTCAGCCACAGCATGAACAGTGCAAAGCAGAGCTTTTTCTGTCCTACAGTGAAAACTGCTAGTGAGCAGCATGCTACTTCTGACCAGGTATGTTTCTGACATGGTATGTTTAAAATACCTTCATGGTTCTATGAGGCTGGCAGATCTTGGCCCATGATTTGTTTCAAGTAATGAAATGAAAGATGAGTATGTGTGAGAGAAGAAGGCACCGGAGAAAACAAGGAAACACTGCAGTGTTTGAGGAAATGTGCATGTTGAACTGAAGCTGGGCTTGGAAACCCAAGGAAGTCCAATGCCAAGGTTTGTTCCAAAATATATACCAAAAAAAACACCCCACCAAACCTCTACAAACCACACGTCTCTTTGCAAAACTAGGCTCTGTGCTTTTAGCTTGTGTCTTTGAGATATTTTATAGCTCTTGCATCAGGTTACCTGGTGATCTGCCCATCAGCCATGCTGCACAGTGTACAATCCTTCCATTGTTTGCAAGCCTTCTTGTTTGACAGCAAATTCTATTAATGTGATGTGCTTGGCCAAAAATGTGTCACCGCTGCAGAAGGGTGAGCGAAAAGCGCCTTTGAAGTCTGAGTGACAAGTTTCATATGTCTGCGTGGGGTAGAGGGAATATGAGCCGGAGCAGCAATCAGCGGGGAGGGAGGGGGAGCAGGGATGCTGATTATCTAACAGCTGTAGGTGCAGGCTCAGCTCCGGGGGTTTTGTGTTTGGAGATGCTGCTTGGTGCTTTTTGGCAAAAGGATACCTACACAGCCCCATTTCTAAAATAACAGTGGGTTTACCTCCTTAGCGTTTTAATGCACTGACACTGCTTGATGGTGTCCGTAGCGAAACAGGATGGATCTTGTTTATGCTCAGCACAGTTTGGCTCGGTGAAGTCAATGCAGCTCAATCGAGGATGATTTCTGTTTGGGGAAGCTGCAAGTAAGTCTCTGTAAAAACATTGCAGGCTGTATCTGTCTCACTGACAGATGTCTCAAGGAAGGTAGGGGTGTGCTGTCATTTTCTCACACCTTGGAAATGTTTTGGATAGCTTCTCCTGTCAATAAAATCTAATTTGAATTGACCTGAATTGACAGATATCTATTGACTTGAACAAGAGATGGATCCAGTCAATAAGCTCTCATGCCTCGTGGCATAAGCCAGTTACTAACTCGGGGAAGGTTAGAAGGAAATATCCCTGATGTGTTGATTATTCCATAAAATTGTCCGCTAGGAGGATTTATGGACGTTTGGCTGCTCACAAATACAACGTACAGGACTGTAGGGACCATTAACCTGTTCTAATCCAACAGTTCTGAGGTTCTGCAGCTCTGAGTCTCTTTGCAAAAAGCATAGTAGAAAGATTGAGGATTGGTGGTGGTTAAAAGCATGGAAAGAAGAAGAATTTTATCGTTGAATCTTAATCTGGATACTAGAGCCTGAGGCGTGCTTTCCCCATTCACCTGTCATGCTTATAGGATCCTCTATCTGCCTTACCGAGAGCACTCTGAGAGTGCTTCTTGTGCTTTGTGTTCAGGATACACAAGCTTTAGCTCCTTTCTCATGGCAAGTCCACACGTGGTATTTCTGTGTCTTTGTGGGGGGCTCTGTCCCTTAGCTCTGAGGGTGGAGCATTGCTGCTGTGGTTTGAGATTTGTTCTGTTTGTTTCAAGCAAAGCGATAGCAGTACTAATGCAACACTTTCATCTTATTGGCCTTAATAACCTTGTAATTTAGCTAATGAATATCCATCACAGCCCGATATGATGAATAAGCATTATTATAACGGGGAATGACCATGACACAAGAAGGTTTGATCAGTTCCCAGAAGCAACGCTCACAACTGCAGCTCAGCGCCAGAAGTGCTCTCACCTTCCCCGGCTTTAAGAACAAAGCACAACTGGGGTTAAAAAGCCCCTTTCTGGGTTAATTCCTCATACTAATATGGCCACCAGCTAAACAGTATCAAAAATCCAATGCTGTAAGAGAAGTCCCTGGCTTGCAGGGAATGCGGGGTGCTGTCTGCTGTCACCTCAGGTGTGGAAGGGAAGGACCAGGTACCCGCTGTGTGAGCAGTCGGTGTCCAAAGTTCCCAGGCATTTTGCTAACAGAATGATCACAAAGCCTAATGCTGCAGCTTCACATCAGCACGGGATTGCTCTGAAAGGAAAGCCATTCAAAAGGGCCCTGGTTGGGATCATACCTAACCCCTGTCAATCAGAAATTACTCTGCCAGGGCCACACAATGAAGCTGGTGTGAAAATAGCCCAAAGGGAAAACGAGACTTCAGGAGGTTACAGACTAAAATCTGGGCCTAGCCTAGGCCTATGTTTTGCTGAACATCTTTCTCTGAGGGCTGCAGAACTGAAGCCACACAGTGGGATTTGCTGATGCTCTGCACTAACGGGGAGCAGAGAATTTTGTGGGAGGCAGAGCTGCAGAGCCAGACCCCAGGGTCTCGGAGCACTGTGTGCCCGTTAGGTGCTGGGCTTTGCTGTGATTTAAGGACTGGTGCAACTCATTCCCTTGACTTTGTGATCTGCACACTTTGAGATCCAGTCCTGTGGTGTGTGGGAAGGGGAACAGCCCCATTTTTGGCTTTGCTGTTGTTTTCTGATTCTAAATTGAAAGAGAAGGAGGAAAGGCCACAATTTTAATTCATCAACCCTTTATGTAAAAAGTTTGTTTGGTTTTTCCTTTCAGTAACAGGGAAGGTTTGTCCCAGCATCACATAAAACAGTGTCACAGCTCACTGCAATGCCACGGGCTGCCGGCATAACATCCCAGCATGGCCAGGGACACCCTGCCCTGGCTTTGAGGTTGTCACCGCACTCATCTGAGTCGGAAAGCTTGTGCTGGCTGAAGAATAGTTAAGATCCAAGGTTTATGACCACTTGTGTTTGGCACCCTGAGGTTAGAGGAGGAGCAGGCTGCTTGGTTTCAACAGGTAGTGGCTGTGAAATAGGCTCTGGTTCCCCCTGGGTGCTGTGTTTGCTCTTTGTAAGGGTTTTTAGGGCTGTTTGAGAGTCCTGCATCAGCCGCTTGGGAGTTTGGTCACATGGGAAAAAGTCTTCAGCAGAAGAAACAGGTTTCAGCTGAGGTCATTATCAAACTTATTTCATATATATATATATATATATATATATATATATATATATTTCATGAAGCTCTGTGTTCAAAAGAGTACCTCAGACTGCATGTAAAGCCCTCAGAAGGAGGCCTACGGGTGTGCAAACCAGAGAAGAGACGGTCTTCAGTGACTGCACTGAGCTCAGGGAGAACGTAGGTGAGAATCAAAATCTGCCAGGCTGGTCAAAAAGCTGTTTTTGAGGACATTTTATGAATGCTTGTATGCAAGGGGCTGGGATAACCTCACCCATTCCCCACAGACATCAGTTAGGAACAGCTCCTGCTTGCAGCCGTGGGTTGGATTTGAGCTGCTGTGCTAGAGGTCAGAAGCTGTCATTGCTATCCCTTTAAGTCATCCCCTGTCCCTCTGTTCCCAGCCGTGGTGAGGCTGCCTGTCAGCAGGGAGCATAAAACAGATTGTGACACAGGGCAGTGATTTTTTTAACAATCCTATTATGAAAGACAGAGTGCTCCCATTTCCTTTGCAGCTTTTATCAAGACTTAAATTGCTGCCAAGGGAGAGGAAGAAAAAAAAAAGCCAACACAAACTCAGTGCTTTTATTTTATTTTTAATTTTTTTTAAGAAAAGATTTTGCTTAGTTACTAAATTCCTCCCTAAGTCCCCTCCAAGCTGAGATCCAACAGTATCCCTATTAAATTATATAGAGCGAGTCCAGTCCTTGGCTGTCAGCGGGACCCATCAGTCCTAATTTATCGCCCCAGGAAACACAGTACAATTATGGTAATAAATAATAATAGGATTCAGTACATGACAACATGAATGATGGAGCCTCTCAGAACTCATTTACATTGCTTTGTGTTGCAATCACCGTGCTTCTAATGTAATGCCAAGCAAATGAGCCTTTTTGAATATTGTGCAATCTATTGCAAGTCAACTGGCACAAAACTCACTCAATAAATCATGTTCAAACACATGCCTCTAATGACAGGTAAATCAACAATGAAGTAATTGCATTTAATGTATTGAAATACTGGACAAAAACAGTGACCTCAAAGTGACTTTTTGTAGAAGGTTTGATATAGTTGCAATGGCAAATGGGTCTTTTTTTTATCAGGCACTTCTTGCTCAGATGCACACGTGAGAAGTAATGATGCTATTTCCCTCGCACACCTTGATTTACTGGCTGCTCGCCATACCTCCCCCAGGCCTGACGCTGCGGGGAGTTGGCCGCTGCAACCACTGCGTTGCAGGGCTGGGGACTGAATCCTGGGCTCGCTTACATCCTCTCTGAGGATCGATACACTTAATGATCGGTGACGCACCAGATTCTCTGCCGCTGCAGAGCGGTGTGACTCCATCGAAGGCAATTCAGCTCTACCGATTTATCGTGGTGGGGTTCAGGTCTGTCGCTTCCAATTGACTTTGTTCCGAGTTTCCCCAATTTCCGTGTTCCATTTGTTTCAATAGAAAAGGAAAAGAAGGGTTGGGCTACGGAGCAGAGGCTTCTGGAGTACCTCCCTTCAGCCCCTCAGGTGGTTTCTTGTGTTTTGTTTGTTTGTTTTCTCCTGGGTGGCTGAAGAGAAGGTGAATGGGGCATTCAAGCTCTGCTTAAACCAGAAGCTTATCTTGTCTTGGTGGCAAGGATGGCATTAGGCTTGCATTTCTGATTGTTGATGGGATGTTTCAGGAGAGAATTTAGGTCTGATTGCCCGATGCCTCATGCAGTCATTAACAGCTCTGCAGAATTTACCTTGCTGGGACCATTTGCTGTTGTGCCACAGGGAGAGAAATGTGGGAGCGTTTTCTGCCTCTTTGCAGGGGTGTTGCTGACTGCGGGGATCATGTCAAAGATGATTCAGGCTCCAAGAATATTCTGTATGTGCAACCAGCAATGCTCTGATGAAATAAAGTTGTCTCAGAAGAGACAGAAAAGCCTCGGTGCTCTTGCAGAGGTGCTTCTACATGTGCTGCCATTCCCACGCCGTGCTGCCTGCTCACATCCCAGCGGCTGACCTGGCGGGTTGCAACAGATCCTGAACTTCGACATGCTTGGCTCATCAGCAGCCGTCCACGGACAAGCTGAGGGGCCAGATGGCCAGGCTAGACTACGGGTGACTATTGTGCAAGGAACGGAGCCAGCAGTATGAAAAGCAGTGGTCTTGGCAAAACAGTTCTTCAATTGTTGTTGTCCCATAAAAACAAGGTATCACAGCAGAGGAATGTTTTAAGATTATATTTGAAGGCTAATGAAGAAATGACTTTACAGATTTTGGCTCTGACTTTCTTCCCTTACCCTTCCCTTGCAAGGGAATTTGGCAAGTGTCAAAGGTCTCCTTGGATTCTTCAGGCAGTGGAAAGGCTTTACATATCCCCAGGCTTGACTGTCTCTGCTGATAGCTCCCATATGATATAAACTGATTAGCAAAATGTCTAGAGTCAGGACAAAAGAACTATTAGCTAAGAAAAAAGAAAAGAACAAGGAATTTCTCCAATTTTAGAAAATTGTTACCAGTTGTACTTACCATCCAGTTTGTTCCTCTGCAGTAGGGATGTCAGGATGCAATCAGCCGGTCTTTCTAGGCACGAATCCTCCAGGACTTCAGGTCTGAATACTTCCAGGGTTGATCTCGTGGTGTTTTTCTGTTTGTTTGGTGGTGGTAGTTTTGATTTATTTTTTTCACTGTTGCTACAATTGTTTCATACCATGCCTAGAAGCACAGCAGGTATTTAGCATCAAGGCTTTCTGCAGCCACAGTTTGCTGCCGTGAGATGAAACCCATCAGAGCCTGGGAGTCTGGTGCAGTGGTTATAATTTTGGTTGGGGTTTTCTTAGATCGGGCTATAGGCTTGGGACCCAAGCTAAAGTTGTAGTGCACACTTTTATAAGTGTGGACCTAGTTTTCTTGCTGTTTTTAAGGGTTACCATCAGGGGAAAAAAAAAATGTGCTTTTGAGATACAGTAGTGTGATCAGGCTGGATAAAGCAGGCAGCTGCAGACCGGATCTGGACCTCTGCAGTACCTCAGAGGTTCTCAAGTTGGCTCCTGGTTTTGGTCCAAGTTTGTGCCTAGTGCTTTGTAAAACTGGATTCTTCTCTGAACGGCTGTGCTCTCCTACACAGGATGGTGAGTGCATGCATGCACACATCTGTGCCATTACACGTCTGCTCACACATGCACGCAGCAGCTGGGTAACAGCATGCAGGTCCTGCAGGGTTTACTTGCACAGATAGATTCGCCTTCCCCGCTCTCCCCCTCCCGCTGTCTTCCCTGAGCCCCCCAGTGTGAATTAATGTCAGCAGTTTGGCGGCAGGAAATAGACTCACTCCCCTTGTCATTTTATTACGCAGCTCCCAAGAGCCAATAATCAGGCTCTGGCTGTGAAAAGGCCCCGGCTTAGGCAGCTTGATTAATGACTGGGGGTCACTGCGCACCACCTTTCCCACTGGATCTCTGAAGCACACATACAGCCCAGCTGGAAATGAACAAGAGTCTGAAAGTGAGGAATAAAGAGTCTGAACAATCAGGAACCGAAAACAGCCGCAGCCAAGACAAAAGGGAGGAAATGCTGCTTTTGCAGGAGTCCTTCATCCAAGAGCTGTTTTTTTTTCCCCTGCAGTGAATTCAGTGGAGTTGCTGCATTAACTGCTCTGGAGACAGAGAAGAGTGCAGCCTGCAGAGATTTGGGAAAAATTTGATTTTGACGTAGGGTTTGGGGAAGGTAAATGTTCCTTTTTCTCTGGTATACCTCTACCACCCGTTCTGCCCATGCCCTCCTGATAAGCAGGACCATGTGTGGCCAGCAGAATGAAACAAAGCCTTGGCCTTATGAAACACCAGGAGAGAGGGAGGACTGAGATGGGAAATGAAACCCCAACAAGAGTGAGTACTGTGAGCTGTTGTCATCTGCGGGCTCCAAGGGCCTGCAGCCTTCCCTGGCTCCTGGGCAAAGGACAAGAGGGCTTGGGATCATGCCCAACATCCCAGGAGCAGGGAGGGATTCCTTCTGCAGCACCTCTTCGTCCCAGGTCCTGCTGCCCCTTCTTCCTTCAGCCTCTTACTGCGATTTCACCAGTTGCTCCTCTTCACATGCACAAATGCAAGTTAACGTGCTTGAACTAGAATATTTTTCACCAAGATTTAACTTAGTTCATCTCAACTTTTGTTTGCTTCGATGACTTCCCAGTGGCTCAGCTCACAGTGATGGTGTTGCTTGCACTGCATTTAAGGCTTTGCAAAAGAGAGATGAAATGTTGCTGTTGCCCTACTTTGCAGAATGAGGAGCTACAGTGGAAGTGGGAGAAATCAGTCCAATAACACTCAAGAAACTGGCAATAAAGAAGGCATGTCAGTCACTTGTAAGAACAGAGGGAGATTTTGGATTTAATTCACCTCAAATTTCAGTTGATTCTGCACAAGTGAGTAGTGATTTTTTTGATTCACTGCAGACAAGAAAAAAATGCTGATTTTGCTGGCTGAGTCAGCTCTAGGAATCTCATTTTGGTGTTGCAAGTTTTTTTTCTTTTTGCTAAAATAAATAACAAACATCAGAAGAAAAGGTGAAATTTTGCCCTTGACTGAACTCCTGATCTTTAGGGAGGCAGAGAAATTTTCTTCTAATTTGTGTTTAATTTCCCACTGAGATAGCTTATTTTACATAGAATTGCCTGGGTTTGAGATGGAATGGTGGAAGACAGGAAAATGAACTGATGCAGTTACAAAGTTTCCAAGACTTTATGGGCTTGAAAATGTAATTCTATGAGGTCACCTTGTTCGCACTCAGTCTCCTACCCCAAACGCCCGCCGTTCCCAGCACTCTGCTGCCGTGCTTTGTCCAGCCAGTGACTTGAGCGATGTGGTGTGCAGTGCTTCTCTTGAGAGAGTATTTTGCACTCTAAAAGAGCTCCCAAGTAGGAAAGATTTCCTGGTAATCAGGCTAAATTTTCCTTTCCTTGCTTTCATCCCACTGCTCATTTTCTATAACCTATTGGCTTGTTTCTCCTTGGTGAAATGGCCCTGGAAACCCACTTCCAGCATCTCAGTTTCCCATTTCCATGCCAGTTACCCATTCCTGTCTCTCCCCATCTCTCACCATTTCCTATTTTCCACGTGCCCTTGGTGTTATCCAGCTGGGACCAAAGGCACCCCGGTGTCCAAAGCATGTGCTTGCAGAGCAGGGAGGTCAACATCGGAACTCACCGGAGCTTCAAAGAACCCCGGTCAAGATCCAGCAAACTCAATACCCGAGGAAATTAGGTTGCTAGGATCCCGACATTGTTTATTATGCTCTCAACTTTAATTAGCTGTAAGTAACATCATGTCAGTGTTCTGCCACAAATGTTAAAGCTGTCAAGGCAATTTTACTGAGTCTGGCAGCTTAAATCAGAAACAAGAAAGTCAACATGTCAATAATGGATCTAGACATGATGGATATATTAAAGGGGAAACCTAAAAGTTCTGGACTTCATTATACTGACTTCAGCTCTGAGAATGTATGCCAGAGAAATCTGCACCTCATTGGAAAAGCCCCTTGGAGATATTGTTCTCAATTATGGGGCACTTCTCCTCACCTCTGTGCAGTTGGTTTTTGCAGCGGATCCCTTACAAAATAAATCAAGGGAAAGAGCAGGGGGTGGAAATAACCCATTCAGGTTCCATTTCTGCAAGTATCTCTGTAGAGCTGGAGAGGGTATGGTGAATCTATGGACGGGACTGGTGCTTCCCTTTAAAAAGAGGCTTTAACGCACACCCAAAAGCCTTCATCCTTAACACCAGGCAGTTTTTTCACTGCGAGGGAGTGTTGCCTTCTCTGCCGGCACAGGCCACAGTAGGGCCTGGCAGTGTCTCTCCTGTTTTTTGGGTTTTGTTGGCCATGGAATTTCAAAACTGATGCAAAAAGGCCATTCCACCTGTTCTGAGATGGGAGAAGGGCTTGGAGGTGAGGCGAGGCCTAGTCCCACCTGTGTGCGCGTCCTTAGCGTGAGCAGCACAGCCGGGACCAGGCCTTTCTGTGCCTGAAGCAGTGCACTGCGTTTTGGTGGGGCTGATTTTCATATGAATTTGGGGCTTTTCTGAAGCTTCCTTAGAAAGTGACTGGCCTCTTCTGGTGATTACACCCATGTTACGCTGGTGCTGAAAGCACGAGCGCAGCAGAGGCCTTCCCTCTCCGCGCTCCTCCCGTGTCATCCCAGCACGCTTCTGAGGGGCGTCTTTATTTTTCTGGAGAAATTTTAGGGTTTTTGGGTGTGAGGGCACAGTGGGGAGCCACAAGGAGGAGATGACTGAACTGTGGCTGCAGGGGATGTACGGGGGAGAGAAAGTGCAAGAACCGACTTCCTTTGTATTTCATTAGCTAATAGTTGTTTATTTTCTGACATGTCCCATTTTAAGTGTATTTTGGCTTGTGTATTACACATACGTCCATTAAAATTAAGCAGATTTGCCATGGTCTGACAATGTTAACAGTGTTCTGAAAATATAAACAGATGTTCTACGAGCTCTCAGGTTGTGGGTTAACCACAGCAGACGTGTGTGCGTGTCGGGGAGCCCATGCTCTCCAGTACCTGGTGGGAAAGGGTCCATGTGTCCTTAGGTGGGGCTGTCAGCAGAGAAGCTGAAAATGTCTTATTTTACACCAGCAATGGTAATGGCTGATTCAATGTTTGTTTTAAAATCTGGAAATGTAGAAGTTCTGCAGAGGAAAAGGACGAAAGAAATCCAAAGCTTTTAGCAAAGCTGAACCAGTTTGCAAAATACGGGAGCACCTGCCAAGATGTGAGTAGCTGGATCCCATTTGCTCAGATGCTGATCAGTGCGCGGCTCCCCTTCACACCCACGTGCTGGTGTCAGGCAAAGAGCACGGGGCTTGCAGAGCAGTGTCTGTACCTTACTCAGGACAAGTGAAGAAAAGCCCCAGACTCGTCATGCACGCAGGAGTGGCAGCCAAAATAACCAGAGCGATGCTTCTCCCATGCTCGCACTTTGGCCACAGAAGCTGAATGATGCTTTAAATACTCAGCTCTCAATTCCTCTTTCCTTGCAACTATTTTTAAAACCTCTTTTACTTTGTGTTCTCTCATTGAGACACCTCGCTGTTGCTTTTCAGATGGAATTCCGTTCTCATTCCCCGCACTTGGTTTGGGGTTTGGTGTACTTTCGTCTCCTTCTATTGCCTGTTTTCCATCACTGGGCTTACAGCGCGTTGGTGCCTTGTAGCTGAAGTGCTGCAGGAACCAGCTGGGCTCTGTGCATGTGGTGCTGTTTATGGCTGTGTGGGGAAGCTGGTTCGGGACCTCGGCGTGGCACAGCTCCAGCCTGCCTTTTAGCAGGCAGCCTTCTCCGAGGCTCAGCAGCGTGCTCACGCAACTCGGTGCTTCTAGTTTTAGGGCTGCCACTTGCCCAGCGTTGTACTCGGTGGGTGACACAGGATTGCCTCTTGCTGTAAAACTCCCCCTTTCCCCGTCGGCCACCAGACCTTTCCCTCTGCACCCTGACAGAGGCTGCTTCCACCGACTTGCAGCTGCCTTGCCTGCAGTTGAGCAGCGTGCTGAGGCCATCATGGAATCAGAAATTTGGCCCCTGCACTCAAGCTTGCTTTCTCTTCCATGTTTGGCTCTCGCAGATGTTGCTGGTCATTTCCGGGTTGTAATTAATAATAATAAATCAACGGAGTCCATCAGGGCTGGCTATTTCCTGCCACCACTTGGCTTAGAGGGTTATGTTTTTTTCCAGATTTTCCAACTGTTGGTCAAGGGAAGCTGTCATATGGGGACTGTTGGTTAATAATAAACCCCACCACACTTCCTCCCTGGGAAAGTAACATCTCCACATCTGCTTTTGGGTGGAAACATCTGTTCTGTCCAAGCCTTGTCTGTCTTGAGAAGAGACAGGCATTCTGGGAAAGTGTTCCAGCTGGGCGGGTTTTCTTCTTCTTCATCTTTTTTGTTTTTGTTTTTTTTTCTTTTTGCCCAGAAATCTTTCTGACATTGATATGTGCCAAGCAGCCAGCAGTCTCCAAACATTTGCCAGGTGTTTGTCTCGTACACAAAACTGTGCTAGCGATCCAGAGAAAATCATGAAAGATGCAGTAAGATGGGGGGGGAGGGAAGGTTCTTTCTTAAGGCTGCAAATATTTAAGAAAGGTGTTATCAACAGTAGGAATACACAGGAGCAAAGCAACTGGAGCTAATGGAGGCTTAGCCTTAGCCTCTCACAATGAGTCCTGTTCTGTAACCAAGTTTCAATAATTTCAATTAACACAGCAGCAAAATTAGGTAGGGAAGTGAGAGCTGCACAGTGCTTCTGAGCTAACCCCACTTCAGCAAATAAATGACTATCAGGTTATAGCGAGAGATCTTGCTGAACTGGCTGTGTGCGCTCAGGTGACCACAGCAAATATTTTGCTTGAGCTTACTGGAGAGTGACTTTCTCATTGCAACATCCCCAGGACAGCTGCAGAGCCTGGTTTGCATTGCGAGCAAGGAGCTCTGCTCCAGCTCCGCCGGGCTGGCCCTACCCCTGCTGCTTCTGGGCACTAACGACCTGCTCATTTAGGACTCATAAATCTGAATTAATTCTCTTGACTTCAGTGGGTTGACCCCATGCACTACAGTACTGACAGCAGCATTTGGCCCTGAGGCATCTAATGAAGGAGCAGAAATCCCCACTGCCAGGGTTTGTAACCTGCTGGGGGCTTCGGTTCCTTCAGGAAGAGGACTGGGTCGTGCGTTGCATTTCTCATACATCCTCTAGTGGCGTCTCCAGCGTAACTGAGACTCAGTGTGCCATGCCAATACAAACAAGCCGAGTTTGACAGCAATATTGCCCTGGCTGCGTCTTGAATCTTTATCTTCTCAGTCCATAAGCAGCACCTCTGGTGAGAGGAGGCGGCAGAGCTAACAGTGTGCTGCCGCTGCCTGCCAGGTTTGGCTTTGCTGATGCCCCTACCTATGGTTCCACTTCACAACCACTTCAATTTCCAAGCTCTTCTTTTACGACTGAGGTTCAAAACATCACCTGCATGTGCTGATGTCCCATCCGAGGGCCTCTCAGCTTAGGACTGGAGCTATCAGGACTACACGGAGCTCCTCGCCGCTCCTCTCTGCCCAGCCCTTGCATTCCTCCTCACCCGTGGAGGACCTGGGCTGTCGGCAGCAAGCCCTGGCTGTCCTCCCTGGTGCTGTACAAGCTGGGGGGGTGGTGGAGGGGGAGAACCTTGGCTGAGCCAAGACTCTGTCCTCGGCTGCTGCTGCTTCCCTGTCCTCTCTCCCTGCTTGGAGTGGGAAGATAGTGGTGAAAGCAAGCAGCCGCGGATGTTTTCAGTAAGTCTGAGCCTCTCCTTCCTCACCCCATGGGCGCTTTCTGTGCTGCATGAACATTTGTTCCTTGTCGCTTGAGGGGAAGAGCACAATGTGTATCAAAGCCAACAATGTTCCAGCAGTGAAAATGTGAGGAGAGATGCTAAACAGCTCAGGAAAGGATTGCAAGCCTCAGAGTGATGAAATGGAGAACAGCAGCAGTGTGGCTGCAGAGGATCGGGGCCAATTATTTATTTTCTTGCGGTCACTGTCACTCCTAAAAGAGTCAGCTGCGGGCTCGTCCATGCCCCCAGCACAGCCCTGACTGCCTGGTGTGTTCCCAGGCCTCTGAGTGTGTGGCAGGCTCTGAATCTGCTGGGAGAAATGTCAGCGGGAGCTCCATGCCCTGAGGCCCAGCGAGAAGTGTGAGAAGTCAGCAGAAGCCCTGCCAGGCGATTGCCTGACTTTGTATTTTCTTTCATCACCCTTTTTTTTTTTTTTTTTTTCCCTGGTTGGATTGCAAAGGATTCCGGGTGGGAGATTTTGTGCAGAGAAGGGAGAGCATAAATCAGGCAGGACTGGCCCCGTGTTGCTGCCACCCCTTGTGCTCGTCATCTCAGGGTCTGACCCAGCTGACTCTGGTCAGAAATTCCTGCCAGCACAGATCCCTGAGAGCAGAGGGGCTGTTGCAGGTGTGATGGGGAGGGTGAGCAGGGAGTAGGTGCTGCAGGGTTAGCTGTGTGGCACCAGCACAGCAAGCAGCTGCCTGGGGCAGCAGGACGCAAAGCCGTGCCTGGTGCACGGTGGAGGTTTCCCAGTTTGTTCCATGCTTCGTTCGAGCTGGGAGCTTGTGCTGCCATAGGGTACAAGATGCAAAAGTAAGCAGCATAGGTAAAGACAATCACTTTCCTGGAGGGGAAGGAGGGATGTACAGGATTTTAGGAAGCTAAATCTGGGAGCTGGGGGTGGAAAAAACACCCTCGGTGCATCCCTGCAGGGCTTGTTTGGGTAACACGGTACATAATAACCCTCT
Source organism: Anas acuta (assembly GCF_963932015.1). Lineage (NCBI taxonomy): Eukaryota > Metazoa > Chordata > Aves > Anseriformes > Anatidae > Anas > Anas acuta. Next base: position 905,764 of record NC_089005.1, on the reverse strand, counting down.
CACCTTTATTTCTGGGTGTCCCAAGGTGCCTCCCAGCTACAGCAGATTAAAAACTGCTGTGTTGGTCTAGTCACCTCCAATGCAAAGCCAGGGAAACTGAGGCATAAGAGAGGGTGAGCTTTGTCTGTCTCAGCTCCTCCTGGTGCCAGAGGAAGAGTGGAGCACAAACCCTGCTCCTCTTCCTTCATCCCCAGCCCCAGCCGTTGTGTAACTGCCTTGAACAGACTCTTGCTGTTCATGAAGTTGTCTTCAGGGCTGCAAAAAATCATTGATTCTGGTAATGTTCCATGCATAGCATCAATGGGAAGGCCTTTCCAGGAGCCCTGGAAGGCCAGGTGCATGGAGGGCCAAGGCTTTACACGGCCCTTATGAACTGAAATGAACTGTTCTCCTGCTGGCAGGATGCTCTAGGGTTCAATTTGAAGCTTCCACCTCTGGTGGGACCCTCCATCACTCGGTGGTGCTACAGACCTCTGCTGTTCCCTGCCTCCAGCCCAGCTCCGCCGGCTCTTCCCAGCTCACAGCTCTCCGTGGCAGGGTCCGAGGGGTCTCGTGGAGCCCAGCCCGCAGCTGCTGCCGCCTCCCGTGGGGCTAAAAACCTTGGGCGAAGGCGGAGGAAGTGGTTTTGCCAGCTGGATGGGGATTTATGACTGCAGTGGCACTTTCCTCCTGCGCTCAGACAGAATTAGTCAAGCCACACGCACCCAGTGCCGGGCCCGGTACGGCTGAATTCACACATTAGGGAAGGATTTGTCTCCCTCAGTCCCCTCCCCGGCACCCTGCTGTCCCCATCGCTGTTTCCAAAGGAGCACAGCCCCGCCGACGAAGCCTGCCTGGGTCTCCTGCTCTCTCCGGCCATGTGTTGTACCCCACGAGCTGGCTTGTGGCATTTATTAGCGGGAGCAGAAAAGTGCTTGCCTCATCACAGGGAGCAGCTGGAGACAGAAGGGTTTTCAAAGGCATGTGCCTGACCTCTACCTCGGCTGCTGGGGGCCTGGGTATTGCCGACTCAGTGGAATTTTTTTTCTTCTTCTCTCCGTCTCTCTCTCCCTCTCTCGTTCCTTTCCGCAGTGTCCTGACCTTGTGAGGCCTTGGTCTCCCCCCTATCCATCTCCCAGCGTTCAGTCTCTCCTGTGAACTCATGCTGGGAGATTAATTGCCACTATCGCCCCTAATCCATCACACTTCCCAAAGATTGTTTTGACATCTAGTTAATTTTTGGCTGATGATTTATCAAATTCTTATTACCGTGCTCTGAAGGGGCTCATTTATTGTGTTGATTCATGGTAATGATAAAGGGGAACCTTTTTGAATTTTAACTACATTCCCTCATGTTCTTCCCAGCACAGCTAAAGAGGAAAAAAGGAAAAAATATAGCTGGGGACTCTTAATTCAGAGAGTAAAAGGGGAGGAAAAAAAAATCCCTCCTATCCTCCATTATTTGTTTGAGAGCCAAAAGTCCTAAAAGAGGTTAATATATATTAAGACATATTTTTAGAGTTCTGGTCTGGACTGTGTTTCAAGAGCATCCCCCCAAGGCTCTTTAAAACATTTATTGCCCTGTAATATTACCTAAATGTCTACTACCATTTTATTCAAATAGAAGTTAATGCTAAATGATGTCAGTCATGTACCAGTGGAAATGTAAAACATGTCTCTCTGCCAGTCCATATGGCAATTCCAGCTTTTAAAAGTACACAGAGAATTTTCTGCAACCCTTTATGTCATTCCCCCATCTTTGTTCCCACCTATTTTTAATTTGCTGCGCAGTTTTTAATAAGCCCAGATGGTAAAGGAAACACAGTAAATGTCCACTCTCTTTTTCTTTCCAGGCAGCTCGGGGAGTTGTAGCCCTTATGGGGAGGGGAGGAAACGCGGCAGGGGGTTTGCATGGATTTGTGTATGGTTCTGGGGAAGGGAGCCACAAAGCTGTCGTGGCAGGCACCGGGCGCAGCAGTGTGATGGAGTCAGAGGGTCTGCAGTGATCCCCCGAGGCTGTGCGCTAACCGGGGATCCAGGAGGGTTGGGGCTGGGGCCAGAGACAGGAGGAGGCACTTGGGAATTGCTCCCAGGCCTGAACAAATAGCCATTTCCCCTGCGTGTTCTGGTTTAAGCCGAGCTGTTTGGGATGGGAAGGATGCTCTCGTGTCTGAAGCACAGCTCTGAGAGCCTGGGGCTCAGCTCCCGGTTCTGCTCTGGTCCTTTTCTTGTGACTGTGAGCAGTGATGTATGCTCTGTGCGCTTCGGGTTTGTGCTTGTGAGCAGGGATAATCATCTCGCCTTTTATCCATCTGTCTTCGCCACTAAGCGTGCAGGTTCTTTGGGGCGGAGGCTGTCCCCTGGCTGCGCAGCCCCCCCCGACTGACAGCACCCCGGGCACCGCTCCAGGAGAGGGCAAACAATGAGCAGGAGATAAGGGCAGGAGCATCAAAACAGTGGGGAGAAAGCAAACGCTTCCATTTTATCAGTTCAGCTTGCGGAGATCATTTCTTTAACCTTTAGGGACCCTGCAGGATGCGTTGCTGAAGCCGTGAGCATCCAGCTCCGGGCTGAACGAGGGGAGGTGGCCACCACCACGTCCCTGCTGGGCTCTGCACGGGGCTGGGTTCCTGAGACAAAAGCAGCCTGGATGGAGCTCCTGGGATGTCGTTTCGTCAGTCTGGGTGCAGTTCTCACCAGCAAATGGATGCGGCAGCGTCCGTCAAAAAGTGATATTGCTAGATGGGAAAATATGACAGCGCGCCGTGAAAATAGCTGTTTGGCTGGTTTCTTAAAGAAATTCCTGGAAGTAAAAAAAAAAGAAAACCAACAAAACAAACACATCCTTCTGATGATCCATCCGGGGTTCTTCTGGAAGTCAGGTCCCTGCAGGCAGTGTGGGGCACCCGAGGGACTGGGTGCTGCCACCCCAGTCCCCAGCTAGTGAGATCTACTGGGATTCAGAGTAAAATTCCTCCAGGCCAGGCACACCAGGGCTGCAGTGATGAGTGTCCTGGAGTCCTGGAGTGACTGAGCAGAACCCAGCCTTTCCCCCGAGGCCAGCAGGTGCCCTGCCTGTGCTCAGTCCTTCCCAGCTTTGCCAGGTGGCTGTGCCCCAACTGGAGCTTGTTTGGCAGCATCGTGGGCTTTGTGGCTGCCCTCGAACACCTTGAACACTTCAGAACAAATCTGGCCCATTTCAAAAATTCAAAACTTACCCATTTTGATCCCACTTGCATTTTTTTAACATTTTTTTTACTTTTTTGTGTGTGTGTGCATTCCACATTGCTTGCTCAGTTTCTCCTGCCCCTGCCTGGCCCAGGTTGGTGTCTGTCAGGGAGAGGAATGGCTGGAGCGGGGGCTGCTGGAGAGGAAGATGAGGGTGTCAGTGAAAGGCGGAGGAGCGTAACAAGGTGACTACACACCCACTGTCTGAAGCTATTTATCGCCTGTAATCATGCGACAAGGATTCAGGCCTGCCGCAAATTGCAGGTATCACTAGCTTTGAGTTGGTTTATTGCCCAAGGCTGAAAATTGCTGATGGCCAGGAGCTGGTTCCCGGCCCTGGGGATGATTTCCAGCAGGGGGACCAGGTGGGGGCTGCAGCAACGCAGCCCACCGGCTCACAGGAGGGGTACCTGTGCTGCACGGCCAGCTCAGGGCACCACGCAGCAGCAAACGGGGGCTGCTGGCCCAATCCCACCAGCCCTGGGAGTGCAAGAGACACAGCCAGGGCTGCACCATGGGGACCTCGCCATGATTTCAGTGGAGCTGGTGTAAATCAACTCCAAACAGCAGCAGAACAGGTGCCGAGCAGAATCAGTCCCGCACCCGCCAGTGCTGCCGCAATGGTGGAGCGAGCCTGAAGCAGGGTGGAAGCTCACGAGAGATTTCCATTTACATCACGCCCTCTCCTTATCTTTTATTTTTCTTATTCCCTCTTCTTCTCCTCCCCTCTCTCCCCCTTCTTCCCTCCCCCTCATCCCCTGCGCCTCTCATTTTCCATCCCTTTAAATGAGGTCACCCTGACTGAATGAAGGACGCAGGGAGCGGGAGAGGTCACGCATTAGCACTGCTATAACTGCGCTGCTACTGAAACTAGGCAAGTCATCCATCACGGCCTCCACTACTCCATTAGGCCCCGCATGAAATATGCCCTGCTCTGAATCGCACGGCCATACATCTCCCAGTCTAGACACCTTCCTGTTGTGTGAAGATCAATGCCGCGCGGTCATGCATCATGTGTCATCCAGTAGCCCTCACTCTAATAATCGTGTCTATTCTCTAGTCTGCAGTATAAATTATGGGTACTGTGAAAGTACTATATTATTCAGCAACCTTGGTCACTAATGGATTATTGGTTTATTGGCTGATAATGTGAGCTCCTTTTTTGGCTGGATCCTACCTTTATTTATTTATCTTTTTTTCGTGATTATTATTCTGAATAATGGCTGATTTGGATTCTTATCCACAGGCTTTCACCCTTGCAAAGCAATTATAATAATAAAGCCCTTTGACTGTGGGCCTATTGCCCTGGCTCTCACTTAATAGAGATGGCTTTTGCTGAAATAAAAGTCAAGTATCTGTCCCTCTTTACCAGCTTGGTTTCCCTTTCCTGTGTTATTTTAGCTACTGAGCCCTTTCCCTGGGATGTTGTCTAAAGCGAGGGACTGGAAGTAAAGACCCTGGGATCTTTGCAGGTGATACTTCAAGAAGCTGATTTCTGAAAGAGATCTAATACAAAGATCCTCCTCTGCCATGCTGCCGCAGTATTTCCTCCCAAATTCACGGGCGCGTTCCCATTTGGAGAAGCAAAGAGTCAAGCCAATTAAGCAGCTATTTTCGTGGCGTGTGGTCATATTTTCCCATCGAGCAATATCACGGGTCCTCAGGCGGCACCCACTGTGCCCGTATCACACCTCAGGCAGCGGAGGAGGGAGAAGAGAAGCCCATGGGGAAGATGCAGGTGGAGAATGGCCAAGGAGGGCACGGGGCTGGGGACAGGAGCACGGGATGAGACCCGGCTGGCACGTGAGCAGCCAGCACAGGCAGCATTAATTGCCTGCAAAGAGCGCCGCATGTTGCTTTGCCGTGGCTTCCTCACGTGTCAGCTGCTAATTTGTTGCTGTTTGTTTGTACATGACAGTAATGTGTTTACCTCATTAGGGGATGTCAAAGTTCCCCAAATCTGTAGCTGGGAGATTACGGATTTCCTTTGCTGACACGCGGAGGAAGCGCAGCAGACGAGCGAGCGGGGTTTTTGGCACGGGGACGAAAGGCAAGCAAAGCGGAAGGCGGCGTTAACCCTTACAGAGCTCGGTCCATCCGAAAAATCACGCCCTTCCTTGGGAGGGTTCCTAGCTATTTGCTCCCCGAACCAGAGCCTACGTACCAAACTGAAGCTGTTCGATACCCGTGGATACCATAGCAAGGACCATGATGTAAACACTGTAAAACGTCTTAAAGCAAGGCCATGAGAAAGAATGGGCGTATAAAGAGAGGGGATGAGAAAATAGTCACTGTACATCACACTCAGCTACTCATTGATGGTGGTTTTCCATTAATTATGATTAAACTACCCTCCAGTTGGTTGGTTGTTCATTCGTAAAATGTTCCCGTTTTCCAACAAGTCCTGCTCTGGGCTGTAAGTATTCCAGCAATACAGGAGTCGCTCCAGAGAGCCTTTTCTTCCCTCTTTGATGTGTTTGAGCCCAAGCAGGATTTGTAGGTCCGTGGCTGTGTGCTGCTGGCTGGGCTTGACCACATCCAGCACCCGTGTCTGCAGTGGGCTCGGTGGATCTCAATGACTTTGGCCTTCCCATATTCAATGGCTTTCATACCTACCTAATTTACAGGATGGCTCTGAGAATTAATTAGTTAAATTTTTGCAGACTATTCTGAAAGTACTAGAGGCTACTGCTGCCTATGTTTTCTGCCAACGCATCACATTTATCACCTTCCATGTGAGTGAATTCCTAGGATGCTGTCCAAGCTGACAAGAGGAGCAGGAAATGCCTCCTGTGAGGGCAGAAGGAAGGTGCTAGGAAATTAAAGGAGCAATTCAAGGGTTGCATCTTTTTCTCTCGCTGTAAGAGAAAGCAATGCTCGTGTCCCACTCCTACATCCTGTATGCACTGAGGTAAGCCAGGCTGTGATTTCTCAGGCCCTGACCTGCTGTGGGAGCCTGGCTGCACAGCAGTGCGATGCGATGCGATGCAGCCATCCCCTTCTTTCCCTTCTCCGCAGCATGGCTGCAATCCCATGGAGGAGGGAAAGGGGGAGGCTGGAGGCAGCGAGCCTGAGGGATGGGGACGGGAGAAGGTCTGCGTTAGCTCGGTCGGGTCACTTGCAGCACATGCTGGGAATTCCTCAGCAGCTGGTATCTCTGACAGACAGAAGGAGTATCTCAGGGAAGATCTCGGCAATCGGTTTGACGGGGGCGGCTGGTTCTGCTTCCTATGAGACATAACTCCGGCACCACATTTGACTCTGCTGATCAGATAGGAGCTGCATTACAAGGCAATATTGTGGTTTCCCTTAATGTCCTGCCAAACTGCATTTATCTTCTCATTCCTTCCCCACCCTCCCTGAGCAGCCCTGCGCAGGTCACAGCGCGGAGAGAAAGCCGTCCTTGTAGGAGGAGGATGGAGCTTGAGGCTGATCAAGAGCCCTGATGCAGAATCTGGGTTGATAAGTGTGTTTTATATTAGTCAGGAATGAGGCAGAATAACTTAATTAGAGGTACTCTAACTGGTTCCCTGTAGAGAGGTCTTGACCTGCAAGGGTGCACTTAAGAGCACTGGAAGGCCAGAGCAGCAGTTGTAAAATCCTGGAAGGTTTCTCACTACTTTTTCCAAAAACATCGAAAATGTGGCTAAAAATAGGTAACCTTCCAAATACACAAATCCATAGCGAGGAGCAGGGCAACGTGGTTGAGTTGGCTGAGTGCTGTGTTCAAGCCCTGGAACAACATTTTAATTTCAGCCCTGCTGATGGAGGGTTCTCCAGCAGCTTGCACCGGGGACTTGGGGGAGCTGAGTAGTGTACCACAGAGCAGAAAGCTCAAGCAAGGCTCAACCTTGCTGGTGAAATGTGGACAGAGGGCTTCCATCAGCTCGTAGAGGAAAAGAATGGCTGTGCCTGGGACTTGGGAAAGGCAATGCAAGGATCAGCCCTATGCAGGCAAAGAGCATGAGTGGAATAGCCGAGTCTGTCTTTTTTATCTCTTAAAATCAGTGAGGAATTGCAGCAATTTGTTCATGTGCCTAAACACTACTGCTAAGGTCTGCTCACAGTCATCCTGAATCATCTCAATGTAGAGGAGAAACCAAGTAAACAGCAACAGCCACATCAGACCCTGAGCAGCACCAGCCAAAAAATATTGCTGTGGCAGTTCCAAGTGCCATCAAGCATATGGCTAGCAAGGGCACTTTGTCATCTCTGCCTAGCAGGACTGAAATACTGTGCCGTCAGCTTCCATCTGCATCTGTCACTGGAGGAAGGTTTCCATCATACAACCTCTGTAGGTAGCAAGGGAAAAAGAGGTACCTGTTTTCTCTTCAAGTTGGTTAAAAAAGAAGAAAAGCTAGGCTGTGGTTTTGGTCAAAGCACCAAGCTACAGTCAGTAATGGCAGGTTTGTGGTGCGCTTCCAGCCAGCAGGTGTTGTGACCACGGAGAGGTGGACTCAGCTCTGAAGAATTACATACAAGCTTTTGCTGCTTTTAATAAAATCAGATGGAAACCCCCACATACATCTGGATATGCAGAGGCACAAACACACCTGGCCATTAGCCCTCAGTACCTTGATGTAGCTGCATACATGCCCAATAACTCCCATCAGGCGTGTTCGTGGGTCTGCATCCTATCACTACATGTGTGTGGGGAGGAGAGGAAAAGAGCTGAGAAAGAACCTGATTGAAACCTCCCGGCTTTCTTCTATCTGCTCTTCCAAAGATCTCTTCTCCTTGAAATTGCTCCTTGCCACAGTGATGTAGGGCCTGCAAGGCTTGTTGGGGTCCTCCATCCATCTTCGGGAGGCTGCAGCCGGAGAGAGAAATGAAGGGGGGAACCCCCCAATTTCTAAGCGTGTTTCTCCATTTGTTTGATCCATAGCCGAGGCCTCCACCTGCAGAAATCCTCAACTATCACATTTCTACTGCTCCGGCCGATAACGAAGATAATTGTTTCATCCACTTTGTCAAGCTGAAATGAAAAGAGGGCAAAGCAAAATGATGCCATCATAAATCATCAGGCTGAGACAGCAAAAAAAGGACAAGATAGTGACTTCATTAAGGGTTATGTATTGTGTCATTAAGTTGGCAGGGGTCACCTTTCATGTCACACAGCAGCCCCATGATGCATTGCTGGCTCCTCTTTCCAATAAAATTAAACGTAGATGTAAAACTGATTAGGCCGTGTTTGCTTCAGCCCAAGGCAAGGGAACTGCACGGGGAATAATTGATACAAGATCGCGACTGATTTGTAATGGCAGCGATTTCTCTTCCTGGTCATTTCTTTGCTGACCTTGCCCATTAAAATAAGCCCAGCTGCCTTGAAAAGAGAGACGCTCGTTCCACCCTTCCCTCCCCCTGCCCGTGCCGCTCGCCTGGAATTCATTTCCTCACTTCGTTTGCTTGGGATTTCTCATTCAGCATCGCCGTGGGTTGATGGCCACATGCTGCCTCTGGCTCGGTGTAAGAGGGGACAGCCCCGTGTATCTTCTTGGTCTCACTGGTGACACCATCCCCGTGTGTCGGTGACGTTCCCTGGCCATGGTTCTGCCCCTTGATGGGCAAGGCTCCGCTCCCCATGGCAGGGCAGGCAATGTTCTGGAGAGATGCAGAGGGCAGAGCTGGCTCCGTCAGGCGGCTGTTTGGTCCTTGCATGCCCTTTAATTCCCCTTCCCTCCTCCTGCAGCTTGTCTCACAGCACAGGGCCCTCAGCAGCACGCTGCGATGAGGAGGTCTCCCTGGTGCCCCGTACGTTACTGCGGGAGCAGCAGATTTACGCTTGCAGCACGCTCCCAGGTAAGGGGAGGGAACATGAGACCGGGCCAGGGATGGAGGTGGGGGCAGCCGACAGGATTTTAACTTCTGCTTGCAGTTCCTTGTGGGGGGATTGGGAGAGGGAAAAGAGGGAAAATCTGCTGCTCAGCTGAAGCACAGCGCCAGATCTAGAAAAGCGTTCGACTTGGGTGGCTCTCAGAGGGATTACTTATCCACTTAGAGCTAAATATGTGTTTACATGATCTGGTGGAGTGGAACTCTCACTTGCAACAACTGCGCCTTCTTCTTGATGCCTTTTGGCCAAATTTTTCCTAAGTGGCTACTGGATTTGGGGCACTCAGCTTGAGAGAGGGCCTGAGCTTATGAGTGCTGCCTCTAAACCTCGCTGGAAAGCCGAGGGGCTGCCAAGATGGGAGATGACTGCGTGGATTCCTCCTTTGGGTCACGGGGCACTCCTGGAAATCCCAGCCCTTGTCCGGGGTATATCCAAGGAAACCAGGCCATGTCCCCAGCTGGGGGCTGCCCCAGATACCCCATGTCACTGAGCAGATTAACCCCAGGTTCCTGCTGAGGACCTGACCCAAGGCACCAGCAGGCAAGCGAGCTTCCCAAGAGCCAGCCCTCTGCAAGCATCCCCGAGCCGAGCTGAGGCAAGGCAGGCTTTCAGAGCTCTCCCCGCTCCCGTTTCCTTCACACTCAAATAGGTCAGGGAACCTCATAGCTATCAGGCAATTGGATTGATTGAACCGGGCGCTCACAATAATGGCACTGGAAGAAAGCAGAGTAAATAAGAAACATTGGATCCCCTTTGCAATGAAAAACTATTAGAGAGACAGAACCAGTAAAACAAACACAATTCCATGCGTCAATCCGAGACATATGGACTAAAAATACATATAGGGAGAGATCGAGCATGCACAAGAGAGAGAATGCAAAAACCTTATAAATGGCGAAGTGAAAAACACTCATTTCCCATGCAATAACTAATATGATGTGGAACAAAGGAGCTGAGACCTTCTTGCCATAAACAACCCATGAAAATATAAACATTTTCTGGGGCGCAGATGGCTGATGCTTCGATTTTATTTTTCTTTTCTATACATTTGACAGCTAAATTCAGTCATTTGTGAACAACGTGGCCATAAAAATGAGTAATAATGATTGGAGGTATCTTACTTTTGTTTTAATGGGCTCTAGAGTGATTCTCAGGAGCTGCTCCAACCCTTGTGGGGAGGAGGGGGTAAGATCCTACGGCCGGATCCTCAGTTGCTGTTCACGAGCCTCACAGCAGCAGAATTACACCAGTTTACACCAGCCGGGGATTGGGCCTGTAGGTTTTCTGCAGTACTGGCTCCAAACTCTAAATTAATGCTGTCCTCAGCTGCACTGTTTCAAATTTGATTGCAAAACCCTGTTGCTGACACAGGCAGCTATCAGCGTAACATTGCTTGGGACAGGCGGAGGGGTGGGCTCTCAGAGATTTTATCGTCTTTTCAACTTTTTTCCTTCTTTAATTATTTCAGCTATGTCAAACTTGAGTAGAGAATTTTTTCAGCAACCAGAAAGAGTAAGCCGCCCCTTGCCAACCTTAATTATTTGTATAAAACTCTTACTGCGAGATTTTCAGAGGGGTAAAGCTACATCTGCAGGGAGACGCTGCCAGAAACTGGAAGGGGCTCCAGCCATCCCTGCAGCAGTGTCAGTCTGTTTGCATCCAGACTCCCTATAAAACCTGGATGAACCTGATAAATTCCCTGTCCCTCGCTTTACCTACCTGTACCAGGCACTTATTTTACCTGCATGAATTGCTTGGAGATCCTCAGATGAAGGAAACGTGAGGTGATGCTGGTTGTTTCCAGAGCTTGTACATACTGAGCAGAAAATGTGTGTGCTCACGTGGGCCTCATTATTGATAATGGCAAAGGATAACGTGCCAAGATACTAACTCTGTATACACAGGAGCTGAGTGGCAACAGCAGTCCTCTAAATATAGAACATATAAGAGGAGTACAAACACCATTCTCAGCAATGTAAATCTTAATGAGATCATGTGTAACCCTTCTGCTGACACCTCTGCTGGGGTGGTGCAGAAGAATGAGGTTTGTCCTAAATCCCCCTTGTATTAACAGGGCATTTTGGCCTCGGGTTTAGGTGGCTTGGCCCCAAAACACCTGGCCAAAGTTTGCTCTGGCTGGAGGAGAGGGGATACAGATGACTTCTCCTGGTATCAAAGGATTAGTTGGCTTGGAACTTGTTTAGGGACAGATCCTAAAGCATCCAGGCCGGTGCTGCACAGCAGCTATTCAGTCATGTGGTTGCAGATGATATTTAAAATAAAGCTGGCTCTGGCAGTGAGATTTACCAGGTTGGAAAACTGAGCAGTAAAGCACCACGAACAGGAGTTCAGCTGCTCTGCTGAAGGTGGAAATAAACTGCTTTGCAAAAAGACCAGGAAAAAAATATATATACAAAAAAATCCCACAAGACTCGTAGCATCACAAGTCCTATCTTGAGGGCTCGAACTACCCCAGGCTCAAGGCTCAGTTGGATGGATGTTGTCCTAACACTGCAAATTGCTACGTGCTCTGTTTGAGGTCTTTGCTTCATTCAACACCAAAGTCTTGTGCAGAGCCCCAGGATGGGATCTGTGCCCTCTGAGTGTTCAAACCCATCGAGCTCCAAACTCCTGGGTTTCCCAGGGTCTGACCCAGCCTCCTGGAGTCCCTTCCCCTGGCCCCGGTGAGCGGTGTCGGGGCTGTGAACAGGCTTCGCACTCTCTCCCCCACTGAGTAAGTGCTCCTGCGACTGAGCCAAGCACACTGATGCACAGAATTATGTTCCAGCCACACCTCTGACCTTCCAGCATTTAGAAAAGACATCTTCATAGATGAATACAAGCCCGGAGGGAGGCCGGGAACGGTGAGAAAGAGCAAAGTACATTCCTGCCACATTCTCACCAGCCTTCTCCGCGCAGCCTGGCCTGCTGGTTGTACGCTTTTACTGCCATTTGTAACAGAGCCAGAAGACACGGAGCTAAAACAAAATAATGGGGGGCTTATTAAGTAGACCAAATGTTAAGGTAACATTATGTGCCACGCTACGTTCTGCGAGCTGGTGAGGACAAGGTATTATGCACGTGGTAGCCAGAGATGGCTCTGCTGAGTTCGGTTCCTGCTTTTTCGTGTGGGTTTCTAAGAACCGGGTCTGTGCTGCAGGAGAGGTTGCTGCAACGGGGCATCTGCCATCCCCTCCTGAGCAGGTGAAGAAGGCAAACTCCACTTCTTGGCCCCGTACGGCTTGCCCAGCCCACAGGAGCTGGCAGCTCCTCTCCTCTGCCTTTTTAGGATGCGCGAGCCTTCGGTGCAGTGACACGGTGTGACGTGCCAGCCCTGCCGGCAGCGTATTCCTCTGTTACTGCCCAGCCCCAGCCAGAACACCACCTCCTGCAGCCTCTCCTCTCTGCAATGTTCCTTGCCCCCTCTCACCCTGCTCCCTTCTCTCACAGCCCCCCACGAAACAGGAGGCGGCTATCCCATAGAGCGGCCCACGGGGTGCTGCAGCTCCTCCATGTACTGCTCTCCAGTTCATGCCACAGAGTCGGGACAGTGAGCTCTGATCCCGGAGTGATTTTTCTTAATGTCTTTATATAGATGAGTTAACTCAAAGCCTTTCCAACATAAGCATGTTTTTCTGTTCCTTCATCCTGACCTTGGCATTTTCTTTCTCCACTCCAAGTTCTCTGCTGTCCTCTGGCCAGCTTTGCCTCTCATTTGTCAATGTTATTATTGAATTTTCAAATGCCAGTAGTGCACATAAATCAATGGCTGGCTTCTCCCCAGTGGCATATCCCTGCCACATGTGGTCATTCATTTTTTTTAATAAGTCCTCCTCTCCTTTCACCCATTTATAAAAATGCATCTTGTTCGCCTGCTGCCGTCCATCATTCGGTGAGTCCAGCTATTTGTTGCCCCTGAGTGCTTATTCATCAACGTTTTCAAAAGCAAAATCACTCTTCGCCTCCTGCTCTTATTGTGCCATCAATCTCGACTGGGGATCAATAAACCTCACTTTTGCAATTTTTCCCCCCATCGTCCTGTACGAGCTTTCCCAAAGTCTAGCCTTTGTATTTACATTTTTAACTGATCATCAGAGGCAGGACAATGACAGAGCCGAGGAGCGGGATGCTTTCATTTGCTCCCAGTGTGGCAATAACTTGCCCCGCATCACTCATCTCACTCGGGGACCCCGAGAATTGAATACTCATCTCTTTCCCTCTCTGCTCTGGCCCCAGGAGTTGTAAATGGGGAGAAGATGACCCCTGGCCACACAGTTCTTGCAGACATTAGCCCTGGGGACTAGAACTGGGTGAATATTTTTCTTCTAAACATAATTTAAATGAAAAATAGCTTTTCACCGAGAACTGAAATTTCCATCGAAAAGTCATTTTTATTTTTTTTTTGTTTCTCAATAATGGCAAACAAAACTAAAACTTTTTTTTTTTTAAAAAAAAAAAAAAAGCTTCCCTTTCTTCCTTTTTCAAGTATACACTTAAAAGCATGACATTTATTTTCTGAGACTGTTTCCAGGAAAACAGACTATTTTATTTTTTGACCAGAAATATTTTCCAAAGCTGAATATTTTCACATGACTTTTGAAGAAGCTAAATGTCGCAGTTATCAGTTTTATCTTTTCACTGAAATTCCAAAAAACCCTACCTCTGAAGCTGAAAACACTTCCAGAAGAACTGATCAGCTTCAAACATTTTCCAAGCAGTCCTATGCAAAAACCAGGACTTTCTGACTTGCTGTAAGCATAACAAGATGCTCCAGTCTCTTGACTGTCTCTGTGGCCTTACACCGGGCCCTCTCCAGTAGCTCCGTGCCTCTTGTACTGGGGAGCCCAGAACTGGACCCAGTACTCCAGGCCTGGCCTCGTTAACCCAACCCTAATGAGGGAAGTGCCTGTCCCAAAGTTTTCCGATGGCAGAACCTGAGTAAAGGAGCGAGGCAGCAGATGGAAGCATGTGCCAAGGCAATAAATCCAGGCCACAATCACTAACATTTTGTGGTTTGACACTTAATTGATTAACTAATTTGAGGCAACAAGATTTAGTGTAGCTGTAGATTAGTGTCGAAGGGATAATTACGGCTAAGCTCCCATTTCCAAACAGCGTGTCAGCTGCAGTTTTGAGCCGGCAGGACCAGCGTTAAGGCACTTGCCTCGCAGCTGATAGCAAAGGTTCCTGGAAGAGGTCCTCTACGGCTCAGCACCCGGGGATTGCAATGGAAAGGTCAGGCACTGACTTATCAGCATAGACAAAATCCCTTCCTATAATGTATGTGTTTATTCTCAAATTAAATATATTAATGTATTATTTGTTCTTAAAATGTCATTCAATAGATAGTAGGCTTAGGTTTCCTGGCAGACCTTTGAAGCTTAAAGAGTAATGTAATAATAGTACATTAATCCATAAGCTACACAGTCTTCTCCCAGCAGACCCCAAACTCCAGAACTGGCTCTGAAGCACTGAATTTGCTGCATCTGTTTCTAGGAATTTCTGTCTAACAATAGTGGGCTTGTTGGAGTCTGCTCTGCCCATTCCAGCATGAAATGCTGCTTTTCTCCCACCCATCTGTTCGGCATTAACATTTGGGCACCTGTAAATGGTGTTTCTGGGGGCAAAGGCAGGTGTCCATTCCTCTAATGATGCACATCTCTGTTCTGCTAAACCAGGGGTGGGCTTGAGGCACCAAATCCTGTTCTCTGCGTCCCTGCTGAGAGCAGGTCTTTGGAGCCAAAGTTTAGTTTGGGCCAAGCCCCAGTTTAAGCTAGAGGAAATGCTACATTTGGACTTGTCCCCAGGCTGAATTCTTGGCACAAGCAAATCATCTCTTGGAAAAAAAAAAAAAAGTCTTGAAAGAATGTCTCCATCTTTTTCTCCAAATCATCCATCCATCTATCTGTTTGTCTGTCTAGAGATGATAGCTTGATAGCTATCTAAATGCCAAACCTGATGTTTTGGAGAGCTTGGAATCCATCTCTGAACTGCTCTGATTTTAATTCTGCAAGTCTTAATACTTGATTGACAAATACAGCTAAACAATCCATCACAGTTGCCTTATCTAAAAAATGTAACCTTTTTTTCTGTTTATGGAACACGCACATGTGGAACATGTTTTTCTTTTACTGTCTATTTATTCCAGTTTATTCAGCGCGCTTTTATTTTTCATTTGGTGCTGGGTTTGCTGGCTCTTCCCGCCTTCGCATAACACACCTTTCACCTCTGATTCCTGGAAAAGATGGCTTGCTTGCAAACAATCTGTGACTGTGTGTGAAAGTAGGTTTGAGAAAAGAGATCTTGGAAGCGTCCCAGCCGAGGGAAGGCTGCGCTTTCTGCCGTATCTGCCTGGGCGCCGGAGACCGCGCGCGGCACCAGGCATCGTCCTTCGGCGTCTGCCTTCAACCCTGGCACGAGGGATGGAGAAAGGGAACGCTCACACCAGTGCCCTCGGGAAGGTTTGCAGTGGTTTGTGTTTACGCCGCGTGGACAAGCTGGGTTTGGTCTGCAACTGGAGCTTCTAGGTGCTGCCAACATGACGGCAATAATTACTGTGCTCCTCTTGGAGCCTTCTGAGATAGACGTGAATGCTCGCTCGTTTCAGGCAACGTTGGTGGGCTGCCAACAGTGCAAGAATACCCGACAAAAATTGATGTTGAGATATCTGCACCACCGTGGATGCTATCACTAGCAGTGTTGGCATTTAGCAAATTATAGGGATTGCTCTAATGATAGGAAAGTAATGTTTGTTAACTGCTAGGGCAAATTAACAGCTTTTGCAATTTTGGTTTTGGGGAGAAGCTTAGCAGGCTGATGATGCTGAAAGAGTTAATGGCACGGCGGGGAGCTGAGCTGGGAAGGATCTGTGCGATTTCACTCCGCTGCAGCCCTGTTCGCATCCCAACCCCACCCAAAGCAGCTCCTCTGCTCTTCGGCAAAGAGTGTCAGCTCTGCTTGCAAATGGCAGATACGAAAATAAATAACTGCATAAGTGAGCGAGTTTGGCAGGAGGGAAATTCCTCCCCCCTCGGCTTCCCAGAAGTTCCCTTTGCTTCCCACCCTGAAGGCGAGGCCGAGCAGCTCCTCGGCCCCGGGGGGCAGGAGACCAACGCAGCCCCCCCGGGGCAGGGGCACGGTCCCCGAGAGGCGGGGAGGATTTCCTGGGGTAACCCTGGCTCACGGAGCCATAAAGGTCACCGAGAGAACATGCTGGGATCCTTCTCTTCAGCTCTTGTAATGGTATTAGCAATGACTGTTTCTTACTCAATCATACTCCCAAAGGATTTTCAATAAACTTTTTATGTGCCATAACTGTTACATTAAATAAAGCTGAAAGTATTGAGTAAACTGACTGTAAATCACTTTAGATGCCTTGGAATTACATTAAGTGTGAGAATTATGGATCTTTTGCTGCTCACAGAAACAGAGAGACGACAGAGCCAGAAATTTTTATGCTGCCAAACCTTCTGAAGGTTTTTTTAATTATTTCTTTACGCCATACAACAGGCTTCTCCTTCTGTAATCGGCTCTCTCAGCGCCGTGTTGGGACCAAGCGCCATCCCGGTGGTGTAGGACCCCGTGGTGCCGTGGATCCTTCCCCTTCCTAGCAAGCTGGGTCGCTCCTCAGCCTGAAAGTTGTAATTAAATGCCAGGGTAGGGATAACGTTAGCAGAGTTGAGCAGGCTGCAGGGTTTTATTGCATCAAGAGTGATTTTCCATCGGTAGCCTGACAGACGAGACTTCATCAATACAAATACATATTTTGATATAAATAAAAGCTGAGGAAAGATCTCCTGTCTCTACTCTTTAGGCACCCCAGAGTTAGCTTAAACGTATGTTATATTTAATACCCAACGGAGAGACAATTTAATACAAGCTGCCACGAGTGCCTGGTGCTGCAGCATAGATGAATTTCTCCTTTCCCTGCATTTTGACCCTCACACCAAGTCCCACTCACATCCAGCCCAGGAGCAAAACTCTCCCTTGCTGTGGCCGCACGACGCTTGACAGACACAACCTGCGGGAGGCACAGGACCACGGTGTGGGCTGATTTTGCTTTTCTGTGTTATCACGAAGCAGAAACCCAGCTCTAGGGGGACGTGAGGCGAGCAGAGCCTGGCTGCAGCCCCGCTCGGTGCCGTGCAGGGCGGCTCCGCGCTCCACGCAGAAGCGTGGCAAATCCCAGGCTCCTGCCCGCCAACATCCCGGTGAGGAAATAGTTAGGAGAAGGCTCCCGGTGGGAAAACCTTCTGTTTTGCTGATCTTGTAAATCAGCTGAATTCAGCATGTCACCAGCACGTCTTACAACCCACAAGACAATGCCCAGATTTCTGTAGTGCAGAAGCATATTAACCTTTGTGTACTCTTGCCGGGTTTCGACAAAAGATGTCTGTTAAGAACTGCAGGGCTCATTGTAATTGCTTGCCATGTGGGTAAATGATCCGGAGCTGTGTGAAGATAAGAAGAAATTGCTAAAGGCAAATCACCTGGGTTTTATTATGCTTGCCCTAAAAATAATTAGCATGGCCTATGAAATCATACTGTGAGGGGATTTGTTTTAGCAGGAAACTGTAACCTATATATTGTAGCTTGCTTTCTAGAGAGCTGCTCTTTGTAGTTGTGTTGATGTGTCTTTTTCTTTATTTTCTTTTTAACTACAGTGAGAGACAAATGAACGAGCTCGTATTGCTCTGAATAGCAACAAGGTGACTGGTTGCCAGCCTGTAAAATCTGGTATCGTCCCTGCTGGAGCCAGAGCTTGACCTTAAGAAAATTCCTGCCAGTTTCTCCGAGGGAGCGTGTCCCTGTGCTGCTGCAGAAGCCTGTCTGCCACAGGTAACACTTACTTTGGATTACGGGTTGTGTGTTTGCCACCGGGCATAAAAATTCACCACCTCTTCTGAGATGAAACAGCTTTGCATGGGAGCAAAATAATGTTTTTTTCCATTTGCTGCATCTATCTGGGACCACAAAAATATCAAGGTCACAACAGAAAGCGGGAAGTAAAATAGCAACTGCATATAAAATTACAGGCTTGCTGTTTTTAGTGCTAGCTACCCACAATTTGGTGTGAATTGCAGGTGATCAGAACCTCTGAAAAGCATTTGTGCACATACGGTGTTAGCAACCCCAAGCACTAAAAGCCCTGAGTCAGCTGTCTTAAAATCATGTGTTTTGGCTTAAATAATGAGGTACTGCAGAAATAGTAAACATGGGGCTGTGTTTGCTTGAAGCCATTAGGGATTTTCGGGCTTTGTTCCACTAGCCTGGTGTCTGTGACAGTCTTGAGTTCTCCTGTACCTGTGCATGTTGCAGGCGAGAGGTTAGGGGTGCCCAAGGCTCTCCCTGCAGTCAGAGCAGGGACAGGGGGTCCTCTGTGGCCCCCTGTGGGTCCCTTTTTTCCCCCTCCAGAACAAAAATCTCTGCCACCCTGAGCAGCACGTGGCTGAGCAGCACCTGCCCCTGCTTCAGCATCCCATCTGGGTGGTGTCTCCCCCAGCACCGTATGTTCAGTGCTCAGCAACCTCAATCTGCACAAAGCCAGTACAAAATCCTCTGCTGGAACGGTGCATGGGGTTTGGTGAGTGGCTCGGGGTTAACACCACCCTGCCTGACTTCTAACCCCTCAATTCCCCACCTTCTTGGGCTTGAGGAAACAGTGCTGGAGAGAAACTGCATTTCCTCGTGCTTGCTGTAGTCCTGGGAGGTTATTTTTTCATGGTACAGCTGATAATTTCTGTAGCTCTACTACATGTTTTCTCTATGGAGAAGATGAAAGGAAGAAGGGTTCACTGCCTTGGAACAGATAATTCACAAATGTTCTGGAATATTCCTTTAATTGACATGAATCTGGTGCATCTTTCATGTGGATTTCAGTAGCTCTCCCAGCCAAAAAGTAAGCGTGCTCAGAGCATCTCTCAGGTCCTGGGGGCTGTGACTATTTCTTTGTGATGGCTGTGCAGAGATGTTAGTGCTGGTCTTCTCCTGGGGTAATGCATTTGAAGGTTGGATAGTTCACAATTGAAATACTGTTCCTCTCGTGATTCTTCGAAGCATTTAAGGTGAAGGAAACAAACAAACACATTGACTTGTTCCTTCAGTGGCTCTCCACAACAGCAGTTAGTGGTTTCTACTTTGGGTTGTTAATAGCACTTTGCAAAGTGACAACCAGTTTTGCTTTGTGTTATTTACTTTTCTTGTGGCAGCGAGTACCCAGCTGGCTGTCAGTCAGCGTGAAGTCTCTGGGTAAAATTCCTCCTGTACCAAAAGCAAACAGGGTTTCCACTCGGAGGGCTAAAGTGGGACTCGAGTGGTGCCTAAGCCCTGTGTTAATCCAACCCAGCATCAGTGAGGGCTGGGTGTTGCACTGACCTCACGTAAAATGACTTGTGATGAGCACGGTGTGCTTCTCTGACAGCCCTTGATGTGAAGGGGTATAAATCCAACTGCTTCATCACTTGCTGGGGGCATTAATATGCCTTTATTTATTACCTCTGGATTTGGATGGGCTCTGTCAGCAGCCAGCCTCCCGAGGGAGCTGGTAGGGTCTGGTGGCTCCCAGCCATGGGGAAGTGTTGGTGGGCAGCAGGCAGCACTGGGATTTTGGCATCCCTTCCCTGGAGCCCTTGTCAGAAGGGCAGCACCCTGCTGTGACAATGGGACTCCAAACAGCACGATTTCAGGTGTTTGTTTTTTTCTGAGGAGGGTCAGAGATTTGTAGCTTTGTGCTAGCTGTGATCTGGTTACCTATGCAGGCTGCATGGATGTGGTGTGAGCTACTGGGTGCCGAGGGCTTTGTGATACGTGGTCATCTGTGACGAGCTTTGTGAGTCCTCTCTGAATGTCTGTCCTGACCCCCCTGTATCTGTTCCTCCCCCCAGCCTGCACTGGGTGTGGATCAGTGCTGAACGAGGGGCTCTGCTGGGCTCCCTTCCCTACTGGACCAGTACCAGACTCTGCAGCACGTCTGGGAACAATCTGCAAACTCACTGACAGCAGGCTTGAGAACGGGTTAAGGAAAGGAAACTGAATCCATCATCTCCTCTCCAAACCAAAGTCAAACCATATTGATTTGGGCATTGTTCATTGTATGTTTAATTTGCAGTTGAACTGAAGCTGTTCTCAGCCTGCAGCAACCAGCAAGCATACTGCCCTTTTTTTAAGGCTATTTCTTCTCACTGGGGCTGTTTCCTATGTAGTGAGCATGAGAATCTTTACCTGAATTTAAAAAAAAATCCATCTTATACAGAAAGACCCCCACTGCAGACAGCTTCTTCCTAGGCACCCTTCTGTATTTGCTTTGTCCGGCCGCTTTCTGAGTTTCCTTTTAAAGGTCACGGAGAGCCATAAAATCTTTTTTTCCCATTATTGCACACTTTAAAACAATAGATTCCTTTCCCCAGTCAATTGGACTGGGTTTATTAGACGAAGAGGTGAATTTCTGTAGCAATTAGTCATTACAACATTATTCACTCGAAAAATAGAAATATGCTACTCTATAGTCTGGATTGCATTTAAAACACAAAAAGCCTAATGAATGTGCAGGGAGGGGAAAGCAGGCAGCAGCCTGTGAGCCCAGGCTGTTGTTTTACATTTGACTTGTTCCAGGGGAACCTGAAATAATGCCTCTGCCTAGGTGTAGGGCAGGGGAACATGCTGTCCTCTGCACATCTTGTGGGGTAGCTGAGACTGCACCAAGCACCTGAAATGGCATTTTAAGGTCAAATCACCACCTTTTAGTCCTACAAAATCAGGCCAGAAACTCCCAAGGGGCCAGGCTTCCCTGAAGGTCACTGATGTGCATGGGAAGGTAGTGAAGGAAGGATCTCGGTAGTGAGAGCACCCGGTTTGCCCACTTGCTGCTCAAGGTAAGCTTCACAGCCTATTAAGGACCAACAAATTAGAGTAAAACTTGGATTCAATCTAGATCCAAACCCCCTCGCTCAGGCTCATCACTACAATAACAGGAAAAAATAAATAAATAAAGCTCCTCTGAGCTTCTAACCATCAGATTTCAGGCGTTTTGCAGTGGGAGCTCAGTAAAATGACTCTTTTTGTTGGTGGGGTAAGGAACTTGCACAACTGAGCATCCCCTCTGTGCGGTGCCAGCCCCTGTGCCATCTGTGGCTCCGCACAGCTGGATCTCTGGTGAGCTGCCACCGCATGGTGAGCAAGTACATGGTGCTGCCAGCTGGAGTCAGCTCCGTTATAAAGCTGAGGAGTTTTGGAGATGTGATTTCCAACGTGGGGGTAGGAGGATTGACTGGGAGCTGGTCGGCTTCCTCTGACACAGGTCCCCCTGCACTGTTCAATGCCTTGCCAAGCTCCAAAGTCTCCGAAACAAAGCTAGCTTAGAAACTAGCCAGGGAATCCCTTTCCTTGCTGATTGTGTATTTTTATTTTTTTCTGCAGTAAAAAAAAACTGTAAGAAAGGCATTAAATTATATAAACCACAACAGTGCTCAGTCCTTATAGCCCTCAGTGACTTGGAGGCACTAAAGACAATGTGATGTAGCTGTGTAGTAGTTTCCACGCTCTGGATTTGTATTATTAAATACCAGAATAAATAGTCATTTCAAACCCACATCATTTGTCAGCTCTTGAGTTATGGCTGCTTTGGTAACTTAGACACCCTCTCCTTCTGCCAAGTTCCCATGCTCTTTGTTTTGAATATGTATAATTTTATGTGTTTGGACTTAAATAACTTCTGCTGTTTCTCCCAGATCCCTCCTGTGCTAGAACCTGCCAGACCCCTCCTGGGGAGGAACAAAGGCAGAGGCACTTCCAAGCAGGATGAAAAGGAAGGGGGCGGGGGGGCTGTGTCCTTGAGAAACGCATTGTTCATGATTTTTTTTAAAGGAATTGGAAAGTCATGCAGAAATTGAATCGAGTTTGCTGTTAACTTTGGTCATGGATCTTAGGAATGTGTCTCTTTCCCATGAAATCCCAGCGGCTTTCTGCAGTTTAGCACCCACAGGCCATGTTTACAGGGCCGTTACGGACATGCGAGGTGACTGGATGCTGGAGGGCTGTTCAAAAACTCCTACATGTGATGTGTGTCTGATTTCCATTTAAAAACAGTTTGTGATGGGTTTCCCCTATCACCTAGATGCTTTTTAAAAAGCCTTATGGACTTGTAGAGGGGTTTTTAAGTATTGAATACCAGTGTTGACTTAGACCTGTTTTGCACGCAGAAGTTTTGGCAACCTCACTTGAACAAGTTTGTTGTATGAGTGGATGTAGGGAAGTCCAGAGAGATTTTAGCCCTCTGTCAGTGCCTGAGGTCTGCAGATCTCCAGGAATCTCTGCTGGATGCTGAACGAGTGTGAGCCAGCAGAGCTCAGTGGGCTCCTGGAGCTGTGCTTTTATACCAGGACCAAGCAGATGAGCTGTTTGGTCTCCTCTTTACAGCTGGTAAAAGTAAGTACAGGCAGAGGCAGGATTAGGGACAGCCCCCAGGTCACCGAGGTGCTGCCCTGTGTGCCAGCTGCCCCTTTTCACCTTGCTGTGGGTGAGGAGGATGATGGCTCATCTGTTCTCTGAGGGTGCTTTCTGTGCAGCCACAAAGTCCCTGCCCTATAGCCCTGCTTTGCAGAGACCAGTGCTAAAAAAGCTGGGTGATGAGGGATTTCCCTGACCCCGTCTGAGACTGGTGTGGTTTGTCTCACCAGTGGAGTGAGTTTGGCATCTCTTAACTAGCATTCATCAGCTCCTGCACACATGACGGAAAGGTCATGGGCACATGGGGATAACGAGGGACCTTGTGAATTAGGAGTAAGAAATAGCAGCGTTTAGGGCTGGCTGGAGACTTAAATATTTCAAAATCAGACTCGGGGAAAAGTAGAAGTGATATTTCCTTTTGACCTTTTAGAAACACTCGGAGAGACTCCAGACTGAGCAGAGGCTGGAGGCGAGGGCCTTGGGGGCTCCTCATGCCAACGAGCCCTGATCTGGGGCTGTGCTCTCACTGAGAGGCCCCAAACCAGGCTGGCTGGGGAGCTGGCAGCTCAGCGGGGTCTGCACAGCTCTCAGTGCTACCCTGAAGCCTGCCCAGGGAGCCCTGCAGCGTGCCAGGCTGGTGCTCCCCTGCAGAGGGGTGCTTGCTGAGAAAGCTTTGAGCTGCACGGCGAAGGTGCTGACACCAACAAGCAGCAGAGCAAGGCTGGGGCACGTGGGTGAAGCTCTGCAGTAACCTGGTTTGGATAAATTCTGTGTCGTGAGGGCTGCAGAAATGCTCCTCAGGTGCTCTGAGCACAGCACTTGAGGTCTAACCCTTAAATAAGTCCTCTCCCCTTTCCTTACCTCTGCTTCTTCCTCTACAAGCCGGACTATAATGCTGTTCGTGTCTGGAGCGTCACCAAGTACTTCAGTTTCATTAAATGCAAATGTAAGTCCCACTTGGTACCGGTAACCCCACCTGTCACCCACCCAGTAAGAAGCCAAGTCAGGCAGCAAGAAGCTTTCCATCACAAGTCTCTCCAGTTGGGGCCCGGACTGGGTGCCAGAGATGTGACTGGGTGAGTTTCGTTGGCTGCCTCGCTCTCAAGCAGCCAGCCCGGAGTCCTGCTCCTCAGCAACACTTCCACGAGCTGAGTGCTAAATAACGGGGCCAGCTGGAGTTAGGCTCACAAAATAACCCGGTCCTCGCAGTGAACTCAGCCTGTTGGGTACGTCTCGCAGAGCGAGCCCTCCTGGCTGTCTGGCAGGGGGTGGCAAAGTTTGGGGTCCTCTGGGAACCTCGTCCTCTGCCCTGGATGGGGCGCACAACCTGCTTTTGGTCTCTGCTTGGGGGAAGCAGCATCCCGTGGGCATCCGAAGCTTCCATTATTTGTTATTTACCTATTTATTGGGAAAACGCTGAAGCCAGATGGGTAATGGAAAGGTTAAGCAGCAAATTGCTGTGCTTCTATCTGACCAGAGAACGTGGGGCACAGCTTTCCTAACCTGTAATGTAAGCCCTAATGGGAGAGGAAAATTATTTTTGCCTTGCACTAAAGGGCAATTTTCTGATCAGCTCTCAGTTTGAAGCATGCAGAGAGGAGAGAGAACGGAAGGGGAGAAATATATATTTATATATTTAAGGGAAAAAAATAGAAGAAAGGGGAGAAGAAAGAAAGAAACACTTACACTTTAATGGAAACTCATTTTTGTAAAGTACCCTAGTGGCCCCCGTGGGCCCGGAGAATTAAGCGCTGTCATTCATAGCTTGAAAGCGGAGCCATCCAGTTTGCAGACACCTGTCATAATTAAACTAATGGCTCTGAAAATGTGCCTTGATATTAAATCTATCTTCCGCCGAGGAGCAGGGCTGATTAAAACCGCTGTTTGACAGTTAATGATGAACCTCGCGCTTGCTGAGCTCCCTAACTGGAACAGACCGGCTCATCCCTCCCTCCCCTCAGCCAGCCCTTTCCCGTATCCCCCTCGGCTCCCACCCCAGCCTGGGGGCTGCTCCCAGGCCCTGTCCCCCACCAGTGGGACGTGGCAGTGCCGAGGCTCTCACCAACATCCCTGGTGCTTGGTGTTTGCCATGGATGGTGGCACCAGCATGCAGCTGGTGGCACCAGAAGCAGGCACCAGTACAAGCAAAATAGTCATTTTTTTATTATTATTATTTTTGCAAGGGGTTGAGGTGCTGTTGCAGCACTTCTCAGTGTCTTCTGGTGCTGGACAAGGGGTGTCCCACCTGCAGGCTCTCACACTTACACAAATGCATGAAACGTCTTCATCCTGTGTGCCTTGTGCTTCTGTCCCCTGCCTCACCAGTGTGTGTAATCACAGCATCGACACTGCACGCACACAAAAAGCACCCAACAGACCCCATGGCTTGGGTTGAGCCCTTCCCTACCTTGGACATCATGGTGCTGGGAGCTACTGGTGGTGGGGAAATGCTGAATCACATTATTCTGCCTGGAAACTGCTCCGAAGATGCTCGGGCTGTGCATCTGAGAGCTCTCTGAGTGCAGCACTAAGTAGTTGGCATCAAAACACAACTCTCTTGCTCCAGGGTTCATCAGCTGCTCCTGTTCATTTCCCCGAAGATGTCGGAACTGACTCCTGACATCACAGCTCGTTGCCCAGGCAATGGGCTTGCTGTTGTGAAACCAGGCTTGTGATTAAACAGAGAAAGAAGGGTCCTTAAGGAACAACATGGGTGTTTACGTGGAAATGTCTCCAGTAACTATTAGGTACCTCTAAATATATAACTCTGCGTATGCTGGTCCAGCTTGCACCTCCAAAACCCATCAAAGCAGTCTCCCTTTTTCTTCTCTGCTTGCTGCTGACCCCACCAAGGACAAAAGCCAGGCAGGCTGTAAGTACCGAGCTCCCTCTTGGCCTGCAGGTGGGTGGCTTCGACGCTCCAACCCCAGCCGTGATGTGTGCGGGGTGCCCATGTAGGCACAGCAATCCCCGAGCGATTCCAGAGCTAATCAGACACAGCCCCAGTAATTAGCACGACACAAACTCTGCAAAGTTTAGATGAGCATCAGCAGCTCCGAGTAGCATTTCTTATTATTTGCTGGGTGGGTCTCTCAGTCTCTGGGTATTTAAAGTCCCCTGCTCTACAATGGAGATGATAAAGCTTCCTTGCCTGCTTTGTTTTAATTGATGGTGAGCTCCCTGCGGCACGGCTGGCCCCTCCGAAATAGGCAGTGCCTGGCTGTGACACCTGCTTTTGGTGTGTCCTGCTGGTGCCAGTGCACAGATAACTGCTCGCCCTCGAGGATGCTGCAGAAAGGCGAGCGGTCCCTTGATCTGTCTGTCCAGAAAGAGACCCACTTGTTGGAGCTGTGGGCTGACAGAAGCCAGCTCTCTGCCCGCCTCGTGCTGACACCCAGCCAGGCTCCTATCTGACTATCATTAGCTTTCTTACCCGGCTCTAATGCCATCCGCTGCCACAACAGTAATTACCAGGAGATTAGGCGGCATTAAGCACTCTTTAATTTGACACATTGCAATGATCTCCATTCAGCCTTTCTGCTCGAATAACTCTCCATAAATATTTTGTGAGGCTACCAAAATAAACAGAGGCTCGGCTGTTTGCACAGCTGAGGTCCCTGCAGCTTTTTGAGAACCCGGGTCGTGGAGCCGAGGGTGGCACCGGGGGTGCGGGTGGGAGCCCAGTGGTCGGTTAGGTCTGCAAAAGCATCGGGGAAACCCTCGTGTAGCAAAAGTAAAAATAATAATGATAATATATGCCTGATAATATATGCCTTGTGCCGATGGCAATTTAATAGGAAACATTTTTTTAAACAGCAACCCAATAAAGAGAGATGGGTATTTATGTAAGAAGTGGCTGCATTAGAAGAAATAATAATTACACTGGAGTTGTTCTTTTTTTTTGGTGTGCTATTAGCCTAGACATTATTCATTAAGTAATGCAATGGAAAACCACTGTTAATACAGCAATAAATCCCATGGGGCCCCATTGCTTCTGAGATAGGATCATTTGGTAATTACAGTGCATTAGAAGTTCAATATTCTTTCATTTTTTTCCCCCTCTGCTCCTCGCCTGGATGAGCGGTGGGCTGCGAAGGCGTGTGCCGGGAGGCTTTGCTGCAAGCTCCACGTGGTGCTGCTGCGCCTGGAGCAGGGCTGAGATGTGCCGGAGCATCACGAGCAGAACCACGGGGTGCTGGATTCTGGCTGCTGGGGAAGGAACCCAGAATTTTGGTGCTTTTAGGAAGGGCTCCTTGCTTGTGTCCAGGAGATGATGGGAATTTGGGTGCTTGAGCTTTTGCCCCTTGCAGGGAATGTGTGATCACCAAGGATTAGAGGTGCTTGGGAGGAAAGGAGAATGGGTGAGCTGGGGCAGAGGAGGAGAGAATTCCTGGCAGGCTGTTAACCAAATCTTGACTGAAATACTAGTTCCTATCAGGAGTATGGTGCAGAGTCTGATAGAGCCAGGAAGGGGTTGCCCATCTACCCCAGCCGAGCTCTGCAGCCCGCGCACCTCAAGGCACCCAGAGCCTGGGCAGCAGCTGCGGGTTCATTGCAGGGCAGTGCTGCCTCCGTGCAAAGGGATCTCTGCTCCCTGATAAGGCAGCTGCTCTGAAACCATCGGGAGATGTACCGGCTGCCTCACAGATGCATCTTCCCTGGTGCTAAGTAAACTTCCACGCACGGTGTCGATACCGGTCGGAGCCGTCCCTGTTCCTGGAGGAGCCGTGGCCGCCTGCCTGCGTGGGGAGAGCTGTCGATAGACGTGTCAATAAGATGCTGGGGACTATTGATCAGCATAGGCATTTAGGGGTCACCGGTCGATAGGAGCTCTCATCAAGAGATGTAGGAAATGAGCGCTTTCAAATACAGGCAGCAAAGTGAGACTCCCCAAGGGGGAATGATACAACTCAATTTTCTCTCTCCTGTTGCTTTGTCAATTTGCCCGGGTCTGGAGGAGGTGGCGGCGGGGGAAGAGGGAGAGGAGAGGCACCTCGGGGTGTTTGACTGAAAACATCTCGGAGGCTGAAAACCGGGCAGCCACCACTGACCGCAGGCTGATGCTGCCGAGGGGCAGGGAGGCGAGCGGTGGCCCCCGGCTCTGCTCGGGCTGTGAGGCTGGATCCAGGATGTGGTACCTGTGTGAAGGCTGAACGGGCTACAGGGGCTAAATAGGGGATAAATATGGCTAAACAGGGGCTAAATCACACCGAGATAGTGTGAATCCATCGTGCTGTGCAAAAAAAAAGGTGTGATGCAGGGAATCCCTTAAACCCCACACCTCGTGTCCTGGTGCCGCCGTGCCCTCCCAGCACAGACGTGTTGGTGTTTTCCTGAAGTGTTGGTGTTTTCCTTCCTGCACGACGTGGCCTCGCTGCCTTCCAGGCTCCAGCACGGGCACACGATGGGGAAGCTGCAGCTCCTCAGCATCCCCCCAGAAACTCAGCGGCCAGGGTCACTCCTAAGTGCCACTGGGCTGCACGCCCTGCAGTCCTTGCCACTAGGCATTATATTTTCTATCATGGTGTTGTTTTTTTTCCTTTCCAGCACCTGTGGATAGTTTCCCAGCTCCGCATACCTCACTGACTTGCTTGATTGTGATACTTTTTCAGGCTTTTTTCCCTGTTCTCAGTTGCTCAGGGCCAGTGCTTGAAATTAAACTGTCTCCCTGTGATGCAAATCAGATAAGAGAAACCAAATGAGCCCCATGTGTTCATCTGCAGAATCCCATTCTGCTAAAACTTGTTCTGTTTCATTCTGATCTTAGACAGATGTAAATCAAGAGGAACTTATTTTAAACCAATGTCAGCAGGAAAAAGCTCAGCAGAAATAACAAAAACACCATGCCTTGTGTGTTTATCACTCTTCAAGGTAAGATAAACTTTTAGCCCGTTTGTGATTCATGCTCTTGACTTTCCCTGGAGGGCTTCTCCAGCGCTGTGCAGGCTGCAGCACAGCTCCCAGTAAACTCCCAGTAACCCGTTTGCGGCAGGAATGGGAGCGTGCTGCTGGGCGGCGCAGCACAGACTAAGAAGAAAGGGATGCGAGGCACACCAGGAGTTTATGGAAAGGGATACACAAACCATGAAGAAATGCAGCTCTGGAAGGATTCCAAAACTCCGGCTGAGGGCTCAGCAACCCCGTTTGGTTCAAAGCAGCTGGAGAGGCCACTTGCCACCCTTGACACAGGCTCGGCTGTACCCGTGGGTCTGCTGGCAGCTGTAGGGCTGAGCTCAGCCTGATGTAGGTGAGCCACCAGGTCCCAAAAGCAGGACCCCCAGGGGCCTTCACCCCCAAAAAGGCTGGAAAACATCCTGGTCTCAGGAAAACCAGCTGGCAGGGTAACTCTGAAAGGGACACGAGGGGAGCAGAGCCTCAGATCTGGATCAACAAATATGAAAACTGCAGCGAGGATCAGCCCCTGTCCCATGGGACGAGCAGCCCATCCTGCCCCGTGGTGGTGCCACGGTCACGGCACAGCTTCCACAGCACAAGTGGCACCAGCACAAAAGAGGGAAAAAAAAAGAAAACATTTGCAAGTAAATAAAAAGAAGCCCATTTGCAAATATTGTAAGGAATGCATGTTCTCATACGTGCTGCTATTAAGTCCGTTCGTATCATATCAGCAAACATCATGTCAGCTTGGAGAGGTTCCTACTTATTTCTTTTTCCCCGTGAAATGTTTTTCAATGCCTGAGCGAATCAAAATGAATGTAAATGAGGTTTATTAAGTCAGCCCCACACGGTGCTGTATTGTCAGCGTTTGTAGGCTGTGACAGGTTAGTTATTGCGGTTTGAAGGGAATGTCACCAGCACAGCGGTCTTCAGAAGTAACTTTTTAAAAGAATAATAATAATAACAACAACAACATCTCGGGCCTAGCTCTGATTTTTTCCCGAGAAGTCATTTTGCATAGAGGTGGTGTGTCTGGAGGGCATTTCCAGGCAGGGATTTTGGGGGCAGCCTGCTCTCTGCGGTGGGGCCAGGGACCGGCTCCAGACTTATTTTCTCTCCTCTCCTGGTCGGCGTGCACCACCAATCACCGTGACATCTGGAAGATATCCGTTTGTAAATATAACCCCGTGGAGCTGTCTCACGAGTCTTGCTGGTCTTTGGTGAGCCACTCTCATTATTTTTAGTAAATTGCTTCGGCCTTGGCCATGCTACAAAAAAAAATCTAGGGACAGTAGCATTAATTTAGTTATTTATTTAGATTTAAAACAAAAGAGACACCCATCCAAGGCACTGGGTGCCATAACATTGTTAATTGCACAATAAATTCCATCCCATTACAAACTCGGCTTCATTAATATCCTCATTTCCATAGGCACGCAGCCCGCCAGCCACCCGCCTGCTCTCATCCAGGGATCTGCTTGTGGGATCCTGCTCGTGAGGGGATGGTCCCAGTCATTCTGTGGGGTCTTTTGGTGGCACCTGGGATCTCTGGGTTGCCTGCTTCTGCTCAATCTCAGGAACTCAACATGGGCCAGAGGACTTTATTAATGTGATCTTGGCTCCTAAAAGCTGGAAAATGGCCTTCTTTAGAAGCATGCAATGTTTTTTGTTTGTTTTTTTTTTTTACTATCTGCAGCTAAGCCTACAGGCAGTCAGAGGTATTTTCTGGGTAAACTGGTCCTTAAACTGTCCCTTCCCCTTGTCCCCTGTGAACTGGATGCCAAATGGTTGGATTCTCCTCCGGTTTATTCTGTGGGAACATCCCTTGGGTCAGCAATGGGGGGCAGGACTTTTAGCCAGCTTTTAAAGCACGTAGGTGAAACCTGTGAGTCAGTGTGGATGTATATAATCACACTCACTCGTTAGCTGTCTCTACTAGCTGAAAAATAAAAGCCAATATGAATACAGCTTTGTTCTTGAGGCCAGCAGACAGAACCCAACACTCCCCTGTATGTTTCCAACAGTGCTGGCCTGGAATTGATCTAACGAAACACCTACGCCACTCTATATGCTTTGGCTGGGTTAGTGTTAGATCAGAAATGTTGGGAGGATGTCACATAAGCTAGACAAAATTATTTGTTCCCTACAGCTATTGATCTGTGCAAGGTGCCTTGCAGTCCATCTGCAGAGAAAGGAGTTCAGTCTGACAGAAACCTGCTCCGCTTTTGCATATTTATTCCTCCTTTAAATCATTTCCAAACCACTAAACCATTTTACAAGGACGAGGGAAAACATCAATTACAATTATAGTGAAAAACTCTTTTAAGGCAGAGCCTGGTAGAGAGAAAATGTAGCCACTCACTCGTAGTTTTTCACCAGGCACTTCATAACCCGTGCTCTGTTCCCTCCCTGCCTGCCGTCTCTTCCCCATCCCGCTGTGTCTCCAAGATCCCGGTGTTCCCCCGTGGCAGGTCCATGAAGGAAGGTCTGCTGGAAGGTCTCAGGTGATGCTTTGGTCCCCAGGACCTGCTCTGAGCCAGGAGCAGAGCTGTTAAAGGGCTGCTCCTGTACCCAGGGGTGCTGCACCAGGCGTATGAGTGGGATTGGTAGCGTCTCGCAGAAGAGCTTCTTCCTGGGATAACCCCAGCTCTGATGCAAGTGGCATGGGTAGTGCCAAGGGTTTTCCAGGCTTTTCCAGGAACTGTCTGGTTCCTGAAGCTCATACAAAAGTGCTGTGGAGCTCTGCTGCTGAAAATCATCAGTATTTGTACCACATCCCTGAGGTTTTGGTTAGATTCAAGCCAGAACAGAAAACTGATCTTCTTTTCTGCAAAAATCTCAAAATGGTTTGCGCACAGATGCCTGTGTCTGTCTCCCTACCTGTTTGTCCTGTGTTACTCAGAGCAATCCCAACTGTTTCTTTTCCCCTGTATTAAAACGAACAGATAGAACTTGTAGAAAATAATGAAATCTGTAATTTAACACGGCCTAAAAATTGTAATTAAATACAGGGAGGTGACTCAGAAAGCTTTACCATACCAACATGAAACATTTTATCATTGTTCAACATTAAGCAAAAAGCTCAGCAGCTGCTGCTTCCAGCTCTCTTCAAAGAAAAGAACAAAACTCAACAACACCACAACGGCACCATGACAAACCCAGCCCTGAAATGCCCGTCCTCCTCTTCAGGCTGGACCAGGTTTTGCAGCCTAACGCACACTTGTGGCTTGTCTGTGCTTCAGCATCTCCCCGAGGTGAGATCTGGGAGGCAGGTGCCTCGTCTGAGGGAAGTTTTGTCTCAGATCCATCAGGGGAGGGATGTGGGAAGCAGCTGGGGTTTGGGTTGCCTCATTTTGGGGTGCCCGGGGTGCTGTGCAGCGGGCTGGAGCAGCGCCGGTGGCTGGCAAGCAGAGCTTCACACATCCACCGTGGGCTGCAGTCCTGATAGAGCAAATTAAATTAGCTACTAATTGGTTAATTGGTGAGGGGCTCTGTAAAGCAGCTAGGAGCAAATTAAGCAGGAATGAGAGAAGTGCACACTTGTGAGCCGTGATCGCTCTGCTCGCTCCGAGGGCTGCCCGGCGGCAGCAGTGCGGGGGCTGCCTCTACCTGGGGAGCCTCGGCGTGCCATGACCCCAGGGAGCAGAGGGGGCCCGGAGTTACCACCCCGTTGCTTTTCTGCTCCTGGGCACACCAGAGCATCACATTGCTCTAATGGTACATGGGAGGGCAAGGGAATAATTTGGGTCTCGTGAGGACAGCCTGGCCAAGCACAGGGGCGCATGACCCACTGCATGTCCTCCCATGCACGGGTGTGCCTGCGTGCGCCCTGCATGAACCTCAAAGTGTGAGGCTGTGAATAAATAGGGTTTGGGGAAGCACATATGTCCTCACACAGCCCTGGTGTGGTCTGGAGGCACCTCCTGCCCCGGTGCGGAGCTGTTTGGCAGTGGGACCAACGGGGGCCATAGGGTGACCAGCGGGGTCCCCCCACGTCGCCCACCTCCTCCCCGCAGCGTGCTCGCGCTCGCTGCTCGCTGGTAGCATCCCCAGATGGTGCCCCCAGATGGAGCTCTAGTCAGCAGGCTTCTGCCTCCAAAAGATGAAGAATTACTGTTCGTCTTCCTTGTCAAAAAAAGAAAGGGGGGGGCGAGGGCTGTGTAAAAAAAAAAAATAAATAAAAGTCTTTTGGGTGTAAATAGGAGGGCTTCTACCTGCAAAGAAACAAATCCCTGTCCCGCTCGAGCAGCGCTCCCCAGGCCGTGGGCAAGGAGCAGCCACAGGTGTCCGAGGGCAAAGGTGGGCTTGGGTTTTGCAGCCCTGTGCATTCGCCTTTAAATTCCAGCCAGATGCCACATTAACTTGCGTGACTTCTTGCCTGTAACAGCACATAATGCAGCACGAATGATGTAACTCAATGTGATGCCAAAATTTATAGGAAAAGACACTGCTTTCTGAGGTCAGGCTGGTATCTGATTTAAGCTGGCAGCGGGAGCATCAGTGTTTTTGCAAACCTACACCGCGGCTCTCCAGCAAATCACATTACTCTGAAAGACTTTGGCGGGCCCCTAATGCAGACAGCTCTTCAAATCTGGGGACAGCAATTAGGCTGGAGTGCATCAAACCCACGCAGGGCTTTTTGGGATCCGACTCAGACAAACTCCTAAAAGCACTTTCAATGAGAGATTTTTTTGGGTGTTTTTTTTTTTTTTTTTCTTTTTTCTTTTAAATGAGCAGAAGGATTCTAGATAAACTCGATAAGGGCTGGAATCAAAACAGGGTGCTAGAGCCAAAACTGGAGTGACAGCTATTCCGGGTAGTGAAAACGATGACAGATTCTGAGCAGACAGAAACGAACATGATAAAACAAGCCGGGCTATTATCCACCCGTTCGCAGGGCCCATCTCGGGCGAGGGCCGGGTGCTGGGAAGCACAGGCTGAGGTCCGGGCTCGGGGAATTTGGGGGGCTCAGCACCCCCCAGCCACACGGGCTGCAGGGCGGGGGGAAGGCAGGGCTCCCTGCGGCACGGTTGGAAGGCTTCGAGTCAGCCCAGGTTCTGCACCAGATTGTTTCTTCTGCTGCAGAATGACTCCTGAGATGACATAGGGAAAGCAGTCATGCCAAAAAAAAAAAAAAAAAAAAGCCTAATTTTGGAGAAGAGGATCAGCAGCAGACAGTAATATTTCTTTAATATTTCTTGACCGGCTTATGGGGAAACCGAGGCACTGAAAGAGCAGCTGCCAGGAGCTCCAAGCTGCCCATGGTTAGCTCCTCTTTGCTGGGGTTTCAGCCTGTGGATGTGACCTGAGGTTTTTCTGGAGGCTGAAAACTTTACAAGCCTCTGAAAATACCGGTGGAGGCTCAGGGGCTGGCTCACCGCGAGCTCCTGAAGCATTTGCAAAGTGTTACCTTTAAATAAGCGCTTGTTTCTGAGCGGTGGTTAAAGTCCCACCAAAGAGTTTAAAATAATAATTTACAGCAATAATATGCTAGGACGTGAAATAAAGCTGCTGATGGTGACATAAATAATGTATGGAATAATAAAAGCCGCTGCTGTTGTTGAACTCGTGGTCAGCTCGCAGCGTGCAGCGCGCCGCAGCCGGAGCGCTGACGGCTTTCGGCATGGCAGGGGGAGGCAGGAAGGAGTGAGAAGCCTCGTGAAGGTTTTCCAATCACTCCAGCCACCATCTCTAATTCTTTTCTTAAAGTATAAAATCATTCTTCCCCTGATCTCACTTGTGGTCAGAGCTCGGTACAGGCCCATCAGTCACCGCGGTGATTTGGTTCAGCAGGTGTTGGTTGTGCAATCGTTCATTTCGGGCTAATCTGCTAGCGGCTGTCAGGGGTTATGGAGTATTTATTGAGTTTGTGTCAGGTCCAGATGACCAATAGCCGGCAGCCGCTGGATACCCATTGACACTGATGATATTGCTGAATTAAACTAGGTGATGTATACAGAACTTGCTTAGAGCTAGTAATGAAGCTGGGAACCATTTGAAACACAATACAGAGGGCCCCAGTGCTCGGGGCTTTGCTCTCTACCTTTTAAATAAAAAATTATTATTATTTTCTTTTAACACCAAAGGAGAAGCCATGAATCGAGCTCCCCTGAAATATTTAGAGAGAAAAATAGAGTAGCCCAATGGAAATGAAAATCATCTTTATATTCTGCAGATTTACTGCCTGCGAGTTGGCCGGTGACTGAGGAATTTCTCAGCTGCTTCTCAGAGAGGCAGCACGGGGGAAAGAGAAGTAGGGAGGAGGATGAACCGATTATTGACCACGCTTCAAGGACCCGGTCCTTTAAAAGGCTTCGCTGAGCACCTTCAAATCTCATCGGCTTCAGCTCAGCACGGGGCAGGATCGGGATGTGTTGGTGTCTGTGCTGCCGTGTGATGCTCTGTGCTGCATGTGGGTACCTGTGAGCTCTGTCCCCCTTCCTGGGAGAGAAACTGAGGCACGAGGGAAGAAGCAGAACATGCCCATGGTCAGAGCCTGTGTTTCTGGCCGTGTTACTCCAAAAAAGCGGTTTGGAAAGCCTGGGGTTGGCCACCCAGGACCAGAGCCCCTTCTAGCTGGGGGCAGAGGGCTGAGCGTGGCTGATGGGGCCAGGGAATGGGGTTTGGGGCTGCTGTGCCCGAACCACGGGGACTGCACACCTCTGAGCAGCCACAGCTTTCCCGGGAGGCTCCTAGGGCCGTGGGGATGGAGGCAGGTTCCAGGTTGGTGATTAGAAGATGTTGCTACTGAATTATTCTGCACAGAGCATCAGAGTTAATTTGGGGGACAATCAGCTTGTCTGAGGCTGTCACTGCTGCCGGCTGAAACCTGCAGTGCTGGAGAAAGAGCAATCAGAGCTGTGACCTTGGCAAGGACTGGGGTTAGATTACAGGCATGATTAAATGCCAAGGAGAAGGCTCTGAAGCTGCTATTTGAATACCTGTTTACATGTAGGATAATAGATGGCCACCCGCTGCCTGCAAGGCTGTAATTCACTCTGGGGATTCTGGGACTCGGATGACACCATAAACCATGCGAGGCAGAGTGCAGGATGCTTGCAAAGCAGCGCCGAGGCCCTGCGAGTGATTTACAACCGCGGGCTCACTCTATGGCTATCTAATCTATTGTCTTTTTATTGCAGACACTGCGCCGAGAAATTATTATTGTAAAAATTTGTTTAAAGGAGCTCTGTAAACTCACTTTGATCTGCCAATTTCACCTTAAAATCCTCCTATTTCTGTGGCTGGAATGAGGATGTCTGGCGTCTGAATTATCTGTAGGTACAACTCCATCCAAGTCAGCGGCGTAGAGGCAGGAGAAAGCTGTTGGTGAGGATTTTACTCCAAGGTGTAAGTCTTGGGGTGGAAAGGAGCAGAGGGCAGAGCTGGGAACCCCTGCGTGCAGCCCCTGCCTCAGTCCCCTGTGGGGCCAGCCAAGGGGTCTGGGTTCTCCCACAAGTTCTGGGAGCTACGGGGACAGACCCCGAGTCCCCCAAGACCCTTGGTGCCCCCGCAGGTGGGGTGTACTTGGGGAGCGCTGCAGCAGGGCAGGGCTGAGCTGGGCCACCTCCCTCCTCCCTACCCGAGGAAGAGGTGCTAAGGACTTCCCCGAGCTCCTGCTCCTCCTGGTGAATAACCTTCCTGCAATCCTTTCTGAAAAGCACCGTTTAGGATTAAGGCTGAAAGCTCAATTTGATTAAAAGAGAGTCAGGTGCAAATTAGGATGCATTTGGTGCTTAGTCTCGCTGCTTTATATAACAGGGCCTGAGATGGAAATATTTCAATTGCTATTTACCGTGCCTTGGTGTCGTTCATCGGGGGGCTGCCGGGAGCTCTCCAGGCCCTGCTGGGGGAGCAGGAGCCCGGGTACGGGGCTCAGGAGCTCGCTTCCAATTCCTCGGTGCTACCGAGGCGCTCCGTGACCTTGGACAGGGTGCTTAATCTCAGCTCGCAGTGGTAAACAGGAGATAATATTTCTCTATTTCCTGCAGTGCAATGTGAGAATAAATCAAGTGAGAACGGGAGGCTGCTCGGAGAGGGCTGGGAGCCAGTGCCCTCCTGAGGCTTGTCTCCAGCCCTGCTCTCATTGCACATCTCCCCCCTGCGCAGCCTGCTCTCACGCGTGCCATTCATTGGCATCCAACTTTCCTCTGAAGGAGCTATTGTGCTTTTGTCAAAGTCCTGACAACCTCAGACTGCTCTCTGTGCAGGTTTCCCCAGGACCCTGCAGCAAATTATCCCCGGCGTTCTATACAAATGGTCAGCGCCTGTCTCCCACCTTACAATTTGCCATCCATTGTTGCTTGATTGGCATCCGGAGCTGCAAACTCCTGATTACCTTAATGTTTTCCCCTTGCTGAAAACCACCAGAGTACTCCTTAGCTTGTGACTAATTGTCCAAAGCCATCTGACACAGGGATAATCTATAAATGTTTAATCTATCCACGGCTGTGTGGCAAGCAAGGAAAAAGCAGTTCAGAAAGATCAATCATCTAAAATCATCACGGGAGGCACTGGCACCCAGGCCCCTGCCCATCCTCGGCTGAGAAAATGATGGTGCTGGGAGATTAAGGTTTGAGAAGAGCTTTTCTGTGTCTCCATAGCTTTTTGATCCTAAGACAGATGACCCAGAGAGCGCTAACTGCTCCCTGCTTGTGCTAAGCAAAGATAATAGCGCTGGGAGTCACCTCCACGTAATGATGCAGCCACCAAATAAATTATCCCCTCTCCTTTCCCAGCACCAGCCAAGGGAAGGTGGCGTGGGCACCCTGGTGGCTGGGAAGGCAGGGGGAGGCAGGGACTTGTACCCTGCTCTCCTGGGACTGCCTTAAAAAATCAAGTTCCTAAACAGCTGAAAAAACATAAAATGCTCCATATACTCTCTATAAACAAGCAGTTAGAGAAATCCAGGCTGGAAAACACTTGGTGGAATAAGGTCAAGCTTCTCATATGAATCAAATTAGTGGCCGCTCAACTAGCACCACAGTACATTAGGCTGAAGGGACTGGGGAAATGCAGCTATTTTCAAGGTTATGCTTTTGTTTCCTCTCTGAGCTGCTTGGTGCCAGGGGACCTTGGCCACTCCAAGTCACTCTGGGAGGATATTTTCTGTCTGGCTCCCAGCATCTGCTCCGAAGGTGGTAGAGAGAATCCCAATTTAAGAAAGGGGAGACTGTTACGGACCAGTGTCGGTTCCCTCGAATACTCTTTTTAACCATTGGTATGGGAAAGATCCATGGAAATTGCAAGGAAATGGCGTGGGAGGCCAACCCCTGGAGGAAATTGGAGGCAGAAGGAAATTGCCCGGAGCAGCTCCCGTTGTTCTGGGCCAGCTGCGTGGCGCGGGAAGCTGTGGCAGGGTAGCAGTGGCAGGATCACTTACTCCAGGAAAACTCACCCATAGCTGAGCCCGAGGGGCTTGCCCCAGGCTGGAGACACAACCAGGGCTGCAAGCAGGAACCGGGCTGCTGCATCCCGGGCTTGGGATCCATCTGCTCCCTGGATGCCCCTCGAAAGCGGTTTTGGGTCTGGGAGACCTTCCCCAGCCCGGCCGTGCTCCCAGGAGCTGTTCAGCCGTGCTGTGCTTGTTTCAGAGGGGTCTCTTCCAGCTCCTGAGCACAGCAGCAGGGCCCGCAGTAAAAGCGAGGCCGAGCACCGCTCTGAATGCAGGGAGAGCTTCTCGAAACTGAAGCGTTCAATTTTACTCCACTGAGCATCCAGTATAATCCATTGAAAGGGCACTGTCCTTCAGGCCTTTCAGCTGGGCTGACAGCTGCCCACTGATTAATTGACAGGTTAAAAAGATTGATTCCACATGTCAGAGCTGTAACCCTGCCAGAACAATACGGCTGTCAATTGGGCTGTAAAACAGACGCTTACATTAACAGCCCTGACAGCAGCAGCACATGAACACATGCACCTGCCTTTATGGAGAGCCTAAACACACAGCCGGGCAAAGATTAATCATCTTGAAAGCAATGTTGTAGGATCAAATAAATGTTTCTGCAGCGGGGAAGCGGTGCAGCGCCGACTTGGCGCGGAGTCCAGCTGCAGATGGTGCCCGGCGGGCAGCCGCGGAGGGCACGGGGACCTCGGGGTGGGCTCTTGCAGTTGTCTTCGGCGCTTGACTTATGGGTTTGGCCACGGGTCCTCCCTCTCCCGGCCTCCTCAGCCTCGCACAGACGCGGCACACACGCACTGTAGGCAGAGGCACAGCTGTGCTCGGCGTGGCTGGGCCTCCCCCTGCACCCTGGAGCCCTCCGCAGCTCTCCGGCCACCCGGTGCCCGTGCACCCATGGGTGCCTCTTGGCACGGTGACCCTCAGCCCTCCACAAGTGTGTTTTGGCACCAGAACAAGCATCACCCTGCATGGGAGAGATCATTGCAGGCACTGCAAAGCCAAACTCCCGAGTAAATCCCTCCTCTCTCTCTCTCTCTCTCTTGCGCATTCCTTATCAGCAAAATGTAACTCATTAATATCTGTCGTGCGGGGCTGTTTCCAAAGATCCTCAGCTGGAGCACGCTTCAATAATCTGAGAGACAATTTGTTTCTCTGACATCCTTTGAAGCTGGGCGAATGGCAGCGAGGTGGAGACGTCCACACCCGCTCGGAGGGGCTGCTCGCGGGTCTGGTCCCCAGCAGAGGGTGAGCGACCCGGCCCGGAGCATCTCGGGATGTGCTGACACCGGCCGCGTGCTCCCCACCCAGCGTGCTGAGAAATGAAAAAATCCTCTGCAATCCGGAGAGATAAGGCGAGGTTGAGTCACAAGTGAGCTCGGCTTTGCCAGAAGACGTTTCAAAGCTTTTATGGTGAGATTCAATACAGATATACAGAGATCAATTATCTTAAAAGCAGCAAGGAGGTTCAGCAAATATTTCCAGCTTTAAACAGGTTTATTTCCATCTGCACTTATCTGTGCTATTTAAACTCCATTGCTTGCAGTTAATCTTTTGTAATGCAGCATAAGAGGGCTTATTTACTTTCTAATGACATCAATTGGCCATAAATATTAGACATCTAAGGTTCGCTGAAGCTGTAGGGACAGTTTTCCATTCCTACTTGACATTTGACTATTTGCAGTGCTTCCTTTCTGTTTGTTCTTGTGTGACTCACTTATCGGCTGTCATAGGCCCGTGTTCGATTTATTTAAATTGAATGAATAAGTACATTAGGCAAAGCTGTCAGGAGAAGAGAGAATGGGAACTCACGGGGATGAGTGATAAGTCAACAAGCTGCAAGGGAGATTCTTAGCAGAGCTGCACAAATCAAAGTGCTAAATAGGAGGAACAAAGACAGCACGGTGACACGATTCTGGTATGAGTGAAACTATAGATCTCAGGGTAAACAGGACCTCCCGACCGTAATCTGCGGGACACAGGGAGACATTTGTTCTGCATGCCATATCCTCGGAGTAGGCAGCGCTGCGAGCCAAAGCCTGGGAGCGTTTTCACAATACTAATAGTTCAGAGAGTTATTATAGGATCAAAGACTCCAGACTATTATCTGCCACTAAGGTGGGAGTTGTGCAAATACCCAGATATCTCTGTACATGGGAAGATGGTTTTTCTTTTTAATTTTCTTCATTGCTTGGTACTTAGCTGCACTAATTAATTGTGGAAAGCTCATATCACAGCCCTACCGGAACTGTTTGCCTTGAATCTATTAGTCATGATCCAGGAGGGGGGAAGATACCTCAAGTCATGTTGTCATTTTCAGCTTATGGAAGCAATTTGCTTTGCTCGAGAGTGGCAGAGCTTAAGGGCACGTTTTTGGGGGAACCATCTCCACCAGCTGGCCATTTGTGCTGCTGGTGCCCGCATGGTCGTGCCCGATGTGCTGCCGCATAGCTGGGGCTTTCAAAACCCCGCTGCACGTGGGTTCCCATGAGAACAGACATCCCCATCACCTCCAGTATTGTTAATTCTGGCCCTGGCTGGATGCCTCTGCTGAAGGCATGAGCAAAGGAGGCTCTGAAAAACAGCCCTGCTGCGTGGAAAGAGGGCTCCTTGCCGGGCTGTGCAGGGGAGGCTGATACCACACCAGTGGCTTATCCAGCTCAGAGAGCCCCAGCCCTGTTCTTGTTGTGGTGTTCCTCTCCTCCCACAACGTGCTTTTGTTTCTCACCTCCTAACCCCTGAACCTCCCCCAAACCTTAATTGGCTGAACACAGTAAATCAGAACTGACAGTAGTTGAATAGCAGCTGATTAAAATCATTTGTTTTCAAACTCAGCCAGCTGCAGGCTCTTGCCTACATGACTTTTGTGGCATTCCCTGCATTGCTCTCCCTCTCTCCCCCTCCTTTCTTTTGAAGGCATTGCATCACATTTCTCCAGTTCTTTGAAGACGAGATCCTCTTCTCACCCCTCGTTGCTGCCCCACACAGCACCAGCCTCCATTTTACAAGTCCAGCCTTGTTTTATCTCCGTGGCCACTTGTGAGATTCCCCCCGAGCACTGGAGCGCTCTCTGTTTTCAGCACACAGGCCACATCTGGTTTGGTTTTGTTTGTGTTTGTTTTGCTTGTTTTTTCCCAAAAGCAAAGCAGGGAGGGAAGGAAAAGCATTTAAACTCCTAATCCCACATAGCCTGCCTGCTAATCGCACCCCTGGCCAAACCAGGTCATGGAATAGCTGGAAAACAGTTTTTAAAAATGCTACTAAAGAAGCAACGACCAACGTTGAGCGGGTGGGAACATTGCAACCGAGGTGTGCTCCTTGTTTTTTGGGAGCCAGGGTGAGGGGGGCACCCCTTAACGGGGGCACCCCTTAACGAGGGCACCCATCCCAGGGGCTCAGGCTGCTCCGGGCGAGCATCACAGGGCCAAGAGAGGGCGCAGGAGTGGAAGAGCCTGGGACCTGGCTCCAAGAGGTGGTGGGTGGCCGATGTGGCACCGAGGGGACCCCCGTGTGGAGCAGAGTCCTGGGTGGCAGGAGTTGGTCCTGTGCTGGCTCGTGGTGGGTGCTGCGGCTGCGGGGCGCGCTCCTTCTGTATTAGGCCGCGAGCCATCCCCTGAAAAATGCGTTCTGGCTGCGAGTGCCATTCCCCAATCTCAGGCATCTACAGCCATATGCATCAAATTAAAACCAAATGCAAAATATAAATCTCCTTGCCATTCCTAGGAAAGGTTTCACATGACAACCACATTCCTGTGACACTTTCCATCTTATGTTTTACCGCACAGACTAACAGCTGTTTCCAAAACAAACCCTGGTGATGAACAGACAAAATCTTGACTATTTGGACAAACTTGCTGTTATTGCACCGGGGTCGTGCGTGAGTGGACAATCTGTGTCTGTTCATCTCCTTGGCGTGTTAACAAAGCTGGGCTTCCATCACGGCTGGCAGCGCATGAAGTGCATGCAAGGAGCTCACGTGCGGACCTGGGGCCTCGCTGGGGCTGTGCCGTGGTTCTTTTCGTGTAGATATTATTTTTTTGCACATAAGCATGTTGTGAAGCCAAGTAGCGCAGGGTTTTAAATAGGTAACTTGCCTTACAGAATAGGCCCTATTCTACATTGAAGTTTTCCAAGCGGAGAGAGAAGTTTGGGTCACTGCTCACTTAGGACTTCTGCAACCTCCTTACTCCTAGCGCCGCTTTTGCTGCACTTGGCGCGGGTAAGCCCTCAGCAGCGGGATCTGTACAAGCACATACCAAAGAAGTGGCCCAACCCTTGATGAGTTTACAGTCCTAAGAGATCTCCCCCATCAGAAGTGAGCGTTTACACTGGTGATTCTGGTTTTATTGAGCCCCTCGGTGCAGCTGTGGGTGCCCAAGGTGCCACCCCCAGCTCGTGAGCCACCTCCCAGCGCCCCAACAAGCCGCACGAGTTCCGAAAGTGATTACTTCTCTGGGAGGATGTTTACCTTCCAAAGCCGCCTTTTCCTTACGTTTAAACAGAAATGTTTCCTTTTCTAAACAGTTTACATTTGTGATTCCAGAGGTATCCAGCTTGCCAAAACCACCAGTATTTGTCTCACTTTAAATGCATTTATATGCTAATGCAGACAGTCCCTCCTGCTTGCACACATACCACACACAACTGTACAGAAATTACTCTTTTCTTGCTAGATTTACAAAATATGACCATCAAGCATCCTTTGGATTCATCTGTGTTAATTGAAACCTATTTACCACCCTCTGCTCGTGTGATACAGGCATTCCTGGTGATAAAGCAGGCGCACACACCTCTGGATTATCTGTCCAGACTTGACAAATCGGTGCCACGTTTGGAGGAGGAGGAGAGGGGAGGAAGGAAATGTAATTTCGAGGATACAGTTCTGTGTATTGCTGGACAGCAGCTCTCCCTTTTTTATTGCCTTTGGGATCATCTTACAACATTCTCTGTCCAAAGACTTCAGAGCACTTCACAGATATTACCTGATTACAATCTGCAGAGGTATGAAGTACTTTTCCCAAGGTCAATCAGCCACTCATGGCAGGGTTTGTACAATCACTGCGATTTCCAGCCTGCGGAGCCATTTGGAGTATGAAAGACTCCTCTCCCTTCCGCGGGGGAAGCGGGGCGACGCTCTCCTCGCCTCCAAACCTTTTCTGCAGAGGGGAAGGGTGCTGAGGCTGCTGCTCCTGCAGGTACTGGGGAGCTCCCGAGCTCCCTGGGAGCCTTCACTCGGCAGCCCATGGTGAGGACGCCTGCCCTCGGCACTGCTAAAGGCAAGGGGAGTCGTGCCATCGGCTCAGGGGTTTTATCTCCCATCCCCATTGCCCCTTCTGTCCTGTGTGTTCTCTCCTGTTCCCTTCTGCTCCTCCTATCCGTGCCCTTTGCTGTTGCTCACAATTCCCTTTTTCCTCCCTGCTTCTGGAGCTGGAAACACCGCCAGCCCTGTGCTTCATTAGGCGGTGCTCGCAAGCAATAATGAAGGCTGATTAGAAGGATGTACCTGGAATGCTTTTCTGTTGAAAACCGATGATTCAATGCATAAAAATGTTCCGTGCTAACACGCAGGTTTTGTTTAACTGTTTCCTAAAAGCTATGAAAACATTTTGCTTTTAAAATCCCCAAATCTTTCATTTTGACTTCGCTGTTTGGTATTAAGGTCATGTTATAATTGATACACCAGAAAAAAGATTAATTGTTTTGGTTATAGCGCAGTAACAGACACTGGCTTTCTGTCTAAATTTGGGACAATTATTCTTAGGAGGAACCTCAGAACTTCTTATACAATGGAAACTCCATTTTTCAGCCAGCTGTAATAGTAACACCATTGCACCAATATTAATCTTGAAGGGCGCTAAAAAAAATCAAATGGCTTGCTTCTGACTAAGATTTAAAGAACAATGTCATCCCTAAGCCACCTTTCTTCCTTTCAAGTTTTCAAGACTGAAAACTGACACTGGAAGGGAGAAAAAATTGACTTATAGCAGGCAAGTTGGACAACTTGCCAAATCAGCCAGGGCCCAGTAAAGTTCAGCGCTATTCTTCTGGAAAATAATGATGGAAAATTCATTTAAGTATCGTGTATGGCTTTGCTGGGGTGGAGGAGGGAAGGGGCAAATTTAATTCAGGCCCAGAACTCCCCTCAAACGGATGCTGAATGTAAACTTTAGCTGCATTTCTGTCAGACTTAATGGATTTCACTTATGGGAACTATAATAAACAGCTCATTATGGAGTCAGCTGCGGGAGCATTTTGAGCCCAATAGGGTCATTTGTTTTCCAAGGCAGATTTAGTCTAAAGGGGGTGGACAGAATAATCCAGTGTTCAAAGTGTCTATATTAATACCGGAGGAACGGTGACAAAGTGGTATTTCGGGTCTCCAGCAAAGGCCACTCGGACTGAGCACGTCGGGGAGCTCCGGAGATGGCCTGGAGCAGCTGCAGGTTGCTGCTGGGCTCGGGGCAGCCAGTTCTCACAAGGCAGATCTCAGGAAAATCGTCCTCATTAAAAGCCCCAGCTCCTGGAGTCCTGCTATTGCAGAAAACTCGGAACTCTTTTCTCTGTGTGCGAGGAAGTTTCCATCCTTCACGCTTGAAGGGAACTTACGAGTCCCCAAAGCCAAGGAAGGCAGCAGCAGAAAGGCACTGCTCTTTGTTTCCCATGATTTTAAGCTGTGTCCTGAGGAGCCCGGGGAGCCAAATTTGCCACGATGCCCGGGGAGGGAAGGTTTGCCCACGGTAAATCAGGGCCGATGAAGGCGGTGGGCAACGCCGTGTGAGGGTGAGGTCGGTCAGCCCCAAGGGCCGGCGACTGGGGGAGCAGCCACCGCTCTGTGCTCCGAGGAGCTTCTTGAAAGGCTGGATTTCTAAATCAATAAACATCTGCGGAGTCCAGGGCTTGGGATCCGCGTGCACCCTCCGGAGCAGCTCTTCCCCTGCCGCACATCTGGCGGGGGGCTGGGGGCGCGGGCAGCTGCGGCCGAGGCAGCGGCCG
Source organism: Anas acuta (assembly GCF_963932015.1). NCBI lineage: Eukaryota > Metazoa > Chordata > Aves > Anseriformes > Anatidae > Anas > Anas acuta. The sequence continues at coordinate 860,996 of NC_089005.1, read as the reverse complement.
CCTTTGTAGCACCATAAATCTCCTCCTCCCCCGCAGCATTAATCCGAGCCATCCCCTCGCCGGGATGAAGCCAGAGGACAGCGGTTTCAAACAGTATGACTGTCAGATTGCTCAGCACGCAATAAATCACACGCAGCATCTTCCCTTTCATGTCTGCTCCGGCTGGGGGACTCGCAGACACTCCTTAAACACTTCCATACCCACCGAGCTGCTCTCGGCGCGCGGGGAACCTTTGTGCCTGTGCAGAGCAGAAGGTAAATCATTCACGGAGGGAGCAGGGGGTGACGGGCTCGTCAAAGGGGCCGGGGAGGCCTCTGCAGGTGCTCGGGGTCGCTTGTTGCTGGTGGCTCGTGCACGTGTGGGTGCACGCACGCACGCACCTCCTGCTCCGCCGTGCAGCACACGTGGGGTCAGCTCCTATGTGAATGGCTCGTGGTAGTGCCAATGAGTGTGAACACACACACACACACACACCCTCACACTTGTGTGTGCACCTCCTCTTGAAGGTGGAAAGCCATTTCTGACTCCCAAGGTAGAAGCAAACACGCTGCCTAGTGGGTAGAGATGTGGATTGCGGTGAACACCGAAGCCAAAGGGTGCGATTGCTGGGTTGTAACACAAAATACGTGGTTTTGTTTTTATCCTTGTTGGTGTTTGGGATTTGGAGAAAGGGAGAGAAAATCCTGCCCTTTGGTTTAGTGAGAGAAGGGCTTGCTCCGTGGCAGATCTCCTAGGTGTCACCCAGCCACTTCTCTTACTTGCTGCTGGCCACTGGCTCCTGCCATGGATGTTGAGACACGTCCAGAGAGGGTGAAATCAAAGGCCGTGTTGGTAGAGCTGCAGAGGGTTGCTTCTTCAAATTTCCTGCTTAATAGTACTAAAAAAAAGTCCCTGTAAATTCAGTCCAGGAGACGCACTGGTTTGTATCCCCTACACTGGCACTTGGAGATGCCATTGCTGTTGCCGTTGTGCACGCTTTGAGAGGTTCTGTGCTGGAGGAATGATCTCCGCTGGGTGATGACCCTTAAGGCGTACCTATTCTAGGAGACGACAAAAGAACAGGGTACCCAGGGAAAATAATTTGCTGCGGTAAAAAATAGCCAGTCTTCATTGTGGATCAGCTTGGTTTTGAGTTTTATTCCTGAAGAAGCTGTTGATATTTTGAGCTCTTTGGAGGTCAGCCTCGTAATTTCTCATCCCTTAATTACGATACCATTTGTTAAGCCGATGAATGTTATTAATCAAAACTGACTAGGCAGTGGAACAGACACGGGTCAGGGTATCATTGCAGCCTGTCCTTAGGTGTTTCTGTAGCTGGCCTCTGGGTCATCTTTGGTGGGTGTTGAGGAGAAGAAATCAGCCCAACTCGGCGGAGCAGCTTCCATGCAGCTGCTGGGAGCAAGCTCCGTGTCCCCGGGGTGCTGCAGGGGCTGTGCCTGGAGGGGTAAAAATTCCCCTGCTCCCGGGCTGCCCCTGGCTGCCTGCCCCCATCCCTGCCTTTGCCTCTGGCTCCGCAGCATTCACTCCTCTCGAGAAGCACTTCGAGATCTTCAGAGAGTACGATGCCTTGCTGCGAGACTCAAAGCAATTTTAAATATTAATTAAGTTTCTCAGCTCCCTTCTAAAATGGCCGGTTACGGTTCGTATGAAGCGGATAAAAGTGAAGCTGTTTCCCAGAGCAGCGTGGCGGGTCGGTGCTGGAGGCAGGAACGGAGCCAGCCTTAACTCCTCCACCTCGAGCCCTCACGATGCGCAGGAGCAGGGCCTCAATTCTGCTGAGATCTCCGACCTCCTGCCGCCATCCAGGCGAGGCGAGCGCCGATGCGAGCACCTGAGAGGCCTCCGGGCTGCCTCCTCCTCCAGGGCCGGGCTGCTGTGGGAAGCCCTCGGCTGTCGAGGAGCCCCCTCGGTGGGATCCTGAGCCCGCTAGCGGCAGGACCAAGGAAGGAGCCGGGCGCTGGGAGCACACGGCGGGGAGCGGGGGCGCCCAGCTGGCTCTGCTCGGAGCTCCGGTCTGATGTTCGAGGGCTCTCTGGGGCGGAATATATTTACCTTCTTTGTAGCTGGCTGTAACTCACAGCCCTGCAAAGCACTCTGCCAATACAGCATTTGCTGATGTATAGCTACAGCCATTTTCGCTGTTTCCCTTACTCTGTCTCCGTATAGAATAATATGCGATTAATTGATTTTCTGTCGCTCTTTTAGTACGGAAAATTAATTTTGGAGCAACCTTGTTTTCTCAGGGTATGAATTCTCTACATGCAGAGTAATTCCGCTCCTACATTATTCATGAGAGAAAATAGTGATGGAGTGTGTAACTGAGGCAGCCCCAAGGCCACAAACTGATAGTCTGCGTTACTGATACAACAATATTCCACTGATGCTTCTAAATAATTCACGGCTACAACTCAATTTGGCACCAGGCACGCGGCTCGGGATGTGACTGGTGCGGAGGGGAGGAGAGGCACCTTGGCAGGATGCTGGGCTCCCCAGCGAGAGCGAGGACGGGGGCTGCCGGAGAGCCGGAGCATCGCCTGCGCCTGACGGGGCCCTGGGTGACTCGCCGGAGCTCCTGCAGGTTTTCAGGCACCCGGATAAAAAGGACTGGTGGGAGTCCCTGGAAAGCAGGGTGCAGGCAGAGCCCTGCTGCTGGAGGTGGGCTCGGGATGCTCCCTCGATGCCAGTTTTCCCCCATGTCAGGCACACGGAGAGGGAGCGCAGGCAGGAGCAGCGCTTCCCTGGAAAGCAGCGGGTGGGCACGGAGCTCTCCCACCACTCCAGGGTCAGATGGAGAGGCTTGAATTCTCTGTGTGCGGCCTGGCCAGGGCTTCAGGGCATGGTTCTGGGCTGCAGAGAGGGTTAACGGCCCGCGGAGCGCTCCTCCTGTGAGTGGAAAATGGCAGGGGCCTTCCCCTCCCTCCTCCCTGCCTCTGGCAGCCGCTGCGCTGAGCAGGTCCAGCTGACGATGGAGTGAGGGAGAGCCTTGTCCTGGCACCGGCCTCCCTTTAGATTAATGACTTGCGATGAGATGCCTAAGTCACATATTGGGATTTTTCAACATTGAACTGTACCTGGCACCCTGCAGCCATTTATCACAGGGCTGCAGATGGAAGGCAGCAGCAGCAGGACTCGCGCAGGGCCAAGAAACACAGCTTCCCAGCCAGCCTGCTGGTGGGGTGGGGGGGCTCTGGTGCGTGTGCCTGTGTGGGTTTTTTTTTTTTTTTTTAATCTAAAATGATAAATCTGATTTCTTCAGGATATTGGAACAGCTGCAGCTGACCTGGCTATTTATCTGACAGATCTTCGGGGTGTACGATAACAGCTCTTAGAGGATGGATGTGGTGTTATAAGCTGTCCAGGCACAGAACATGATTAATGGGATTCACGGAGATAAACAGATGCGGGGGGGAGAGCTCACGATCTAAGAAAATCCCCTCCCTGGACTGGGAAACCATTGGTGAGCTGGAACGGGACCAGGAGCTGAAGCTCTCCCGGAGATTTGGCACCCCAGGGGTGCCAAGCACCCTCCCTAGCTCCCCCTTTGAGGCCCACTGATGCCCACACCAAATTGCGCAGTTAGATGCAAATTCTGGAGTTAGATGATCTTTAAGGTCCCTTCCAACCCAAACCATGACACAAGTCCGTGGTTCTTTGGAGCCACTGTGCTCGGACACTTCCCAGCTGCCCTGCCGGGTCCCCAGCCCCGTGGTTTGCTCTCCTAGGACGGGCACATTGTGTTCCTGGGGCCCGCCTGTCCCTGGCACATTTTGGAGGCTGTGTAGCAACAACTTGGGGCAGTGAGTCCTGGTTCCTCCCGGGCACCAAGGGGAATCGCTGGGCTCTGGTGGGGCACAGTGCCTGAGAGGGAGGGAGAGACGGGAATCAAAACACCTTGGTGCAGAAATTCTCGCAGAGGGATGGATCAAATAAACACCGAGATTAATTAATCACTAATAGCATGGACAAAAGGTGACCCTTCGGCATTTACAGACTGAAGACAGTGGGGTCAGGATTGAAGAGCATTCATCTTACATTAGCAGAACCCCAGCCTTGCCAGAAGGGAGGAAGAAATCCCTTCGGTTCATGCAGAGGAAGCTCGAGCTTATTGCTTCCTGCCAGGTCCACGGCTGCATTTTTATGAAACACCTGCGATGAAAAAAAGAACATAAACCTGAGAAAATTAAACAGCCGTCCCAGAGGAGGGCTGCAGCCCCGCTCCCCACGGCCAGCAGCCCGTGGGTCAGGGGCCGCCGGCCGCGCTCCCTGCAGCGGCGCCCGGCGAGGTTTTGTCGTCGGTATTAATAACGGCGGATCAATTACAGCGAGCAACTGGGGAAACGGATTTCGAAATCCTTCCTCTTTACTGCTGAAGTTGGTGTGTGTGTGCATGTGTAATGCTAGCAATACAAGCCACCAGAGATGAGCTATAAAAGGTGCTTTCTTTTGCCTCCAAATTTTGCTCTGTGGTTGCTCTGTAGCATGCACCAGATGCAGCAGCAACAGCGCAAGGCCTATAACCTCCTTCCAAATGGTAATAAATCCCACAAGACCCTAACACGCTTGTAATTTACAACTCTGCTAAAATGAACATTATTTCAAGCTAAGCGTATTCTCCGAGGTGCAGGAGGAATGTGGCAGCTTTCCTGCTGACAGCGGAGTTTCTTTTTTTAAATGTCATGCATTCACTTTCATTACTTCCAAATAATTGCCCAAAAGATCAGCAGCCGGACGAACGAGAGCATTTTATATCACTGTTAGACGCTTCCATCACTGGAAAAAAGCAGCCGCGGGGACTTGCTCCTGGTCACGGTGGGAAACCACTGTCTGTTCAGCTCCTGGAGCCCACCAAGCCGAGCCGGGGGGCTTCGGGCGCAGCTCGGAAAGCAAAGGGGCCCTTTTAGCACAGGGCCGAGGTGGGATGAGGAAGGCTTCACGTCCTTCCTGCGGGGTCCTTCCCGGGAGACTCCTAGGAGAAGGGGGATGAAGGGGAGCTCCCCTGCTCCTCCTCCTCCTCCCTCCTCGGTGTTTTTCATAGGAACTGTCCAGAAACGTCGGCCGGCGGAGGCAGCCCCACGCTTTTGCAGAGCAGGTCCAAGACAAACTCCAGATCCTGACTGTGAGAGCTCTGTGGCCTGTAATGCAAGCCCTCAAGGAAAACTGTAAATGTAGGAGCTATTGGCAAAATTCAGATCTGGCCTGGGGCTGGAGCGGCCTCTCCCACAGTGGGAGGTTTGATCCCGGGTATTGGCGCAGGCTGCATTTCAAACTATCTTTAACAGCTGGAAAACAAGATCTTTTTAATCTATGTATGGTTTTCTTCCTGCACTGGAAGGAGAAAAAGAAAGAAGGGGGGGCAAAAAGACAAAAATCAAAAGCTGGATGAAGCCCCTGGATGATGAGAAGCATGAAGGAGAATTAAGGAGCAAAAAGCCCATGCCACTGTTAATCACTCTGCAGCTCCTAGTCCGAGGCCTCGAATGGTCTGAGGGCTCAGATCGTTAGCACAAAGCGATGTCCTCTCTGGAAAAGAATTTCTGATTGACTTCATGGCCAGTGCTGGGGGCTGTGAGCCCGAGCCCCCTTGTGACAGTGCTCGAGTGCAGCCGGGGCAGTGCTCCCTCATGGCAGGTTTCTGGTTTAGAAGATCGGTTGTTCTTTATCAAAAAAAAAAGGCAGACCCCCAAAATCCCAGACACCCAGGGCTGCAGAAAGCATTCTGCTGTGTCTCATTGAGGGCTGGGGGCTGCGTGCCTGCCCACCCCCCCCAAGGGATGCCAGGGAGCCCAGGGGCCTGGGGCAGAGCATCCCCGGGCTGGGGACCGGCAGAGTCCTGTGCTTCAGTGCCTTGTGTCCTCTGCATAAATGCAATTTTCCTGAATGTCAGAGGAAAGCATTACAGATAACACACTGTGTGTGACTCTGACCCAGTAAGTGCTGAAATCACAGATCTCATTATTCTGACATGATAGAATTTTTTCCCCTCCCCGCTGCAACCCTGCTGCTGTTGTTTTCCAGACTGCAGACATAATTGCCGAAGGTGCAAAGCCTCCGCAGACAAATACGTCTTGCTTACTTCCCTAAATCTAGCAAAATGCCAGTTCTGTGTGTGCATAAGCAAACGCTTTTAGATCACGCTCACAAGCAGCGCGGATTTCCATAGGGTGCCAGTCACAGCCAGGCTCACCTTAGGGACGTGCGAGACGGGGCGGCGCGGGGGACGCGCGGCTCGCTGGCAGTCCCAGGCTCAAGGATTCAAGGCTCTGTTTGCCAGGCAGGGTGCTCGGTCAGGGCTGTCACATCAATGAGAGGAGCCCTGCAAAAAATTGTGCAAAAAAAAGGGAATTTTCTGCACTTGATCGAGCACGGAGAGCACGGGAGGTTGACCATAATTTGGCTGGGTTGGATAACAAGGGGCTTGCTGAGCAATATTTGGGTGCCTCTCAGGGCAAGGGACACGTGGGGACACGGAGGCTGGTGGCGATGCTTGCAGCCCTGGCACCAGCACCAGTGTCCTGCATCTGTGCAGGGCTGCATCCGTGCTGATGGGCTCTGTTAGCAGGCAGCAGTCATTAGCTCGGATGCCGTCAGGGAACGAGCCTGCTCTTGGAGCTGTTCAAGCATCTCTGCAGGGCACCAAGAAGCACAGCGAGAGCACTCGGCTGCTTTCTGCTGCCACCCAGGCTTGCAGAAGTCCTGCTTGGAGGCAGGGGTGCACATGCCTGCTTGATTGCTTCACCTCTGTCAGTTAATTTCTGTAGTGGGTATGTTTTAATCAACTTTAGGAATCCACCTTATTGTCAAGAACCCTAAATACTTGTAGTCGCAGCATCATCACGGCAGTGCGGCAACTGGGCACGGCCCTGAACAGAGCCGGAGGGAGGAAGAGCTGCAAAGTTTGCTCTTCAGGAGCAGGGAGAAAGGACACATGCCCGAGGACCTTGGGCTGCAGAAGGCAGGCTGCTGCAGGGCAAAAATGCCATTAGGAGGATCTGCCAGGTGTGAAGTCCCAGCTGAGCCTGCCTTGCGTCCTCCCAGGCTGAGGGACTTTCAAAGCACCTGCATAGCGAGCACAGCTCAGCAGATGGTGGGAAAGAGAAGAAGGGTGAATATTAGCTTGAATTTGGAGTGGTTTTGTGATGCCACTGCATTCATAGCCCTCTACTGCAACTTTTCTTCAGGTGTTTGTGAAGTGGATCATCAATCCTGGCACAAGGGCTGGTAATGGACGGGGTGCTTGTGAGCAGGGGCCAGGTCTGACATGCAGGTGTGGGCTTTCACTGTGGAAATGCCCCAGTTTGGAAGCGGTTCTGCTCTGGGAGGGTTGACAAAGCAAGAGAGCCGAGAGGTGATTTGTATTGTCCTTGTGATGTCCCTGCCGTGCAGGAGTTCATATTGCCATTGGCCTTCGTACAGCCGAGTTATTAATCAGAGACCAAAACCAGTTCCGTGTGATTGAGGTCACCAGTTGCACGCTCTGAATGGTGAGACTTGAAGGGCAGCAGGGAGAGCAAATGTTCCTGGGGAGCCGCCGGGCTGAGACAGGACCGCAGGAAGGGCTCTTTACCACAAACTGGTGAATCAGAGATAACAGACCTTCACAGATAGCCCAGATCTGGTTAAAAAGGAGAATATCAGAGGGTTAAATTAATCAGATAAATTGCTCACTCTGAAGAGTTTGGCCAGCTCTTGTCACAAGAGAGTGCACGGCTAAAGAAATGCTGATAGAAATTTAAGTGTGTGTATTACCCCTCATCCACACAGACCCCCAGGTACCCAACAAACTTCAGAGGCATATATTTCACTGACATTTAGGGCGATCGTTTTGTCTTGCTGGCACATCTCACCCTGCCTTCTGCCACAGCCTGGGGAAGGCTCTTGGTGTGCTTTATCCCCAAATCTCACCACAGTCCGATGGCCTTTGGTAGCCCGCTGAAACACGGCCGTGCTCTGCTTACAAACCCCAGCAGCTCTGCACAGGGCCCGGCCGCCGGAGGAGCTTCCCGGCAGGAATTTCTCTCCGGCTCCCCGGGAGGTTTTGGCAGTCTAGTCTCTGTCCAAACAATCATTATGAGAGCCTTGTTCAAACACGCTCGTGTTTGCAGAGCTGTGCGGCGGGGGGTCGGATGCAGCAGAAGGCGGGGTGGGGGCAGCAGGCAGGGGGCTGACGTCTGGGTTTTCCCCCTTTACCCACTGCTGGTGACCAGTGCTGGCTCTCAGAAGGAAAAATTGCCCCAAAGTTCCCCCACGGCCTGATATTTCAGTTCTGGTTAGGAAAGGCAGCGCATCCCCCTGCCCGCCAGCACAGGCCTGCAGGGTTTAGGAAGACCCCGAGCCCTCGGCACGGCCTCTGCCTGTCCCCACCCTGTTGTGCTCTGACTTTAGTTTTATAGATAGGAAACTGAGGCACCGGGAGATCTGGGAGCCAGGCTGTTTGGTATTCAGGAGCTCAGCTCCTGCTCAAAGCTGAGTTGGATGGAGATGAGTGTCAGAGTGCTAGCACGGGGGCGCAGCCATTTGGGGAGGCTGCGCTGGGCCTTTACAGGCCCAAAGCGCCCTGCTCCTGTTTGAGGGGCAATCCTCCGGTGGACAGGGGCCTGTGGTGGCCATGGTCAAGCAACCAGGAGAGCCTTGCTTGCCCTTTGTTCCTGGGAGGCTTCTCCAAACAGATCTGCCCACTGAGATCTGTGCCACAGCCAGGCCCTGGCAGCGTCCCTGTGCAAAGGGGACTTCAAATCCCCCTGGTCAGAAAAACGCAGGGTACGGATATAAACAAAAGCTTGTAGGGGGATTCCCAGCGTGGCCACAGAGGGAAGAAGCCACACGGCTCCCGTCAGCCACCCCCACACCTGCACGCAGCCGGGCTCCCCGCTCGGGGCGGCGGATGGGGAAGCAGTGCTGGGGAAATGCACTTTGCAGGTCGGCCTGTTACCGTGCACCATGGAGAACGGGCGGCTGCATCCGCTGCTTAAGAGCCTTCCCCCTGTGCAATAACCTCTCATTATTTTTTAATGTTGTTGTAACTTTATGGCTTAATCAGTATTTGCAATTTGTTAGTAGTCCAGGCTGCAATAAAATTGTTTTCCAGGTACTGAAACATCCTATCAAGGTTTGTAAAGCAGTGGTTCTTAGTTTATCACACTCATAAAAAGCACTGGCAACTTGACAGATATAATAACTTTTTTTATCAAGTGTCTAATTTGAGAGGAAATTAAGCCATACATTACATGCCGATCTGAGCTGGAATTGGAAAAAGACCCAGCCACCCCTCTCCCCACCCCGGCGAGTTTCCTTTCTCATCCCAGCTTCTTCTGCACAGCAAAGACTATTTAGAGCTGGCCGTGCTTCTGCATTCGCTCTGCAGTATCCTCAAATTGTGTGTGTATTTTTACAGGGCACTGCACACTTAATAAAAAATTATTTATGTGGCCTGCATTGATGTCACAGCAGTGAAACAATACCTTTCCTTTACTGCAGCAAGGAGCGGTGATTTATACGAGTGCCTGGAAAAGCTTCCTCGAAATGCAGTGCAGATGCTCCAGGCCACTGTAACAGCCACTACATCCCGTTTAGTGACGGGCCAGGGTTTTTAAATCAGGTGGCTCTGGGTGCTTCCCTTCGTGGCAGCCATTTCAGGGTGCCCTGGGGACCTGGGACTTCATCGGCACGAGGGAATCTGTCCCTTTCCAGGCCATAATAATTGCATTTTTGGCCTTAGAATTCTGGTCAGTCTGAATCCCATCCCCTCCCCGATCCCTAACCTATCTACTCAAAATAGCATTACTGAGCTGAGTGATGTCTGCTCTGCAGTTGTCCCAAAAGCCTCCTTTCTGTAGCAAGGCTTTAGTTGCCCTGGGCTGTGCTTCCAGATGTGTGGGGTCGGGGGGCTTGCACAGCCCCAGGGTAGCCCCCAGCACCCCCAGCCCCTTGCCCTGCTCCTCTCACCAGCTCCTCTCCCTGCTGCAAAAAATCTGTGGTGGTAATTGCGGAGGAGAACACAGCCTATCCTCAGGCAGTCATTTTAAGGATAATTATTTTGGTGGTTAATTCCAGTACTGATTTTCCCACATTCCCATAAGTGGTACCAAAACGCCAATAAACAATTGAGCAAGTAGCATGGATCACCCGGAGATAGCTTTCTAAAATAAGACTCTCAAAGCAATGCCCAGGTCTCCCATTGTCTGATGCACTCTACAGGCAGCGCCTCGTCCTCGAGCGTTGCAAAGTTTAAACGCTTGCTGAGGCCAGAATGAATTTGTGCTGGAAGCCTGGAGTAGGAGTCAGACGCTGCCTGCGAGCCGCACACTGTATTTGTTTAAATTTTCATGCTAGCGAATGTCTGTGACACAGGAGACAGGTTTATGGAGAGCGAAAAAAAATGTTGACAAATGGCCCAGTAATCAACTGGAACATGCAATAAATCATTGGAGTGCCAATAACACTTCCAGGACGAGTTGCAAAAGGTCATTACGATGCCACCATGTATCATGCAGCGCCAAACAAAGCAAACAGAACATGTTGGGAATAGGATTATGGGAGAAGCATCTGTCAGTTCTAATTAAGAATTAACTGTGGATCCTATATAAAAAGATGTGTGGTTTATTCCTATCTCTCTCCTTTTCCCACTTAGCTCTCCATTTTTCCCTCTCCAAAATAAAACTCAATTACTTTAAAAAAAAAGCCCTCTGTCATTTAATCTATTCAACAGCAGCAAAAATAACCCAATGTGACAAAGAGTGAGGGCTGGCGGGGAGGGACGGGCTCTCTCTGGCTCTGCAGCCCAGAGCTGGGTCCTGGGCTCACGCGGCCGCGGTGGCCACAGAGGGCAGGAGGTGTTTGAACCACGATGCTTCAGCCCCCGGGCATGGGTAGGGGTAGAAATGGAGGGAGCAGGGAGGTTGAGAATGAGGTTATTTTGGGTACCAAGGAAAGGAAATTGGAGATGAAAGAGTGACAAGATAGGAGAGCTGAGGAGGGGAAGCCCAGTGGAGAAGCACGGAGTGGCTGCATGATGCGCCCGGGGTCCCAGGGGCTGTGGGGTGGCACAGAGGGGACGAGGACCCCCAGCCCATTTCCAGCACATGTTGGGGCCGTGCCTCTGCCCCCAGTCTCTGTGATTTTGTCCCCTCGTGCTGTTGGCAGTGGGCCATGAGGAGCAGTCAGCGTGAGCATCCCACCACCCAGCAGCACCGCGCACCTCCTGCCTCCCACCCGCTCGGCCCTCTCCGCCCACGGGCGCCCCTTGCTCTCTCCCCATTAACCCGAGCTGTGTTTTATCATGTGGGCGCCTCTCCCAGGGCTCCTGCTGAGAGGGCTATGCAAGCAGCGTGCTTTTCTTTATTATTTTTTCCCTTTCTTCTCCTCTGTATTTCCAGGCCTCTTTTCTGCTTAAGTTTGCATTTCTCCTTTTTTCTTTCCTTTTTTTTTTCTTTTTCTTTCTGCTGACTGAGACAAGACCGTGTCCTACTTCAACATCCCAGGATTTGTTACAACTTCAAGGTGCAGGTTTATGGCCACGGTTGTCCCGTTTATGGTACAGTTCTTCTTATGGGTTCTAATAAACTTTGTAGCTCCAGGGTGCTCTTAAATCCTGATATGAAAGATAGAGAAGAATCATTATTTAGTCCAACTAAATATAGGATACTTCACCCTTGAAGGCTGAGGATAATGTTTCTCTCGCAGGTGTGGAAAGCCCCATAACTCCTGTGCACAGCAAGTGCAGCTGCAGGAAAAATAATCAATGCTCCCTGTGGAAATAAGTGTGCTCACCCCGAGTGGGACGGGGGGAAATGATGCCAGCCGGGATGGGCACAGCTTAGGAGGGATCCTTTAGCACAAGGAAACAACATTAAAACTCGAGAGGAGTTGCAATAAGCTGGAAGGGGTTTTACCCAAGCAGGGTGTAGCTGGCAGGAGCTGAAGCCACCCCTTGGTAGAGTTACGAGGCCCTGGATGCGATCTCAAGCATGCACGTGCCATTTTCTTCTAAGAAAGTTCAGTGCCCAGTATTTGGTTTTCCACGTGGGTTCAGTTTTGCAGCTAAACCAGCATGACTCCAGCACACAAAGGCGAATGGACAGCACGTGGCATGGCACGGCTCAGCCTGGGATCATGGTATTGCAGGAATGCACTGCGATGGTTTTCTTTGTAGTTTGGTAGCAGCTGGTTGACTTTGGGGTTGTTTGTACACTTACAGCAAGCTCACCCTACCTGCAGGCACACGATGTGCGAGGCACTTCCATCACTACCTGGCTGGGGATCGAGGCGGGTGCAGGTTATACGTTAGCTAAATCTTGCTGCTCTGTATCCTGCCTTGCTCCTCCTAGGATGTCGATTCCGTCTGAAATATGCTTGAACACTCCAAGCACCAGAGGCTAAATTATGAGAGCAAAAACCTCGTTCATCTCCTTAAGCTTGTTCATCTCTTAGAAGCGTCTGGCCTGGCTCTGCCTTTTAGCTTGACCAAGGAGGGGCTGTGCCGGGGGTGGTGGCACTGGTCCTTAGAGGGAGCCCAGCCCAGAGTTTGCTGCTTTCTCTCTCTGTGTCCTCCACCTGTGCGACGGAAACATTTCCCCTGTAACTAAAGGCTGGATTTTTTTCCAGCAGAAGTGTTGGGCAAGAGGCTTTGTCCCTGGTGCGGGGCCGAGGTGTGGGTATCTGCGTGCGTCTGTGGCTCTGTGTTTGTGCAGCACAAAGGCAGCACATCAGCGTATTTATTTCAGGGAAAATCTTTTTTTTTTTAATAGTTTTTTTCCCCTTCCCTCAGCTTTCCCAAATCCTGTCTGGTTTCTATTTTGTCTCTGGGAAGGAGAAAGGAGGTCAAATTAGGTGGAAAGGGCTAAACAATTTTCCACTTTTTTTTTTTTTTTTCCAATGTGTATTTTCCCTCTAAAATTTCTTCAAAGTAGCAGCAAAGTCCATGTGGTGTTTAATGGGGCCTGGGACCCTCTGTTCCCAGCTGCACTTATCACCACAAAAATCAGCTGGTCCCATCTTTTTTCAGTAGTTCCCATACACCAACAATTATTTTGTTATGAAAAAAGAGCAGAGAACGACATAATTGAATTGTTGTTTAGTGTTCTGGCCTCCAAAACAGTCACCTAATTATCATTTCTCTGCAAGCAGCTTGTTTTCCATAAAATTTCTGGTTTTGTCCTTAACTGAAATGATAGGTTGTTTGTAGGGGACAGGAAAGCAAATTGATGGAAGCTGCGAGTGAACTTTCAATTAAACACAACACCTCTCTAAAGCCAGCGCTATTTATGATTATGGTGTGACGGGAGGAGGGTGAAATGGATTTGAAGATGTAACCTTGCAACCACTGCGGGTTCATTAAAATTAAAATCCTGCGTAAAGTGTAAGAGATGCCCTGTCAATTGGCTTGGCTGTCTAATTCTGCTCTCACCATAGCAAGATTGCCGTGCTGTAGCAGGTTTCTCTTATTAAAATCTATGGGTCGGAGTCGAAAAGGAAGAAATCCAGCCCACGCTGGTGGTTTACACATCTCTCCCCGCACAGTGCAAGAGGGGGACCTTGGATTTGCTTCTCACACACTCCAAGATGAGCGTGCACATCCACATGTGCTTATGGACACCCAAATGCATGTGCTGGGGCAGGTTGGATGAAGGGCAGAGCTTGCTCAGAGGTCATTGGAACCATTGCTGAAGAGCTTTTGGGGGGACCCCCATGGTTTGGGGTCTCTTGTGTGTTGGCAGCAGGACAGGAGGAGGCAGGAGTCAAACGTCAGCCCCCAGCCCAGCGCCTGCACCGGGTGCCGAGCATCTCTCAGGCTTCCCCAGCCTTTTTTTTTTCCTTTTTTCTTTATACATCGTCTGCTGTCGCAATTATTCCTGCTTGTGCATGAATGATTTGGTGCCACTTTTGGCGCGGCTCCGGGTTCATCCCTCCCGCAGGAAGCTCCCGACGAACCCGGCAGCCCTTGCACAAACACGGGCACTCTCCATGAGGTCGTGGCAACAACGAGTCACCCCTGAGCCGACAGCAAGCCCGGAGCAGCAACCTGCCAGGAAAGTTTCCTTTCCTCTCCCTGATCCCTTGAACTGGTTACTCATATTTTCTGTGGTTCCTGCAGGCCTCCAGCACGGTCAGCCCCAGCCGGCCCGGCCGCTAATGCAGGCGCTCTCAGCAGCTAAAAGCACGGAGGCGGTGCTGCCACTAAAACAGCTACTTGATTGTGCTCACGAGTATAAATAATTGTTTTTAAACTCATTGAAAAGGCCACAAAGTAAGAAACCAGCTTGTTTGCTTCTTCAGATTTATGCAACTGTTTTGTTTTTTTTTTTTTAAAGGGTGCGTCTCCCTAAGCTCTAGGTGTCCTTGGCACAGCTACAGCCACTGCCATGGGCTGCTGCTGGGTGAGCCACACCAGGAGCCTGAAACCCTCCCGAAATGTGCCCTTCCAGCAGCCTCTCTGCATTTACACTGAGCGGGCTCCTCCTCAGCAGATGTTCAGGACTCAGCGCTCAGGCTTACACGGAAGAACTTCCAAACCAAACCATCTGGAAAGGAAAACAGCAAAGGATTTGCGAGCGATTTCCCTCCTCTGCCGCACCTCCTGCCTGGCGTCCCTGATCCCAAAGTCACAAGGAAGGATTAGAGAGGAGAGAAGGGGAGCACCAGGGCCGGGATCAGGAGGAGAGTGTCAGGGAAGAGATGTTCCTGGCACGGCTGCAGCTGCTGCTGCGAAACACGGCGGCGAGGCGAGGCGAGGCAAGGCACGGTGCGCACCTCGAGCAGGCAATGCCAGGCGCTGGCAGTTCGGGAGCCAGGAGGGCCCATGGGGCTGCAGCTCCTTCCTCTTTGCCATTTATCCCTGCTTCCTCCCACCTTGCCGAGGAGCTGTGCCTCTCGGTGTCCCTGCTGGCACGGGGACAAGTGGCCTGGCTGCAGGGCTCTCCGTGTGAGTTTCGCCCTCTCGCTCAGCGCAGGAGCAGTAAATCGCAGCAGGATTGGGCCGGACCCTGCTCCTCAGACCTTTTGCAGCATCCACAAGATCAACAGCATTTACGCTGCCTCTTGGCAGGTTTTAAATCCACTGTGCTTTATGCCAGTGCCTGAACCTCCCCGCTACCCATCACCGAGGGGCTCTGCACACTGCTGGTGAGCGCGCACATCCCCAGCAGTGCTTCGAGCCCCACCACCCTGCGTGCTCCCACTCCTGGCACTCATCACAGCTCATCACAGCTCACACCAAGGCTGGGAACCTCACCTGCACCCTGGGGTAGCCCCAGGTGCTGGGAGCAATCCTGCCTCACCTGTGGCAGGCTGATGCAGAGCTCCTCATTTTGGGGCCCCTGGGGCTGGGGAGGGCTCCTCGGCTGGCTCTGCCCCCGCCTTTCTCCCCATTTCCCACTGTGCCTCCTGAACTCTGGCTTCGGGAAAAGCTGGGGCTGACCAGAGAGCTTTGGGCTCTTTCCGGATAAAGGATTATTACAATTACCCTTAATAGCAGTAACAGCGCATTAGCTTTTGTAAGGCTGTTACATCTGGTGGGCACATGGGAGCCCATTACCGAGCAGGCTGTGGTCCCGGCGTTACGCTGCTGTTAAATTTTCTGCTTGAGGAAGGAAGATGTTGGGCAAAAACTGAGGCTGGTGATGAGCATTGCTCCGGGAAGGCAGAGCCGCTGCCTGCAGCGGGCACCTTGGTGCCAGAGCTGTGGTGGGAAATCCGTGCGTGAATCATGGTGCAGAGCATGTACGAGGGCACGGGTGTTCTTGGTGGGTGCTGGGATCCACCTGCAGGGGGGTGCAGCCCTTTCCTGTACCTTTTTTGGGATCTCTCCAGCCCTCTGGGGTCTCCCCTTCCCCGTCTTCCTGGAGAGAGCTCTCTGCACAGCCCAGGAAATTGGGTAATGAAAGCCGAGTCATACATTCCTGCTTTATGTTTCCAAAGAAGCAAGTGTGACTGTCAGGTTTACAAAAGATTGTTTATGTTCAGTGGCGTGAAATGGGGAGCGAGTGTGCGGAGCAGAGCGAGAGAAAGACTGCCCTGCCCGTGCTGACAGCGCCGCATTCATCCTCCACGCTACAGCAGACAAAGCGCTGGTGCTGCCTGACAGGGGCCATAAATCACCGCTGGGAGATGCTGTACCTACAGCTTATACCATTCCAGATGACAAACACACAATAATCCACACAGCACAGCACTTTTTCTCCCCTCTCTCCCTCGGACTCGCTGGTGCTCGAGTGACGACAGGAGGCACAGAGAAACCTGCAAAGCCCGGAGAGCTGCCGAGGGGCCGCGGGGAGGAGCAGGAGAGGTCGCGGGTGCAAGGAGCACAAAGCCAGGGCCCACCTGAGCCCAGAGCTGCTGTTGGGGCCAAAACCAGGGGCCACCAGTTCACAAAGGGCACAAGGGGGACATGATCGCAGTGCCCAGGGCTCCGCAGCCCCCCAGAGCAGCTCAGGGAAGGCACGCGGGGCCCTGCGTTGTGCCACCTGCTGAATTCTGGCTGTTCCACGTGCTGCTGACGCAGCGCCCACGTGCACTTGGAGACGCAGCCTCAGCTGCAGATGACAGGGTGGTTTTTTTTTGGAGCCCTGATCTTGACTCACCCTGTGCAAACCCTCCGTGGCTGATGTTCCCCAAATGGCACGGGTGCTTCGCTCTGCCTGGCCTGGCTGGCTCCTGCACCCCAAGCAAGGCTCCTGCTTAATCCCTAGCTGAAAATGGGGCTGGACCCCATCACAGCTCCCAGCCACAATAAATCCTGGCCAGAAACACCCCACGGTTCACCTCGCCGGCGTTTTGCCCACCAAAGGCACGCTCGAGCCTTGGCTCTGCCACGTCACCGGGGAGGATTTGCCCAGGCTCCCTTCTGACGCAGAAGTGGAAACAGGGAATTGAAGCAGGAGGCAGGGAGAGGCAGGGTGAGGATGCACTGCCGCCACCCTGGGCTGCAGTTTGTGAGGGAAGGGAAGGGAGAGAGGTCTATCTGGTTGGACAACCCTTAAATCAATGTATCCTAATTAACAAAAGATCTAATTCATCAAAGTGACAGCGACTCTATTTATATCGCCTCCTTCCATGGGGGCTGCTGGGGGTTCAGGGTTGGATGTTTTTTTCCCTTTCCTTTTCTGACAGCTTTATCTTTCCCACACACATTTTTATTTTCCCTTTCTGGGGGAGAATGATTGATAATGAAGCTTTCCTTGGGAACATGGCCGTTTAATTGACATTTTCTGCCTCCCCCCAAAAATAGAGGGAGATGTAGGGGGGGAGCTGGGAAAGAGAGGCTACCTGAGTGTGGGGCTGAGCCGATCTGGAAGGGGAGAAACCTCTGAAAAGGGAGGGCAGAGGTACATGCAAAATGTGTACAGAATTTGGTCACATCCTTCACGGCAGGGTTCTGCTCTGCAAACACCCCCAGCAGGACGCGTGGTCGTGCAGGGATCTTGGCTTCCATTTGGAAAAGCAAACCCTGAGAGCTTGACAACCCGGCTGGATGGCACCTTAAATCTTGAAGTGCATAAAAGGAACCCCAACTGTTTTGTTTTGTTTTAATATCTGGAACCTCGTGGTTCGGGGGCTGGGAGAGCAGGATGCCGAATTGCCGAATAAATACAAGGGCCGTGGCAGCCCCGAATTGCTCCGCTGTTCTCAGCGGGCTCGCTCGCGGGAAGAGTGAGGTTTGGACATGATATAGGAACACAAAAATAGTAATAATAGTAATGAATCCCCGCTCAGCCACTCCTCCCTGCTGCAAGCACGGGAGCATAAAATCCAAGATGCAAAGCGCCAGCCCCGTCTCAGGGGAAGGGGGAAGCTCGCGGGGCTGCCCAGGAACAACCCAGCCCGAACCGAACCAGGCAGCTCGGCCTCCAAAAATCAGCCTCGCTCACAGCACACAGCAAACGGGGGAGCTGAAAGGGCCATAAAATGGAGCCGTCGTCTCCAGGCGGCACCGGGGCATATATCCTGATGTGCCAGGACTACCTGCTCCTCCTGTAGCCTAAACTTCTGATGAACCAACGTGCTTCAGAGCGCATTTATATGCAAAGGCGTATAATATGTCCCCTGTATCTAATTATCTGTCAACCTGAGGCAGTTTGTTTTCCAAATCGGCCTCTCGGCTGTGACTTTATGAGGTCGTAAAGAAAACGGTGCCACTCTCGCGCTGGAGCGCCGGGAGAGCCTGGATCAACAAATTACCATCCTTAATGGTGGCTCCTCGCCGTGCGCTCACGCCCTCCGCCAGCCCCGGCTTGGTGAGCCCCGGCACGGCAGGGAGGGACCCCAGCAGCACCCAGCAGCACCCAAGCTGGGCACAGGTCTCCCATGGGGTCCTGGGCACCCGATTGCATTTGGCCGTGCTGCAGTTTTCCAGGGGCTGGCGGTGAGCTCTGGCCCAGCCACGGTGAACGCGGCACCACGGCGGTGTGAGGCGAGCCGCGGATTCCTCTGCCCACGCCGCTCCTGTGATTAATGATAGAACGGAATTAAAAAGAAGGGGGAAAAAAGAGCGAGGGAGAGGGGAGGGGAGCGGGTCAACAGCTGAGTGCAAGGCAAGTCGCTAGACAGGGAGTAATTAAGATACTTGGGTAAATATGATTAATAAGCTCAAACTGGCAGGGTGTGCAGTAAACAAGGGCTAACCAGATGGTACCCTTTCCTTCCTGACAATGCTGCAAGCTTTGTAAAAACAGGCAGGAAGGCTCTGGATCCTCCCCGCATGCTCAGGGAGGAGGGAGGACTCGGCGCAGGCCAGGGCGGTGAATCACCTGATAGGAATGAGAGCCATTTCCCCTTCATCCCATCGCCCTCATCCCCTCGTCCCATCGCTGGCCCAGCTCTTGTGGCCGTGCCAGGGGTCGGTGCCGTGCCGCTGCCAGCCCTGGCACACGGCCCCAGCCCGCTCGGTGCGTGGGCACAGGCTGAGCTCTGTGCTCATGTCACAAGTGGCCGGGCACTGCAGCTCTGGAAAAAGCCCTCACCAGGGCTCCTCGCTGCTGGTTTCCAGCCAGAACGGCTCGGTTTGAAAAAGTCCTGCCTGGTGCTTGTCCGTGGTGCAAAGCTTTGCGGCTTGGTGCGTGCTCGCTCTCATGGCAGTGCTGTCCATGCAACCCCCGGGCTCTTCTGCCCATAGTTAGCTGCTGCTTCCCCCTCTGCCCTGCGTTGGTTTGTGTCTTGACTTCTTGCAAACCTCTCTCTGAATTTCTGGCACATCGCAGCCACGCGTCCTGCAGTGGTCCGGGCAGGGGGGCGAGGGGCACCGCGGCATCACGCCTGGCACAGCCCGGCACAGCTTGGCACAGCTCGGTGTCCACGGGGCCAGCCCCAGGCTCACTCCTGTCTGCTCCTCTCCTGCCGGCAGCCTCAAGAGCTGGTCAGGAGCTTCCACACCAAGCCCTTCCCTGTCAGAGGATGCCATTTCACCAAAGGTGAAACATTTGCGGAAATGCACTGATTTTGATGAAATTGCATTTGGAAAGAAAAATCAAAGGAGAAAATCATTTCGATAAGGCCAAAGCATTTCAGTTTGACCTTTTAGGAATTAAATGGCATAGGGTTTTTTTCCATTTCAAAACGCATTTTGTTTCAATGTACCATATATATATATCTGTAAGAACTATTGAAACTGGAATTAAATGTTGTGATTATCCCAACCCAGGATGATGTATGGGATTGTACAGCATGGCAAGAAATTAAGTGCAAATAATCTTCTGCTTTGAAAAGGGGAAGGGCAACCTGAGAAATGAATAAAACCTGTTTCTTGCTCCAGCCCTGCTGCTGGAGTGTGGCTGAATGTCTGCGAGTGTGGCTAAATGTCTGCGAGTGCGTAAAATGACATTTGCACGCCCCCCGTGATGCCCAGAGCCAGGCGTTTCCTCACCTAAGCTCATACACATCAGAGCAAAATGTCCTGGACAATATGTTCAGGGTCTCAGAGCTCTCAGATTCCATTTGACTATTTGCTGTCCAGTACTTAGAAAATCAAAAACTTGCCAAGTAGCCGCGGGTACTACCAGCAGGTTAAATCAGCGCTTAGCTTTCAGCTTCCTTGGGACAGGGCTGCTCCTTTTTTTTTTTCTTGCTGAAAACTTCCCACAGCCACCCCAGTGGTGATGGGATCAGTAAATGTTTTATCCTTACGGGGGGACAGGCAGGACACTGGGCACAGGAGGAAATCTGAATCATGAAGATGCCACCCAAGGACGGGTGCACGAGTTGTCTCAGTATTGCGACCAACTCCTCCCAGGCAGGGATGCTGCCCCTTTGTACCCCGGCCCCAAAGTGCCACTTCTGACCCCGCTGTGGGAGATCCCCATCCCCAGGAGCAAATCCCTGCCTGCTGCCTGGCTTTGCAGCATCCCCAGGGGCAGTCCCTGTGCACCACCCCGTGCCATGGCTGGCGAGGGGCTTTGGGTGCTTCCCATCAAGAAAAATCAAACGAGGCTTCGCTGGGAGGCTGCGAGGCACCGCGGGGCTGTGGGAACAGCCAGAGGCTCAGGGGAGGTGGGGCAGAGATTAAAGATAAAGAAGAAATTTTGGCTCATTGGCAGGGCACATATTTTTCCAATATAAAAGCAAATGGGGGAACCCTTAAATAAATTGACTCTATAAAAACGTCCTTTTGTATTACCGCTTCACCTTTTCAGGGGGGAAAACACCAAGGTTTATTTTCATGGGTCCCGAATAAAAATATCATTGCTGCTTCATAATTTCGCAGCACCAACGAGCAGCCCATCGCTGCTTGAAGTACGCCGGCCCCCCTCGGTACCCGCCGCCCGCCCGGCTGCAGGAGCAGCTGCCACGTAATTACAAGTCCTCGTCACAAGTGCGGAGAAACAAGTTGTGGCATTTAGGAAAGGTCTGCAAAAATAGGTGTCAGACCTTAACTAATAGTGATTGTCCTTCCATTCTGCCGTAATTTACATTTAATTCACACATTTCATTTCCATTTAAAATATGATTACAGTGTTTTGAAGCACATCTCACCTGTCCCCTCCTATTAGGGCAGGATGAAAATAACACGAAGCAGCAGGAGCGAGGCTGCCTGCCCCGGGTCTCGGCTGCCGAGCGCACGGAGCCGCTCCTGGTGCTGGAGAAGGGGACGGGGAAAGCTCCCGGGAATGTCACCGGGCAGGGACAGACACACGGACACATGGACACACGGGCACAGGGACGTACGGATGGGGGTGTCCCGGGGGCTGTCTGGCTTTTACATACTGCCGGTGTGTTTGGATGGAGCAGAAATTTGGGCAACGCTTTCCAGTGCTCCCACAGGGGTCGGTGTGTGCTGCACAAGCACAACGCACCGTGCCAGGGATGGGAACGGCCAAAAACGCCCCCGGTGCCTCCTCCTTGCCCTCGGGACTCGCTGATGGGGAGGTCTCGCTCCTCCTGCGGAGGTCTTTCGGAAGGTTTTTTAAACACAAAAAGTCTGGCCTAGAAAATAAATCAAGCTCGCCCTCCCCACCATGTCCTCACCCCACGTCTCCCCGGCGCTGCACCCGCCCACAGAGCGCCGAAAAGGCACGGACGTGCTGATTAATATCTGCTACGTGTAGGGGAAAACAACAACCCCGTAAACAGTATTATTAACCCATGGGCTGGCAATAAATCAGTGTGAGAAGGTGACCTCAGCAATGCTGGAGTAATCCTGTGTGTCAGGGTAAATTTATGAGGCCAATTTTATTGGCCTGTATGACCCAGGCTCCTTGGAGATGTCTCAGTAACAAATCCAATCCATATCATTTATTAGCTTTGTACAGTGTCAGCTCTAAGCATAGGAGGGATCCCATTAAAACGTATTGCTCCCTCTGCAAAAGATGGGCACAAATAAGCTGCGGGATAATTGTCGGCTGCAAGGAGCCCCCGATTAAGAAATCGCTCGTGGTGGATTTGCTCTCAAATCCATAAAGCTGGCCTGGGCCGGAGCTGCTGGGCTTGGGGTTTGAGCTGCCCATCCCTTACCCTTCTGCCCACATGAGGCTGGCTGCCGGGAGCACTGGGAGCACTGGGAGCACTGGGAGCACTGGGAGCACTGGGAGGAGCAGGCAGGATGGCTGCAGCAGGAGGTGCAGGGATGCAGCAGCTCTTGGGAACACATCTCCGGAGCAAGAGCATCAGGGAGCAGATCTTGAATCAGGAGCTCCCCACCAGCAGCTGGAAGTCCTCCTGTGAGCAGGGCAGTGCTGGCAGGGGGGCAGCAGCCCCCTGGGGAGGTTCTGGTGCACCCCAAAAGCTGCAGCGTGCTCAGCACCCCGGGGCCAGGAGCAGCCTTCGTGCCGGCACCGCCCTCGCCTGATCCCTGTTGGCTAACCAGAGCCTGGTGGAGGCAGTTTAAGTCTGTTTGACTGTCCCTGTCATCATAAGGTTTACGGATGGTTAATTTATTCTTTATAGCACAGTCATTGATGGCTGTTAAATCACAAATGAGAGCCAATAAAGGGTGAATTGCAGCTGAAATTACACTGTTTATATGACAGCAGAGTGCTGGCTAAAAGATTCATATGCCGCTGATGAAGTACGTTATAAATTTTAATTACCATAGTTTGTACAAATGACATGTTTGAAATGCTATTGAGTAATGTGACCCTGATAATGAAACTATAAAATAAATCATTAACTTTCTGAATGAGCTTTTTTATTTCCATGCTACATGAAGTAAACTTTCCAATTTATTCCAGTGCAGCCTTCTTCCGAAAAAAAGCGAAGGGAGAAGCATCACGGACCAGCCCCTGCTCTCCGAGGGACACGGACACACGAGGGAGGAGAGAACCATGTGGAGGGGATGTTGGATGGCAGGGACTGGCCCAAGCCAGCCAAAACCCCAAACATCTCGTGGCTTCACCTTCCCTGAGATGGGACGGTGCCTGCTCCTGCAGCCGCAGCCAGCTTAGCCACGGGAGCGCAGAGAGAAGAGCAGGGATTGAGAACCAGCTGAGGATCCATAAAAATCTCGAGCACAGGAGAAAAACTCCCTTAAAGCCAGGGCATAATCAGAGCTCGCTCCTTGGCCAGGCCGTGCTGCTCTCCTGGGAGCTCCCCTGCTCTGCAGGAGCTTTGAGGCGAAGGCAGAGGGGCCGAGCCCGTGGCCGCTCACAGCAGAAGCAGGGATAATTCCCTGCACGGGGCTGAGAGCTGAGCCTTGGTCCAGGGAGGGATTTCTGGGAGTGCTGAGCATGCAGTTAGCAAAGCAGCAGCCTTCGGTTCAGCTCCACTTGCTCAGGACGGGGAGCAGTCCTTAAAGCCTTCTGGAAGGACACTGATATATTGCTATATCACCACAGGTTGCTCTCCGAGGGATGCACAGCACGGCACAAGAAGGAAGCAGACCAAGGGTGCTTGCTTGTCCCTCTGCAGAGGGGTCTGTGGACACCAGGGGTGCCTCACCCGGCCCCAGGCACAGCAACAAACCCCACAGGTTGGGAGCTCCTCCAGCACCATCACTGGCTTCTTCCTCATCTCCTCGCAGAGCCTGGGTTCTTATTCTTCAGGAAAGTGGCCGGGGGTCCCTGCATGTGATGGAAACTCTGGCAGGTGCTGGTTGCATCACACCTGGCAATGGCTCCTTCCTTCCTGCTCCCTGGGCAGCATCCTCACTGCTCCACTAAGGGTCACTCCTCACCAGAGGCCATCCCACCCCATCCTGATCCTCATCCCCATCCCATCCCATCCCATCCCATCCCATCCCATCCCATCCCATCCCATCCCATCCCCATCCCCATCCCATCCCATATCCCTATCCCTATCCCATCCCATCCCATCCCATATCCCCATCCCATCCCATCCCATCCCATCCCATCCCATCCCATCCCATCCCCATCCCCATCCCATCCCATATCCCTATCCCTATCCCATCCCATCCCATCCCATATCCCCATCCCATCCCATCCCATCCCATCCCATCCTGATCCTCATCCCCATCCCATCCCATCCCATCCCATCCCATCCCACCTCTCCCTGGGTGACCTCCCTGGGCCTTTTCTCCTCCCTGGAGGCATTTAGAGTTGGAGGCTTTTAACGCCTGCTTTTTTTGTCTTATCAGCCAGACCGAAAATATTTCCAAGCAGGCTGCTCATGCCGCACTACTTACCATTAAAAGAAAGGACCACATTATTGCTGTTATAAACCATTGATTAAGGTTTATAATAGCAATAATCCCCTCGAAATTCATTGTTACTGCAGTTAATGACCAGTTTATTAGAGCGTTAACCATCCTTGGCAATGGGCTGAGTCGTTTAATGCTGGTAACGACCAATTTCTCAAGGGTTATTGCTTAAATAACAATCCTTTGTTAGATATATGTTCAACCACCAGATACTGCTCCAGCTGGAACCTTCTCCTGTGAAATAATTGTTAATTATTTCCTCCAAGTTTGGCCACCATGCCTCAAAGTTTTAGATGGAAAGGGTTGCCTAGGGTGCAAAGCCTCAGGGATGCGCAGGGTGCGTGATGCGAGGGGAAGCAGCTGGTGGGGTGCGACCCATTTCCACCCAGTTTATGGGGTTTTCCTCTTCCATTGCCATTGGGTTTTCCTCTTCCATCACCCTTGGGTTTTTCTCTTCCATCACCATTGGGTTTTCTTCTTCCATCATCGTTGGGTTTTCATCTTCCATCACCATTGGGTTTCCCTCTTCCATCACCATCGGGTTTTCGTCTTCCACCCCCAATGTTTTTTCCTCATCCATCCCAGCCCAGGCACATCCACCCCAGCCACCCACGGGTTGTTGGGGGCACGGTCTCAAGTGGGAAGCATCAAAACTTGCAGAGAGCCACGGGAGGGGGATGCTCAGGCAGCTCTCCCTCCCTGCAGCCTTACGTTAATGCGATCTGAACGTTTCGTCGCGTTAACCGTGCGCTATCGTGTCATGTTAGTATCATCCTCCTAACAGCATTCATTTTGCCTGACATGATCTGAAAGGTACAGATACGATTACCCTTTAATTGTGTCATATTAGCAAAAATAAATACCGAGACCGTGCGAGGCTAACGCAAAGCGATGGCAAATCCCTGCCATGCGAGGAACAGGATCGGACTCCTACTGCCCAGGGAGGGCCCAGAAATTGACCACAGCCTCCTGGCAGCCTCCTCACAGCCTCCTCACAGCCTCCTTGACCTCAGCTCCTCATTTCTGTGAGCCCTTGATGAGGGTGGGAGGCTGTGCTCCCTGATCCCTGACCCTGTTCAGCCACCCATCCCAAGTGCCTGGTCTCCAGCTGGCTTTTAACACGCTTTCTGGTGATTCTGCTATGAAAAAAAAAAAAAAAAAAAAAAAAAAAAAAGAAAGTGTCCCTCTACCACCCTCAGGAACTTCTATTTCCATAGCAAATTAGATTTCAAGCTTTCCTGATTCTCTTTAAGAAACACAAAATCCAAACGTGAGGGATTAGGGGAAGTCTGGACGGTGCTGGGTTGGGTTCTGGGGTTCTGGTCCCTCCTCCTGTTCTGTTATCTGTAAGGCTGTGGGGTCTTTGAGGTGTCATTGGGCAAAAAATAATAATAATAATGAATTTTAAAAAAGGAAAAAGCAAGGGGAAGGAGGGATAACTCCAAAATCTGGGAGAAATCTGCCTAATCCATAAAGTGAAATGCATAAAACCTAAAAAGTGAATGTTTTCCCCCTCTCTCTGGGAAGGACTTGCCATGTACTGCCCCCACCTGGGGCCGGGCAGCTCCGAGGCAGCGTCCGAGGCTCGGCGGCCGCTTGGCCTCCAGTCCCTGCCCCGACTGCTGCGGGCCCCGCGCGAGCACCCGTGTTATTTCAGAGGTAATGTGAGCAGAGCGAGCGTGTCACAGGATAATGGGCTCCTGCTGCTCGGCTGTTCTTGGCATTTATCAAAAAATGACACTAGAGGGAATACGCTGAAGGGAACCGAGGTGTCGATTCGATGGCTGCTATTTCGTGACGAAAGTTAACAGAAATAAAAGTGGATCGGTCACAAAATGGATTATTTCTGGCGGTGCCCAGCCCAGGAGGGGCTCCCTGGGAGGGGCAGGGTGAAGCTGCTCAGTGCCAGCATCACACAAA